>NC_139350.1:8574936-9174936 GCF_055883805.1 Amblyomma maculatum
ATTGGAAAGTACCGAAGACTGAAATGGGTAAACAAGAAGTGAATTATTGTGACGTCAAGTATGTCACGTCACGCAGCCGGAAGTAGAGCCAAAAAAGGACATATGAAGGGATCGGCGCACAATTTGAAAATACGAAAGACGAAAATGGGCAAACAAGAAGTGAATTAATGTGATGTAGAGGGTCTGACATCACGCAACCAAAAGTAGAGGCGAAAAATGGCATAGGAAGGGATTGGCGCGCAATTGGAAAGTACTGAAGACTAAAATGGGTAAACAAGAAGTGAATTAATGTGATTAAGAGGGTCTGACGTCACGCAACCGGAAGTAGAGGCGAAAAATGGCATAGGAAGGGATTGGCGCGCAATTTGAAAATACGAAAGACTAAAATGGGTAAAAAAGAAGTGAATTAAGAAACTAGAAGCAACCAGAAGCAGCCGATAGCAGCACCCGTGCTTTCCCATTACTCCAATGCAGTACTCTTTATTTATCCTAGCGGTGTAGACTCTGCATATGGCATGTGTGTACACTGTCTTCAGCAGCGATGTAGCTCATTTCGAGTAAACAGCCATACGTGATCTGTTGTTAGACAGCCTGTCAAGTATAAATTGCACTGGACTAATAGTACATCCTAATTTATTATAGTTAAATAGCTAATTTTGATATAAAAGTACACGTTATGCCACGACTGCAAGTAATATATCGTTGTACAGCTTACGTATGGTGTAATTGCACAGTACTATTTGCATATCTTACTTATGCCACCTGTAATTAGTTATTACTGATTAACAGATTAAAATTTGTACTACAACATGAATTCAGATATCGTTGGATAGCTTATGTCGACTATAATCACACTGAATTAGTTGCAGATTTCAACTGTTTAAAGTTAATCAGATAAAGAAATATAAAAAATTTATTTTATAAAATCAAGTCATATCATTGGATAGCTTATATCCTTAGCTTACTACCCTGATTGTGGGTCTTAGTAAATAGTCGTTATCGATTTATATGTGATGAATAAAAGATCTTTAAATTACTTATTCATGTCATATCGTTGAAAAGGTCTCGACGCGTAAATCCAAATTAAACGCTAAACCACGCAAAAATCTGTAGAACCGAGCAGTAACCGCGTTCAATTCGGTCCGAAAATGCATCACAGGAACGAACCAATAGCACTTAAACGCGGTACTCCATACTGTTGTCTTCGGTCCTCGCCCCCCCCCCCCCCTCCCCCGCTTATGCTGTGTGTCGCGCGCGTATTTAATTATCAGTATGACGCTACGCGACCGCAGGTTGTATAAACAGTGTATTTTATTATAATTATATTGTTGCAGACAGTGCTGGTGAACTCTCGCGTGAACGGCGTGAACTTGTTTACCTTTTTGTTTTGTAAATAGTGGAGATAGCCCTCTCTGCTAGCTTCTCGTGTTGCACCCACTTATTGTGCATCTTGCAATGCACTCCGTGTATTTTTTATGCTCACCGGCAGTGGCTGGGGTTTGATTATTAGGTAGCAATTACAAAGGCCATAAGCATGTTTTCCTTTCTTTTTTATTTGGGTTAGGTTTGCAGGCCGCTAGCCAGCGGGCACACACGGAGGTCGGGTTTGTCTGTGAATCATTTTTTTTTCTAAAAGGCTCCTCGCGTCGCCTCCACGCCAGTTGTCCTGCCCTCCCTAAACTAAGGGAGTGATCTGTTGCTTGCAGAGGGCTGTCAAGCGGTAAAGTAAAAACCGTTTCGACAGGAAGGGTTTTGAAAGGAGGCGCGCGCTCGGCAACGGGGACTGTGTGTCGCGCTCCCCGCGCATTGTCCGGATGAAACGGTTGATGGCCTTTTTCGGTGAAGCTGCCCTAGGACTGCTGGAAAGTGCAGAGCGGAGGGAGACTACCGGCCTAGCCAAGTAAAAAACACGCGTGAGCCGCCACGCTGAAATGGGGTGCTTAAATGGTTTTTGGTGGCGCCTCGTCGATGGCCGGGCAGCCAAGTATAAAGACGCCGTATATATCGGATCTGCGGGCACCGTGAGTGGATGTGGAGTTTAAACACGACTTTGTTGTTTTATTGCTGTTTGGGAGATTGGGTCTCGCTGCATAGTAATAAAGGGGAATATATTGAACCAATTCCTGGAGCGCGCTTTGTTTCAAATTTAAAGAACACACTCCGATTGGTTCCAATAAACGCTTTCCCGATTGGTCATTGAGATCCGTCCTCAGAATTCTGGATGAACTTATGCAAGAAAGTGTTTTGTCACCAAAAAAAGAGACTTGGACCGGTCGGACGAGTGAGTGTTTGGACCAGGTCAAGCGCCAGGACTGAGCGTACTCCGGGGAATAAGGAACCGCTACAAGTAGCGCGACGCAAGTTATATCAGTCAGGCAGGATAGGGTCTCAATGAGGGCGAACGTTGGCTTGGCGTTTCCGATCTTTCCAGATTCGTTGCGATCGCACTGGCCGTAGTGTAAAAAGTGTATATATATATGTATGTATATATATATATATATATATATATATATATATATATATATATATATATATATATATATATATGAAGGAAAGAAGCCAACAGTCGGCGAGGCCAAGGAAAGCGTTGGGGATGGTACTATAGGTCTTTTTTTTTTTTTTTTTTTTAATGTTTACTTGGATAATCACAGAAATTAGTATATATTCTGTTTAGGGGAAGGATAATTAGAACACAAAGTAGAAGAAAAAACAACGTGCCGATGGTGGGATCCGAACCCACGACCTCCGAATAACGCGTCCGGTGCTCTTCCAACTGAGCTACATCGGCCGCTGTCCCCCCTGCTACTTTCTTGGGTATTTATGTTGTCTGTGTACGAACCTTGAGAGTGTTCACCAGCGCCACCCTCAGCCATAGCGGCGGACGTGGGACTTCCTTTGTTACCGCCAGCGTCACGTAGAACGTGATCAAGAGCGAGGGCGAAAGCTGTGCTAGAACCCTCTTACGCTACCTATGGCTTCAAGACTGCCAGAACCGAGACCCCCGTAAGCTACAAGCAGATCAATCAAGGGGAAATGAGGGTGCTCGTTATAATACATGAAGGAAAGAAGCCAACAGTCGGCGAGGCCAAGGAAAGCGTTGGGGATGGTACTATAGGTCTTTTTTTTTTTTTTTTTTTAATGTTTACTTGGATAATCACAGAAATTAGTATATATTCTGTTTAGGGGAAGGATAATTAGAACACAAAGTAGAAGAAAAAACAACGTGCCGATGGTGGGATCCGAACCCACGACCTCCGAATAACGCGTCCGGTGCTCTTCCAACTGAGCTACATCGGCCGCTGTCCCCCCTGCTACTTTCTTGGGTATTTATGTTGTCTGTGTACGAACCTTGAGAGTGTTCACCAGCGCCACCCTCAGCCATAGCGGCGGACGTGGGACGTCCTTTGTTACCGCCAGCGTCACGTAGAACGTGATCAAGAGCGAGGGCGAAAGCTGTGCTAGAACCCTCTTACGCTACCTATGGCTTCAAGACTGCCAGAACCGAGACCCCCGTAAGCTACAAGCAGATCAATCAAGGGGAAATGAGGGTGCTCGTTATAATACATGAAGGAAAGAAGCCAACAGTCGGCGAGGCCAAGGAAAGCGTTGGGGATGGTACTATAGGTCTTTTTTTTTTTTTTAATGTTTACTTGGATAATCACAGAAATTAGTATATATTCTGTTTAGGGGAAGGATAATTAGAACACAAAGTAGAAGAAAAAACAACGTGCCAATGGTGGGATCCGAACCCACGACCTCCGAATAACGCGTCCGGTGCTCTTCCAACTGAGCTACATCGGCCGCTGTCCCCCCTGCTACTTTCTTGGGTATTTATGTTGTCTGTGTACGAACCTTGAGAGTGTTCACCAGCGCCACCCTCAGCCATAGCGGCGGACGTGGGACGTCCTTTGTTACCGCCAGCGTCACGTAGAACGTGATCAAGAGCGAGGGCGAAAGCTGTGCTAGAACCCTCTTACGCTACCTATGGCTTCAAGACTGCCAGAACCGAGACCCCCGTAAGCTACAAGCAGATCAATCAAGGGGAAATGAGGGTGCTCGTTATAATACATGAAGGAAAGAAGCCAACAGTCGGCGAGGCCAAGGAAAGCGTTGGGGATGGTACTATAGGTCTTTTTTTTTTTTTTTTTTTTTAATGTTTACTTGGATAATCACAGAAATTAGTATATATTCTGTTTAGGGGAAGGATAATTAGAACACAAAGTAGAAGAAAAAACAACGTGCCGATGGTGGGATCCGAACCCACGACCTCCGAATAACGCGTCCGGTGCTCTTCCAACTGAGCTACATCGGCCGCTGTCCCCCCTGCTACTTTCTTGGGTATTTATGTTGTCTGTGTACGAACCTTGAGAGTGTTCACCAGCGCCACCCTCAGCCATAGCGGCGGACGTGGGACGTCCTTTGTTACCGCCAGCGTCACGTAGAACGTGATCAAGAGCGAGGGCGAAAGCTGTGCTAGAACCCTCTTACGCTACCTATGGCTTCAAGACTGCCAGAACCGAGACCCCCGTAAGCTACAAGCAGATCAATCAAGGGGAAATGAGGGTGCTCGTTATAATACATGAAGGAAAGAAGCCAACAGTCGGCGAGGCCAAGGAAAGCGTTGGGGATGGTACTATAGGTCTTTTTTTTTTTTTTTTTTAATGTTTACTTGGATAATCACAGAAATTAGTATATATTCTGTTTAGGGGAAGGATAATTAGAACACAAAGTAGAAGAAAAAACAACGTGCCGATGGTGGGATCCGAACCCACGACCTCCGAATAACGCGTCCGGTGCTCTTCCAACTGAGCTACATCGGCCGCTGTCCCCCCTGCTACTTTCTTGGGTATTTATGTTGTCTGTGTACGAACCTTGAGAGTGTTCACCAGCGCCACCCTCAGCCATAGCGGCGGACGTGGGACTTCCTTTGTTACCGCCAGCGTCACGTAGAACGTGATCAAGAGCGAGGGCGAAAGCTGTGCTAGAACCCTCTTACGCTACCTATGGCTTCAAGACTGCCAGAACCGAGACCCCCGTAAGCTACAAGCAGATCAATCAAGGGGAAATGAGGGTGCTCGTTATAATACATGAAGGAAAGAAGCCAACAGTCGGCGAGGCCAAGGAAAGCGTTGGGGATGGTACTATAGGTCTTTTTTTTTTTTTTTTTTTAATGTTTACTTGGATAATCACAGAAATTAGTATATATTCTGTTTAGGGGAAGGATAATTAGAACACAAAGTAGAAGAAAAAACAACGTGCCGATGGTGGGATCCGAACCCACGACCTCCGAATAACGCGTCCGGTGCTCTTCCAACTGAGCTACATCGGCCGCTGTCCCCCCTGCTACTTTCTTGGGTATTTATGTTGTCTGTGTACGAACCTTGAGAGTGTTCACCAGCGCCACCCTCAGCCATAGCGGCGGACGTGGGACGTCCTTTGTTACCGCCAGCGTCACGTAGAACGTGATCAAGAGCGAGGGCGAAAGCTGTGCTAGAACCCTCTTACGCTACCTATGGCTTCAAGACTGCCAGAACCGAGACCCCCGTAAGCTACAAGCAGATCAATCAAGGGGAAATGAGGGTGCTCGTTATAATACATGAAGGAAAGAAGCCAACAGTCGGCGAGGCCAAGGAAAGCGTTGGGGATGGTACTATAGGTCTTTTTTTTTTTTTTTTTTAATGTTTACTTGGATAATCACAGAAATTAGTATATATTCTGTTTAGGGGAAGGATAATTAGAACACAAAGTAGAAGAAAAAACAACGTGCCGATGGTGGGATCCGAACCCACGACCTCCGAATAACGCGTCCGGTGCTCTTCCAACTGAGCTACATCGGCCGCTGTCCCCCCTGCTACTTTCTTGGGTATTTATGTTGTCTGTGTACGAACCTTGAGAGTGTTCACCAGCGCCACCCTCAGCCATAGCGGCGGACGTGGGACGTCCTTTGTTACCGCCAGCGTCACGTAGAACGTGATCAAGAGCGAGGGCGAAAGCTGTGCTAGAACCCTCTTACGCTACCTATGGCTTCAAGACTGCCAGAACCGAGACCCCCGTAAGCTACAAGCAGATCAATCAAGGGGAAATGAGGGTGCTCGTTATAATACATGAAGGAAAGAAGCCAACAGTCGGCGAGGCCAAGGAAAGCGTTGGGGATGGTACTATAGGTCTTTTTTTTTTTTTTTTAATGTTTACTTGGATAATCACAGAAATTAGTATATATTCTGTTTAGGGGAAGGATAATTAGAACACAAAGTAGAAGAAAAAACAACGTGCCGATGGTGGGATCCGAACCCACGACCTCCGAATAACGCGTCCGGTGCTCTTCCAACTGAGCTACATCGGCCGCTGTCCCCCCTGCTACTTTCTTGGGTATTTATGTTGTCTGTGTACGAACCTTGAGAGTGTTCACCAGCGCCACCCTCAGCCATAGCGGCGGACGTGGGACGTCCTTTGTTACCGCCAGCGTCACGTAGAACGTGATCAAGAGCGAGGGCGAAAGCTGTGCTAGAACCCTCTTACGCTACCTATGGCTTCAAGACTGCCAGAACCGAGACCCCCGTAAGCTACAAGCAGATCAATCAAGGGGAAATGAGGGTGCTCGTTATAATACATGAAGGAAAGAAGCCAACAGTCGGCGAGGCCAAGGAAAGCGTTGGGGATGGTACTATAGGTCTTTTTTTTTTTTTTTTTAATGTTTACTTGGATAATCACAGAAATTAGTATATATTCTGTTTAGGGGAAGGATAATTAGAACACAAAGTAGAAGAAAAAACAACGTGCCGATGGTGGGATCCGAACCCACGACCTCCGAATAACGCGTCCGGTGCTCTTCCAACTGAGCTACATCGGCCGCTGTCCCCCCTGCTACTTTCTTGGGTATTTATGTTGTCTGTGTACGAACCTTGAGAGTGTTCACCAGCGCCACCCTCAGCCATAGCGGCGGACGTGGGACGTCCTTTGTTACCGCCAGCGTCACGTAGAACGTGATCAAGAGCGAGGGCGAAAGCTGTGCTAGAACCCTCTTACGCTACCTATGGCTTCAAGACTGCCAGAACCGAGACCCCCGTAAGCTACAAGCAGATCAATCCCCGTAAGCTACAAGCAGATCAATCAAGGGGAAATGAGGGTGCTCGTTATAATACATGAAGGAAAGAAGCCAACAGTCGGCGAGGCCAAGGAAAGCGTTGGGGATGGTACTATAGGTCTTTTTTTTTTTTTTTTTTAATGTTTACTTGGATAATCACAGAAATTAGTATATATTCTGTTTAGGGGAAGGATAATTAGAACACAAAGTAGAAGAAAAAACAACGTGCCGATGGTGGGATCCGAACCCACGACCTCCGAATAACGCGTCCGGTGCTCTTCCAACTGAGCTACATCGGCCGCTGTCCCCCCTGCTACTTTCTTGGGTATTTATGTTGTCTGTGTACGAACCTTGAGAGTGTTCACCAGCGCCACCCTCAGCCATAGCGGCGGACGTGGGACGTCCTTTGTTACCGCCAGCGTCACGTAGAACGTGATCAAGAGCGAGGGCGAAAGCTGTGCTAGAACCCTCTTACGCTACCTATGGCTTCAAGACTGCCAGAACCGAGACCCCCGTAAGCTACAAGCAGATCAATCAAGGGGAAATGAGGGTGCTCGTTATAATACATGAAGGAAAGAAGCCAACAGTCGGCGAGGCCAAGGAAAGCGTTGGGGATGGTACTATAGGTCTTTTTTTTTTTTTTTTTTAATGTTTACTTGGATAATCACAGAAATTAGTATATATTCTGTTTAGGGGAAGGATAATTAGAACACAAAGTAGAAGAAAAAACAACGTGCCGATGGTGGGATCCGAACCCACGACCTCCGAATAACGCGTCCGGTGCTCTTCCAACTGAGCTACATCGGCCGCTGTCCCCCCTGCTACTTTCTTGGGTATTTATGTTGTCTGTGTACGAACCTTGAGAGTGTTCACCAGCGCCACCCTCAGCCATAGCGGCGGACGTGGGACGTCCTTTGTTACCGCCAGCGTCACGTAGAACGTGATCAAGAGCGAGGGCGAAAGCTGTGCTAGAACCCTCTTACGCTACCTATGGCTTCAAGACTGCCAGAACCGAGACCCCCGTAAGCTACAAGCAGATCAATCAAGGGGAAATGAGGGTGCTCGTTATAATACATGAAGGAAAGAAGCCAACAGTCGGCGAGGCCAAGGAAAGCGTTGGGGATGGTACTATAGGTCTTTTTTTTTTTTTTTTAATGTTTACTTGGATAATCACAGAAATTAGTATATATTCTGTTTAGGGGAAGGATAATTAGAACACAAAGTAGAAGAAAAAACAACGTGCCGATGGTGGGATCCGAACCCACGACCTCCGAATAACGCGTCCGGTGCTCTTCCAACTGAGCTACATCGGCCGCTGTCCCCCCTGCTACTTTCTTGGGTATTTATGTTGTCTGTGTACGAACCTTGAGAGTGTTCACCAGCGCCACCCTCAGCCATAGCGGCGGACGTGGGACGTCCTTTGTTACCGCCAGCGTCACGTAGAACGTGATCAAGAGCGAGGGCGAAAGCTGTGCTAGAACCCTCTTACGCTACCTATGGCTTCAAGACTGCCAGAACCGAGACCCCCGTAAGCTACAAGCAGATCAATCAAGGGGAAATGAGGGTGCTCGTTATAATACATGAAGGAAAGAAGCCAACAGTCGGCGAGGCCAAGGAAAGCGTTGGGGATGGTACTATAGGTCTTTTTTTTTTTTTTTTAATGTTTACTTGGATAATCACAGAAATTAGTATATATTCTGTTTAGGGGAAGGATAATTAGAACACAAAGTAGAAGAAAAAACAACGTGCCGATGGTGGGATCCGAACCCACGACCTCCGAATAACGCGTCCGGTGCTCTTCCAACTGAGCTACATCGGCCGCTGTCCCCCCTGCTACTTTCTTGGGTATTTATGTTGTCTGTGTACGAACCTTGAGAGTGTTCACCAGCGCCACCCTCAGCCATAGCGGCGGACGTGGGACGTCCTTTGTTACCGCCAGCGTCACGTAGAACGTGATCAAGAGCGAGGGCGAAAGCTGTGCTAGAACCCTCTTACGCTACCTATGGCTTCAAGACTGCCAGAACCGAGACCCCCGTAAGCTACAAGCAGATCAATCAAGGGGAAATGAGGGTGCTCGTTATAATACATGAAGGAAAGAAGCCAACAGTCGGCGAGGCCAAGGAAAGCGTTGGGGATGGTACTATAGGTCTTTTTTTTTTTTTTTTAATGTTTACTTGGATAATCACAGAAATTAGTATATATTCTGTTTAGGGGAAGGATAATTAGAACACAAAGTAGAAGAAAAAACAACGTGCCGATGGTGGGATCCGAACCCACGACCTCCGAATAACGCGTCCGGTGCTCTTCCAACTGAGCTACATCGGCCGCTGTCCCCCCTGCTACTTTCTTGGGTATTTATGTTGTCTGTGTACGAACCTTGAGAGTGTTCACCAGCGCCACCCTCAGCCATAGCGGCGGACGTGGGACGTCCTTTGTTACCGCCAGCGTCACGTAGAACGTGATCAAGAGCGAGGGCGAAAGCTGTGCTAGAACCCTCTTACGCTACCTATGGCTTCAAGACTGCCAGAACCGAGACCCCCGTAAGCTACAAGCAGATCAATCAAGGGGAAATGAGGGTGCTCGTTATAATACATGAAGGAAAGAAGCCAACAGTCGGCGAGGCCAAGGAAAGCGTTGGGGATGGTACTATAGGTCTTTTTTTTTTTTTTTTTTTTTAATGTTTACTTGGATAATCACAGAAATTAGTATATATTCTGTTTAGGGGAAGGATAATTAAGAACACAAAGTAGAAGAAAAAACAACGTGCCGATGGTGGGATCCGAACCCACGACCTCCGAATAACGCGTCCGGTGCTCTTCCAACTGAGCTACATCGGCCGCTGTCCCCCCTGCTACTTTCTTGGGTATTTATGTTGTCTGTGTACGAACCTTGAGAGTGTTCACCAGCGCCACCCTCAGCCATAGCGGCGGACGTGGGACGTCCTTTGTTACCGCCAGCGTCACGTAGAACGTGATCAAGAGCGAGGGCGAAAGCTGTGCTAGAACCCTCTTACGCTACCTATGGCTTCAAGACTGCCAGAACCGAGACCCCCGTAAGCTACAAGCAGATCAATCAAGGGAAATGAGGGTGCTCGTTATAATACATGAAGGAAAGAAGCCAACAGTCGGCGAGGCCAAGGAAAGCGTTGGGGATGGGTACTATAGGTCTTTTTTTTTTTTTTTAATGTTTACTTGGATAATCACAGAATTTAGTTTATATTCTGTTTAGGGGAAGGATAATTAGAACACAAAGTAGAAGAAAAAACAACGTGCCGATGGTGGGATCCGAACCCACGACCTCCGAATAAACGCGTCCGGTGCGCTCTTCCAACTGAGCTACATCGGCCGCGTCCCCCCTGCTACTTTCTTGGGTATTTATGTTGTTCTGTGTACGACCTTGAGAGTGTTCACCAGCGCCACCCTCAGCCATAGCGGCGGACGTGGGGACGTCCTTGTTTACCGCCAGCGTCACGTAGAACGTGATCAAGAGCGAGGGCGAAAGCTGTGCTAGAACCCTCTTACGCTACCTATGCTTCAAGACTGCCAGAACCGAGCCCCCGTAAGCTACAAGCAGATCAATCATGGGGAAATGAGGTGCTCGTTATAATACAATGAAGGAAGAAGCAGCCTCAGTCGGCGAGGCCAAGGAAAGGCGTTGGGATGGTACTATAGGTCTTTTTTTTTTTTTTTAATGTTACTTGGATAATCACAGAAATTAGTATATATTCTGTTAGGGGAAGGATAATTAGAACACAAAGTAAAGAAAAAACAACGTGCCGATGGTGGGATCCGAACCCACGACCTCCGAATAACGCGTCCCGGTGCTCTCAACTGAGCTACATCGGCGCTGTCCCCCCCTGCTACTTTCTTGGTTTCTGTGTACGAACTTGAGAGTGTTCACCAGCGCCACCCTCAGCCATAGCGGCGGACGTGGACGTCCTTTGTTACCGCCAGCGTACAAGTAAACGTGATCAAGAGCGAGGGCGAAAGCTGTGCTAGAACCCTCTTACGCTACCCTATGCTTCAAGACTGCAGAACCGGACCCCCGTAAGCTACAAGCAGATCAATCAAGGGAAATGAGGGTGCTCGTTATAATACATGAAGGAAGAAGCCAACAGTCGGCGAGGCAAGGAAAGCGTGGGGATTGGTACTATAGGTCTTTATTTTTTTTTTTTAATATTTACTTGATAATCACAGAATTAGTATATATTCAGTTTAGGGGAAGGATAATTAGAACACAAAGTCAGAAGAAAAAACAACGTGCCGATGGTGGGATCCGAACCACGACCTCCGAATAACGCGTCCGGTGCTCTTCCACTGAGCTACATCGCCGCTGCCCCCCCTGCACTTTCTTGGTATTTATGTTGTCTGAGTACGAACCTTGAGAGTGTTCACCAGCGCCACCCTCAGCCATAGCGGCGGACGTGGACGTCCTTGTTACCGCCAGCGTCACGTAGAACGTGATCAAGAGCGAGGGCGAAAGCTGTGCTAGAACCCTCTTACGCTACCCTATGGCTCTTCAAGACTGCCAGAACCGAGACCCCGTAAGCTACAAGCAGATCAATCAAGGGGAAATGAGGGTGCTCGTTATAATACATGAAGGAAAGAAGCCAACAGTCGGCGAGGCCAAGGAAAGCGTTGGGGATGGTACTATAGGTCTTTTTTTTTTTTTTTTTAATGTTTACTTGGATAATCACAGAAATTAGTATATATTCTGTTTAGGGGAAGGATAATTAGAACACAAAGTAGAAGAAAAAACAACGTGCCGATGGTGGGATCCGAACCCACGACCTCCGAATAACGCGTCCGTGCTCTTCACAACTGAGCTACATCGGCCGCTGTCCCCCCTGCTACTTCTTGGGTATTTATGTTGTCTGTGTACGAACCTTGAGAGTGTTCACCCAGCGCCACCCTCAGCCATAGCGGCGGACGTGGGACGTCCTTTGTTACCGCCAGCGTCACGTAGAACGTGATCAAGAGCGAGGGCGAAAGCTGTGCTAGAACCCTCTTACGCTACCTATGGCTTCAAGACTGCCAGAACCGAGACCCCCGTAAGCTACAAGCAGATCAATCAAGGGGAAATGAGGGTGCTCGTTATAATACATGAAGGAAAGAAGCCAACAGTCGGCGAGGCCAAGGAAAGTGTTGGGGATGGTACTATAGGTCTTTTTTTTTTTTTTTTAATGTTTACTTGAATAATCACAGAAATTAGTATATATTCTGTTTAGGGAGAAGGATAATTAGAACACAAAGTAGAAGAAAAAACAACGTGCCGATGGTGGATCCGAACCCACGACTCCGAATAACGCGTCCGGTGCTCTTCCAACTGAGCTACATCGCCGCTGTCCCCCCTGCTACTTTCTTGGGTATTTATGTTGTCTGTGTACGAACCTTGAGAGTGTTCACCAGCGCCACCCTCAGCCATAGCGGCGGACGTGGGACGTCCTTTGTTACCGCCAGCGTCACGTAGAACGTGATCAAGAGCGAGGGCGAAAGCTGTGCTAGAACCCCTCTTACGCTACCTATGGCTTCAAGACTGCCAGAACCGAGACCCCCGTAAGCTACAAGCAGATCAATCAAGGGGAAATGAGGGTGCTCGTTATAATACATGAAGGAAAGAAGCCAACAGTCGGCGAGGCCAAGGAAAGCGTTGGGGATGGTACTATAGGTCTTTTTTTTTTTTTTTAATGTTTACTTGGATAATCACAGAAATTAGTATATATTCTGTTTAGCGGAAGGATAATTAGAACACAAAGTAGAAGAAAAAACAACGTGCCGATGGTGGGATCCGAACCCACGACCTCCGAATAACGCGTCCGGTGCTCTTCCAACTGAGCTACATCGGCCGCTGTCCCCCCTGCTACTTTCTTGGGTATTTATGTTGTCTGTGTACGAACCTTGAGAGTGTTCACCAGCGCCACCCTCAGCCATAGCGGCGGACGTGGGACGTCCTTTGTTACCGCCAGCGTCACGTAGAACGTGATCAAGAGCGAGGGCGAAAGCTGTGCTAGAACCCTCTTACGCTACCTATGGCTTCAAGACTGCCAGAACCGAGACCCCCGTAAGCTACAAGCAGATCAATCAAGGGGAAATGAGGGTGCTCGTTATAATACATGAAGGAAAGAAGCCAACAGTCGGCGAGGCCAAGGAAAGCGTTGGGGATGGTACTATAGGTCTTTTTTTTTTTTTTTTTAATGTTTACTTGGATAATCACAGAAATTAGTATATATTCTGTTTAGGGGAAGGATAATTAGAACACAAAGTAGAAGAAAAAACAACGTGCCGATGGTGGGATCCGAACCCACGACCTCCGAATAACGCGTCCGGTGCTCTTCCAACTGAGCTACATCGGCCGCTGTCCCCCCTGCTACTTTCTTGGGTATTTATGTTGTCTGTGTACGAACCTTGAGAGTGTTCACCAGCGCCACCCTCAGCCATAGCGGCGGACGTGGGACGTCCTTTGTTACCGCCAGCGTCACGTAGAACGTGATCAAGAGCGAGGGCGAAAGCTGTGCTAGAACCCTCTTACGCTACCTATGGCTTCAAGACTGCCAGAACCGAGACCCCCGTAAGCTACAAGCAGATCAATCAAGGGGAAATGAGGGTGCTCGTTATAATACATGAAGGAAAGAAGCCAACAGTCGGCGAGGCCAAGGAAAGCGTTGGGGATGGTACTATAGGTCTTTTTCTTTTTTTTTTTTTTAATGTTTACTTGGATAATCACAGAAATTAGTATATATTCTGTTTAGGGGAAGGATAATTAGAACACAAAGTAGAAGAAAAAACAACGTGCCGATGGTGGGATCCGAACCCACGACCTCCGAATAACGCGTCCGGTGCTCTTCCAACTGAGCTACATCGGCCGCTGTCCCCCCTGCTACTTTCTTGGGTATTTATGTTGTCTGTGTACGAACCTTGAGAGTGTTCACCAGCGCCACCCTCAGCCATAGCGGCGGACGTGGGACGTCCTTTGTTACCGCCAGCGTCACGTAGAACGTGATCAAGAGCGAGGGCGAAAGCTGTGCTAGAACCCTCTTACGCTACCTATGGCTTCAAGACTGCCAGAACCGAGACCCCCGTAAGCTACAAGCAGATCAATCAAGGGGAAATGAGGGTGCTCGTTATAATACATGAAGGAAAGAAGCCAACAGTCGGCGAGGCCAAGGAAAGCGTTGGGGATGGTACTATAGGTCTTTTTTTTTTTTTTTAATGTTTACTTGAATAATCACAGAAATTAGTATATATTCTGTTTAGGGGAAGGATAATTAGAACACAAAGTAGAAGAAAAAACAACGTGCCGATGGTGGGATCCGAACCCACGACCTCCGAATAACGCGTCCGGTGCTCTTCCAACTGAGCTACATCGGCCGCTGTCCCCCCTGCTACTTTCTTGGGTATTTATGTTGTCTGTGTACGAACCTTGAGAGTGTTCACCAGCGCCACCCTCAGCCATAGCGGCGGACGTGGGACGTCCTTTGTTACCGCCAGCGTCACGTAGAACGTGATCAAGAGCGAGGGCGAAAGCTGTGCTAGAACCCTCTTACGCTACCTATGGCTTCAAGACTGCCAGAACCGAGACCCCCGTAAGCTACAAGCAGATCAATCAAGGGGAAATGAGGGTGCTCGTTATAATACATGAAGGAAAGAAGCCAACAGTCGGCGAGGCCAAGGAAAGCGTTGGGGATGGTACTATAGGTCTTTTTTTTTTTTTTTAATGTTTACTTGGATAATCACAGAAATTAGTATATATTCTGTTTAGCGGAAGGATAATTAGAACACAAAGTAGAAGAAAAAACAACGTGCCGATGGTGGGATCCGAACCCACGACCTCCGAATAACGCGTCCGGTGCTCTTCCAACTGAGCTACATCGGCCGCTGTCCCCCCTGCTACTTTCTTGGGTATTTATGTTGTCTGTGTACGAACTTCTACTTTGTGCTCTTCTACTTTGTGTTCTAATTATCCTTCCCCTAAACAGAATATATACTAATTTCTGTGATTATCCAAGTAAACATTAAAAAAAAAAAAAAAAGACCTATAGTACCATCCCCAACGCTTTCCTTGGCCTCGCCGACTGTTGGCTTCTTTCCTTCATGTATTATAACGAGCACCCTCATTTCCCCTTGATTGATCTGCTTGTAGCTTACGGGGGTCTCGGTTCTGGCAGTCTTGAAGCCATAGGTAGCGTAAGAGGGTTCTAGCACAGCTTTCGCCCTCGCTCTTGATCACGTTCTACGTGACGCTGGCGGTAACAAAGGACGTCCCACGTCCGCCGCTATGGCTGAGGGTGGCGCTGGTGAACACTCTCAAGGTTCGTACACAGACAACATAAATACCCAAGAAAGTAGCAGGGGGGACAGCGGCCGATGTAGCTCAGTTGGAAGAGCACCGGACGCGTTATTCGGAGGTCGTGGGTTCGGATCCCACCATCGGCACGTTGTTTTTTCTTCTACTTTGTGTTCTAATTATCCTTCCCCTAAACAGAATATATACTAATTTCTGTGATTATTCAAGTAAACATTAAAAAAAAAAAAAAAAAGACCTATAGTACCATCCCCAACGCTTTCCTTGGCCTCGCCGACTGTTGGCTTCTTTCCTTCATGTATTATAACGAGCACCCTCATTTCCCCTTGATTGATCTGCTTGTAGCTTACGGGGGTCTCGGTTCTGGCAGTCTTGAAGCCATAGGTAGCGTAAGAGGGTTCTAGCACAGCTTTCGCCCTCGCTCTTGATCACGTTCTACGTGACGCTGGCGGTAACAAAGGACGTCCCACGTCCGCCGCTATGGCTGAGGGTGGCGCTGGTGAACACTCTCAAGGTTCGTACACAGACAACATAAATACCCAAGAAAGTAGCAGGGGGGACAGCGGCCGATGTAGCTCAGTTGGAAGAGCACCGGACGCGTTATTCGGAGGTCGTGGGTTCGGATCCCACCATCGGCACGTTGTTTTTTCTTCTACTTTGTGTTCTAATTATCCTTCCCCTAAACAGAATATATACTAATTTCTGTGATTATCCAAGTAAACATTAAAAAAAAAAAAAAAAAAGACCTATAGTACCATCTCCAATGCTTTCCTTGGCCTCGCCGACTGTTGGCTTCTTTCCTTCATGTATTATAACGAGCACCCTCATTTCCCCTTGATTGATCTGCTTGTAGCTTACGGGGGTCTCGGTTCTGGCAGTCTTGAAGCCATAGGTAGCGTAAGAGGGTTCTAGCACAGCTTTCGCCCTCGCTCTTGATCACGTTCTACGTGACGCTGGCGGTAACAAAGGACGTCCCACGTCCGCCGCTATGGCTGAGGGTGGCGCTGGTGAACACTCTCAAGGTTCGTACACAGACAACATAAATACCCAAGAAAGTAGCAGGGGGGACAGCGGCCGATGTAGCTCAGTTGGAAGAGCACCGGACGCGTTATTCGGAGGTCGTGGGTTCGGATCCCACCATCGGCACGTTGTTTTTTCTTCTACTTTGTGTTCTAATTATCCTTCCCCTAAACAGAATATATACTAATTTCTGTGATTATTCAAGTAAACATTAAAAAAAAAAAAAAAAGACCTATAGTACCATCCCCAACGCTTTCCTTGGCCTCGCCGACTGTTGGCTTCTTTCCTTCATGTATTATAACGAGCACCCTCATTTCCCCTTGATTGATCTGCTTGTAGCTTACGGGGGTCTCGGTTCTGGCAGTCTTGAAGCCATAGGTAGCGTAAGAGGGTTCTAGCACAGCTTTCGCCCTCGCTCTTGATCACGTTCTACGTGACGCTGGCGGTAACAAAGGACGTCCCACGTCCGCCGCTATGGCTGAGGGTGGCGCTGGTGAACACTCTCAAGGTTCGTACACAGACAACATAAATACCCAAGAAAGTAGCAGGGGGGACAGCGGCCGATGTAGCTCAGTTGGAAGAGCACCGGACGCGTTATTCGGAGGTCGTGGGTTCGGATCCCACCATCGGCACGTTGTTTTTTCTTCTACTTTGTGTTCTAATTATCCTTCCCCTAAACAGAATATATACTAATTTCTGTGATTATCCAAGTAAACATTAAAAAAAAAAAAAAAGACCTATAGTACCATCCCCAACGCTTTCCTTGGCCTCGCCGACTGTTGGCTTCTTTCCTTCATGTATTATAACGAGCACCCTCATTTCCCCTTGATTGATCTGCTTGTAGCTTACGGGGGTCTCGGTTCTGGCAGTCTTGAAGCCATAGGTAGCGTAAGAGGGTTCTAGCACAGCTTTCGCCCTCGCTCTTGATCACGTTCTACGTGACGCTGGCGGTAACAAAGGACGTCCCACGTCCGCCGCTATGGCTGAGGGTGGCGCTGGTGAACACTCTCAAGGTTCGTACACAGACAACATAAATACCCAAGAAAGTAGCAGGGGGGACAGCGGCCGATGTAGCTCAGTTGGAAGAGCACCGGACGCGTTATTCGGAGGTCGTGGGTTCGGATCCCACCATCGGCACGTTGTTTTTTCTTCTACTTTGTGTTCTAATTATCCTTCCCCTAAACAGAATATATACTAATTTCTGTGATTATCCAAGTAAACATTAAAAAAAAAAAAAAAAAGACCTATAGTACCATCTCCAACGCTTTCCTTGGCCTCGCCGACTGTTGGCTTCTTTCCTTCATGTATTATAACGAGCACCCTCATTTCCCCTTGATTGATCTGCTTGTAGCTTACGGGGGTCTCGGTTCTGGCAGTCTTGAAGCCATAGGTAGCGTAAGAGGGTTCTAGCACAGCTTTCGCCCTCGCTCTTGATCACGTTCTACGTGACGCTGGCGGTAACAAAGGACGTCCCACGTCCGCCGCTATGGCTGAGGGTGGCGCTGGTGAACACTCTCAAGGTTCGTACACAGACAACATAAATACCCAAGAAAGTAGCAGGGGGGACAGCGGCCGATGTAGCTCAGTTGGAAGAGCACCGGACGCGTTATTCGGAGGTCGTGGGTTCGGATCCCACCATCGGCACGTTGTTTTTTCTTCTACTTTGTGTTCTAATTATCCTTCCCCTAAACAGAATATATACTAATTTCTGTGATTATCCAAGTAAACATTAAAAAAAAAAAAAAAAAAAAGACCTATAGTACCATCCCCAACGCTTTCCTTGGCCTCGCCGACTGTTGGCTTCTTTCCTTCATGTATTATAACGAGCACCCTCATTTCCCCTTGATTGATCTGCTTGTAGCTTACGGGGGTCTCGGTTCTGGCAGTCTTGAAGCCATAGGTAGCGTAAGAGGGTTCTAGCACAGCTTTCGCCCTCGCTCTTGATCACGTTCTACGTGACGCTGGCGGTAACAAAGGACGTCCCACGTCCGCCGCTATGGCTGAGGG
Organism: Amblyomma maculatum; assembly: GCF_055883805.1. NCBI lineage: Eukaryota > Metazoa > Arthropoda > Arachnida > Ixodida > Ixodidae > Amblyomma > Amblyomma maculatum. The sequence goes on from NC_139350.1 coordinate 8,593,349, forward strand.
TGGCGCTGGTGAACACTCTCAAGGTTCGTACACAGACAACATAAATACCCAAGAAAGTAGCAGGGGGGACAGCGGCCGATGTAGCTCAGTTGGAAGAGCACCGGACGCGTTATTCGGAGGTCGTGGGTTCGGATCCCACCATCGGCACGTTGTTTTTTCTTCTACTTTGTGTTCTAATTATCCTTCCCCTAAACAGAATATATACTAATTTCTGTGATTATCCAAGTAAACATTAAAAAAAAAAAAAAAAGACCTATAGTACCATCCCCAACGCTTTCCTTGGCCTCGCCGACTGTTGGCTTCTTTCCTTCATATATTATAACGAGCACCCTCATTTCCCCTTGATTGATCTGCTTGTAGCTTACGGGGGTCTCGGTTCTGGCAGTCTTGAAGCCATAGGTAGCGTAAGAGGGTTCTAGCACAGCTTTCGCCCTCGCTCTTGATCACGTTCTACGTGACGCTGGCGGTAACAAAGGACGTCCCACGTCCGCCGCTATGGCTGAGGGTGGCGCTGGTGAACACTCTCAAGGTTCGTACACAGACAACATAAATACCCAAGAAAGTAGCAGGGGGGACAGCGGCCGATGTAGCTCAGTTGGAAGAGCACCGGACGCGTTATTCGGAGGTCGTGGGTTCGGATCCCACCATCGGCACGTTGTTTTTTCTTCTACTTTGTGTTCTAATTATCCTTCCCCTAAACAGAATATATACTAATTTCTGTGATTATCCAAGTAAACATTAAAAAAAAAAAAAAAAAAGACCTATAGTACCATCCCCAACGCTTTCCTTGGCCTCGCCGACTGTTGGCTTCTTTCCTTCATGTATTATAACGAGCACCCTCATTTCCCCTTGATTGATCTGCTTGTAGCTTACGGGGGTCTCGGTTCTGGCAGTCTTGAAGCCATAGGTAGCGTAAGAGGGTTCTAGCACAGCTTTCGCCCTCGCTCTTGATCACGTTCTACGTGACGCTGGCGGTAACAAAGGACGTCCCACGTCCGCCGCTATGGCTGAGGGTGGCGCTGGTGAACACTCTCAAGGTTCGTACACAGACAACATAAATACCCAAGAAAGTAGCAGGGGGGACAGCGGCCGATGTAGCTCAGTTGGAAGAGCACCGGACGCGTTATTCGGAGGTCGTGGGTTCGGATCCCACCATCGGCACGTTGTTTTTTCTTCTACTTTGTGTTCTAATTATCCTTCCCCTAAACAGAATATATACTAATTTCTGTGATTATGCAAGTAAACATTAAAAAAAAAAAAAAAAAAAAAGACCTATAGTACCATCCCCAACGCTTTCCTTGGCCTCGCCGACTGTTGGCTTCTTTCCTTCATGTATTATAACGAGCACCCTCATTTCCCCTTGATATATATATATATATATATATATATATATATATATATATATATATATATATATATATATATATATATATATATATATATATATATATATATATATTGCCGCGAAACCTTCAAAACAGTATTTGTTGTTTTTAACAGCCGCCGGCATACAGGCTTATCACTCTGATTCTGGACCGCGTATCAGTTCCGTAATCTTTGTTTGTTAATGCTCGATGCCGCGAGTCACACCTTTATCAGTTTTGTTGTAGCACAAGATGCACCGAGATCTGTCTCGAAGGTTCCGGCCACTCGGGTGTCTTTCCACAATGTTCCAGCCCGTGCTGGTAGCTGCTTGCGACGTTATCTAGATTGTTCTGTGCAGCCTTTAAATTGAGCGTTGCCGAGTGTGACGGGTATTCTTTGTTCGACGATCGATGAGCACGTTTGTTTCTATCGCCGCCGCCGAGTTGCTTAGTTCTTTTGCGGGCGCAAGTCAGCCCAAATAAACAGTTTCTTTAGTGCAATCATCGACCCTTCAATTGTGTCATCGACCTCGTCACCACTACGTGACATCTGTTGGAGGTGCTGCCTTTGATCCTTCAAGCGAAGACCAAGCCGTGTTCCTGTCGCCCTGGAAGACCAGCCTACAGGTCACCGAGCCAGCCGCCGACTTCAAGGCCTACAACCCGAACACGGTCTGCTGCTTGACCCCATTCGATCTCGGAAGGCACCGACGCTGACAATGGCCCAGCCTACAGCACCGGTTATTTTCTTTCAACCATTGACTACAGGATGAAGATGCGGGAGATTGGATGGACCTTTTCGACCGTGTGGCAGATTTCAACGGCTGGAATGACGCCGCGAAACTTAGGCAAGTCTACTTTGTTCTTCAAGGACATGCCCGAGTTTGGTTCGAAAATTATGAGGCAACTATGAAGGTTTGGGAGACTTTCAAGGAAGCGTTTCTGACTGACTTTTCAAGCATCGTCCGAAAGGAAAGAGCCCAGGCCCTCCTTCAGTCAAGACTGCAACTTCCTAACGAGTCTGTCCTGGCGTACGTTGAGGAGATGAAGCGCCTCTTTCGCCGCGCCGACCCTAACATGACTGAAGGTGAGAGAGTCAAACTTTTAATGCGAGGCGTCAAAGAATCGCTTTTTGGAAATCTTGTCCGAAATCCGCCAAAAACAGTGGCGGAATTTGAAACGGAAGCGTCTGCCATCAAGAAGACGTTGTACACCCGGATGCGCCACTACGAGCGGCCACTTCAGCCAGACTACTCAAGCCACTACCCCAGCGCATCTGCAAGTGGAGACAACCTTCGTGACCTCATCCGGGAGATCGTGCGAGAAGAGCTCCGCCGAATGCAGCCATCATCGCAACAACCCCAGGTGGCGACGCTCGCGGACGTCGTCCGTGAAGAAGTACAGCAGGCGCTGGGCGTTCCTGAAGCGACGGCTACGACTGTTCCAGCACAAGAGGCAACAGCGATGAACTACGCTGGTGCATTACGTCGCCCTCCGCCCCGACGTGATGACTTTCCGAGCCGTCGCCGCTACCGGCCTGTTCCTGAAAACCGCCCCTTGGCTCCCGCCCGCCAAGCCTACCAACGACCAACAAGCCCCAGGAAGTGCGACGCATGGAGGACAGCGAACAACCGGCCATTATGCTTCCACTGCGGTGAGGCCGGCCACATTCTGCGGCACTGCCCGTACCGACGAATCGGTCTCCGCGGATTTGCAGTCGACGCTCCACGACCACGCCCAGGTGAACGACCGCAAGAAATCGACAACTATCTGCGTAGCGGTGAGATTGCGCCACCAAGCCGTCGATTCAGGTCTCCATCGCCGTACAGAGCCCGCTTTGCGTCGCCAGGACGTAACTATGATGATAGTGTGCGCGGAAGGACCCAAAGCCCCCGTAGGGGAAACTAAAGGCAGCAACCTTTGGAGGTGAGGTTGCCAAAAGGCGAAAAGACGAAGATCCTCCGCCGCCGACGACCACTAACGACGACGCAGCCGCTTCACCGCCGCTCCACACGACGTCATCGACGACAACACGACCAAAGTGCAAGCAGACACCGCCGCCCAGCGAAGCAACAACGGTATGCCCCGGCCATGACCTGAAGAAACGACGGAGCCGAGATCGGACACTAAGGCCCACGTGCAATGCGAGGACGCGAACAAGTGACCTTGAAGTTGATGTCGACGGTCGCAGAGTCACTGCCCTAGTAGACACCGGAGCTGACTATTCAGTCATTAGTGGACCGTTAGCCTCTCAGCTAAGAAAAGTTACCACCGCTTGGGATGGCCCGCTGATTCGTACAGCAGGTGGCAACCTGATTACTCCATCGGGACGACGCACTGCAAGAATAACCGTAAATGGGCGTACTTAACCCACCAGCTTTGTGGTCTTGCAGCAGTGCTCCCGCGACGTGATTTTAGGCATGGACTTCCTAAATGAACATAGGGCTATCATCGACCTGCGATCCAAGCTCATCAAGCTCTCGGCAGACAAAGCCATTCCTGCTACGACGACGTCGATGCAACACATCCCTCTAAACCTCCTCGACGAAGAATTGAACGTCCCGCCCCGATCAAGTATCGCAGTCTGCGCAGGTAGCGCCAACATCGAAACCGCTGAAGGCATCGTCGAAGGAAATATCCAATTGCTCTTAGAACGAGGTGTCGGCATCGCAAGAGGCATCACTAAATTCCGGAGAGGTCAAGCTCAGGTTCTGGTAACAAACTTCACCGAAGAATACCGGCACCTCAACAAGGGCACGACGATCGCCTTTTTCGACGAATTAGCGGACCTCAAAGATGTATTCACCCTCCACGACCAAACGCTGGAAGACGCACCGGACCTATTCCGTCAGCCCACATTTGACATCAACCCGGCATTGACCCACAACAGGAAAGACCAGATTCTCAGTCTGCTTCGAAGCTACGGGGAGTGCTTCTCATCGTCATCGAAGGTACGACAAACACCACTGGCCAAGCATCGCATAATAACGGACGAACACGCCCGACCTCTGCGCCAAAGCCCTTATCGTGTATCGCCGCGAGAACGCCAGGCCATTCGCGATCACGTTGAGGAAATGCTGCGTGATGACGTAATCCAGCCATCGAACAGCCCCTGGGCAGCACCAGTCGTTTTGGTCAAGAAGAAAGACAGCACACTTCGCTTCTGCGTTGATTACCGCCGCTTGAATAGCATAACGAAGAAGGATGTCTACCCGCTTCCCCGCATCGACGACACTCTCGACCGGCTCTGCAATGCAAGGTACTTCTCATCGATGAACCTGAAGAGCGGATATTGGCAAATTGAGGTCGACGAAAGAGATCGCGAGAAAACCGCATTCATCACACCGGACGGCCTTTATGAATTTAAGGTGATGCCATTTGGCCTCTGCTCCGCACCAGCCACGTTTCAATGAGTAATGGACACAGTCCTGGCAGGCTTGAAGTGGCAAATTTGTTTGGTATATTTGGACGACGTTGTTGTCTTCTCGTCAAACTTTGAAGACCACCTAAAACGACTACAGACAGTGCTGGAAGCCATCAAGTCATCGGGGCTAACGCTAAAAGCAGAGAAGTGTCACTTCGCCTACGAAGAACTCCGATTCCTAGGTCACATCGTTAGCAAGGACAGTATTCGCCCAGACCCGGAGAAAACAGCTGCAATCGCACAATTCCCACCGCCTGCCGACAAGAAAGCTGTGCGCCGATTCCTTGTGCTGTGCGCTTATTATCGACGATTTGTCAGAAACTTTTCGCGGATCGCCGAACCGTTGACGCAGCTTACAAAGGCTGACGTACCTTTTAAATGGGAAGCGCCGCAAGGAGAAGCCTTTGACGAACTTAAGCGCCGCCTGCAATGCCCTCCTGTACTTGGCCACTTTGATCAAAACGCCGAGACCGAAATTCACACCGACGCGAGCAGTGTAGCCCTAGGAGCCATTCTCGTCCAGAAGACTGCCAGACATGAAAAAGTAATCGCCTACGCTAGCAGGTCTCTCACAAAAGCCGAAGTGAATTACTCGACGACCGAGAAGGAGTGCCTTGCGATCATCTGGGCTACTTCTAAGTTTCGTCCATACCTATACGGCCGACCATTCAAGGTGGTAAGCGACCATCACGCGCTCTGCTGGCTGGCTATTTTGAAAGATCCTTCCGGCCGCCTTGCCAGATGGAGCCTACGACTTCAAGAATTTGACATGACTGTAGTCTATAAGTCGGGCCGGAAGCATTCCGACGCAGACTGCTTATCCCGCGCTCCCGTCGATTCTCCCCCGAAGGACGATGACGATGACGCCTTTTTGGGACCGGTAAGCGCCAGCAGTTTCGCAGAACAACAGCGATCAGACCCTGAGCTGAAAGCGCTAGCCGATTACTTGGAAGGAAAGACCGCTTCCCCTCCTGGTGTGTTCAGGCGACATTTATCATCCTTCACGTTAAACAATGGCCTCCTCGTGAAGAAGAACTTCGCACCCAACAAGACCGCGCAGCTTCTCGTAGTGCCTAAAACCGTTCGGCAAGAAATTCTGCAGGCGTTGCACGATGAGCCCACAGCAGGCCACCTCGGATTTGCGCGCACGTTGCGTCGAATCCAGGAGAAGTATTACTGGCCGCGACTGCCTGCCGAAGTTGCCCACTACGTGAAGACGTGTCGTGAGTGCCAACGACGTAAGACGCCGCCGATCAAACCAGCAGGACTACTAAACCCGATTCCGCCCCCAATCCTGCCCTTTCAACAAATTGGGATGGATCTCCTCGGCCCCTTTCCATCTTCGTCTATGGGTAACAAGTGGATCATCGTGGCCACTGACTACCTTACCCGTTACGCCGAAGCAAGAGCACTACCAAATGGTACCGCGGCAGAAGTCGCCAAATTTTTTGTCGAACAAATTCTCTTGAGCCACGGCGCCCCAGAAGTGCTCATCACGGACAGGGGAACGGCGTTTACGGCAGAGTTGACGCAAGCCATCCTGGAATACAGTCACACAAGCCATCGACGAACAACTGCGTACCATCCCCAGACCAATGGCCTTACGGAGCGCCTGAACAAAACGATCGCTGACATGATCGCTATGTACGTCGATGCTGAACACAAGACCTGGGACGCCATCTTGCCGTACGTGATCTTCGCGTATAACACGCCAGTCCAGGAGACGACCAGAGCGACTCCGTTCAAGCTTGTGTACGGTAGGGAGCCCACGACGACGCTCGACGCAATGCTACCGCACGTAACCAACGAGGACAACCTTGACGTCGCCGCCTACCTGCAGCGTGCAGAGGAAGCCCGACGACTCGCACGGCTGCGTATTAAAGACCAACAGCGCACCGACAGCCGACCATACAACTTACGACGACACCACGCAGAGTACAATCCAGGAGACCAAGTGTGGGTTTGGACACCTGTTCGCCGTCGCGGAATAAGTGAAAAGTTGTTGCGTCGGAATAATGGCGATTTCCACTGGTCGCTACGGAGCACGTTTTCTTGCTCCGGGACGACGATTTCGATTTCCACTGGTCGACCAAGATAGGTTTCGCGTATTCCGCTGGTCGTTTGGGGCAACTCGGGACGCTCCAGCTCGATCCGCCGACCGAAGTCGGATCTCGCCGGAAGTCCTAGTCGCTGACGCAGTCACTTCCGGATGCTGCTGGATTCTTTTGGCTGTTTTTGACCGTTTCAGCGACATTGGCAGAGGACGCTGGATGTCATCGTTTTTTGCGCGAATATGTCGAAGTGCGTCTATCGAAAAACGTCTGCAGCGTTAAAAAAAATGAGAAAGCAAGTTGCTGAGGGCCGCACTCCTGCCTATTTATCAACCGCAAACATTTTGGCGCTGGGATGCGGCTACAACTTTCGAAACCGGCTCAGCTTTACTTCCGCCGCGCGCTCTACACGTTCCGCTGGTCGACCAAGGCTGATTCGCTCTGTAGCGCTTTAGGTCGGCTCGGGCGCCCAGCTCCGATCGACCAGTGGAAATCGGCATAAGTGAAAAGTTGTACCGGGTTAAGTGGAGAAATATGGGAGAGGCCTTCGCCCTGCAGTGGGTATAATCAGGCTGATGATGATGATGATGATGTTGCGTCGATACTTTGGGCCGTACAAAATCATTCGCCGCGTCGGCCCACTGGACTATGAAGTCATTCCCGACGGAATGTCAGCATCACAACGGCGACGCGCACGCCCAGAAATTGTACATGTTGTACGACTGAAACCATATTACGCGCGTTAAAGAATGTGTGGTGTTTAAAATTTGCAGTGCTTATGTTTAGTTGCTTTGTTTTGGAACATCGAGGCGATGTTTTTTTTTTTTTTTAAGGGGGGAGTAATGCCGCGAAACCTTCAAAACAGTATTTGTTGTTTTTTAACAGCCGCCGGCATACAGGCTTATCACTCTGATTCTGGACCGCGTATCAGTTCCGTAATCTTTGTTTGTTAATGCTCGATGCCGCGAGTCACACCTTTATCAGTTTTGTTGTAGCACAAGATGCACCGAGATTTGTCTCGAAGGTTCCGGCCACTCGGGTGTCTTTCCACAATGTTCCAGCCCGTGCTGGTAGCTGCTTGCGACGTTATCTAGATTGTTCTGTGCAGCCTTTAAATTGAGCGTTGCCGAGTGTGACGGATATTCTTTGTTCGACGATCGACGAGCACGTTTGTTTCTATCGCCGCCGCCGAGTGGCTTAGTTCTTTTGCGGGCGCAAGTCAGCCCAAATAAACAGTTTCTTTAGTGCAATCATCGACCCTTCAATTGTGTCGTCGACCTCGTCACCACTACGTGACAATACATATATATATATATATATATATATATATATATATATATATATATATATATATATATATATATATATATATATATATATATATATATATAGTGTAAATAAATTTATTTACATATTTGTACCGGGAACAAACGTCCAGCCGTGTCATCCTTCTGCAACACGTCGGACTCAACGAACCCCATCTCCACCTAGGACCCGACATTACGACAACAGAAGCAAGAGAAATCTAATTCATTACAAATATTGCTTTTGGAGGGCTGCCAAGTCTTCTTGCGTGTTGTAAAGAACATGCTATTCGATGCATGCACATCAATGGAAGTGTGGCAAACAATCAAGTCGGCGAAAGAACCGCTGTTTCCAGCAAGGACACTGGACGCCTCGTTAGATATGAAAATAAAGTTCCAGCTGGGAAGAAAAAGCGTTAGCCAGCATAACACTAGGTTAGAACGGTTTAAGATCAGTATTTTAACATGATATCGTTAAAGGCCCCCAACAACGAATACCCGACGCAGCGGTCGTCCGCCTGCCCCTAGGTGGTGATTGAACATTCAAAATCATGGAACTGGCAGGCGGTAGCTGGCAGCTGACATGGCCGAGCACTAAATGGATGTAGGGTTTAGTGACATTACGCTTGGCAGGAATTTCTAATTCGGGTTTCTCCTTTCATATGGGAGGATGATATCAGAATCAACCTGCCAAGACCGTTGCATTCACGATACCAATAAATAAAGTGTTTATCTCTCTTTCTCTCTCCGCGCTTTTATTTATTTATTTATGGCGCTGAGTTTGCCACAGGGCATAAAAGGTGGTGGGTAAAGCGGGATTTTATACGTGGAATCAGTCAGGTCTCTTGATCCGTCCTTCTTTACAAATCCAGGTTAAAAGAAATTTGTTCACACTACTGCGAACACATCATTTCACTCAGAGTGCGGCCTTTCGTCTAAACACTCGAGTTCAGTTACTCCACATCGCCGCCTTGTTCAGAGCCACCTCCGAGTCCTCCTTCCTTTCACTTCAGTATAGGGACCGGACAGCTGAATGGGTGGCGCCGCCTCTCGGCGCATCGCTCAATCACAGGAATGCGCCGGCCCCGGCCGGCGCATTGCCAGCGCATTGGAGTTTACTGTTTGTAGTTGGTTTGTGTGGAAATTGGAAATCCTAAGGTCTAGATGACGTTGTGCCTGAATGCATCCTGAAGAGAACAGAAAGTTGGGCTAGTTAATTGTGTGAATATGTCCAGTGAAATGAAGTCTGGTCGAACAAGGCTGGCGAAACGCGGTGCGTTGTTGGCTCCACTGGCAGCTACGCAAACTCGTCGGACGTTTTTAAGGCGATTCATTTCTACGGGTTTCCACAGAAGCATGAATGGCGGGTGACCTAAGCATGGTTCTTTGAAAGGCAAAGGCACGAATCTACGTATTTGGTTACTGTGTGGTTATGGAAAGGGCCGAATTTTTAAAATTCCGCTTGCTACCGGATGCTCTGTGCCTTCTGTTCCCCACGAGTGACGGCACGAGAGTCTCGGAACCGAAGCCGCACTCCTTCATCTGTAGTCGCTTTATTGACAATTGGAAATCGAAGTAACCCAACAGCGTAAGTTACAACGTTAGCATTTCCCCGCCTGTGTACAAGAAAGCCCCAGCACGGAAAAAGTAAAGGCAGCTCCACCATCGTCGTTCGGGCTGCGTTACGATCTTCAGTGATGGGCAGAGACAATGTTTGTGCGCATACTTACGCTGACATAGTCAAAGATAATTTACTTTCTTCTCTTAACAGAAGAGCAGATAGGAGACATGAACAATCCCTATTGCCATGATCCCGTCATTTTTCCTCTTTTCGTTTGTCAACCAATGAAAATGCGCTGAGAGCTAGCTCTGCGTTGATACTCTTGGAATTTGTTAACATTTGTTTGTGGCATGTCCATTTCACCTAATAAAATCACTCATTTCACAGCTCAGTCAATACCGCATGGTCACAGAATCTGCTATCGGCTTCATATAAAAGTCGAACAAGAAAAAAAAAATACAATTTAATTTGTGGAAACGAGCATAAACGTAGCATGTTTTTTTTTTTTTTTTTTTTTTTTTTTAATTTCGAAGGCCATGTAGCAGTTATTTTTTTTTCGCATTCACGTTGCATCTGACGCGGCTTTACGTATTTTCTCAGCAGTGTCCATTTCCTGGTCCGCCTAAATACATGTGTTTCTCATCGGCGTTTTAGTGAACGTGAGATTTCTTGATTGTGGCGTAGTATGGCAAGACCGTTTTACCTCTCTCAGAAATTGATTCTAGGTATGGCCAATGTAAACAGATTTAGCAGCAGTCCGGCAAGCTGCAGTGACAAAGTTGTAAAAGGAATGGCTTTCAGTTATCCGGATCCCTTTACGTGCAAATAGGAAACTACATACATGGTCGTGTCCTCTCACACTCATCAGGTATCGAGGTCAGCTAGGTATCGGCCCCGTAAGTTCGTGGTACGCTGAGAAAGTAGACCACCTTAGCGAACGAGCCATCAGAGGGATTAATTTAACAATAGAACGCTTTCTTAGTTGTCGGTGGCTTATCTTACAACACATCACACTGTGTTTTTTTTTTTTCGATTGTATTTAACAGTTTGACAGTATTGGACTATTGCCTTCAGATGTTCAAGGCAGGTGCGGTCAATCGCATTGAACTTCCTGCGCTGAGAGAACGCTAGCAGGAAATTTAATTTTTTTTCTTTTCACAACATACGCAGCATGTCGGGAGAAAGGCATGCATAGTATAATATTTTCTAAGTCAATTATATGTAGCAGCTCCGACGTGTTCAACAAGAGCATTGCCGTATATGTGAAAATGATGCTGAGGTGGTATTACTGGATTATATTATGATTACGTTTGACGGTCTCAAGGCCGGGTTCAGTGAGCTATTGTAGCGTAATTGTGCAGGAAGTCCTGGAAGTATATGTGTGTTTGCTATTCCAACCATAAATAGGATCCTACTTTTGTCTTGCTTGTTTATTTTTCTCCTTTTACAGCTCTCGTTGTAAGGTTGAAACTGGAATGTCTCTGAATCGTTTGAGCCTAGCTATTACCAAAAAAAGACAGGTGCAGAATCTTTTTCATTTTACATGAACGCTGACCATTACAACTACCACGCTACACGGCTCGGCGCTATTTGATCTTCAGGCAGATTCAGACTAGACCTAATATAAGATAGACGCGCAGTGCAGGCGCAATTCCCGTCTTCGAAGTCGCCTTAACAAGTGCCTAACGAAGGTTTCCTAGCGCATGGTGAAATCACGCGCGCGGCATTTTCGAGTATATATATCAGAAATACCATGCGCCGGGCGGTTTCAAAAAAAAAAAAAAAAACACGCACACCCTGCCGAGAACGGCCCTTTTCTTTTTCAAGATTTCCCCGTCAAAAAAGACTCCTTGCGATTACTCAAAGCAGCTCAAAGCTCTCAAAGCCACACCGCAAAACGACGGGTAGGAACAGGCTCAAAAGCGCCTCGCAGAACGGAAACGACTGCGCCGCTCAGCTGCCTCGCCATTCCGCTGTTTCGGCACTCCGCCGCGGGCGGCGCTGTTCCACCGAGGCGATGGTGGCGCCATACAACGGGCGCCCGGTCCCTATACGGCGGCCTCCGCCGATTCCTTCTTTCCCAGCCGTCCTTCCTTTGTCGCAGTTGGCCGCGAGTGCAATTCTCGGAAGGCCCTCGCGCTGGCCTGGTCGCCTGGCCTCATTTCGAAGGCGATGCTTTGCTGCTGTCAGCATCTTTCTTCTTGCGCTGGCCGTTCGAGAGGTACCAGCAGACCTCCTCAACAGTTTGAGCGGTTTGAGTCTTTCAGCGGAAGGGCGCGTCTACCGTAGTTCGCGCGTATTCTAACACGCACACATCCCCATATGGTAGTCGTTTTTTCCGCTCGGCCAGAGCAATGCAACCGAGCACTTGACGCGTCGGCTGGTAGCTTACGCTAAGGCGTAATACTCTTAAAGGTGCAGCTTGAGTGTCCCCCATTATGTTCCAGACTGCCTGACTTTGAACAGATCAGAATGAATCTTAGTGGCATAATCGGTAGTGTAATAAAAAATGCAGAAGTGAAAAAAACGAGCAGCAAAAAGCTGACATGGTATGACGGGCGAGGTGTTAAAAATAATAATAAGATTGAAAGTTGGGCGAGTGAATCTGATTAAAAACGAGGGAGACCTTTTACTCTTGGTCCTCGTTTTTCGCGCTACCTTCAAAATGAAGGGGTAAAAAATATACTGACCTCAAAAGCAGTTTCCTTTGACGTTGGATATGTTTTGGTCAAATTTTGCATTTGAGTCGATGTGAACCCCCCCCCCCCCCCTTCACAGGACGAGCTTGCTGTGATACAATTACTTCCTGAAGATATGAACGATGAGATTAAACGCAGTGTTTCATTTCACTCAGTGAGTAAATCAATCAGTCATTCAAAGAACCAATCTAACTTCATTTCTCTGACTAAAAGACGTAGAAAAAGCGGTTTGAAGTAGATTACAGAGCTAAACGGCCGAGCGGACAGACATTTAAATCTTAGAAAGCTCTAAAAATTTACGAACTTTCTATACACAAGGTGTGCGGCTGAAGTAAACCTGTAGACATCAAAAAGTCCTGACGAAGCTGGTGCCGATTACCGGTACGTGGATCTGAGTCCGAGCTCTAGTTACAGGAAGGTGCGCTGCGACCTCTTGAAGGGATTTTCCTTTGGAGGGAGAGCGCAGGCGCGCAATGAACGTTTAAGTGGTAACCGCAGGAGGCGACAGCCCCTAGAGATCATGTCGCCGCCAACGCCTGTCGTTGTCGCTCGTGCGTACCGCACGGAGCGATGGAGCTCAGCGGCAGAGAGGCGCGTTTTCAGCGTTGATCTGTTACTGCCGCCTCGTCGTTCGGTCAAGGGGAGTGCAATCACGCTATATCCCGTTCCTAACAAACAACATGAATTACGATAAAACACTGATGAAAATTGTTGTAACGCATCGCATTGAAAGGGTTACAGCGCAGCGGTGCACTACTACACTGCGATGCCGACTTGCATTGCAAGCAGCGACTTTCTTGAGCTCCTTTCGAAAATTAACAATATCTAGCCACACTAGCTTTTTTTTTTCTTTTACTACCATTCTAAGCTTTTACTGAACTGTCTGAATCGATGCACTTATATATACACGGATCAGACGAAATTACCGTGTGCAGGCACCAGGTTCTTCGCCCAAACCGGACTAGAAAAACAAAATTCACACGCAAAAAAAAACTGGAACGGAAGTTGACCACCCCCAAAACTATCTGCAATTTGCTGCCTCGCGAGCTGCTTCTGGGCGGCACGCAAAATTTTCTAAAAACCCAGAAGCTGAACGACAGCGACGAGCGGCAATGCTTTGGCGGCCCTCAGTCCGTCGCGCAGCATGTCGGCGCAAATTGTTGCCTAATCGGTTAGCGCTTTAGTGTTTATGTTAGAGTGGTTTCGACCAAACGCACGCTATGTGGCTAAAACGCCTTTATACTTCTGTGTGCGCCAATCATCAACACTTGACTGGTGTAACCCGCCTAAATTGGCAACAAAATGCAGTCCAGTTTCTGCTCTTTCAGTGCTGTTGTGAATTGCAAAGCGCCAAAGCGCATAATACTCGTTATTATTTTCCCTTGGGGCAGTAGGATCCGTCGTCTGCGGGTCATTGCGTCTTGGTTTGCCATTGTTTTTTTTTGCGCTAGCGTTACAAGAATAATGTGAGGGCCTGAGCTGGACTGTTTATATATGGCGTCAGCTGCGTATATCAGGGAAGTCCAACTTGGGTTTCAGAAGGCCACCTGACGGGAAAAGTGGCGCTTCACCTAACTGCTGCACCCATGCCCCAGGAGTGGTATGAGGACTCCTCGTGATTTATGGGTCTGACTACTGGATTATGAGCAAACTAGCCACCGCGGCAAGGGGCAGTTAAATTATTGATCGGTGGCGAGAGTTGGCTCGGTGTGAGCAACCTAGCTATCACCATCTCCTCTCGTAGCTGTGTTTGAAATACCCTCCTGTCTGAGCAGGGATGCATCATTTAAGTGGTGCACGTGGCATGTCGGTCTGCGAAGTGATACGCCAAGAGGACCAAGAATAGAGGCCACCATGACAGCCATCACGCCTGCCGTACCAAGCAGCACGCCGTCAATGGACCGCCAATGGTCCAATATTGGGATATATTGGTCCCAATATTGGTCAATATTGGCGCCTGATTGGGGCGCACAAAGATCCAAGATATACTCAAACCAATCTGATTGGCTCTCCTATAAAAACCAGTATTGGCATACTACCTAGTTTATTGGAATTCAACGGCACTCAATGGCTACTCAAATCTTCCACCCAAGCTCACTCACTGGTTGTTATGTCACGGCCATCCCACCAAGCTCACTTGCCATCCAATATCTTGTATCCATGCTTATTCACTGGATATTCACAACTGGCATCCAGCCAGATTTATCGGCTATCCAATATTTCCAATTGAATCTTGCCCACTGGTTTTGCATTATTGGCATCCAGCCAGAGCAATTGGCAATCCGGCACCACGGCTAGTTGCTTTTTCGTGCTATGGCTAATCGGAAACTACAAAGCCATCCCCTACTTATGCAGTGCAGATATTCTTCATGCAGCTTTTTATTTAAATAAAGCATGCTGAGAATATCTATGCACAGAAAATAATACAGCTGAAAGGTTCACTGCATGGTGATTTATTAGGTGTGCATGTGTTACAGGGCGTATAAAAATTTAGACAGAACTCGTAGACTTCAGTGATCCTCCTGTTTTTGCGTCCCTTGGCAAGGTGTTCTCAGATCCCAGGTTGGAAGAAGGCGCTCAGTTCATCGCAGCTTCTTTTGTGGTCGGTTGTAGGGGCAGCAGCTCCACGCAGCCTTCAAAGATATGGATTTGAGCAGCGTGCATAACAATGTATTTCCTTTCGCAGATGGCACCTGGAAATAAAAGCAACATTCATAAATCCCATTAAGACAGAAAACTTTTGGAAAGTGGAAGTACAGCTAGACCGTGGAGCAAAAATGCAAAATAAAGCACCACCTGTTGGCCCTCAGGCAACTTTCTTGTCTGGTTTACCCAGGTTAAAATAAGCTTCATGCTCGGTGAGGCCAGCCATATTAACTTAGTTACATTGGTTGGGACATCTGACAGTGCACGACTTCCCATCCCAGACGGCCATAGACGTCCGACGGACGACCGACGGACGTCCGTTTTCGGAGATCCGACGGAAGTCCGGTTATGTTCGATATACGTACAGCGGACGTCCCTCGGACTATCGTTCGTGGATCCGAATCGCGTCCCACGGACGTCCGACGGACATTCGGACGTTTCCCGAAACTTGCTTGCAGGGCCCACTATTGGTGTAAAAACTTGCCAATAACATTCGTGTAAAGCTCAGCAAGTATGTGCCATGGAAATTTCAGTCACATACTAGTGCTCAATGCCTTTGTCGTGAGAGTAAAGCAGACAACAGAATATGCAACAGGTTCAAGTTTCCTGTTGTCTGCTTTACTTTCGCGCACAATGCACTGAACAGCAGTGTGCAATTAAAACTTCCATCAAAGAGGCACATATGCTAGCTGAGCTTTACACAAATGCACCATTCCTGAAAACATGCAAAATGCATAGGCATACCAGCATGCGAGGTTGTAAAAACAGCGTTGTTTTTTTTTTGGCTTTATTGCAAAACTGCATGCATAAATAGTCTACACTAAAAAAATATGTATGTTAAAGCTGCATGCAAACATAGACGGAATGGCATGGTAAAATGCAGGCAAACTGGACTATTAAGAATCTACTTGAATAATTTTTTTTAATTATCCTTGACCGTGACAGCTCTTCCCTTGGGGAGGTGGTGGAGGAAAAGGTATTTATTGAAACCTAATATTTCGGAATTAGAGAGGACATGATCGAGTCCTCTGTGGGCGGCCTCTGCAGGCCGGGATTCCAGGAGCTGCTACTATCCTGTGCATTCGCTCGATCAGCTGTTGCTGGTCTTTCAGGCCTAAGATGGAAAGAGCAGGTTGGGCTCCTCCTGCAATAGAAGGGAAAATGAAATTCAAGTTATCTGTGGTGAACTTTTATTACACATCTCCAAGGGCAACTGCCAGTTTCCCTCAATTACTGTTTCCAGATGGCACTGTACGCATGCATCTCCATTCAGAACTATCACATACTATATAGAAAGGTCATATAACTGCAGCAAACCCCATGCAGAATAACAAAAGATACAAACGTAGTTTGACCAGAACCTGGCATTCAGTATTTTAATGTTTTTATATCATCTCTTTGAACATGCCACTCTGACCAAACATGGCATGTTATGCTTGCTGCTATGCGCCCTCAGCAATGCCCAAGACATGGAGTGCACATGCAGAGAAACTAAGCATAAAGGATGCTGTATATGAACATAAAGCACAGCCAGAGCATTGCAGTATTACACAGGTACGCATTGGCGGCAGAAACATGCATTTTGAGCGGTTTAACAGGCAGATTTTTAAAGTCATTGTTCCTGCTCTGAAAAGAAGTGATCAATTATAACATCATTTAAAATTGTTACCTTTTTATTCTGTAAACTGCACGTTTCGCTGGTTTCCATGTACCCTCTACCTAAGACATTTACTGGGCGTGTCAGGGGTATATCGACATCAACATCTAGGCTACAAGCATCTAGAAAGCGTCTCCTTAGAGCAGCTGTGACGAAGTAACTTATCTGATAACATGCAAGCTGCAGCAGCAGAATAAAGATAGACATTTGACATGTGGCTAAAGCCCAATGTGGAAGCATAGCCCGCCGCAGTGATTGCGCAGTTTTCATGCTTCTACAAGAGTTCAAAGTAAAGTTATTTGTTTACCTACAGCGCTATATGTGACATTACAATAACAAGGCTTATAGTTACACAAAACACAAAAAGGTGACAACCACAAGCTCCTGATGTATTACCGGCAGCATGCAGCATGGATGTTAATTACTGAAATATGGTTGCATAATTCTGGCAACCAGCTCTACATGTATGTCATGGATTTCTCAACTACGCACAAATTACAAAAAAAATATTGGTCTTTATAAATGCTGCCAGCTGTTCACAGCTGCCAGCTTTTTTAGGGGCAAGGTAGTGGGCGCCAAAGAAACTGCCCCTGTCCAAGGCCCATAATTTGCCCCTATGTAATATCGGGGACAAAAGTGTGTGGACTACACAAACGGCAACCAAAGCACATAACTTTCACATCGACCAGGAAACTCGGACCATACTTGTCGATGTGAAAATTGAACGTTAGTTCTTTCATGTGTGCAAAAGAAATAAGGTCACAATTCGTTTACATCGCGATTCTAGTCCAAAATCTCCAGACATACTGTCCAGAGACTTTCGCCCCCGCAGTATAAGCCACCACTTGGGTAAGAGATTAGTAAAAGAAGTGTATAAAAGACATGAGTTCTGTTGGACAGCCATAGCTATAAAAATGGTATTGACATTAGAGTACTGCCTTAAGGCGGGGCCTAGGGCATTACAAAAGCAAGAGTTAGTGTCCGCTGGTCCTCATTTGAACGAAGAAAAAGATTTGTGTTGTGTAGTGTTGCGTTTTTTTGGCGCATAAGCAACTAAGGCTATCATGCGCCAATAGCAAGGTTATTTTTTGTGTATGAAACAAAGGGGGAAAACGCGTGTGTTCTAACTAGAGTTTGTTTAGAAAGTATTTACGAAATGGGTTGTGCTGGTTTTTATGGCACATAAGCTGCTAATGCAATGATGTGGAAAGCTTGAGGTTTTAATTTGTTTACTGATGCACACTTCATTTATTCTACAGTTTGCATAAGACATTTGCTTCCTTTAGAAAACTGAAAATACAAGTACATCTTCGCCTAAAATCAGTTTTGGGTGAAAAGAAAAGTGTTTGTAAAATGGGGTAAAATATTTTTTTCTTAGTGTTTCGAGACCTGTGCATGATAATAAGGCGTGGTTAATAGTTAGTTGTTTTCCACATTTTTCGCATTGAGGTTTGCCTCTTTTTGTCAGCGGAAAATTGTGTGTCAGGTGTATGTGTCCAATGCGGAGGCGGCATAGTATTACTTCTATGATACGTTCCTGATGCCGGCACGACATCCATTCTCCCAAAATGGGTTTTACTAGGTGTAGTTTGTTATCCACTTTAGTATTCCAGGAGGACTGCCATTTTTCTTTTAGTTTGTGGTGTACAAGTTTCATACAGTCTTTGTAGGGGTATGTTTACACTCTTTATTGGCTTGTCACGGGCTTTAGCAGCACATGTGTCTGCTCTCTCGTTGCCTTTAATGCCCATGTGACTCGGGACCCAACAAAATTTTATGTTATATCCTCGAGCAATGGCTTTTGTTATACTGTGTATTATGTCTCCGAGTAAAGGAGCGGCTGCATTTCTTGGATTTAGAGCTGTGAGGATGGCTAGGGAGTCTGTGTAAATAATGCTGTTTGTAACATTATCTTTTATTATTTTCTCTACGGCAACAGAAATGGCGTGGGATTCAGCAGTGAAAATAGATGCGCAGTATGGAAGTCTTATTATTTCCTCGGAATCTACTCGCACGACTGCACTTCCCGTGTACACAGCTGTTTTCGATCCATCGGTATATAACTCTGTTGAGCTTCTGTATTTTTCCTGAAGATTAAGGAATTCCTGAATAATGTGCTCCTGTGGGGTTTTAGTCTTTGGAAACTGTGTGAGAGTGAGATCACAGATTGTGGGAAGATTGTACCATGGCGGTAGAGGGCTGTTGGTTTTAGTGATATCCGGTAATGTGTCCAGAATATGGACTTCGCAACATATCTCTTCAAACCGCATTATCAATGGCCTCGTTGACTGAGGCCTATTTGTGAAAATGAGTCTGGAGGGGCAAGCTGTAACTAATGAATAGCACAGGTGTTTTTTCTGTGACTTTATTCTGAGGACATATGCGCATGTAAGCTCGTCTATCTTTCAGTGAAGGCACGTTAGTTTCCACATAGAGGCTATGCACAGGCGACGTTCTGTATGCACCGCATGCAAGGCGGAGGCCTAAGTTATGCACTGGATCTAATTTCTTTGAATATGATTGCCTAGCTGATCCATAAACTATGCTTCCATAGTCCAAGGAGGAGCGCACAACAGAGCGATATATATGCAAAAGGCATGCCCTATCAGATCCCCAATGTTTGAGTGAAAGGATTTTCAGGGTGTTTAGGGGTTTGGAGGCTTTCTTCTTTAGTGCTTGTATGTGAGGGAGAAAAGTGAGTTTTTTGTCAAAAGTAATGCCCAAGAATTTATGGGTATTGTTTATGGGCAATTTGGTTTCATTTAGAACAAAAAGAGGGGGGGGGGAGAAATCTACCTCAACTTCATGTTTTGTGTGACATCAAGCCGCAGTTAGCTTTAAAGATATCACACAGTTTTGTGGAAGATTTGGGAGCGCTTTGCTGCTTTCTTACAGGATTGGACAAAAGAGCTCACCATCTTCAGAAAGGCATGTTATACAGAAATGAAAATAGTGAATTTACTGCATCTGGCCACAACAACTTGCACACGGAGAGGAAGATGAACTGAAAACTTTATACATGAATGTACGTATTTACAACAGGTGAAACCATGACCATGATCTATGCCGAAGAGGCAAGGGATCAAAATCTAGCTCAGAACGAGTTTTCAAGGCCGCGGGGCCCACTTTCATTACTTTCGGGACTCCGCCCACATTTCTCATCCCCAATAACAACGAACTCACACATGACTGGCTAACAAACATTTTGGCATGTCTTTCCACTTTCATAAGGTTCTTCACCCTCTCCCTAATACAAACAATGCAAAAGGGACAACAAATTCGTTTAACAACAAACGGAATTTAAAGAATGGACCTCGAAATGATTGGCTCACTAGGTCACATGCCACTCTCTCTCCCCTAGGAAAGAAAAAAAGAAAAAAATTAAAACCCATCAAAACGGAGTGCCACGTGCGCAACCATTGCCCAAAGCTTGCACCCTTGGCGGCTCCTTTTACAGGGCAATTATCGGCGTCCGAGTCAGCACCATTGCGGACCACATCAGAAGAGCCCAACCACATCCTCCCGCTCCACATCATACCGTCACTGTTACACACTTGCCCTGCTTCAACGCCGCCATCTCCCACCATTGTTGGCATCCAGGGTTGGAATCCTCAACGAGACCCACTCAGCGCGCCTGCACTGAATAATTGTCCCTTTTATGGGCTCCCCGACAAGGAAGAGGGCCTTACACCCTTCAGCCTGACAGTGTTTTTTCTTTGAACGATAAGCAGTTCTTCCAAAAGAGGTGCTCGTTTCAAAGCTGTGCTGCCTCCGGGTAATGGGTCGAGTCAGTGTACTAAGGACTCCTTAGTACGCTTAGTACTAAGGACCCCTTAGTTGGTGTATACTGCTCGTAAAACTCCTTAAATAAAAATGAGCCCCCTACATGACGCAGCAACAAGAACAAACTGCCTGTCCCCGCGTCTTCGAGTGCGACAGCAAAGTCCTCGGAAGAAGGGACTTCTTTCCCTCTCTGCCTACGTTTCCGCTAAGCACTGTAGCTGCTGTCGCTGCCTCTCTGTGCGCGTCTCCCCGCCTCCTGCCCGAGGGCAAGTGGGAGACGGCTGCAGCTAGGCATTGAAAAAGTGACCCAGAAAGCGTAGATTGTGATAATGGTGCCCAGCATACCCACCGATCCCTTACAGAAATCATTAAAGGAATGAAAGCAACACATCAGATAACGCTACAATGTTTCTAAGTGCAAAGTCGACAACTCCAAGTCATATAAATATATGTACATCTCTGCAATTAACTAGACACAAACAGTGCAGAGTAAACTAATAATTCAGTGTCTGGAAACAATATTAAAAGGGGATAAAGGTTACGGGGGGCTACGATTATTAGTACCGTTTTGCCTTTAAACTACAATAACATACTCGTTGCAAGCTTAAAATCAAAGATTCACACCTGTCCCACCCACAGCAATGGAACACACATCTGACTCAAGTCTGCAGAGAAAGAGCAAGCTAGACTAATACAGGTTGTTTTTCTGGCATTTCTGAGGGTGAAGAATCTGACTTGTCAGTAGCATGTATATGAATAAGAATCTTATGACAGTAAATGCATCAGATTTTCTGGAGTGGGCTTTTCTTTGCTGACCACATATGAGGTGAGCTATAATTTATCCAACTTGGCCTAGCTTTATTCTATGAATAACAAAGCTATAGCAGGTACACAGTCGTCCACTCTTAGGCTGAACATGCGAGTGCGTGGCATGCACTTTTCGAGATACCACTGCGTCCATCGCAGCCGCACACCGTAGCGAAGAGGCAGACAGCGTGAAGTAGCAGCCTCTAGTCCCTCTACCGCCACTGGGGTCCCAAACTAGGGACCCCTTGTTTTTGTCCGGACAGGCCCCCTTAGGGTCAGCTAGTGCGTAACCTCCTGTATTTGTATCTGATGGAAATGTTTTCCACCACCACCCACAATACGCAGCTGCGCATCATAGCAGATGTGAAGCAACAGCTCCTGGTCCTTCTACGCATAAGTCACTTTGCCTTTATGCATGCCTGCGCACCATAGTAAAGAGGCAGACGACATGACGCAGTAGCTCATGGTACCTTTACACATGAGCCCCCCCATTGTACTTCGATGTGCACCATAGCAAATATACAGACTACGTCACACAGCAGCTCCTGGTTCCTCTATACATAAGCCATTTTGCATCAATACGCACCTGCGTACCTGAGCGAAGAGGCAGACGTGAAGCTGCAGCTCCTGGGCCCTCCATGCACAAGCCACTTAGCATTAATGCACGGCTGTGCACTGTAGTAAAGAGGCGAAGGGCGTTAAGCAGCAGCTCCTGGTCCCTCTACACATCAGCCAATTTGTCTCGATGCGCATCTGCACACCGTAAAAAACAGCCAGATGTGACAAAGGAGCTCCTGGTGTCTCTACACATAAACCACTTTCCCTCAATACACGTCTGCACACTGGAGCAAAGAGGCAGATGACGTGAAGCTGGAGCGGCTGGTCTCTCTACGCACAAGCCACTTAGCCTTGATGCATGGCTGTGACGGACGCATTGCTATTTTGCAAACTGCATGCCACACATTCACATTCAAGCTAAGAGTGGACAACTGTGTGAACGTAAAATACTAGCTATTTACTTCAAGGGACAATGACAAAAAGTAACATGGTGGACAATGTAAAAAGAATTTGCTGCATGAAGTTTGTTGAAACCAGTTCTGCATCCTACATGTAAACAAGCTAAAAACATTACTGTCGAAGGGATGTACTGTGTGTTTAAACTCATCACGCTCAAACAACTTCAACACTGACAATCATGATTCAATATTAATAATATAGATAATGATACAATACTCACTTTTAGCCATACCAAAGAAATGAGAATGCAAAGGGATTTTGCTGTTTTTCCCCGTGGATGACAGTTTATCCATGCTCAAAGCGCTGATTCCTGTTGGCCTACGAAATCGGCTACAGCAAATGGCATCTGAAAAATTTATGGAAGCTTCATGCTAGTCTTCAACGAGAAAAGCATTGCCATACAGAAGCAGAACACAAATACATTTACAACACACTAAAAGCACCAACTGCGGTGCTGTTTTTAGGATGACTAGGTACAGGTTTTTGCTGTAGCAAGCCAAATGTTAGCCTTCAATAAGGAAAGCATTCCCATACAGAAACAGAACACAAAAACTTTTACAACACATTAAAAGCATCAATTGCACAAATGCTTGTAAGATGACCAGGTACAGGTTTCTGCCCACATCATGTGGCCAGCGGTTATCAGAAGCCTTGTATGTGAGCATGATGCCATAGATTCAATTTATGGCTATCACTGTATTAACAAGCATGGGTTTAAAGCTCCTTCAATATATATAATCTAAGAACATGGCAAGAGCTTTCAGTGCGAGACATAAGCTCAGTATCATGCCTTATAAGGTGCTGCACGGCTCTAGTGTAGCTTCAGCATTATCTCGCTGTCAATAATGCAGTGAAGTTCTGAGGAGCCTTTGAATAACTTTAAGGACAAAGCTACAACAATTTTGTTTTCATCTCACTTTCGCTCAGCTCGGTCTTTTTTTTTTCTTTAGAGCCTGCGGCTTGCATGACCTACCAGTATGCCTGTTTTGTATAAAAGAAGGCGTTGCAAGCGCCAGAGCTCACAGCCCTACTGTATCGCGGTGGCGGTATGTCAAATTCGTGCCAGAACAGCGCAGAACAACGGGTCAAGAAAAAGACAAGTGCTGACTTTTTTTTTCTCTCATCTCCTTGTCCGGTTGTTCTGCGCGGTTCGGTCCCACATGCATAACCAACATGCGCAAGGTGCTGTCCTGGTTTGTCAAAGCTGAAGGAGAGTACTAAACCTTTAGTTATTTAGTAGCTACAGCCGTTCCTTCTAGAAACTGTAGTTGCCGTAAAGCTCAAGAGAGAAAGATCAGCGGCTGTCCATTAAAAAAAAAAAAAAACCTCGCGACGTTTTCACAAGTGTGGGCATGTCGCACGATAGGCTCGAGTACAAAACTTTTCTCGTATAGTTTTTACAACTCGGCACGTTGCGCATGGTTAACAAATGAACTCCTTTAAAGCTCAGGCAGGCACTCCTTTATCAGAGACAGAGAAGTTGCGCGGCTTACTGGCGCAGCGTCCAGTAATGCCAAGAAAGATGTCCCTCAGAGGCTGCACTTTAGTTAGTCGGCGCGGAGCTATCCTGTCAGTCTCGCCTAAACACTCGACCGTTCGGCTGCTGTACAGAGCTGTTTCTTTACCCAAAAGCGCAGCACCATCGGTGCATCGAAAAGTTCCACTAAAGAAACAAAAGTTCGGTGAAATACTTACTTTGGAATCGGCGGGTGAACAAAGTGTGCCAGCCGCACCAAGCCACAGCAAAAACAATGCTAGCAGTGCATTACAGCCGTAGGTATTTGTAACTGCGCAGAAAATGCAGAACACGGAAAAGTGAAGCCATCTTCCATGACTAAACTTCAACTTGTCAGGTGGATTGGATTGGCTCATTTCAGATTTTTTTGAGGATAGGTTCGGTTTCGTTCTTTTTGAGCTTGCTGCTTGCTGCGTCTATTCAGCCACTGATTAAAATTTCACCGAAGCATCATGATAGAAAAATGTTTAATGGTCATTTAACTTTTCGTCAAAACATTTTGAAGGAAGAATTCAACGATGAAACATGTGGAAAATAAAAAATACTGTTTAGTGGAAACGCTTTCTATCGCATCGATTCGCTCTGGCGTCATATAATGCAGACTTGACGGCATTACTGATTTATACGCAGTTCAGACGAGCACGACGACTACAAACTATATCATAGCTGTGTAAAAGCGAATCTAGTGGCGGACGTACGGCGGCTGTCCGCTGGGCGAACGGATTCGACCATCCGCTTTCGTACGTACGCCGGAATTCCGGCGGACGTCCGAAATCGGCCGCCGAGTTGCGGCCGAGTTCTGATGTCCGTCGGACGTCAGTGGCCGTCTGGGATGTGGATGTATTGTTGATGCTGGAAACATAAACCAAAATTATATTTGCCGTTATCTATTCGTTAAACGGTAGTCAATGCTTGCCCCATTCTACTTGTAGTGCCTTTGTGGCACTACAAGTAGAAGAAAGACGCCGTCATAACTGCATGCTTCAAATCAATAGCTTTCCTTTGAATAGTTTTCGTTAGGATAGATTGCCGCAAGAACTAAAAAGACACTACAAAGGAAAAAAACAGACGCAAAAAATGGCACTCGCACTCCGCCCGCGGCTGCTAAATTTAGTGTACACCGCATCATTACTGCAAACCGAACGCTTTAAAAGTTATCAAAGCTGCAGCCAAAACAGCATACGACACAGATGCTTTGGGGTTTGTATAATACACTCAAATTGAAAAAATAAAGAAATCCGCAGCTTAGCATCCCGTTTGTTGTGGGAGCAAGTTTGTACGTGTGGTAAAGTATAAGAACTAGGTAGCAACTGTAAATAAGCTATTTTAAGTGGCTATTTTATTATACTTCTACTACTCGGGATTAGCGCAGGGGAAAGATCAAACACGTGAATAAGCTACGCGTCGTTTAGACCATTCCAATAGCACATTCGTAACGGCAAAATACAATCTTAAATCATCATCATCATCAGCCTGATTATACCCACTGCAGGGCGAAGGCCTCTCCCATATTTCTCCACTTAACCCGGTTCTGTGCTAGCTGCATCCACTTGACCCCTGCAAACTTCTTAATCTCATCCGCCCACCTAACTTTCTGCCGCCCCCTGCTACGCTTTCCTTCCCTTGGAATCCAGTTTGTTACCCTCAGCGATTATCGGTTATCCTCTCTTCGCACTACATGTCCTGCCCATGTCCATTTCTTATTCTTATTTTCCACTAGAATGTCGGTAACTTGAGTTATTTCTCTGACCCACTCTGCACGCTTTCTATCTCTTAATGTTACCCCTACCATTTTTTGTTCCATAGCCCTCTGGGTTGTCCTCAACTTAAGTAGAACTCTCTTAGTTAGCATCCACGTTTCAGCCCCATAGGTGAGTACAGGCAAGATGCAACTGTTGTATACTTTCCTCTTGAGCGATACCGGTAAGCTGCTAGTCATAATCTGCGAATGCTTGCCAAATGCGCTCCATCACAATCTTATTCTTCTTGTTATTTCTTTTTCATGGTCCGGATCTGCGGTTACTACCTGTCCTAAGTAGACATATTCGCCTACTACTTCCTGTGTTTCGCTACCTAATGTAAACTGCTGTTCCTTCCCGAGGCTGTTGAACATTACCGTAGTCTTCTGCATATTGATTTTCAAGCCTACCTTTCTACTTTTTCTGTCTAGGTCATCAATCATTATTTGCAGTTCATCCCCCGAGTTGCTTGGCAATGTCATCGGCAAATCGCAGATTACTGAGGTATTCTGCATCTACCCTTATCCCTAACTGCTACCATTCCAAGTCTCTGAATACTTCCTCTAAACAAGCTGTGAATAGTACTGGGGAGATTGTGTCTCCTTGCCTAACACCTTTCTTTATGGGAATTTGTTACTTTCTTTATGCAGAACTATGGTTGCTGTGTAGCCACTATATATATCTTCCAAAATTTCACGTACGGCTCGTCTACCCCCTGAGTTCGCAATGCCTGCACACACCCCCGAGGTTTCAACTGAGTGAAATGCTTCTTCGTAATCGATGAATGCTATGTATAAGTTCAGTTCAGTTCAGGCGTTCAGTCGTGTCCGACTCTTCGTGACCCTATGGACCATGTCACGCCACGCTTTCCGGTCTCTCACTATCTTCTTAACATCACATAGCTTGATCTGCAATGCCTCGAGAATGCCATCTAACCATCGCGTTCGCTGCCTACCCCTTCTCCGGCGACCCTCAACCTTTCCCAACATCAAATCTTTCTCCAGCGACTCCTCTCTTCTCATCAGATGACCAAAGTAGCTGAGCTTTAACTTTAGAATTTGACCCTCCAATGAGCAGTCAGGGTTTATGGTCGACAATATCGACTGATTTGATCTTCTGGCAGTCCAAGGAACTCTTAAGAGTCTTCGCCAGCACCTCAATTCAAACGCGTCAATTCTTCGGCGGTCAGCCTTTTTCACAGTCCAACTCTCGCATCCATACATCCCAACTGGAAAGACCATAGCACGGGTTATACGGATCTTGGTTGGCAGACTAATGTCTCTGCTCTTTACTAGGCGGTCAAGGCTAACCATTGCTCTCTTTCCCAGAAGCAGGCGTCTCCTAATTTCATGGCTGCAGTCTCCTTCCGAGGTAATCTTGGCGCCCAAGAACAGAAAATCTGTCACAGCTTCCACTTCTTGTCCATTGATGCTCCAGGACTTGATAGGGCAAGGGCTGGTTATATTCCGAGCATTTTTCTATCACCTGATTGATGGTATGGATATGATCGATAGTAGAGTACCGTTTCCGAAACCTTGCTTGATCCCTTGCTTGATTGCAGTCTAAGGTTGTCCTGATTCTATTAGCGATTACCTTAGTAAATACCTTATACGTAACAGACAGTACGCTGATTGGTCTGTAATTTTTAAGGTCCTTAGAGTCCCCTTTCTTGTGAATGAGGATAACGTTTGCATTCTTCCATGGTTCCGGTACCGTCGATGACACCAGGCACTGCGTATACATGGTGGCCAGTTTTTCTAGCACGATATCCCCCCCGTCCTTCAGCAAATCTGTAGTTATCTGATCCTCTCCAGCTGATTCCCCCCTTTTCATAGTTTCTAGTGCTTTCTTGACCTCGTCCTTCGTCACTGGTGGAACGTCTGACTGTTTTTCCCTACCGCCAATCTCATTACGGTCCTGACTACTTTGGCTACTGTAGAGATTTGTATAGAACTCCTCGGCTACTTTGACTATCTTGTCCATATTAGTGATGACGTTGCCCGCCTTGTCCTTTATCGCATACATCTGGTTTTTGCCTATGCCCAATTTCTTCTTTACCGCTTTATGGCTTCCCCCGTTCTCGCTCGCTCGCAACTGAATATCATGTCCCAGAAGCTCAACTTAACTCTGAGTTATGAATATAGTATGTAAAAGAAACTGGGATCACTTCAGACACACAACACATGCGCGATGAAGTTGTAACCTGAAAATCACACAAAACACGCGTCATGTTTTACAGGGCCACGTTTTTCTTTTGCAATACAACCTCTGCGCCGTAAATTTTGTCATTGTGACCAGAGTTTATGCATATAAAATAGTGCGCTGGAAATACAGTTCAGAACTGACTGGCGTGGTGCGGTCGAAATAAATGACTTTCTGTTCTCGCAAGCATATCGGTTATTGACATGATGATCAAGGCTGACAACATACCGCACCAAAGCATGCAAAAAAAAAGGTATCTTACCATACGGCTAGCGAAGATTCGCAGCCCACAGTTGCAATAATCCAAAATGAATGTTGCCACGCGAAGTACATCACAGGGATCTGATGCTTTATACACCTGGTAAGAAAACGTAGCGATCTTACAAGGAGACAAAGCAACAAATAATCTCAGAAAGCTCAGTTATGAACAAACTTAAAATGCTGGTGGTACTCACTGATATCCTCTTTCAGGCATGGCCATTAAAACGAATCGGAACTTTCACAAGGCTTGGTTTTTCGGTTCTGCTGTCCAAAGCTGCGGGAGCTAGAGCAGCTCGAGCGGGTGGGGATTGTGTGGCCGACCAGACGCCTCTGAATCAGCCGCTTGTGTCGAGTTTCGAGGCACGGTTGGAAGGGAGCAGAAGGATCGTTGTGCTTTCTCTCTCTCTCTCTCTCTCTTTTTGCTTGATATATGTGGAAAGGGCAGGCATAAAGCTCGAAAGGGGGTGAAAAAAATGAAACAGGTCCCGTAGGACCGCGTGAGCCCAGAAGGCTACCGGCCAGAAAAGTTGGCGGGAAGGAAGGGAAGAGTGCGGGGGAGTAGAATTGGGGGGAGGGGGGGGGGCATTGTGAGCAACGCCTGCCTAGCCGGGAGGAAAGAGAGGGCTGAAGGTCGCTGCCCTTCCGCGATGACTGCTTCATGGGGAGAAAAGGCTACAAGACCGGAAGTTGAAAACGGTTTGGAGAATTGCTTTAGTCAAGGCCCTCGGGCGGAGAGGCGACGAAAGGACCAGAGAATGGAAACCATATGTTCTTTTCGCCAAGCTTTGTGCGGAGGAATCGCAGAGTTTTTCCCTTGGCTTCGCTAAAACAACAAGGAATGCGTTCGGAGCTCTTTGGTCGCCTCGGCTGTAGACTCGGCAACATTTTCAGTGGCATGATAATGTCGCTGCATTTTATTTTGTTAATGCAAAATACGTTTCACCTCAGTGTTTCAAATAATAATCACATACATAAAACAATCTTCAGTTTTCACGGAATCATTCTCGGTTCGAACAAAGGGACATATTTTTTTTACTAAAGATGGCACACAGGTTCATGACGGAGTGCTCTTGAAACGTCATCACGCGCAACTGAGCGATGCAACAGTCCGTGTACTTGCTGTATTCCTATTAAGAAAACGAAAAGCGAAAACGACCATAACTACGGGTACTTGAAGGTTAAATATTCCCATGTTATTAATTTTAAATTTTTTTTTCTAATCAGGTCGACATTTAGAGCAAGAAAAATCCGCATAGAACTAAGCATGGGCATATAAAGCAGCAAGAAATACAAAATACTCGACGAGCTAAGATCTGAAGAACTAAATTGGCAGTAAAGAAAAAATAGAAAGAAAACAAGGGTCCACATTGAAACTATATCTACGAACTTGGGGCACGGTATAGTCCTCAGGAAGAAGCGCGGTATAATCATATTTCAGCCCGCGGAAGCAGTGCTTGTGAAAGCGGCAGAATATTTCACAAAGAAAACCTAATTCTCAATCATGTGTTAAATTCTTCGACAGTGTTGTTCTCTAAACATGCCCCAAAACTGTTAAAGTAACGCACTGGCATTACTTTTAATGTATATGAAGTGCTATTAGCTGCCTGGTTGACACGATGGGATAGAATTATTTAGTTCTCTGGAGGGAAACGCCTTCGGTGCGGTGATTATATGATTGAATAATAAGGCAATGAATGTCTGAAGAGTAGTTTCTGAACAGTGCTTAGGAGAACGCTGTCAAACGCTGTGGTCAAATGCATCATTATGAGCCATAGATTACAGCTTTCGAACAAAAATAACTTCCGTAATGAGCATCGTTATTATGCAATTTCAATTTTGTTACCATATGTGTTGGCGACACATGAGCGCGCATTCATTGCACTGTAGGTAATTGTTTTAAATTTTTATTTTTTTCGTTTGATTGCCCCATGCAGTGCTGTTGATTTTTTTTTACTATCTTCCACATGTACACAACGTTTTGGCAGTGTGCGATTTACGTCGCATTAGAATGCGAACCATTCCAGGACAGTTCAAATTTCTTTTCTTGTCGAGTCAATTAGCTGGACATAATGTATAATATATTGTTACGACGTTTATTTAGACAGATCTTAGGATGCGCTAGAGAATAGCACACCAGAGCGGGGCAGAACCAGCTTCCTCCTCTTCTGCTTATCCCGCCAAACCTCATCTTCCTTCAATAAGGACCGCGGGAAGTGCGTGACACTGCCCCCTTCGCAGACAATGCCCGCCGGGCGAGTCAAGGTTCGTCACGTTGATAGAAGGGCTTCATGCGGGCCACGTGGACTACTTGTCTTCCGAGAACGACGCCCTTGGGTGGTCACGCGAGAGACTACAAAGTTTACTGAGCTGAGGCGTTCCAATACAACGAAAGGGCCAGTATAGTGGTGCAACAGTTTCTGGCACAAGCCGCGCTTACGCAACGGCGTTCAAAGCCACACCAAGTCACCAGGGACATAATTAACATCTTGATGACGCTTGTCGTAGCGTTGCTTGTAGCGTTCCTGGGAGGCTAGAGTGCGAAGTCTAGCGAGTCGACGAGCTTCTTCAGCCAAAGAGAGAGTATGCGCTAGTGAAGTTTCAGCAGGGAGGGAGAAAGGCAGAAACGTGTCCAAAGTGCTTCGTGGAGGTCGTGCATAGAGAAGAAAAAAGGGACTGTAGCCTGTCGTTTCGTGCTTAGCAGTGTTAAATGCGTATGTTATAAATGGAAGGACTTCATCCCAGTTTTTGTGGCGGGAGTCGACATACATTGCGAGCATATTGCTAAGCGTCCGATTGGTGCGTTCGGTAAGACCGTTTGTTTGTGGGTGGTATGGAGTTGAATGGCGAAAATGGGATGAGCAGAGGCGAAGAAGTTCTTCTACAACTTCTGCCGTAAACTGTCGGCCACGATCGCTTATTAACACACGAGGAGGTCCATGTCGAAGAATGATGGACCGTAGGAGAAACGCCGAGACATCAGAAGCGGCTGACGGTATAGCAGCAGTTTCACAGTACCGCGTAAGGTAGTCTACGCACACTATGACCCAGCGGTTCCCGTTGGAGGAACAGGGAAACGGTCCTAGAAGATCAATTGAGGTCAACTGAGGAAAAATAGGGGGCGGGATGTAAGCAATCAATGGCGTCATCAATACGTGGCAGGGGATACACGTCCTTCTTGGTAACAGTATTCAGACGTCGATAATCAACACAAAATCGCCATGTGCCATCTTTCTTTTTGACTAGAATTACAGGGGCAGCCCACGGACTAGACGATTCCTGAATGATGCCCTTATGCAGCATGTCACGAACTTGTTCTTCGATTGTTTGGCGCTCTGATGGGGATACACGATAAGGCTTCTGGTGGATTGGATCAGCAGTTCCTGTATTGATTCGGTGCTGAGTACGGGAAATGGGAATCCGTGGTGGCGAGTCCCGAGAGAAATCGAAAGCCGCAGTATGTTTCGCCAGAACTTCCACTAAACTGTGACGGTCACTTGTTGGCAGGGATTTGTTAATCATGGCAAGAAATTTTGTTTCATCTTCTTCTGAGCATGCGGTAGGCTGGGAAATGTCTGTGCTGAGCATGGCCACTGATTTAAGTGTCTTCGTCAAAGTTGGCAAGTTTTAGACCACGTGGTAATACAACAGGTTCGTTAGAGCAGTTAGTCGTCCACAAAGAAGAATGGCCATTCATGACTGAGATGATGCAGCGGGGAATCAGAATACTTTTATTCGCGCAGTTGAGGGTGAGTGGTTCAACCACAGCGTCGAACGCATCACTGGCACAGCTGGAACTAACAACTAGTATAAACTCTGCTGACATTGCAGGAATGACTATGTCTTCCGAAACCGAAAGCGTGTTAGGATGGGTCCGCGAATTTTCACGCAAAGCAGATTCAATTCGAGTGCTCACAGAAATGTCTCCATTGTGAAAGTCGAGAGTGGCCCCACATTGCTCCAGAAAATCGAGTCCAAGAATTACGTCATGCGTTGATCGAATAAGTACTGCGAATTCAGTTCGGAATGTGTGGCCGGCGATAACAAGATTCACGGAACAGACTCCAAGTGGGTTAAGCGGTTCGCCACCAACACCACATAGTGTTGTCGCACTATCCCAAGCAAACATTATTTTACGACCAAGGCAGTTTTTAAAAGCGAGACTTATAATAGAAATAGTTGCACCTGTGTCCAACAACGCCATAGTACGTACACCGTCCACAAACACTTCAATTCGGTTTTTTAACATCGAAATGGGCAGAGGCATGGGTAAGCTAGAATCATTTGCGACCTCACCTCCATCGGCCGCACTCACTAGTTTCCCGGAGGTGGCGACCGTCGTCGGGGAGAAGGGGATTGTCGTAGGCGCCGAGATGGTGGTGTCAGGCTATGGTCAAAGGCCGCTGACTCGTTTTGGTTCAGCACCATTCTGCGTTCTTGTCGGCTAGCTGTTGATCTGTACTCATTCCGGCCAGGTGTTCTTCTATATGAATCATCATTGTCAGCAGGAAGTCTTGTACGGGAGTTCACCCACTGTCGGCGATACTGCTGGTACGGACGACGGTTGCGGCAAAAGCGGGAAATGTGGCTGATCATTCCACAGGCATAACACACTGGCGGCTCACGTTCATTCGATGAATAAGGCTCATCGTCGCTTGTATTAAACATTTCATGCTCTGGATGTGGTCGACGAGGAGGACGAGAGTGCTCGCTGTTGTAGGCGTTCATTGTGAGAGGTTGCATGTTCGGGCGATGAGCAGCAGAGCATCGGGTGTCCGAAGGAGACGTAACAGAGGGATTATAACAGGTAGAAGATGGGCTATTGTCTGACGAAGAGGTGCCACTGTAGACGGGTCTGACGTGGCCCCCAATATCTTGATGCCTCCGAAGCTCTTCGCGGACGATCTGGCGAATTGTATCTGCTAGGCTTGTCGTTTCAGACACATCCACACTAGCGACAGTTGTCACATTAGGCAGCCGACCAAACTTCGGAATGATACGGCGTCGCTTCAAACCTTCAAACGTGCGGCAGTGTCGTGTTACATCAGCGGTAGTATTCAAATCCTCCTTGCAGATGAGAAAGTTATACACATCTTGCGCTATTCCTTTTAGGAAGTGGCCCACTTTGTCTTCTTCTGTCATTCGATCATCAACTATTCTGCATAGCTTGAGGACTTCTTCTATATAAGTTGTGCAGGTCTCCCCCGGTACTTGCGCTCGCTGAGCCAGAGGCTGTTCTGCGCTCTTTTTTCGAGCATCGGCATCGCCGAATCCCGTTCTCATTTCTTCCATGAAGCGATCCCAGGTGGTAAGGGATGTTTTATTATTGTCAAACCATGTTAGTGCAGTTTCTTCAAGACAGAATACCGCATTCGCCAGCTTGGTATTCGCATCCCAGCGGTTTTATTTGCTCACCCGATTGTAATGGGTGAGCCAGTCATCCACGTCTTCCCCAGGCTTGCCATAAAAGTGTCGGGGTTCCCGATAAGGCTGTGGGATGGTCGGTTGTGCTGCTGGCATGGGTGGCGTTGAAACATCTGCTTGCGCCATCTCCGTCCGTAGGGGGGTAGCCCAGCAATTCTTCTGCTTCGGCGGTGTAGGAGAGGTTCCGTGGTGATCTTTACCCCGCACCTCCACCACACTTGTTACGACGTTTATTTAGACAGATCTTAGGATGCGCTAGAGAATAGCACACCAGAGCGGGGCAGAACCAGCTTCCTCCTCTTCTGCTTATACCGCCAAACCTCATATTCCTTCAATAAGGACCGCGGGAAGTGGGTGACAATATGTTGCTTGTTTTTTTTTTTTTTGAGCTGAAATATTTTATGCGCTGCTACACCGATGGCCAAAGTCGTTCAGTCTTTATCTGTCTGTTGCTGAAGCTCACAGCAGAGCGCAAAAGAGTACAGTACAAATTTGTGTTTAGTAGATATTAGAACGCGAAGGCCTTGAAAGCAGCCCAACATAGCTGTCTATAAGAACAGCTACAGTACTGAGACGTGGTATAGTCGGTGCTTATGCTGAATGCCTGAAACAGCTAGCGTAATGGCGAATCATGCAGTGCGTGTTTGATTGGCTAGTGCGAACGATCTCTCTCACCTCTGCTATCGCTTGAAGATGTTGGATTTCTTTCCATCACGTAAAAAAGGCGGAAATATTGATGCTACGCGTGCGTGTTTCCAATCATAGACAAACTTTTACAGGATGTGGATTCACCGGATATATTCGATCGTTTCTGCGTTTACTATCCAAACGTAACCCCTGAGTTTGTTCAAGAGACACACACGTTCTGTTGTGTTCTTTGCATTTGAGTACCTTGCGTTTCTTGACTGCGCAGGAGTTTTTTCGCGGACACGCATCTATTAAACTTTTGCTTGTCAGATCAGATGTGCGCTTGAGCGTGCGCGTATGCTTGTGCACTCGTATGCGTATAAATAGGCCCATGAAACGAAATTCCGTGCGCGAGACTTGTGCTCGAGATGTGTTCGGGATCTGTGCATTGATGTGTCAATCACTTTCAATCACCTTGATTTGACGAGATCAGAAAAACAAATCGTCTCCACCGAGAATCGAATTCCTAGCCTATTTAACGCTTTAACCAACTGCGCTAAACCCCGGATCACGAAACTAGCACCATATGTAATTCTCCTTGTCTACCGTCAGGATAGCGACGAGAATGACGCTGAAATTAATGATAATGACAATGATGACAGTATCAATGGTAATGACGCGGCGTTTAGTTGATAACGATAATGATACGTGATGCACCGTATGCAGTAGCATTAATCTCGCCTTCGCTAATTTCAGCAGTGTAGATTCCACGTATGGTGTAAGAATTTTTTCAACACTTGGCTGAAGTTTGGAACACTCTCTGTGTTAGCTACGTCCACGCGTGATCGACATCCGGACCTCTAGTCTGCAGGAATTGTCTCGAAGATATTATATGCAGAATTTTACCAAACAATTAATCGTGCCTAAAATCGTAAATAAAAGAATTCTCTACCAAAATTGTCAAGTATAATCGCTGGTCATCCACAACAATTAGCGAATCACGGAAGATGTATTCAGAAAACTATATTCTACATTTTCCGTGATGGGCACTTCTGTGCATGTTGTGTGGTCAACTCAGTCAAACAATTTTAGGACAATCAATACATTATTCCCAATAAACATTATATATATGGTGACCCAAATTACGTATGGCGTGTGTATATCTTCTACAGTTGAACGTAAACTGACGTCTGGGCCAGCGAAAAATTTAGTTGGGACGGGATTAGCCCAAAAACACTGTCATATTGGGATACATGCATTAGAAATGCCTGTGTCGGCCAGAGCTGCTTCTGCTGTTTTTTTAGCGCCGCCGCAGCCTGAAATGTGCAATGGTGGCCAGCCATCAAAGCTCGTTAGACAATATCGACCACTAGAAACCACGATATATACAATGTTGGGATGCCATCAAAGCTGATGAACAATATTGACCAATCTATGTGAAGATATATTCAATGTTGACAACGTCGTAAATTGTATCGTCGGCTGTCGGTGCGCTGTTGGTCTTTAATACGCAGCCGTGCGAGTCGTCGGGCTTCCTCTGCACGCTGCAGGTAGACGGCGACGTCGAGGTTGTCCTCGTTGGTTACGTGCGGTAGCATTGCGTCGAGCGTCGTCGTGGGCTCCCTACCGTACACAAGCTTGAACGGAGTCGCTCTGGTCGTCTCCTGGACTGCCGTGTTATACGCGAATATCACGTACGGCAAGATGGCGTCCCAGGTCTTGTGTTCAGCGTCGACGTACATAACGATCATATCCGCGATCGTTTTGTTCAGGCGCTCCGTAAGGCCATTGGTCTGGGGATGGTACGCAGTTGTTCGTCGATGGCTTGTGTGACTGTATTCCAGGATAGCTTGCGTCAACTCTGCCGTAAACGCCGTTCCCCTGTCCGTGATGAGCACTTCTGGGGCGCCGTGTCGCAAGAGAATTTGTTCGACAAAAAATTTGGCGACTTCTGGCGCGGGACCATTTCGTAGTGCTCTTGCTTCGGCGTAACGGGTAAGGTAGTCAGTGGCCACGATGATCCACTTGTTACCTATAGACGAAGATGGAAAGGGGCCGAGGAGATCCATCCCAATTTGTTGAAAGGGCAGGATTGGGGGCTGAATCGGCTTTAGTAGTCCTGCTGGTCTGATCGGCGGCGTCTTGCGTCGTTGGCACTCTCGACACGTCTTCACGTAGTGGGCAACTTCGGCAGGCAGTCGCGGCCAGTAGTACTTCTCCTGGATTTGACGCAACGTGCGCGCAAATCCGAGGTGGCCTGCTGTGGGCTCATCGTGCAACGCCTGCAGAATTTCTTGCCGAAGGGTTTTAGGCACTACGAGAAGCTGCGCAGTCTTGTTGGGTGCGAAGTTCTTCTTCACGAGGAGGCCATTGCTTAACGTGAAGGATGATAAATGTCGCCTGAACCCATCAGGAGGGGAAGCTGTCTTTTCTTCAAAGTAATCGGCTAGCGCTTTCAGCTCAGGGTCTGATCGCTGTTGTTCTGCGAAACTGCTGGCGCTTACCGGTCCCAAAAAGCCGTCGTCGTCATCGTCCTTCGGTGGAGCATCGACGGGAGCACGGGACAAACAGTCTGCGTCGGAATGCTTCTGGCCCGACTTACAGACTACAGTCATGTCAAATTCTTGAAGTCGTAGGCTCCATCTGGCAAGGCGGCCGGAAGGATCTTGCAAATTAGCCAGCCAGCAGAGCGCGTGATGGTCGCTTACCACCTTGAATGGTCGGCCGTATAGGTACGGACGAAACTTAGAAGTGGCCCAGATGATTGCAAGGCACTCCTTCTCGGTCGTCGAGTAATTGACTTCGGCTTTTGTGAGGGACCTGCTAGCGTAGGCGATTACTTTCTCCTGTCCGGCACTCTTCTGGACGAGAACGGCTCCTAGGCCCACACTGCTCGCGTCGGTGTGAATTTCGGTCTCGGAGTTTTCATCAAAGTGGCCAAGTACAGGTCGGCATTGCAGGCGGCGCTTAAGTTCGTCGAAGGCTTCTCCTTGCGGCGCTTTCCATTTAAAAGGTACGTCAGCTTTTGTAAGCTGCGTCAACGGTTCGGCGATCCGCGTAAATTTTCTGACAAATCGTCGATAATAAGCGCACAGCCCAAGGAATCGGCGCACAGCTTTCTTGTCGGCAGGCGGTGGGAATTGTGCGATTGCAGCTGTTTTCTCCGGGTCTGGAAGAATACCGTCCTTGCTAACGATGTGACCTAGGAACCGGAGTTCTTCGTAGGCGAAGTGACACTTCTCTGCTTTTATCGTTAGTCCCGATGACTTGATGGCTTCCAGCACTGTCTGTAGTCGTTTTAGGTGGTCGTCAAAGTTTGACGAGAAGACTAACAACGTCGTCCAAATATACCAAACAAATTTGCCACTTCAAGCCTGCCAGGACTGTGTCCATTACTCGTTGAAACGTGGCTGGTGCGGAGCAGAGGCCAAATGGCATCACCTTGAACTCATAAAGGCCGGTGTGATGAATGCGGTCTTCTCGCGATTTCTTTCGTCGACCTCAATTTGCCAATATCCGCTCTTCAGGTCCATCAATGAGAAGTACCTTGCATTGCAGAGCCGAACGAGAGTGTCGTCGATGCGGGGAAGCGGGTAGACATTCTTCTTCGTTATTCTATTCAAGCGGCGGTAATCAACGCAGAAGCGAAGTGTGCTGTCTTTCTTCTTGACCAAAACGACTGGTGCCGCCCAGGGGCTGTTCGATGGCTGGATTTACGTCATCACGCAGCATTTCCTCAACTTGATCGCGAATGGCCTGCCGTTCTCGCGGCGATACACGATAAGGGCTTTGGCGCAGAGGTCGGTCGTGTTCGTCCGTTATAATGCGGTGCTTGGCCAGTGGTGTTTGTCGTACCTTAGATGATGACGAGAAGCACTCCCTGTAGTTTCGAAGAAGACTGCGAATCAGGTTTTTCCTGCTGTGGGTCAATACTGGGTTGATGTCAAATATGGGCTGACGGGATTGGTCCGGTGCGTCTTCCAGTGGTTGGTAGTGGAGGGCGAATACGTCTTTGAGGTCCGCTAATTCGTCGAGAAAAGCGATGGTCGTGCCCTTGTTGAGATGCCGGTATTCTTCAGTGAAGTTTGTTACCAGCACCTAAGCTTGTCCTCTCCGGAATTTCGCGATGCCTCTTGCGATGCCGATACCTCGTTCCAAGAGCAATTGGATATTTCCTTCGACGATGCCTTCAGCGGTTTCGATGTCTGTGCTACCTACGCTGACGGGACGCTTGATCGGGGCGGCACGGTCAATTCTCCGTCGAGGACGTGTAGAGCGACGTGTTGCGTCGACGTCGTCGTAGCAAGTATGGCTTTGTCTGCAGAGAGCTTGATGAGCTTGGATCGGAGGTCGATGATAGCTCTATTTTCATTTAGGAAGTCCATGCCTAAAATCACGTCGCGGGAACACGGCTGCAAGACCACAAAGCTGGTGGGGTAAGTACGCCAATTTACGGTTATTCTTGCAGTACATCGTCCCGATGGAGTAATCAGGTTGCCACCTGCGGTGCGAATCAGCGGGCCATCCCAAGCGGTTGTAACATTCCTGAGATGGGAGGCTAACGGTCCACTGATGACTGAATAGTCAGCTCCGGTGTCTACAAGGGCAGTGACTCGGCGACCGTCGATATCAACTTCAAATCACTTGTTCGCGTCCTCGCATTGCAGTGTGGGCCTTAGTGTCCGATCTCGGCTCCGTAGTTTCTTCAGGTCATGGCCGGGGCATACCGTTGTTATTTCGCTGGGCGGCGGTGTCTACTTGCACTCTGGTCGTGTTGTCGTCGATGTCGTCGCGTGGAGCGGCGATGAAATGGTTCCGTCGTCGTTAGTGGTCGTCGGCGGCGGAGGATCTTCGTCTTTTCGCCGTTGAGCAACCTCACCTCCAAAGGTGTCTGCCTTTAGTTTCCCTTCGCGGTCTTGGTGACCTTCCGCGCATACTCTCATCATAGTTACTGCCTGGCGACGCAAAGCGGGCCCTGTACGGCGATGGAGATCTGAACCGACGGCTTGGTGGCGCAATCTCACCGCTACGCAGATAGTTGTCAATTTCGTGTGATCGTTCACCTGGGCGTGGTCGTGGAGCGTCGACTGCAAATTCGCGGAGACCGATTCGTCGGTACGGGCAGTGGCGCAGAATGTGGCCGGCCTCACCGTAGTGGAAGCATAATGGCCGGTTGTTTGCAGTCCTCCAGGCCTCGCACTTCCTGGGGTTTTGGGGTCGTTGGTAGGCTCGGCGGACGGGGGCCAAGGGGCGGTTTTCAGGAACAGGACGGCAGCGGCGAGGGCTCGGAAAGTCATCACTTCGAGGCGTAGGGCGACGTAATGCACCAGCATAGTTCATCGCTGTTGCCTCTTGTGCTGGAACAGTCGCAGCCGTCGCTTGAGGAACGCACAGCGCCTGCTGAACTTCT
Source organism: Amblyomma maculatum (assembly GCF_055883805.1). Lineage (NCBI taxonomy): Eukaryota > Metazoa > Arthropoda > Arachnida > Ixodida > Ixodidae > Amblyomma > Amblyomma maculatum. Next base: position 8,632,838 of record NC_139350.1, read on the forward strand.
TCACGGGCGACGTCCGCGAGCGTCGCCACCTGGGGTTGTTGCGATGATGGTAGCATTCGGCGGAGCTCCTCTCGCACGATCTCCCGGATGAGGTCCCGAAGGTTCTCTCCGCTTGCAGATGCGTTGGGGTAGTGGGTTGAGCAGTCCGTCTTAAGTGGTCGCTCGTAGTGGCGCATCCGGGCGGTCAACGTCTTCTCGATAGTAGACGCCTCCGTTTCAAATTCCGCCGCGGTTTTTGGCGGATTTCGGACAAGACTTGCAAAAAACGATTCTTTGACGCCTCGCATTAAAAATTTGACTCTCTCACCTTCGGTCATGTTAGGGTCGGCGCGGCGAAAGAGGCGCTTCATCTCCTCAACGTACGCCAGGACAGGCTTGTCAGTAAGTTGAAGTCTTGACTGAAGGAGGCCTGGGCTCTTTCCTTTCGGACGACGCTTGAAAAGGCAGTCAAAAACGCTTCCTTGAAAATGTGCCAATCCTTCATAGCTGCCTCATGATTTTCGAACCAAAGTCGGGCATGTCCTTGAAGAGCAATGTAGACCTGTGTCACAAACCCCCGCCTTTACGGTCAAAAGAGGTGCGGGATCCCCTTTACGATTACTCGTCGTTCCTCTATGAGGGTTGTGAACACATTTAAAAGTTAGGCCGGTCAACCCGTGAAGCACGTGTGTCGGTGTGTGATTGAGGAATAAGTACAAGTAGGTCACTTTCTTTTACAAACAATTGAAGGTTTATAAATAGCAGACCAAAATTACACTGATAATAATAGAGTACAATGAAAGAGAATACAACGCCACGACAAGATATTGATAAAGACGAAGAAATAAATGATAAGAGAAAAAAAAATAACCCGACAATGAACAAAACACTGTGATAAAAATATGAAGACTATAAAGATAATAAAGCAGGTATTTCAGATATTATAAGTATGAGCAAAAGTTACATAAGAACTCAGCGTAAAATACTACTAAGTCAGGTCAAAAGTTAACAAAGCGAAAATAATGTTCGATTGAACAACAGTCCGTGGCGAATGAAATTCTCACGTCTTCTTGTTTGCTGAGGCGTCGAAGGCTGTGTTGCTCGGTAGCGGCGGCCGTACAGGTGCAGAGGACGATGCGTCGATCGCGGGCCCGAAGAACACAATACGCTTCGGAGCACCGCGGAGTGGCCGGAAGTTTGAATCTTCCCAAACGCACTGGTGAGGGCGTGCTGCTGTCGGTTATTTTATACCCTCGGCCGACTATGCAGCAGCCGCGTCAAGGACAGGCGGTCACTGCCCAATCGGCTTGTCGAATCTTGTCCAGAGGAGTGACGGAGTCCCGTGAATTTCGCTCTATATTCCAGCCATAAGCTCCCGCATCTTCCGCTGTATAATAGGTGAGGCAGCTTGTGACACTGCCCCCCACTGAAGAATATTGCCTCGGAATATTCTAGAACTCCACAAGCGCCGAGAACGATGTTATTACGCCCCTATAGAGGGGTGCAGTAGATTGGGTCCGTTCAGTGCACTGAAGATCGTTCGTCACTCACTACCGTTCATGACGCGCACCATATACGCACTGATCTGAACCCGCACACACCACAACACTGTAGTTCTTCAGTCATGTCTTGCGCACATGTCACAAGTCGCGGATCACTGATAACAATCAAGTGCACATATATACAGGCACATCGTGTACGATTTTCATTAGACAATCAACACAATGCAGCTATGCAGTAGTGCAAGCTTAACAACTATTCCAGCCGGCTCATGTAATCTGCTCCCACGTTCTCCCTGCCTTTAATATACTCGACACGGAAGTTGTATTCCTGAAGCTTAATACTCCAGCGAAGAACGCGGCTGTTTGCAGATTTTGTTTCTTTTATGAACTTCAAAGGCTGGTGATCCGTCTGAACGAGAAACCTTCTCCCGTAGAGGAAGACTTGAAATTTCTCGATTCCCCAAACGAGCGCTAAAGCCTCTTTCTCCGTGGTTGAATAGGCTACCTCTCGAGGGAGCAACTTGCGGCTCGCATAGGCAACTGGGTGCAGGATTCCGTCATGCGATTGAAGCAGAACGGCTCCAACACCTCTATCAGAAGCATCTGTTCGCAGGACGAATTCCCGGTCAAAGTCTGGCAATTTCAGAATTGGTGCCTCAGCCAGTTTTTCCCGCAAGTTCTTGAAAGCCCGTTCTTGCTCGGGGCCCCAGCTCACGACTGAAGGTTGACATTTCCGTGTTAGATCTGACAGAGGACAGGTTAGGTCAGCATAGTTCGGGATGAAATCACGGTAGTAACCCGTGAGTCCTAAGAAGGATCGGACCTGCTTCTTTGTTGTCGGCCGTGAAGCTTCTTGTATCTTCTGTAGGGTCTTGGTGAGGGGTGACAATTCTCCGGACGCAATTTGGTGGCCCAGGAATGCGACGGTTTCCATTCCGATCTCGCATTTCAGCGGTTTGATGGTGAGACCAGCCGCTTCAATTCGAGCAAAGACCTCGTACAATGTTTGGAGATGCTGTTCCCATGTCGCACTGGCAATGAGAACATCGTCGAAGTAGTACGCCACGTCGGGAATATCGGCCAAGATGTTCCGCATCAGCTTCGTAAAAATGGCTGGCGCCGTCTTAATACCGAAGGGCATATATCGGAATTGAAAGCGCCCCGTGCCAACCGTGAAAGCAGTCATCGCCTTTGGATCGGGTGACAACGGTACTTGCCAATATCCCTTGGATAAGTCCAGCTTGGAAAAGAATTTCTTGCGGCCTACCGAGGCGATAAGGTCGTCCGCACGTGGTAAGGGCTGGGCGTCGTCTGCGATGACTTCGTTTAACTTCCGAAAGTCAATGCATAGCCGATGCGTCCCGTCGGGCTTGCGTACGGCGATCACAGGGGAATTGTAGGGCGACTCCGATCGCTCAATGATGTCTAATCGGAGTAGTCGTCCACTTCTGATGCAATTGCCTGTCTCAAAGCGTACGGTAGCGGATATTGTTTTACATTTATCGGCCGGTCGCTCTGTAACTTCAGTTGGCACTCGATTAGCGTGGTCTTTCCCGGAAGGTCCGAAAATATACCTTTGTACTGTTGCAGAAGTTTCTTGGCTTCATTCTGCTGTATGTGGCTCAATCTCTCGGAAATGTGTACATCCCCGATAGACTGTGTCTGGGAGGGCTTAGGAAGCTCAATCTCTCCAGCGTCTGTGTCTTCTTCTGCCGATATTACTGCACCGACAGCTGCAACAATGGTGTCGTCTTTCCTTTGCTGGTATCTCTTCAGCATATTGATGTGAATATTTTTGTGGCATGGCCCAAATCCACTTCATAGACGACATCGCCCCTGCGGCTGATGACCGAAAAGGGACCCTTCCATTGCATGAGCAGCTTATTGTGCTCTGTGGGAAGAAGAATAAGAACCTTCTCTCCCGGTTTGAGTGAGCGTTTGCGGCTCTTGATGTTGTAGTAGCGGCTGTAACGCTCTCCTGCGCGCTCTAGCTCTTCGTGGGCAAGTTTACAGGTATTTTCCAGTCTGTCCCGTAGAGCAAGCACATACTCGTACGTCGTTCGCAACTCGTTAGGGATGGTTGCATTCGTCCAAAGCTCTCTAAGTACAGCCAGGGGTCCACGCACATTTCGCCCATATAACAGTTCGAATGGGGAAAAGCCGAGGCTTTCCTGGGGCACTTCCCTGTATGCAAACAAAAGTGGAGCCAGGTAGCGATCCCAATCGGTTGGTCTCTCTTGACACATGACCTTGAGCATTTGTTTAAGCGTGCCGTTAAACCGTTCGACTAGGCCGTTCGCTATCGGGTGGTAGGGAGAGGTATGCAGCTGTTTTACTGACAACAGACGGCTAACCTCCTTCATTACTTCGGACGTAAAATTCGTGCCCCTGTCACTGAGGACCTCTCTGGGCACTCCTACACGGGAAAACATTTCGACAAGTGCTTCGGCTACCCTTTCGGTCTCGACGCTAGGAAGTGCGACTGCATCAGGGTACCGAGTGGCATAGTCCACCATGGTCAGGATGTACCGATTGCCTTGAGCGGACTTCGGGTTGAGTGGACCAACGATGTCGATCGCCACCCTCTGAAACGGTGTCTCAATGACGGGCACTCGAACCAAAGGCGCTCGTGTGGTGTGACCCTTCGGAGTTGTGCGTTGGCACAGATCGCAAGAGGCAACGAACCGCTTAGCGTCAGCCTGCATTGCTGGCCAGAAGAATTCTGTCTGAAGCTTCAGTAGGGTTTTCTTCGCGCCTTGCTGGCCTCCCATCAACCCATCATGTGCCAGCTTGAGAATAGCTGATCTGTACTTTTGGGGCACAACAACTTGAGTGTACTCCCCGCCCGACTCGGCGACGTATTTCCTTTGAAGGACGCCGTTAACAATGAAAAACTGGTGGCTACCCTTTCCTTTCTTCGCTTGCGGCGGGCCTACGCGATCGAAACACGAGCGTAGGGTCGCGTCATTCTCTTGCTCTTGAACCAACTCTTCGCGGCATACACTAGGGAGGCCTTGCAGGACTTTAAGCTTTTTCAGCGTTTTATCCTTGCACGCCAGCGCTCTAGTCACTACCGGACAAGCTTCAGCGGCATCCGAAATGGGTGCGGGGCTCTCGGTGTCGGGCGCTAGCTCTTCAACTTTTACTGCAGTGGACTTCGTAGTCTCGCTTTCTGTTGTCTTGTGCCAGTTCGGATCGGGGTCGTCTGCTGGCCTAGCACCTTCCACATTTCCCAGCACCAAATCGTACAAGGGATTCTCCATACACTTAGCGAGAAGTCGTCCCTGAAAGTACGGGGTGTCGACATCGACCCAAGCTTCTGGGAGCATTAGGACTGAGCGGTCAAGTAGGTAAACTGGAGACTTCGTATCGGTGATATCTTCTTTCCGTACTAAGTCCTTTCTTACCACCACCGTGTTGCAGCCTGTGTCTCTCAGGACTCGGACTGTCTGGCCTCCGATCATGCCGGCTACGACAGGTAAGCATTCCCTGACGGCGCATTCTTTACTGGTGAACTCAGCGTTGATGACGGGGATCTTCCCTCCATCCTTAAGTTCGAGGTATCCGTTCTCAACACATACTGCAGCGGACTCCCGATTTTCTTCTCTCTGTTTCGGGGCCCCATTTGCCCAGCATCTCCAGCTTGGATGACCTGGTTTTCCACATTTGTGGCATTTCTTGGGCGGTCCCGATCCGTCGGATGGGGCGGCCCGGCAATTTTCGGGGCGGTGTCCCGTGCGTGAACAAATAAAACATTTCTTTTCATCGCTGCTGTTCGCATCCGATGATTGAAGCAAAGTTTCCCTTCTCTCGGTCGTCTTGGAGACGGCGTTTTCTGCCTTATTCTTCGGGGTGCTTCGCTTTCCGAAGTTTGACCAGCCATGGGCCTCCACATACTTTTCTGCCCTTGCTACTGTTTCAGAGAAGGATGTGTCCTTCTTTTCTTTCAAAAACATTTGTAGCGGAGTGGCGCAGTTAGAAAGGAACTGTTCCTTTAGAATCAGGTCAAAGAGATCTGCGTACTCTTTCTTTGTGTCCGACAGCTCTATCCATCTGTCTAGGAAGTTATGAAGACGCGTCACGAACTGTGAACACGTTTCCTCGTTCCGGGGACTAGCAGACCTGAATTTTTCTCTGAACCCTTCCTCTGTCATACGGAAGCGAATCATGAGTGCCTGCCGGAGCTTGTTGTAGTCCAAGCACTCGGACGCAGACATGCGACTAAAAACGCTGAGCGCTTCGCCGCTTAAACATAGACTAAGGGCTGTAGCCCACTGGTCGCGAGGCCAATTCTGACTCTCAGCGACGCGCTCGAAACGCATGAGGTAAGCGTCAAGGTCGTCCCTGCCCTCATTAAAAACCGGCATCAGCTTGTGCGGGCTTATGCGTTCGGGCCGAGCAGCTTGACTCTCCCCCGTTTCTGACCTTGTCTCTCCGGTGCTGTTAGCATCAGTTGCCGGATTATTAGGTAGGTCTCGTCGGAGCATCAGTAACTCCTTTTCTTTTTCCATCTCCGCTATCCGGAGTTGGGCTTTCTGCGACTCTATTTCCTTTTCTTTCTCCATCTCCGCCATCCGGAGTTTAGATTCTAGTTCTGCCTCCTCTTTCCGCCGCGTACGTTCCTCATTGCGTTCTTCTCTGCGACGAGCTCGCTCCTGATCTACCCATTTGAGCAGCTCTTGACCCTCAAAGCCAAAAGTTCGGCCATACTCAACAAGCCGTTCTAACTCTGCATCAGCCATGTTAGGTGGAAAGCGTTATGCAGTGCTAGGATACAACACTAAAAAAAATTGCACCTACTCCTCTCTCCCTCACCGACACTTGGTTGACCAGTCCTGTCGTCGGACGCCAATTATGTCACAAACCCCCGCCTTTACGGTCAAAAGAGGTGCGGGATCCCCTTTACGATTACTCGTCGTTCCTCTATGAGGGTTGTGAACACATTTAAAAGTTAGGCCGGTCAACCCGTGAAGCACGTGTGTCGGTGTGTGATTGAGGAATAAGTACAAGTAGGTCACTTTCTTTTACAAACAATTGAAGGTTTATAAATAGCAGACCAAAATTACACTGATAATAATACAGTACAATGAAAGAAAATACAACGCCACGACAAGATATTGATAAAGACGAAGAAATAAATGATAAGAGAAAAAAAAATAACCCGACAATGAACAAAACACTGTGATAAAAATATGAAGACTATAAAGATAATAAAGCAGGTATTTCAGATATTATAAGTATGAGCAAAAGTTACATAAGAACTCAGCGTAAAATACTACTAAGTCAGGTCAAAAGTTAACAAAGCGAAAATAATGTTCGATTGAACAACAGTCCGTGGCGAATGAAATTCTCACGTCTTCTTGTTTGCTGAGGCGTCGAAGGCTGTGTTGCTCGGTAGCGGCGGCCGTACAGGTGCAGAGGACGATGCGTCGATCGCGGGCCCGAAGAACACAATAGGCTTCGGAGCACCGCGGAGTGGCCGGAAGTTTGAATCTTCCCAAACGCACTGGTGAGGGCGTGCTGTTGTCGGTTATTTTATACCCTCGGCCGACTATGCAGCAGCCGCGTCAAGGACAGGCGGTCACTGCCCAATCGGCTTGTCGAATCTTGTCCAGAGGAGTGACGGAGTCCCGTGAATTTCGCTCTATATTCCAGCCATAAGCTCCCGCATCTTCCGCTGTATAATAGGTGAGGCAGCTTGTGACACTGCCCCCCACTGAAGAATATTGCCTCGGAATATTCTAGAACTCCACAAGCGCCGAGAACGATGTTATTACGCCCCTATAGAGGGGTGCAGTAGATTGGGTCCGTTCAGTGCACTGAAGATCGTTCGTCACTCACTACCGTTCATGACGCGCACCATATACGCACTGATCTGAACCCGCACACACCACAACACTGTAGTTCTTCAGTCATGTCTTGCGCACATGTCACAAGTCGCGGATCACTGATAACAATCAAGTGCACATATATACAGGCACATCGTGTACGATTTTCATTAGACAATCAACACAATGCAGCTATGCAGTAGTGCAAGCTTAACAACTATTCCAGCCGGCTCATGTAATCTGCTCCCACGTTCTCCCTGCCTTTAATATACTCGACACGGAAGTTGTATTCCTGAAGCTTAATACTCCAGCGAAGAACGCGGCTGTTTGCAGATTTTGTTTCTTTTATGAACTTCAAAGGCTGGTGATCCGTCTGAACGAGAAACCTTCTCCCGTAGAGGAAGACTTGAAATTTCTCGATTCCCCAAACGAGCGCTAAAGCCTCTTTCTCCGTGGTTGAATAGGCTACCTCTCGAGGGAGCAACTTGCGGCTCGCATAGGCAACTGGGTGCAGGATTCCGTCATGCGATTGAAGCAGAACGGCTCCAACACCTCTATCAGAAGCATCTGTTCGCAGGACGAATTCCCGGTCAAAGTCTGGCAATTTCAGAATTGGTGCCTCAGCCAGTTTTTCCCGCAAGTTCTTGAAAGCCCGTTCTTGCTCGGGGCCCCAGCTCACGACTGAAGGTTGACATTTCCGTGTTAGATCTGACAGAGGACAGGTTAGGTCAGCATAGTTCGGGATGAAATCACGGTAGTAACCCGTGAGTCCTAAGAAGGATCGGACCTGCTTCTTTGTTGTCGGCCGTGAAGCTTCTTGTATCTTCTGTAGGGTCTTGGTGAGGGGTGACAATTCTCCGGACGCAATTTGGTGGCCCAGGAATGCGACGGTTTCCATTCCGATCTCGCATTTCAGCGGTTTGATGGTGAGACCAGCCGCTTCAATTCGAGCAAAGACCTCGTACAATGTTTGGAGATGCTGTTCCCATGTCGCACTGGCAATGAGAACATCGTCGAAGTAGTACGCCACGTCGGGAATATCGGCCAAGATGTTCCGCATCAGCTTCGTAAAAATGGCTGGCGCCGTCTTAATACCGAAGGGCATATATCGGAATTGAAAGCGCCCCGTGCCAACCGTGAAAGCAGTCATCGCCTTTGAATCGGGTGACAACGGTACTTGCCAATATCCCTTGGATAAGTCCAGCTTGGAAAAGAATTTCTTGCGGCCTACCGAAGCGATAAGGTCGTCTGCACGTGGTAAGGGCTCGGCGTCGTCTGCGATGACTTCGTTTAACTTCCGAAAGTCAATGCATAGCCGATGCGTCCCGTCGGGCTTGCGTACGGCGATCACAGGGGAATTGTAGGGCGACTCCGATGGCTCAATGATGTCTAATCGGAGCAAGTCGTCCACTTCTGATGCAATTGCCTGTCTCAAAGCGTACGGTAGCGGATATTGTTTTACATTTATCAGCCGGTCGCTCTGTAACTTCAGTTGGCACTCGATTAGCGTGGTCTTTCCCGGAAGGTCCGAAAATATACCTTTGTACTGTTGCAGAAGTTTCTTGGCTTCATTCTGCTGTATGTGGCTCAATCTCTCGGAAATGTGTACATCCCCGATAGACTGTGTCTGGGAGGGCTTAGGAAGCTTAATATCTCCAGCGTCTGTGTCTTCTTCTGCCGATATTACTGCACCGACAGCTGCAACAATGGTGTCGTCTTTCCTTTGCTGGTATCTCTTCAGCATATTGATGTGGAATATTTTTGTGGCATGGCCCAAATCCACTTCATAGACGACATCGCCCCTGCGGCTGATGACCGAAAAGGGACCCTTCCATTGCATGAGCAGCTTATTGTGCTCTGTGGGAAGAAGAATAAGAACCTTCTCTCCCGGTTTCAGTGAGCGTTTGCGGCTCTTGATGTTGTAGTAGCGGCTGTAACGCTCTCCTGCGCGCTCTAGCTCTTCGTGGGCAAGTTTACAGGTATTTTCCAGTCTGTCCCGTAGAGCAAGCACATACTCGTACGTCGTTCGCAACTCGTTAGGGATGGTTGCATTCGTCCAAAGCTCTCTAAGTACAGCCAGGGGTCCACGCACATTTCGCCCATATAACAGTTCGAATGGGGAAAAGCCGAGGCTTTCCTGGGGCACTTCCCTGTATGCAAACAAAAGTGGAGCCAGGTAGCGATCCCAATCGGTTGGTCGCTCTTGACACATGCGCTTGAGCATTTGTTTAAGCGTGCCGTTAAACCGTTCGACTAGGCCGTTCGCTATCGGGTGGTAGGGAGAGGTATGCAGCTGTTTTACTGACAACAGACGGCTAACCTCCTTCATTACTTCGGATGTAAAATTCGTGCCCCTGTCACTGAGGACCTCTCTGGGCACTCCTACACGGGAAAACATTTCGACAAGTGCTTCGGCTACCCTTTCGGTCTCGACGCTAGGAAGTGCGACTGCATCAGGGTACCGAGTGGCATAGTCCACCATGGTCAGGATGTACCGATTGCCTTGAGCGGACTTCGGGTTGAGTGGACCAACGATGTCGATCGCCACCCTCTGAAACGGTGTCTCAATGACGGGCACTCGAACCAAAGGCGCTCGTGTGGTGTGACCCTTCGGAGTTGTGCGTTGGCACAGATCGCAAGAGGCAACGAACCGCTTAGCGTCAGCCTGCATTGCTGGCCAGAAGAATTCTGTCTGAAGCTTCAGTAGGGTTTTCTTCGCGCCTTGGTGGCCTCCCATCAACCCATCATGTGCCAGCTTGAGAATAGCTGATCTGTACTTTTGGGGCACAACAACTTGAGTGTACTCCACGCCCGACTCGGCGACGTATTTCCTTTGAAGGACGCCGTTAGCAATGAAAAACTGGTGGCTACCCTTTCCTTTCTTCGCTTGCGGCGGGCCTACGCGATCGAAACACGAGCGTAGGGTCGCGTCATTCTCTTGCTCTTGAACCAACTCTTCGCGGCATACACTAGAGAGGCCTTGCAGGACTTTAAGCTTTTTCAGCGTTTTATCCTTGCACGCCTGCGCTCTAGTCACTACCGGACAAGCTTCAGCGGCATCCGAAATGGGTGCGGGGCTCTCGGTTTCAGGCGCTAGCTCTTCAACTTTTACTGCAGTGGACTTCGTAGTCTCGCTTTCTGTTGTCTTGTGCCAGTTCGGATCGGGGTCGTCTGCTGGCCTAGCACCTTCCACATTTCCCAGCACCAAATCGTACAAGGGATTCTCCATACACTTAGCGAGAAGTCGTCCCTGAAAGTACGGGGTGTCGACATCGTCCCAAGCTTCTGGGAGCATTAGGACTGAGCGGTCAAGTAGGTAAACTGGAGACTTCGTATCGGTGATATCTTCTTTCCGTACTAAGTCCTTTCTTACCACCACCGTGTTGCAGCCTGTGTCTCTCAGGACTCGGACTGTCTGGCCTCCGATCATGCCGGCTACGACAGGTAAGCATTCCCTGACGGCGCATTCTTTACTGGTGAACCCAGCGTTGATGACGGGGATCTTCCCTCCACCCTTAAGTTCGAGGTATCCGTTCTCAACACATACTGCAGCGGACTCCCGATTTTCTTCTCTCTGTTTCGGGGCCCCATTTGCCCAGCATCTCCAGCTTGGATGACCTGGTTTTCCGCATTTGTGGCATTTCTTGGGCGGTCCCGATCCGTCGGATGGGGCGGCCCGGCAATTTTCGGGGCGGTGTCCCGTGCGTGAACAAATAAAACATTTCTTTTCATCGCTGCTGTTCGCATCCGATGATTGAAGCAAAGTTTCCCTTCTCTCGGTCGTCTTGGAGACGGCGTTTTCTGCCTTATTCTTCGGGGTGCTTCGCTTTCCGAAGTTTGACCAGCCATGGGCCTCCACATACTTTTCTGCCCTTGCTACTGTTTCAGAGAAGGATGTGTCCTTCTTTTCTTTCAAAAACATTTGTAGCGGAGTGGCGCAGTTAGAAAGGAACTGTTCCTTTAGAATCAAGTCAAAGAGATCTGCGTACTCTTTCTTTGTGTCCGACAGCTCTATCCATCTGTCTAGGAAGTTATGAAGACGCGTCACGAACTGTGAACACGTTTCCTCGTTCCGGGGACTAGCAGACCTGAATTTTTCTCTGAACCCTTCCTCTGTCATACGGAAGCGAATCATGAGTGCCTGCCGGAGCTTGTTGTAGTCCAAGCACTCGGACGCAGACATGCGACTAAAAACGCTGAGCGCTTCGCCGCTTAAACATAGACTAAGGGCTGTAGCCCACTGGTCGCGAGGCCAATTCTGACTCTCAGCGACGCGCTCGAAACGCATGAGGTAAGCGTCAAGGTCGTCCCTGCCCTCATTAAAAACCGGCATCAGCTTGTGCGGGCTTATGCGTTCGGGCCGAGCAGCTTGACTCTCCCCCGTTTCTGACCTTGTCTCTCCGGTGCTGTTAGCGTCAGTTGCCGGATTATTAGGTAGGTCTCGTCGGAGCATCAGTAACTCCTTTTCTTTTTCCATCTCCGCTATCCGGAGTTGGGCTTTCAGCGACTCTATTTCCTTTTCTTTCTCCATCTCCGCCATCCGGAGTTTAGATTCTAGTTCTGCCTCCTCTTTCCGCCGCGTACGTTCCTCATTGCGTTCTTCTCTGCGACGAGCTCGCTCCTGATCTACCCATTTGAGCAGCTCTTGACCCTCAAAGCCAAAAGTTCGGCCATACTCAACAAGCCGTTCTAACTCTGCATCAGCCATGTTAGGTGGAAAGCGTTATGCAGTGCTAGGATACAACACTAAAAAAAATTGCACCTACTCCTCTCTCCCTCACCGACACTTGGTTGACCAGTCCTGTCGTCGGACGCCAATTATGTCACAAACCCCCGCCTTTACGGTCAAAAGAGGTGCGGGATCCCCTTTACGATTACTCGTCGTTCCTCTATGAGGGATGTGAACACATTTAAAAGTTAGGCCGGTCAACCCGTGAAGCACGTGTGTCGGTGTGTGATTGAGGAATAAGTACAAGTAGGTCACTTTCTTTTACAAACAATTGAAGGTTTATAAATAGCAGACCAAATTACACTGATAATAATAGAGTACAATGAAAGAGAATACAACGCCACGACAAGATATTGATAAAGACGAAGAAATAAATGATAAGAGAAAAAAAAATAACCCGACAATGAACAAAACACTGTGATAAAAATATGAAGACTATAAAGATAATAAAGCAGGTATTTCAGATATTATAAGTATGAGCAAAAGTTACATAAGAACACAGCGTAAAATACTACTAAGTCAGGTCAAAAGTTAACAAAGCGAAAATAATGTTCGATTGAACAACAGTCCGTGGCGAATGAAATTCTCACGTCTTCTTGTTTGCTGAGGCGTCGAAGGCTGTGTTGCTCGGTAGCGGCGGCCGTACAGGTGCAGAGGACGATGCGTCGATCGCGGGCCCGAAGAACACAATAGGCTTCGGAGCACCGCGGAGTGGCCGGAAGTTTGAATCTTCCCAAACGCACTGGTGAGGGCGTGCTGCTGTCGGTTATTTTATACCCTCGGCCGACTATGCAGCAGCCGCGTCAAGGACAGGCGGTCACTGCCCCATCGGCTTGTCGAATCTTGTCCAGAGGAGCGACGGAGTCCCGTGAATTTCGCTCTATATTCCAGCCATAAGCTCCCGCATCTTCCGCTGTATAATAGGTGAGGCAGCTTGTGACAACCTGCCTGAGTTTCGCAGCGTCGTTCCAGCCGTTGAATTCTGCCACACGGTCGAAAATGTCCATCCAGTCTCCAGCATCTTCATCCGGTCGTCTATGGAAGCAGGGGGGCTCACGAGGTTGGACGAAAACAACCGGTGCTGTAGGCTGGGCCATTGTCAGCGTCGATGCCTTCCGAGATCGAATGGGGTCAGGCAGCAGACCGTGTTCGGGTTGTAGGCCTGAAGTCGGCGCCTGGCTCGGTGACCTGTAGGCTGGTCTTCCAGGGCGACAGGAACATGGCTTGGGTCTTCGCTTGAAGGATCAAAGGCAGCACTTCCACCAGATGTCACGTAGTGGTGACAAGGCCCTACACGCCAAAAGGAGACTTGCGCCCCCAAAAGAACTAAGCAACTCGGCGGCGGCGATAGCAACAAACGTGCTCGTCGATCGTCGAACGAAGAATGCCCGTCACACTCGGCAACGCTCAATTTAAAGGCTGCACAGAACAATCTAGATAACATCGCAAACAGCTACCAGCACGGGCTGGAACATTGTGGAAAGACACCCGAGTGGCCGGAACCTTCGAGACAGATCTCGGTGCATATTGCGCTACAACAAAACTGATAAAGGTGTGACTCGCGACATCGAGCATTAACAAAGATTACGGAACTGATACGCGGTCCAGAATCAGAGTGATAAGCCTGTATGCCGGCGGCTGTTAAAAAAAACAAATGCTGTTCTGAAGGTTTCGCGGCATTATATACATATATATATATATATATATATATATATATATATATATATATATATATATATATATATATATATATATATATATATATATATATATATATATATATATATATATATATATATATATATATATATATACATATATATGTATGATACCACTTTAATGGCAGAAAGTGAAGTGGAACTCAAGAGACTTCTGATGCGCGTACAAGAAGAGAGTGAGAAGTTTGGGCTTAAACTGAACATTAAAAAGACGAATATCATGGCGTCTTGCCCTATCAAGTCCTGGAGCATCAATGGACAAGAAGTGGAAGCTGTGACAGATTTTCTGTTCTTGGGCGCCAAGATTACCTCGGAAGGAGACTGCAGCCATGAAATTAGGAGACGCCTGCTTCTGGGAAAGAGAGCAATGGTTAGCCTTGACCGCCTAGTAAAGGGCAGAGACATTAGTCTGCCAACCAAGATCCGTATAACCCGTGCTATGGTCTTTCCAGTTGTGATGTATGGATGCGAGAGTTGGACTGTGAAAAAGGCTGACCGCCGAAGAATTGACGCGTTTGAATTGTGGTGCTGGCGAAGACTCTTAAGAGTTGCTTGGACTGCCAGAAGATCAAATCAGTTGATATTGTCGACCATAAACCCTGACTATAAACCCTGACTGCTCATTGGAGGGTCAAATTCTAAAGTTAAAGCTACGCTACTTTGGTCATCTGATGAGAAGAGAGGAGTCGCTGGAGAAAGATTTGATGTTGGGAAAGGTTGAGGGTCGCCGGAGAAGGGGTAGGCAGCGAACGCGATGGTTAGATGGCATTCTCGAGGCATTGCAGATGAAGCTATGTGATGTTAAGAAGATAGTGAGAGACCGGAAAGCGTGGCGTGACATGGTCCATAGGGTCACGAAGAGTCGGACACGACTGAACGCCTGAACTGAACTGATATATATATTGTAAGCACTGTGAGTGACCTTCATCTTCATCTCAGCGTAATCATCATCGGTCTTCGGGTCGTGCGAAGAAGACGAAGTGTTGCTAAGCTGTGGCTAGTCGGTAGCTGCTGCTTCGGCCTACCTGAAGTAAAAAGGTGAATTTGCTGGTGCGTTCTTCTGCCTCTCAATATATATATATATATATATATATATATATATATATATATATATATATATATATATATATATATATGTATGTATGTATGTATGTATGTATGTATGTATGTATGTATGTATGTATGTATGTATGTATGTATGTATGTATGTATGTATGTATGTATGTATGTATGTATGTATGTATGTATGTATGTATGTATGTCCAAACAGGATGTCACACAACTTTCCAGATTATCTATTTTATTCCAGAAGATTCGGACGGTGAACCGCTCTTCTTCAAGGTAGAATTGAGAATGGAGAATAAGTCCGCACATTACTCCACTGTTAAGAGAGGGAGAAGGAATTCTCGCTCTCTGTCTTTGGAGAAACAAACATTACTGAACAGATAGAAAGGGCGAAAAGTCCAGTTGATTAATGGCTGGTAATGCAACAAAGACGGAGAGAGAAAGAGAAAGTGAAAAAAGGGGAGAGAGGGGTCGAAAGGAGAAAGTGGAGAGCCGACGAATGTTACATACGCGCCGTGCTTCCATGACGACGACACTAAAAGCAAGGCAAGTCTCCCTCGAAGGAAACCAGAAATTGAGCGAAGGTTCAGAATAACATTAAAAAAAAAAGACTCAAAAACAGACAACGCGAGCATGCATACCAGGACGGCCCGCTCCCCAGCGGTGCAGGTGTTCAAAAAACCGTTGGGATAAGAATTATGTGTTCTAGACAAAGGTGCTCCACCCCGCGACGCGCCAGGGATCGGAGCAAGGGCAGCGCGCCGCCGCGGCGACGAAAGAGCCGTCGGTCATACGCGCTCTCCCGAAACCCGAAACACGATGCTGCAGCCGGGCATTCGCGTCAAGTCGTTCCCGCGAGCGTGTCCTAAGTGAAGGCGTTTGTTCCGGGATAGAAAACCAGCCAGAGGGGGGAGGCCAAGGAGCTAAATAACGAACAGTATAGTTTGCGTGAAAAGGAAAAAATTGTTAGGAGTGGGCAAATGGAGATAAATATTCTATTAGTTATGTAGGCGTTTGAGAAAAGCAAAGTCGCCCAAAGTTTCATTAATTCCATGGGTTAGAGTCTGAAGTTTTTGTATGAAGTACGATTCTCTTTGTTCTCTTTGTCGACTTGTTTGGAAGCCTGATCGAAGGAGAATGACCCGAATGTTTTCGAAAGAATGGTTTGGAAGGCACAGGTGCTTAGAAAAAGGGATATTTGGGAGTGTGTGGACGGGCGCCCCGTGGTTATTGAAACGAAACCTGAATGGTGTTTTGGTCTGGCCGATGTATTCCATGCCGTACACACTGCAGCTTCGCATGTATACCACATTGGCACTGTCGCAGCTCAAGGATTCTTTGATCTTAAAGGTGAAATCAGAGAAGTTGCCTTTTACAATATTTGTCGCCTGCAGATGATTGCAAAATTTACAGCGTGGTTTTCCGCACGGTGTACATCCGGGGTTAGGGTTAATATTAGCAGTCGTTTTAGATTTAACTAACATGTCCTTTCGATTTCTAGAACGCCGATACACTGCTCTAGGTGGCTTTTTGAAAATGGAAGACAAGTGACTGCTTTGCTGGATTATATTGAAATGGTTCGATAGGATATTAATAACCCGTGGCATGTTTGAGGAATGCGTAAGAACGAGGTTTATTGGCCTGTCGTTCTGCTGTGATTTTTAAAAGTTGATTATTTCATTTCTGTCTAAGCCTCGAGCTTTCACAATAGCATCATCAACAACGGAGGGGGGATATTCCTTTTGCAGAAGATTTGTTTTTAGTTGCTCCGCATGGCGGTCAAAGTCCTCTAGCTCAGCGCAAATCCGTCGGAATCTATGGGCCTGTGAGTAGGGTATGCTGGTTTTACAGTGGTGTGGGTGGCTGCTTTTGAAATGTAGGTACTGCTGGCGGTCGGTAGATTTCCGGTATAGGGTAGTCTTAAGCACGTTACCTTTTCTCTGTATTGTAACGTCCAAGAAGTTAATTAAGGATTTAGAAAAGCTGTGGGTGAACGATATGGATGGGTGAAATGAATTGTAATTTTGTATAAATGTTAACAGGCTGGCTTCGTCGTGGGGCCAAATGAGGAAACTATAGTCAAGAAAACGTTTATAGAGGAGGGGTTTCAGAGACGTGTCCAGGAATTGCTTTTTGAGGGCCGCCATGAATATATTGGGACAGGCCGCTGCCACCTTAGTTCCAATCGCCGTACCGTTAACTTGACGGTAGGGCCTTCCCTCAAATTCGAAGTTGTGAGTAAGCACCAGATTATTAATAGTAGAGAGGGTTTCCTCATCCAGGTTCATCGAGGGGTCCGTTCTAAGGTATGCATCCCCTGCCGCGCGTATGCCGTCTGAATAGGGGATATTCTTGTGCAAGGATGTTACGTCTATTGTGACTAAAAAGCTTTCCGTTGGAATTTCGAGGTTGGAAACGACCCTGAGGAAATGATTTGTGTCCTTAATGAAGGCAGGGATAGTTGGTATAATGTCCTTAAAGAGGAAGTCAAGGACTGCGGAAATATTTTCGGTGAGTGTACTGTTACTTGACACAATTGGGCGGCCGGGACGGTTGGGTTTGTTGAATTTTCGGGAGGAGGTAGAATCACACCGGGAACCGGTTTGATGGGCTTCATTGCTTTAAGCATATTCTGGGATATATTTTGTTTTTGAAACAGATTCTAATTGATTGTTGATTTTGGTCTCAAAATCTCTTATGCGATCGCTATCAAATTTAGTGTAGAAACGTTTATCTTCCAATTGTCGGAAACGGGTGACGGGTTGTTACGGACTGCAGTAGGTTTTGATTTTGTATGCGCAGCCACAATATCCTTTTGAACAGCAGCGATGTACAGGTGCAGTCAAAAGTAAATGGAAGGTTCGACCGCGTGGCAAACCGTGTCTCAGCGCTTTCTAACTCCGGCTCTTGTAACTGATTAGCTCGGTCACCAGGAAGCAGCGCGCGCTATTAGCAGACCTTTATCTGTGGCGTAACGGTGGTCACTTTCGGCGGCTGGAACGGATGCTTGTTGCTTTTCACATGTAACGTCACGGATTTTTCTGGCGCTACTGGCGACGTGTTTGAACAGCGATTTGCGCCTTTGAAAAAGTCGGCAGCTGGCGCGTGCGGCCACGGGCATTTTACGGTAGCAAGCACTGCCACGACTGTTTAGTTGCGTTTTTGCCGTAAACGGCATGCAGTGGAGCACTTCGATTTATTTCTAGCGCTTAGGTCGGAGGGATTGCTTGCACCGTTTCTTAAAAGCGCGATGCTGTCTCGAGTAGTATTCGTTCTTACATATGCTAGGGTATATGCGCAACTTAAAATAAACTAAACGAAGGCAGCAAAAAAGCGAGGGCTGTTCATTGCTGGCCCTCATTTCATGAGCGGACACTGAAGAAGCCATGAAACCTAACAAAAAAAAACGGCCTGCGAGACGCCGCCCACGGTAAAAACATAACTAAAGAGTCGTAGCAGAGCTCGCTGCAAGGTATGCCCGAGGCCGCACGCTCGAGCTGCCGACTATTTTAAAACGGCGCGAATCTGTCTTCAAAAACGTTGCAAGTAGCGCCAGAAAAATCCGTGCTGTCGCATGTGTAAAGCAACAAGCATCTGTTCCAGCCTCCGAAAGTGACCACCGTTACGCTGCAGATAAAGGTCTGCTGATAGCGCGCACCGCTTCCTGGCGACCGAGCTATAACCAGTTAACAGAGCCAGCGTTAGAAAGCGCTGCGACACGGATTACCACGCTGTCGGACCTTCCATTTACTTTTGACTGCACCTGTACATATCCAAATGTTCGTCTCTGTGTTCCTTTGTGTCCATAATTTATCAGATATCCCAGGTATGTTAATTTCACGCTTCGTTTCGTGGTTACTGAAGTATTCACGGAGACGCAGACTCTTTGCAAAATTATCTAAATCTCGAAATAACTGAAATTCATTGAATTTTCCTGTCGTAGGACAGAAGGTTAGACCCCTAGATAGCAACGTTCGTTCTGAAGGAGAGAGCGGCAGTTTCCACACATTTACTACATTATCAGTATTCATGGTAGACTGGATTCTATTATACCCTGAAGGCTGGCGAGGAACTACTTTATCTTTAGCCACAGGTGGGGCTGGTGTATCCTTGGCCACAGGCGGTGTTAAAGGATAGCTAGGCGTAGGGACCGCACCGTCCCGGCTGCGTTTTTTTTATTTTCTTTATGTTGATTTTTATTGTTTTACGATTTTCAAATTCGTGGAGCTTAATTTGTTCATTTTCCGTGAGTGATTGTTCGCGGCGGCAGCATTCTTCCATATGTTCAAGTTCGAGAGCTTTTCGATGGCTGTGTCGTATGATTAGGTCCATAAGGCGCAGTGAGCTGTCATGTAGAATGCCATTCCACTCTGCCGCTTCATCGTGGTTCAGGGTTGTCATAGCCGGGGATAGCTGTAGCCGCAAACCCTTTGGTATTGTTTGCGATTCACAGTACTGCGCTAGTGTTGTAACGTGAGCGCGGTGTCGGATGCGTTTTTCTGTAGTCTTACGGATATTTAGGAATGAACGTGAATGCGTATTTCGGGAGCGGGCTGTACCTGTGGCGGTGCTGAGTCAATCACTGCGGTGGCCCTGCCGTGCCGCCTCGCTGCAGGCCTTCCTGGTAATGTATTGGCGGCGGGGTGGCACGAGGGGTGTCTCGGGTTCCTGATACAGCGGGCGAGTCCCAGTTGACTTCACTACTGTCCTGCAGCCACCTGAAGTCCTTGGCGTCGAATGTTGACGGAAGTTGCACCCTGTCGTCGGGGTCGAGGCGCCAAGTGTGCGTTTCACGTGTTCGCACACGATAGCCACGCCCTCGAAGCTCAGGTGAAACCCATCAGCCGCGAGGACCCTCCACGGTGGCAGCTCCTCGATTGCGTGGTTTAACTATACCACACCTCTTCCGAGCTGCCGTCAGTGGCACAGACGACGCACCTGGAACATGTAACGTTGCATTTGTCCGTTGAACCAGGTGACGAACCGCCGGCTGGCTCCGTGGCCTCGGCGGATCCGTGCACGTGGGAGAGGAAGGCTCATGCAGAACCTGATCGAGGGCCGCTCACGGCCGATCCCCTTCACGAGCTCCCTCATAGATGAAAAGGCATCCGAAGCACCGGCTGCCGCAATCTCCTCTTGTCCGACATGTAAAATCGCCTTCTGGATGGTCGTAGGCTGGTACTCTAGAAGGGCTGGAACATCGGAGAATGTTGCTCTCTTGTGTATCAGGATTGTCCGGGTAGAAGTGTTGACATAAGTGCTTGAGATTTTTGTCACCAATAATAGCTGTCCGGATGGGGTTTCTAGGTAAGTGAATTGACAATCGTTGAGTTGTGTTGAAGCTGGCAGCCATAGCAGTGGAAACAGACATGGTTTGGTTGTTACTAATGGGCCAGAGTTCAATTGAAACAGGATGTCACACAACTTTCCCGATTATCTATTTTATTCCAACAGTTTCGAACGGTGGACTGCCCTTCTTCAAGGTAGAATTGAGAATGAAGAATAAGTCCGCACATTACGCCACTGTTAGGAGAGGGAGAAGGAAATCTCGTTTCCTGTCTTTGGAGAAACAAACATTACTAAACAGATAGAAAAGGCGAAAAGCTCCCGTTGATTAATGGCTGGTAATGCAACAAAGACGGAGATAGAAAGAGAAAGTGAAAAAGGGGGGGGGGGCGAAAAGAGAAAGTGGAGAGCCAACGAATGTTACATACGCGCCGTGCTTCCATGACGACGACACTAAAAGCAAGGCAAGTCTCCCTCGAAGGAAACCAGAAATCGAGCGAAGGTTCAGAATAACATTAAAAAAAGGACTAGAGGACTTTGACCGCCATGCGGAGCAACTAAAAACAAATCTTCTGCAAAAGGAATATCCCTTTCCATTGTTGATGATGCTATAGGAAAGCTCGAGGCTTAGACAGAAATTAAATAATCAACTTTGAAAAATCACAGCAGAGCGACAGGCCAACAAACCTCGTTCTTACACATTCCTGAAACATGCCACGGGTTAATATATACTATCGAAACATTTCAATATCATCCAGCAAAGCTGTCACTTGTCTCCCATTTTCAAATAGCCACCGAGAGCAGTGTATCGGCGCTATAGAAACTTAAAGGACATGTTAGTTAAATCTAAAACGACCGCCAAATCTAAATCTAACCCCGGATGTACACCGTGCGGAAAACCAGGCTGTAAAGTTTGCGATCATGTGCAGGCGACAAACGTTGTGAAAGGCAAATCTCTGATTTCACCTTTAAGATTAAAAAATCCCTGAACTGCGACAAAGCCAATGTGGTATACATGCTAAGCTGCGGGGTGTGCGGCATGGAATACAACGGCCAGACCGAAACACCATTCAGGTTTCGTTTCAATAACCACAAGGCCTACGTCCACACACTGCCAAATCTCCCTTTTTCTAAGCACCTGTGCATTCCAAACCATACTTTCGAAAGCATTCGTGTCATTCTCCTTCAATCAGGCTTCCAAACAAGTCGACAAAGAGAACAAAGAGAATCGTACTTCATACACAAATTTCAGACTCTAACCCATAGAATTGATGAAACTTTGGGCAACGTTGCCTTTCCCAAAAGCCTACATAACTAATAGACGAGATATTTATCTCCATTTGCCCACTCCTAAGAATTTTCTCCTTTTGACGAAAACTATACTGTGCGTCATTTAGCTCCTGGACCTCCCCCCCCCCCCTCTGGCCGGTTTTCTATCCCGCAATACGCCTTCACTTAGGACACGCTCGCGGGAACGACTTGACGCGAATGCCCGGCTGCAGCATCGGGTTTCGGGTTTCGGGAAAGCGCGTATGGCCGACGGCTCTTTCGTCGCCGCGGTGGGGCGCTGCCCTTGCTCCGCTCGCTGGCGCGTCGCGGGGTGAAACAACTTTGTCTAGAACACATAATTCTTATCCAAACGGTTTTTGGAACACCTGCACCGCAGGGGAGCGGGCCGTCCTTGTATGCATGCTCGCGTTGTCTGTTTTTGGGTCTTCTTTTTTAAATGTTATTTGAACCTTCGCTGAATTTCTAGCTTCCTTCGAGGGAGACGCCTTGATTTTAGTGTCGTCTTCGTGGAAGCACGGCGCGCATGTAACATTCGTCGGCTCTCCACTTTCTTCTTTCGCCCCCTCTCCGCCCCCTTTTTCACTTTCTCTTTCTCTCTCCGTCTTTGTTGCATCACCAGACATTAATCAACGGGAGCTTTTCGCCCTTTCTCAAATTCCGACATCCACAAGAAACAACATCTATGTGAACCCGATACCCAAGCACATCCACCATGAGTTACAGAAGGGTCGAAGGAAAGCCAGAGTCAAATCAATGGAAAAACAATTGTCAAAAGACGCGGAAGTTGTCTACGTGGACATAGGGGCTTAAGGCGAGCCTGGCAAGTTCACAATAGCTGCAGTTGACCACCAGAAGAGGCCAATTATTCAGGCTTCGATATATGCCAAGGATCCTGCTGAAGCGGAATCACTGGCAATAGCCGTCACCATAAAAACACAAGACCACCAAAAGAAGTCATCACACGTAGTGACGGACTCCCAACCAGCCTGCAGGGACTACCTGGCCGGAAAACCTCACAGAAGAGCGTGTGCAATATTACGTTCCATCTCCCAGACGCACACAATTACATGGACACCTGGACACGAAGGCCTAGAAGGAAATGAGGTAGCGAATGATCTAGCCCGAGCTCTCACAAACCGGGCGGATCCCCATCCCTACCCCACCCCTCTCCTAGGACCCTACGGCGACAGGCTGGAACACCTACGGTTAGAAAGAAGAATTTTCTCACCACCACAGAAACAACTTCCTTCCGCGGACGCTATAGACTGGAGAAAAATACAAACAAACACATTCCCTAATCTTCACATTTTAAATAAAATAAGCCCAACAAAATACACAAGTTACTGTCCTTGGTGCGGTGCAAGCCCCACACTCTATCACATCTCTTGGGAATGCCAGGACAAACCTGACCCAACGTTACTAGTGCCATGCCCGACACACGAGCAGTGGGAGGTGGCCCTGACCAGCGACAACCTGGACCAGCAAGCCTTGATTATCCAGCTAGTCCGCAAGTCAGCTGCTGCCAGCGGAGCCCTGGACTAGGGGCACCGACCACCAAGCTCCTGCGAATTTTTGCTGATTATTATGATCATTAAAAGTTTTCTCTCTCTCTCTCTCGCCCTTTCTATCTGTTCAGTAATGTTTGTTTCTCCAAAGACAGAGCGCAAGAATTCCTTCTCCTTCTCTTAACAGTGGCGTAATGTGCGGACTTATTCTCCATTCTCAATTCTACCTTTAAGAAGGACGGTCCACCGTCCGAAACTGTTGGAATAAAATAGATAATCGGGAAAGTTGCGTGACATCCTGTTTGAATTTAACTCTGGCCCATTAGTAACAAGCAAACCATGTCTATATATATATATATATATATATATATATATATATATATATATATATATATATATATATATATATATATATATATATATATATATATATATATATGTTAAGGAAAGAAGCCAACAGTAGGCGAAGCCAAGGAAAGCATTGGGGATTGTACTTTGTCTTTTATTTATTTTACTTTGGTAATCCCATAAATTACTTATGTAATTTCCCCTAAACAGATTACATTAGTAATTTATGTGATTACCGAAATAAAAATTAAAAAAAAAGACAAAGTACAATCCCCAAAATCCCCAATGCTTTCCTTGGCTTCGCCGACTGTTGGCTCTTTCCTTCATGTATTATAACGAGTACCCTCATTTCCCCTTCATTTGTCTGCTTATATATATATATATATATATATATATATATATATAGTAAAAGAAGACTAGGTCGAGACGGCAAGGTCGTGATGGCAAGGCCAGCGATGCCTTGTCTAGCGTTTTATTCCGAAACGATCGTATGTACAAATGAACGAACAAGATCATGGCACGTACAAATGAAAGAAGATCCATGGAAGGCTCACACAATCTGCCCGGGGGGTAGGAAGCGGCCAGCCTGGCCGCTCCTAACTGATGCACCGCGGCGCACAAATGGTTTCAAGCGCGAAACATGAACACTTTCAGTTCCACGGTGACGTCGATTGGCTGGGGGATCAACAGGCGTGACTTTGTAGTTTACTAGGGATTGTTGGCTGATGATCTCGTAGGGACCAAGGTAGCGGTGGTGGCATTTGTCATTAAGGCCAGGGGTGCGCAGTGGTATATAAAGCAATACTTCGTCACCAGGACGAAAAGCGATCACACGATGCGTAGAATCGTAGCGACTCTTGCGGTCTTCCTGGCATGCTGCTGTGTTGAGGCGGGCAAGATGACGGCATCTGGCCACAAGATAAGAACTGGGTAGGTACTGATGTGGAGTAGTCGAGCGTAGAGAAGAAGGAAGTGTAAAGATTTGTAGTGGGAAGACGGCCATAAACGAAACAAAATGGAGAGTAACCGGTAGTCCGCTGTTCTGCTGTATTATAGGCGAATGTGACGAATGGTAGAATAGTGTCCCGATTTCGATGATCTGGTCTGATGTACCCGAATATCATTATGATAAGGTGCGATGAAAACCCTCAGTCAGACCGTTAGTCTTGGGATTGTAGCTTGAGGTTTTCCTTTGAAGGGTGCATGACGCGTGTAGAACTTCGGCAACGACTGTCGATAAGAAGGCCGTCCCGTGGTCCCGTGGTCACTTAGGAGCACCCGAGGAGCGCCATGACGCAATACAATTTACCGCGAAAAGAAATTTGCAACTTCTTGAACGGAACCGGTCGGTACAGGTGCTGTCTCAGCATAGCGTGTAAGGTGGTCGGCAGCTGTTATAATCCAATGGTTACCTCCATCGGAGAGAGGTAGAGGACCATATAAGTCGATGCCGACTACGTCGAATCTCGTGGCCATACAGCGAAGAGGTTGTAGAAGGCCATCAGGCAAAGAAGTCGGCCGTTTGTGACGTTGGCACAGAGGGCAGGATGCGACGTATTTTGCAACTCTGGAGGATAGGCCAGGCCAAAGGAATCGTTTTTTCACGTGGTCGTAGGTTTTGTCAAAACCAAGGTGGCCTGCAGTAGCGTCACTGTGGAGAGCCGCCAGTATACGTGGGTGAAGCACACGTGGCACGACTGGGATCCAGCGAGTTCTATCAGGGCAATACACGTAGCGGCGTAGGATGCCATCTTCGAGCTTGAAATTTCAAAGGTATCTGCGAAGCTTAGCACTGGGCGGGTCCGAAGCGCCGATAAGGCGGTCGATGACGGGGCGGCAGTAGGCATCGGCTAATTGCTATGAGGGGAGAGCGTGTTTGTTCTCAGAGTCGTCAAAAGAAACTGTTGTGATATACGTCGGGGAAAGAGATAGTCGGCAATGGTCAGAGGTGGAAATGTATTGGGAAGAAAAACAGCAAGCTAATTCCGAAAGTGGACAGCGAGAAAAAGTTTGGCGTCTTGGTGTTGGCGACCCGATTTAAAAGTGATGTCGAAATGGCATTCTTGCAGGTATAGACTCCAACGGCCAAGTCGGCCTTTCAAATGTTTGAGCGAGGACAACCACCAAAAGAGCATGGTGATCGGTCACAACTGTGAAGTGCCGGCCGTATAGGTAAGGGCGAGATTTCTGGACAGCCCAGACGACAGCAAGACACTCCGGTTCGTTAATGGTGTAGTTTTTCTCAGCTGGAGTGATAGCCCGACTGGCGAAAGCAATCACTTTCTCATGCGAAGTTGCATCGCGCTGCAGAACTACCGTGACCACTGGCATCGGTGTGCAGGATGGTTGGAGCGCTGTCACTGAAGTGGCCAAGAACAGGATCTGATGTGAGGCCGTGCTTTAGGTCGTTAAAAGCAGTTTTGCACTGTTCCGTTCACATGAAAGGGCTGCGTGTTTTAATTAGTTTATGAAGCGGAGCAGCACTAGTTGCAAAATGCCATATAAAACACCGGAAATAATACGCCAGGCCGAGGAAACTGTGCAAATCTGCAGTCCGTTGTAGACGAGCAAAGTTCAAGACCGCGATGATTTTATCAGTCTGGACGAATGCCGTCATGGCTGACCAGATGTCCCAATATTTTAAGTTCCTTCTGTGTGAAGTGACACTTCTTGGTGTTGAGCTGAAGGCCCACTGAAGCGAGACATGTGAGGACTTCATTCAGGCGCGTGAAATGGTCCTTAAAAGTTGACTAAAAGTTAACAATGCCGTGCAAGTGACATAAACAGGTTCTCCATTTTATGCCATGAAGTACAGTATTGATCACTCTTTCAAATGTCGCTGGTGCATTAATAGGTCAGAAAGGCATACCATTAAACTCACAAAGGCCATCGGGAGTTGCGAAATGGGTTTTTTCTTTGTCGTCCTCGTGCATAGGTATTTGCCAATAACCTGAGCGGAGCTCCAAGGTCGACAAATGTTCGGCAGCTTTGAGAAGGTTAAGGGCGTCATCAATTCGCGGCATCGGGTATACATCTTTGCGGGTAATTATGTTGAGTCCGCGGTAATCAACACAAATGCGTACCGAACCGTCTTTCGTTTTAACTAGCACTAATGGGGAGGACCATGGGCTTGTTGAGGGACGAATAATATTGCGATGGAGCATGTCATTTATATTTTCTTCAATAACTTTTCGTTCAGGGAGGGAAACCCGATAAGGAAGTCGGCGAAAGATAGAGTTGACTTCAGTAATGATGCGATGGTGCGCAACACTATTTCGTCCCAGGAGTGGGAAAGTGGCATCAAAAATGGCTTAGTGGTGTCGAAGAAATGTCAGCAGCTCTTGGCGTTTGTTCGCCGTGAAGTTAGGATTAATAGTCTTTGTGAGAACAGAAAGAGAGACGTCTGACGAAACACGTTGCTGAGGCTGGGGTGCGGTGAGCACTATCAGGGACAAAGGTTGAACATCCATTATGCAAGGAAGAGAAGTTCCTTTTGGGAGCACGAGGGATTCACGTGAAGTGTTAGTGGCCGATACTGTCGCTGAGCTGTTGCGGAACTAGACGGGAAGGCGATGCCGCGTGCACGATAACGATAAGATGGTGCGATGAGTACGTCTCCGTCAGTGATGTGGTCAGAAAAAACAGTAAGTAGTTTTCGCACTGAGGAGGCATAACAGTGTCAGCGGCGGCAACGAGGGGATGATGTTCAGAAAAATCAGATGAAAAATCGCTGTCTGTCATATGGATAACACGGTCGCCCCAAGATAATAACGCTGAAGCGGTTTACTAAAAATCCTATCCTAAAATCATCAGATGCGCACAACATGAGAGCACAGAAAAGTGCATATGATGGCGGACGCCGTCAATAACAACTCGTACGGGGCTCTTCGCTGAAGGGCGCAAAGGGACGTCATTGGCTACCCAGAGTTTAGGCCCATCTACGGTGTCGTCACTTGTCGCAAACAGTAGCACAAATCAGCGTGAATGACAGTAATAGCAGCCCCTGTATCAAACAAAGCTTCGACCGGTAATTCTTCAGCGAAAACAGAAATTACATTATGCGGGCGATTAGGAGCAGAGTGCAGTTTGACCTCCGGAAACTGCAACACTTAATTCTCTGGATGGCGGACAGGGAGAGCGGTTGCGGGGCGGAGAGGGGAAACCGAGCGGCGGCATGGGGATGGGGACTGGCGTCAGGATACATGGCTCCCACTACGATCAGCGAGGATACTGGAGGTGGAGAGCATCATCGAGGTGGGCCTGGAATAAACCGGCGTTGATAATATAAAAATGAAGGCATGTCAGTTTCGAAGGTGCAACCACGGCGCTCGTTCGGAAGGCGGCGACGACAGAAGCGGGATATATGTCCTCTAATGCCACAGTAATAGCAGACTGGTCGGGAGGAGTGCCAAGGCGCGTAATCGGGTGGTGCAGGTTGAGCCGTCGCCACTGCCTTGACATGATTGTAGGCTGGTGCCGGTCGGGGCATCGGAACCAAGGGAGGGGGATGCAGCGACGTGCGCGTAGATCGGCGCTGAGCGGGTTGCAGGAGGTTCGGATGCCATAGAGTGGGTGATGGTTGCTAACTCTTCTTTAATGATGTTGCGGAGAACGGCGTCAATAAAGGTGCGGAAGAATGATCACTCCCGTGTCGAGTTAAAGGATTGAGGACTTGTAGCTCCTCGCGGATGATTGCTCGAATCGTTGTCCGCGGATCAAGGTCAGCAGAGGTGGGGCCAGTTGCGAAGCCGGGCTGTAGCTGCAGCTGGTCGACTGCAGCTGGTCGAGGCGTTGGCTGGTCGTAATAATGAGATCAACACTTGAAGTATCCTGGGCAACTAGGGTGTGATAAGCCACAGAATTGATCCCTTTTAAGACGTGGTGTACGCATACAGATTCCGTCGTGGTGAGACTAATTCGCCGGCAAAGTGCAAGTACGACCTCTATGTAAGACGCATACGACTCATCGGGACCTTGAAGGCGGGATGCGAGCTTGTGTTTCGCGATTTCAGTTCGACCTGACGAGTCGGCGAAGTATTGTCGGAACTGCTGTTTGAAGGTGGTCCAGTTAATGTGTGGGGTTAACGATTAATGAACCAGTTTCTGGGGACCTCAATGACTTAGAAAGAAATTTTGAGGAATTTTAAAGCATCGTCCCAGCGGTTGTAGGCGCTGCAGCGTTCATAGGTGTCGAGCCAGTCATCGACGTCTTCGTCGCGACGACCAGCGAACAGCGGTGGGTCGCGCTGTTGTGTGAGCACAGTCTGAAGCGGCGGTGCAGCCGAGGTAGAGGGTCTGGCCGGGTCGGGACTGCTCTGGGTTGATATAACAATGGTGGCAGTTGCCAAACGGCGACCGGAACGTAATTCCAGCGAGAGGTAGGACCCACGACAGCAAGGGGATCGAATGGCACCTCCACCATTTGTGAAAGAAGGCTAGGTCGAGACGTCAAGGCCAGCGATGCTTTGTCCAGCCTCTTGATCCGATGACGTACCCAGGCGCGTGCCGGAGCCAGCGCCGCGGGACGATGACGATTGTATGTATAAATGAAAGACTATCTATGGAAGGCTCACAATATATATATATATATATATATATATATATATATATATATATATATATATATATATATATATATATATATATATATATATAT
The DNA here is from genome assembly GCF_055883805.1 of Amblyomma maculatum. Lineage (NCBI taxonomy): Eukaryota > Metazoa > Arthropoda > Arachnida > Ixodida > Ixodidae > Amblyomma > Amblyomma maculatum. The sequence goes on from NC_139350.1 coordinate 8,661,744, forward strand.
ATATATATATATATATATATATATATTGTAGGGGTGTGATTATTCGGTAAACCCAGATGGATCCAGCCGCTCAGGAGGGACTCGCAGCAGAGCGTCAGGTGTGGCGAAAGAGCAAGGCAGCGAACAACTTCTTCGTCCTTGAGAGCGGCAGCACGCGACGCATGTCAGTGGTTATATCGATGAAGATTACCACACTACAGTTTCCCCCCGGGCAGAGAAGGAGCCATCCTGGCGACTCATGGAGCCGAAAGGACAGACGGATCGTAGTAGGGCTTGATTCGGTCCACATGAACTATTTCGCGTCCACGGTGACGCAAGTCCGCAGATGGCGTAACGGGCTCAACTACGTAGTTCACAGGAGATGTTTTTTGAAGGACTCGGTATGGACCGTGATACCGAGCAAGAAGCTTCTTTGACAGGCCGGCGGTTGTGGCAGGAACCCAGAGCCACACCAGGGAGTTGGGCGCATATGAAGGCGCCTCGCCAGTGTCACGATGGTGTTTTTGTTGCCACTGGTTTTCCCTTGTAAGCGAACGAGCGAGCTGACGGCATTCTTCTGCTTACTGGGCGGCGTCCGAGAGTGGCGTCGATTCAGAAACATCAGAGCGGTAGGGAATAAGCGCGTCCATTGTGCAGGTTGGCTCGTGCCCGTAAAGAAGAAAGAATGGAGAGAATCCAGTGGTGGTCTGTATCGCAGTGTTGTACGCGTAGGTTACGAAGGGAAGAACGTGGTCCCAGTTGGAATGAGCGTCGTTGACGTACATGGCCAGCATGTCACTCAGAGTACGGTTGAAGCGTTCTGTCAGGCCATTCGTCTGAGGGTGGTAAGAAGTAGCGGTGCGATGAATGATGCGACATTCTTTCAGTAGGGCCTCGAGAGCGTCGCACAAGAAAACGCGTCCGCGGTCACTGAGCAGTTCCTTCGGAGTCCCGTGGCGAAGAATCAAGTTGTTGAGAATGAACAAAGCAACGTCTCTTGCGGAGGCAGAGGGTAACGGTGATGTTTCAGTGTAGCGAGTAAGATGGCCTACTGCCACAATAATCCACCGGTTTCCAGCAGGAGTAGTAGGAAGAGGGCCATAGAGATCTATGCCAACGCGGTCAAACGGACGAGCAGGGCAGGGTAACGGCTGCAACGAAACAGGGGACTTCTGAGGAGTTTTTCGGCGTTGACAAGATTCGCAAGCGCGCACGAAATGTCGTACGAAGCGGTACATTCCTCGGCAGTAAAATCGCAGACGTAGGCGCGTGTAGGTTTTCAATACGCCACCGTGAGCACATTGTGGGTCACCATGGTACGCAGCAAAAATGTCGGCACGGAGATGACGCGGGATGACTAGAAGCCACTTCCGTCCATCAAGCAAATAATTGCGGCGATAGAGAAGACCGTCACGAATGGAGAAGTGGTGGGCTTGGCGGATGAGCGCTTTGGATGAATGACCGGGAGTAGGACTTGAGAGAAAATCCAAAAGTGCATTGATCCAGGGGTCATTCCGCTGCTCGGTAGCCATGTCGATAGTGGTAAGAGTCGACAAATCGTAGGCACAGACGTGGTCAGACGAAGTATCTCTAGGCAATGGCGAGCGGGAAAGAGCATCCGCGTCCGTATGCTTCAGGCCTGATCGATAAATGACATGAATGTCAAACTCCTGGAGACGAAGAGCCCAGCGAGCAAGGCGACCGGATGGGTCTTTCAGAGAGGCAAGCCAGCACAAAGCGTGGTGATCGGTCACAACGTAAAACGGTCGACCATACACTTAAGGACGAAATTTGCCGACAGCCCAAATAATGGCCAAACATTCCCTTTCCGTGACTGAATAATTAGATTCTGCCTTCGTCAATGTTCGGCTGGCGTATGCCACAACATACTCGCTGTAACCAGGCTTACGTTGGGTAAGGACGGCACCAAGCCCAATACCGCTGGCATCAGTGTAGATCTCCGTAGGCGCAGCCGGATCAAAGTGGCGTAGAATGGGAGGCGAAACCAAAAGGCGGCGTAAAGTGTCGAAGGCTTTATCGCAGGCTGGAGTCCAGGCGGAAAGGTCGGAGCTGCCGGCAAGGAGCTGGGTCAGAGGAGCGATGATAGAGGCGAAGTTCAAGATTAAACGTCGAAAGTAGGAGCAGAGGCCGATAAAGCTCCGAAGCTGCTTCAGGGAGGTTGGCTTCGGGAACTCTGCAACTGCGCGAAGTTTGGTGGGGTCGGGAAGAGTGCCTTCCTTAGAGACTACGTGGCCGAAAATTGTGAGTTTTCGAGCGGCAAAGTGGCACTTCTTCAAATTCAACTGAAGCCCAGCGTCGGCGAGACAAGTGAGGACATGCTTTAGGCGGAGAAGGTGAGAAGAAAAGTCGGTAGAAAAAACTACGATGTCATCCAGGTAACAAAGACAGGTCTGCCACTTGAGTCCACAAAGAACAGTGTCCATCAGGCGCTCGAAAGTAGCTGGGGCATTGCAGAGGCCAAAGGGCATGACGTTGAACTTGTATAATCCATCCGGTGTTATAAAGGCAGTTTTCGAGCGGTCATCATCAGCCATCGGTACCTGCCAGTAGCCGGAGCGCAAATCCAAAGAGGAGAAATACTCGGCTCCCTGTAAACAGTCCAAGGCGTCGTCGATTCGCGGCAGAAGATAGACATCTTTGCGCGTGATTTTGTTAAGCCTACGGTAATCGACGCAAAACCGGATGGAACCATCTTTCTTGGTGACCAGAACAACCGGAGAAGCCCATGGACTGTTAGATGGCTGTATGACGCCCCGGCGAAGCATGTCGTCCACGTTGTCAGCAATGACTTGGCGCTCAGAGGCCGACACGCGATAAGGACGCTGTCGTAAAGGTGCGTTTGTACCAGTGTCGATTGTGTGCGCAACGACAGACGTGCGACCCAGAGCAGTGTGAGGAAGGTCGAAGGCAGAAGTGAAGTTCTGTAGAAGAGCAGCGAGTTGATCGCGTTGTGCGGGTGGAAGATCTGCGTCAATAGCTTGTTGAAGAACATCCGGTGGTGTCGAAGCGGTCGCTATATCGCAAGAGCTGAGCACATTAACGTCTAATGAAGTAGGCGTTGCAGGAAGAGTATTTACAAGCGCGGGATCAAGTTCTTCAATACGACCGAGACACTCGCCGCATAGCAGGACGGACGGGCACGAAAATGGATTTGAGACGTACATTGCACTAAGGCCATCTTCGAACTTGAGGACAGCAAATGGAAGCAGGAGGCAGGGATGGCGTGAAGCAGCGTCGGAAGGTGTGAAGAAGACAGTCGAACTAATAACGCTTTCACAGGAGAGTGGAACGAGGGCAGCAGAAAATGGAGGAATGTCTGTGTCATTGGCGACGAGGAGTTTTGCAGGCCGGGTAGGGACGTCCACAAGACGGTATCACAAAGAGGTAAAAAGGAAACTTCCGCGCGGGCGCAGTCAATAACGGCGTGATGAGTGGAAAGGAAATCGTAGCCCAGGATGATGTCGTGTGAGCAGCGAGACAGTACAATAAACTCGATGGTGTACAAGACGTCTTCGATGAGAACACGGGCCGTGCACGCCGCTGAGGGATGAATGCGCTGTGATGAGGCAGTGCGAAGCGAAAAGTCGGAGAGTGCGGTGGTCACCTTATGAAGACGACGGCAAAGAGCTTCACTGATGACGGATACGGCAGCGCCCGTGTCGACAAGAGCGAGTACTGCAGCGCCGTCGACAAACACTTGAATTACGTTAGTGGGAGAACACCGAGGACTTGAAGAGTTCGAACCAAGCGCAGTTCTTGCCCCGGGAACTGCGACTGTTAGTTTCCCTCAACAGTGCCGGTAGAACGTCGGAGTGGGGACGGGGAACGGCGACGAGGGGAAGGTGATCGGCGAGTTTTGTATGTTTGATTGTCACGAGATACAAAGTCGGAACTGGGCGGATTTCTCGGCGAGGGCTGGTCTGTATTGTAGGAGTAGTTCCATAGTTCAGGTCGAGAAGGTGGAAGGCGTTGGCGGCAAAGGCGTGCGACATGGCCTGGCAGCCCGCAAGAGTAGCAGATTGGCCGGTTGTCCGCGGTACGCCAAGGGTTCGTAGGGCGTTGGCGTACCCTTGGAATAGGGACATGGAATGCAGACCTAGGCAAAGGCGAAGGAAGGTTGGAAGGAGCGGCCTGGTAGGAAAGAGATGCTGATGGCATGAGCGGCCTGGCCGCAACTTGGTGCCGTCAAGTCAGTGGTGCCGTTACTTGCGCCGGCACGGGGCTGGGCGGCAGCACAGGGCTGGGCGGGAGCATGGAGCTGGGCGGAAGGACATCAGCGATGTGATCTTGAACGGCACGCCGTACGGTAGGGGCCAAAGACGGAGCCATGTCAGGAGCAAGGCGGCCAGTATCCTGTAACTGAGGGACCAGCGATAGCTGGCGGGCGACCTCTTCTCGAACGAAGACTTTGATTTGCTGAAGTAAAGGGCTGTCCTCTGATGGGGTAGAACCGCCCAGCGCTAGTGTAGAGATGGCGTCGTCTCTAACACCGGACCGCCGGGTAGAAGCGCGCTTCTTACGAAGCACGTCGTAGCTCTGGCAAAGCTTGATCACGTCACTTACCGTGGCAGGAGTTTTCACCCAGAGCATTTGGCACGCGTCGTCAGAGATGCCTTTCATGATGTTTTCGATCTTATCCGCTTCGGTCAATAGCGGATCGACACGCTTGCATAGGTCCACGATGTCTTCTATATAACTAGTGAACGACTCTTTGACTTGCTGAGTGCGCTCACGCAAGCGTTGTTCTGCCCGGAGCTTGCGAACTGCAGGGCGGCTGAACACTTCCGCAAAATTCTTTTTTAAATGCAGACCAAGATGGCAGGTCTGCCTCATGGTTGCGAAACCAGAGGTTCGCCACATCAGTCAGATAAAAGATTACATTGCTTAGCTTGATAGCGTCGTCCCATCTGTTGTAGCTACTGACGCGCTCATATGCCGACAACCAATCGTCGACGTCCTGGTCGGCTGTGCCACTGAAGAGGCACGGATCACGCTGCCGTAGAGCTCCAGAACACACCACGGTGGTTGGGAGGGGCGACGATGTCGAGGCAGTATCGTCCGGCATACTGGAAGCAGAGGGTAATGTGCGGCTTCTTAGTTCCAGGGTGGACGGGAACGTACCCAGCAGCACCTGCACCAATTGTAGGGGTGCGTTTATTCGGTAAACCCAGATGGATCCAGCCGCTCAGGAGGGACTCGCAGCAGAGCGTCAGGCGTGGCGAAAGAGCAAGGCAGCGGACAGCTTCTTCGTCCTTGAGAGCGGCAGCACGCGACGAATGTCAGTGGTTATATCGATGAAGATTACCACACTACAATATATATATATATATATATATATATATATATATATATATATACACAAGTGAAAAATTGCTTCATACTGTTTCCAAGTTTATGTGGAGTCGACGTTTCGGCAGGAGCCCTGCTTTTCTCAAGACTGAGGGTATATGGTTCATGTTTGTCTTCGTATAGTGTTGGCAAGAGGTGATACAAACAGAATATGGGCACGTACAGGTGAACCAGCTGCGCACGCACAACACACATATACACACACGCGCGGAGAGCAGGGTAGGCACAAAGGGTCATCCACCCAAGGCGCGGGCCGGGAGTCAGCTGCATTCAAGAAGAAAAAAGAAAAACAGAAAATTTTTTTCACCATCCGCAGCAAACACCGTCCCCCACCTCTTTTTTTCTATATATATATATATATATATATATATATATATATATATATATATATATATATATATATATATATATATATATATATACATATATATATATATATATATATATATATATATATTGTTACGGACTTGTTCTCAAACAGAGCACGCAGGAAGAAAGAAGGAAGAGGAAGAAGTGTGCGCGCCCGTTCGACCTTTGTCTTGTGGCACTTGTGTCGTTCCCGCTAGTCGTGTGTACCTAGCGTACTGAACCAACTAGAACGTCTCCGTCGCGACGCTAAGGGCGTAACATTGTGGTGGAGGTGCGGGGTAACGATCCCTGGCGCTACAGACAGCACCGACACAACTGGAGCCTCGCCGGAGTCGTCGCCTTGCGGGCCTCGAACCGCAAACCAGCGCCATGCAATCGGCCGATGACCCGCAAGCAGCCCGTGGTGGCGCGGTGATCCAGGCTGAAGACCGGCCTGCGGGCGCAGCGAACAGTTCTTCGCATCACTATCGGGAGCCCCGGACTTTCGCGGGAGCGGCTGGCGAGGACGTTGACGAGTGGTTGACCCACTACCAACGGGTGAGCCGCTACAATCGATGGGACGCCGCAGCTAAGCTCGCAAACGTGGTTTTCTTTCTAACCCATACCGCTCTTGTTTGGTTCGAAAACCACGAAGACTCTCTTACCACCTGGGACAGTTTTGTTACTGAATTGCGGCAGTGCTTCGGCGACTGTCTTGCACGAAGGAAGCGAGCTGAACACACGCTTGCGCACAGAACTCAGCTACCTGGGGAAACATGCACAACTTACATAGAGGAGGTCCTGAAGCTATGCAAAACTGCAAGCGCTAATATGACCGAGGAAGATAAAGTAGGACATCTTCTGAAGGGCATCGCAGATGATGTTTATAATTTTCTAATTGCCAAAGGTGACCTGAACGCCGTCTGTGATGTAATTCGGCATGTTCGCACATTCGAGACATTGAAGACTCGTCGCATAACGCCAAAATTTGGTCGGCTCGCCAACGCTCCATCTGTGGCGAGCATTGAAGACAACTTCATGGACTTGTCGTCGACGATCCGGCAAATAGTTCGCGAGGAACTGCAGCGGTTTGAGCCCCCTGTACGGTCTCCATCATCTTTGCCCTCTGACGCTGTCGGCTCTCGAGGGCCTCCCTCCTTGCTCCCTTCGACGCCCGTTGTGAATTCTATCAATACGGCACACGCGGACGCTTGCTCCAACAGCCCGACGCCAAGGTTCGATAGCCCTGGTCACCCGCCTCGCTACGACTCGCGCCCGACTAACTTCTTGTCGCACTATGATCAGCACTATGAGTACCATCCTCAACCACCACCTGCTCGCTATTTCCGGCGTCCAACCCGAAGACCTGAAGATGAGTTTCGCTACCCAATGCACCCTGTCTCCTCGGAGCCCTCCAGGGAACAAGTTTTTCGTCGCACAGCCCCCGTGTGCCGACGCTGCGGCATTGAGGGGCACATAGCTCGATACTGCCGCAGCCGCCCACTCACCCGTTACGACCGGCCCGTCCAAAATGCTCCGCCACGTAACCGTTTCTACGACTCTAATTGGCAATGGCCCCCATCTTCGTATGAATATCCCAAGACCAATGGACCGCGCAACCACTCTCCTGCTTCCGAACGAAGTGTCTCACCACCACCTGTCTCTTCTGCTCGCCGCTTTCCGTCACCACGGCCACGACGGCGGTCGGCATCGCCTTTTCCGGAAAACTAGTCAGCGCGGCCGCTGGAGGTCAGGCCGCTGGAGACTGTGCCCTGCCTGAAGAAATTCCTCCATCTGTTGTTATGTTAAAGAACACGGTCTATGTGCTTGTGGATGGTGTGGCGACAATGGCTTTAGTGGATACCGGGGCAACCATTTCAATAATGAGTTTATCGTTTAAGAAGCGGTTAGGACGCAAAGTTATGTTTGTTTGGGACAGAAATGTGAATTTTCATGGCGCGGGTGGTGTGGTGTTGTGTCCCCTGGGAATGTGTAGTGCTTCGGTGTCCATGGGTGGAACGGTATTTGCAGCGGAGTTTGGCGTGCTTTCGCGATGCACGCATGACATAATTCTAGGTATTGACTTTTTGAGAATGTATGGCGCTACGGTCGACTGCCGCTCTGGGGAACTCTGCGTTGATGGTTCCCTTCCTTCTGGACTCTTAGAGAAGCCACACGTGCGTGAGGATGTGTTCTGTGTAACAGAGGATACCAATGTGCCAGCCTTGTCTATGGTGTGCGTCCCAGTTTTGTGCCCCAGTCGTGCTTCCGACACCTTCGACGCTACAGTGGCACCGCTTCATTCTAACTGTGCAAAGAAATACATTCTGGTTCCTCATTGCCTACTGTCGGTGGTCAAGGGCTGCTCACGGCTGTGGGCCATTAATTGTTTTTCGCAACCAGTAGTTTTGCCTGTGAATATGAAGATTGCGACCTGTAGCCAAGACGACGCCCCGTCGGTGGCTTTGGTTACTGATGCACCTGGCGAAAGTGCAGCCGCTCCAGCCCCTGACTCGCAACTACATCGGATGATCAGCCGCTCTCTAACCAGGGACCAGCGTGACGCTTTGGAGGCCTTACTGGTCAAGTATTCTTCCATATTTGATTTTTCCGAGCCTAGCGGCTCACGGTGCATTCCCGTGACACGTACCCGGCATCGCATTGACACAGGCTACTCACACCCAATTCGACAGAAGCCGTACAGAGTGTCACCAACAGAACGCCAGGTCATCAGTGAGCAGGTTCGGGATATGCTGGAAAAGGGTGCTATTCAAGAGTCATGCAGTCCCTGGGCCGCCCCTGTAATTCTGGTGAAGAAGAAAGATGGTACATGGCGCTTTTGCGTCGACTATCGCCGTCTGAATGCTGCAACAAAGAAGGATGTGTATCCCCTTCCGCGGATCGATGACGCCATAGATTGTCTGTTCTCGGCATCATATTTTTCATCCGTCGATCTGCGATCAGGATATTGGCAGATCCCTATGCACCCTGACGACAAGGAAAAAACGGCATTTATCACACCCGATGGCCTGTTTGAATTTAATGTAATGCCTTTCGGGCTCTGCAATGCTCCTGCAACTTTCGAGAGATTTATGGACGCTATCCTACGGGGACTAAAATGGCAAATATGTATGTGCTACCTCGATGATGTCGTCATTTTTGGCCGGACATTCGACGAGCACAACGAACGCCTCGCTCTCGTGCTTGACTGCTTCAAAAACGCCGGTCTAGTACTTAATTCGAAGAAGTGTCGCTTCGGTGAGCGTCAGATTTTGGTACTAGGACACCTCGTCGATCGTGAAGGCGTCAGACCTGGCCCTCAAAAGACCGCGGCCGTTGCATCGTTTCCAACACCTCAGAACGTGAAGGAACTCCGACGTTTCCTAGGACTGTGCTCATATTTCCGCCGCTTCATTCCCCGTTTTGCTGACATTGCTAACCCGCTTACGTGCCTTCTCCACAAAGACGCTCCCTTCGAGTGGACATCAGAGTGTGACTCTTCTTTTTGCCAGCTCAAGTTTTTACTAACGTCACATTCGATTCTCCGACATTTCAACCCTTCTGCTCCAACGGAACTGCACACGGACGCAAGTGGTGTTGGCATTGGTGCTGTGCTGATTCAGCGTTACGGCGACAAGGAACATGTTATTGCTTACGCCAGTCGTTCCTTAAGCAAACCTGAACGCAATTACACAATCACTGAGCAAGAATGCCTCGCGGTAGTTTTCGCCGTTCAGCGGTTTCGCTGTTATCTATACGGGCGGCCCTTCACAGTGGTCACTGATCATCATTCCCTGTGCTGGCTGATAAACCTCCGTGACCCATCTGGCGGTCTTGCACGGTGGGCAATCCGTTTAAAAGAGTTTGATTATACAGTTACGTACAAGAGTGGACGCCGGCACGCTGACGCGGACTGTCTCTCACGTTTACCGCTTCCCACAACGGAATGTGACGCCGACAATTTTGATCATTACATCGCTGCGGTTTTACCTCCATTCCCCGATACCCGTACGTTCCGCACTGAGCAGAGGAAAGATGAGAATCTCCAACCATTCTTTACCGCTGCAAGGGACCCTACAGCTTCTAGTCCCTATTGTATACGGAGTGGTCTTTTGTACAAAAAGGACTATTCTCCCACTGGTCTCCGCTACCTTCTGGTGGTGCCCGTCAGCCTACGCTCCTCTGTTTTGCGCGTTATGCACGACGACCCCACTTCGGGACACCTGGGATCTGCGAGGACGCTGTATCGCATCCAAGAACGTTTCTACTGGCCCCGGATGCGTGAAACCAATGAGAAGTATGTGGTTAGCTGTGCTCAATGTGCGAGTCACAAATGCCCCGCCGGCACTCTTCCTGGTCTTCTTCATCCGGTGACGCCTCCAAGATCCCCATTTGAGAAAGTCGGGGTAGACCTCTTGGGACCCTTTCCCAAGTCTCATTCTTGAAACCGCTGGATCGTCATCTGCACTGATTACCACACTCGTTACTGTGAGACGGCAGCCCTTCCATCGGCTACTGCACACCAAGTCTCCCTCTTCCTGCTGCACTTTGTTACACTGCGCCATGGGCCTCCCCGAGTGTTTATCAGCGACCGAGGGCGTCCGTTCACCGCTGATGTTGTCGAAGAACTCCTTCGTTTGTGCCAAACGCATTTCCGACATTCTACCCCGTATCATCCGCAAACAAATGGGTTGACCGAGCGAACCAACCGGACACTCAGCAACATGCTTTCAATGTACGTCGCCACCGACCGCGAGGACTAGGACTTTGTGCTACCATTCATAACATACGCAAACAATACCGCTCAACAGCAAACAACAAGTTACAGTCCATTCTTTCTCCTCTATGCCCGGTCTCCTCGACACACCCTCGACACCATCCTCCCGGTCTCCACAGACGACAATCCAGGGATTGCTGAGATACTCTGCCGGGCTGAAGAAGCCTGCTGGATAGCCCGCCTGAGAACTCTTGCCTCACAAAAGCGCTCGAAATCCCGCTACGACGACCACCATCGCCACGTCACCTACCTCCCTGGAGATATGGTCTGGCTTTGGCGTCCACTAAGGAAGCGTGGCTTAAGTCAGAAACTGCTCGCGCACTATATCGGTCCCTATGTTATCCTCGAGGCAATTAGTGACCTCACCTATCGGATTGCGCGCCTTACCAAAAGTGGCCGACGTTCTTCACGAACTGAGCTTGCCCACGTCGCGCGTCTGAAACCCTGTCATCCTCGTGCTGACGATTGACTCACCCAGAGGGCTTCGTCTGCGACGGGGGAAGTGTTACGGACTTGTTCTCAAACAGAGCACGCAGGAAGAAAGAAGGAAGAGGAAGAAGTGTGCGCGCCCGTTCGATCTTTGTCTTGTGGCACTTGTGTCGTTCCCGCTAGTCGTGTGTACCTAGCGTACTGAACCGACTAGAACGTCTCCGTCGCGACGCTAAGGGCGTAACAATATATATATATATATATATATATATATATATATATATATATATATATATCAAGATGTACTTGGTTGCTAGAGGTTACATACAAGTGAAAAGTTGCTTCATACTGTTTCCAAGTTTATTTGTAGTCGACGTTTCGGCTGGAGCCCTGCCTTTCTCAAGTCTTGAGAACGGCAGGGAAGGAGAACAAGTGAAGGAGAAAGACGTTGAAAAAAAGAGGACTCTCGTCCCGGACGCGCTGCCGTTGACCAACTGAGCTCCCTACCCTATCGTCTTGTTGTTCAGCGCTCCGACGTCTTATCCCCGTCGTAACAAATTGGTGGTCAGGTGCTGGGTACGACTATCCTCAAGACGCATCCTCAACCGCTGGAGCTTCGTCGGAGCCGTCGCCTCGCTGGTCTCCCACCCTTTTCAACAAGAATGCAGCACACTACCGAGCAGCCCCGAGCATCAACACGGGACCCTCTACCCCCAGCTCGCGATGTCCCTCCGACCACCACAAATGCGACGCTACCGTTTCGCGAGCCTCGTTCCTTTGCCGGCAAAGCAGGGGAAGATGTTGATGACTGGCTCACTCATTATGAACGTGTGAACCGCTATAACCGCTGGGATTCAGTGCCTAAACTAGCCAATGTAGTCTTTTTTTTACGCAGACGGCCTTGATGTGGTATGAGAACCGCGAGGACTCCCTGACTACTTGGGAATGTTTTGTCGAAGCAATCAAGGAATGCTTTGGCGATCTAGCATCAAAGAAGAAACAGGCCGAGCAGACACTTGCTCAGAGGGCCCAGGCTGCCGGAGAAACTTGCACCACCTACATAGAGGCAATACTCAAGTTGTGCACGACCGTCGACAGCAGGATGACTGAAGAAGATAAAGTAGGCCATCTGCTCAAGGGAATTGCGGAAGATGTCTACCACTTCCTCATTGCCAAGGAAAACTTTAGTTCGGTCTCTGACGTTATCCGGCACTGCCCAACATTCGAGGCCCTGAAGACTCGCCGCATTACATCGAAATTTGGACGGCTCGCAAATGTGACTACAGTGGCTAGTATTGAAGAATCGCCATCTCAAAGCCTCCTGTGCGCCATCCGTGAAATTGTTCGAGATGAGATGTCACGACGTGAGCAGCTTGCCCGGCCCAATGGCTTCGGAGGGGACGTATATTCTCTTCCAACCTATGGGGGTGCGTGCCCGCCGATGTCCGCGAATGTCACCGACTTTGCCTGCCGCGAAGACCTATACACTCCGCGACCAAGACCGGAAGAGAATTTCTAACAATTCTCTTGCCATCAGCGTAGAGATCCTCGCCCTTACACCAGTCGTACATCGCGCCGACTGCCGGACAACTACATCATCCCGGAACCACCATCTAGATATTGCCGCGAAACCTTCAGAACAGTATTTGTTGTTTTTTAACAGCCGCCGGCATACAGGCTTATCACTCTGATTCTGGACCGCGTATCAGTTCCGTAATCTTTGTTTGTTAATGCTCGATGCCGCGAGTCACACCTTTATCAGTTTTGTTGTAGCACAAGATGCACCGAGATCTGTCTCGAAAGTTCCGGCCACTCGGGTGTCTTTGCACAATGTTCCAGCCCGTGCTGGTAGCTGTCTGCGACGTTATCTAGATTGTTCTGTGCAGCCTTTAAATTGAGCGTTGCCGAGTGTGACGGGCATTCTTTGTTCGACGATCGACGAGCACATTTGTTTCTATCACCGCCGCCGAGTTGCTTAGTTCTTTTGCGGGCGCAAGTCAGCCCAAATAAACAGTTTCTTTAGTGCAATCATCGACCCTTCAATTGTGTCGTCGACCTCGTCCCCACTACGTGACATCTGGTGGAGGTGCTGCCTTTGATCCTTCAAGCGAAGACCCAAGCCGTGTTCCTGTCGCCCTGGAAGACCAGCCTACAGGTCACCGAGCCAGCCGCCGACTTCAAGGCTTACAACCCGAACACGGTCTGCTGCTTGACCCCATTCGATCTCGGAAGGCCTCGACGCTGACAATGGCCCAGCCTACAGCACCGGTTATTTTCTTCCAAACCCGGGAGTCCCCCTGCTTCCATGGACTACCGGATGAAGATGCGGGAGATTGGATGGACCTTTTCGACCGTGTGGCAGATTTCAACGGCTGGAATGACGCCGCGAAACTTAGGCAAGTCTACTTTGTTCTTCAAGGACATGCCCGAGTGTGGTTCGAAAATCATGGGGCGACTATGAAGGATTGGGAGACTTTCAAGGAAGCGTTTCTGACTGCCTTTTCAAGCATCGTCCGAAAGGAAAGAGCCCAGGCCCTCCTTCAGTCAAGACTGCAACTTCCTAACGAGTCTGTCCTGGCGTACGTTGAGGAGATAAAGCGCCTCTTTCGCCGCGGCGACCCTAACATGACTGAATGTGAGAGAGTCAAACTTTTAATGCGAGGCGTCAAAGAATCGCTTTTTGGAAATCTTGTCCGAAATCCGCCAAAAACAGTGGCGGAATTTGAAACGGAAGCGTCTGCCATCGAGAAGACGTTGTACACACGGATGCGCCACTACGAGCGGCCACTTCAGCCAGACTACTCAAGCCACTACCCCAGCGCATCTGCAAGTGGAGAGAACCTTCGTGACCTCATCCGGGAGATCGTGCGAGAAGAGCTCCGCCGAATGCAGCCATCATCGCAACAACCCCAGTTGGCGACGCTCGCGGACGTCGTCCGTCAAGAAGTCCAGCAGGCGCTGGGCATTCCTGAAGCGACGGCTGCGACTGTTCCAGCACAAGAGGCAACAGCGATGAACTACGCTGGTGCATTACGTCGCCCTCCGCCCCGACGTATTGACTTTCCGAGCCCTCGCCGCTACCGGCCTGTTCCTGAAAACCGCCCCTTGGTTCCCGCCCGCCAAGTCTACCAACAACCAACAAGCCCCAGGAAGTGCGACGCATGGAGGACAGCGAACAACCGGCCATTATGCTTCCACTGCGGTGAGGCCGGCCACATTCTGCGGCACTGCCCGTACCGACGAATCGGCCTCCGCGGATTTGCAGTCGACGCTCCACGACCACGCCCAGGTGAACGACCGCAAGAAATCGACAACTATCTGCGTAGCGGTGAGATTGCGCCACCAAGCCGTCGATTCAGGTCTCCATCGCCGTACAGGGCCCGCTTTGCGTCGCCAGGACGTAACTATGATGATAGTGTGCGCGGAAGGTCCCCAAGCCCCCGTAGGGGAAACTAAAGGCAGCAACCTTTGGAGGTGAGGTTGCTCAACGGCGAAAAGACGAAGATCCTCCGCCGCCGACAACCACTAACGACGACGCAGCCGTTTCTCCGCCTCTCCACACGACGTCATCGACGACAACACGACCAAAGTGCAAGCAGACACCGCCGCCCAGCAAAGTAACAACGGTATGCCCCGGCCATGACCTGAAGAAACGACGGAGCCGAGATCGGACACTAAGGCCCACGTGCAATGCGAGGACGCGAACAAGTGACATTGAAGTTGATATCGACGGCCGCAGAGTCACTGCCCTAGTAGACACCGGAGCTGACTATTCAGTCATTAGTGGACCGTTAGCCTCTCAGCTAAGAAAAGTTACCACCGCTTGGGATGGCCCGCTGGTTCGCACAGCAGGTGGCAACCTGATTACTCCATCGGGACGATGCACTGCAAGAATAACCGTAAATGGGCGTACTTACCCCACCAGCTTTGTGGTCTTGCAGCAGTGCTCCCGCGACGTGATTTTAGGCATGGACTTCCTAAATGAACATAGGGCTATCATCGACCTGCGATCCAAGCTCATCAAGCTCTCTGCAGACAAAGCCATTCCTGCTACGACGACGTCTATGCAACACATCCCTCTAAACGTCCTCGACGAAGAATTGAACGTCCCGCCCCGATCAAGTATCGCAGTCTGCGTAGGTAGCGCCAACATCGAAACCGCTGAAGGCATCGTCGAAGGAAATATCCAATTGCTCTTAGAACGAGGTGTCGGCATCGCAAGAGGCATCACGAAATTCCGGAAAGGTCAAGCTCAGGTTCTGGTAGCAAACTTCACCGAAGAATACCGGCATCTCAACAAGGGCACGACGATCGCCTTTCTCGACGAATTAGCGGACCTCAAAGAAGTATCCACCCTCCACAACCAAACGCTGGAAGACGCACCGGACCTATTCCGTCATCCCACATTTGACATCAACCCGGCATTGACCCACAACAGGAAAGACCAGATTCTCAGTCTGCTTCGAAGCTACGAGGAGTGCTTCTCATCGTCATCGAAGGTACGACAAACACCACTGGCCAAGCATCGCATAATAACGGACGAACACGCCCGACCTCTGCGCCAAAGCCCTTATCGTGTATCGCCGCGAGAACACCAGGCCATTCGCGATCAAGTTGAGGAAATGCTCCGTGATGACGTAATCCAGCCATCGAACAGCCCCTGGGCAGCACCAGTCGTTTTGGTCAAGAAGAAAGACAGCACACTTCGCTTCTGCGTTGATTACCGCCGCTTGAATAGCATAACGAAGAAGGATGTCTACCCGCTTCCCCGCATCGACGACACTCTCGACCGGCTCTGCAATGCAAGGTACTTCTCATCGACGGACCTGAAGAGCGGATATTGGCAAATTGAGGTCGACGAAAGAGATCGCGAGAAGACCGCATTCATCACACCGGACGGCCTTTATGAATTTAAGGTGATGCCATTTGGCCTCTGCTCCGCACCAGCCACGTTTCAACGAGTAATGGACACAGTCCTGGCAGGCTTGAAGTGGCAAATTTGTTTGGTATATTTGGACGACGTTGTCTTCTCGTCAAACTTTGAAGACCACCTAAAACGACTACAGACAGTGCTGGAAGCCATCAAGACATCGGGGCTAACGCTAAAAGCAGAGAAGTGTGACTTCGCCTACGAAGAACTCCGATTCCTAGGTCACATCGTTAGCAAGGACGGTATTCGCCCAGACCAGGAGAAAACAGCTGCAATCGCACAATTCCCACCGCCTGCCGACAAGAAAGCTGTGCGCCGATTCCTTGGGCTGTGCGCTTATTATCGACGATTTGTCAGAAACTTTTCGCGGATCGCCGAACCGTTGACGCAGCTTACAAAGGCTGACGTACCTTTTAAATGGGAAGCGCCGCAAGGAGAAGCCTTCGACGAAATTAAGCGCCGCCTGCAATGCCCTCCTGTACTTGGCCACTTTGATGAAAACGCCGAGACCGAAATTCACACCGACGCGAGCAGTGTAGGCCTAGGAGCCATTCTCGTCCAGAAGACTGCCAGACAGGAAAACGTAATCGCCTACGCTAGCAGGTCTCTCACAAAAGCCGAAGTCAATTACTCGACGACCGAGGAGTGCCTTGCGATCATCCGGGCTACTTCTAAGTTCCATCCATACCTATACGGCCGACCATTCAAGGTGGTAAGCGACGATCACGCGCTCTGCTGGCTGGCTAATTTGAAAGATCCTTCCGGCCGCCTTGCCAGATGGAGCCTACGACTTCAAGAATTTGACATGACTGTAGTCTATAAGTCGGGCCGGAAGCATTCCGACGCAGACTGCTTATCCCGAGCTCCCGTCGATTCTACCCCGACGGACGATGACGCCTTTTTGGGACCGGTAAGCGCCAGCAGTTTCGCAGAACAACAGCGATCAGACCCTGAGCTGAAAGCGCTAGCCGATTACTTGGAAGGGAAGACCGCTTCCTCTCCTGGTGTGTTCAGGCGGCATTTATCATCCTTCACGTTAAACAAGGGCCTCCTCGTGAAGAAGAACTTCGCACCCAACAAGACCGCGCAGCTTCTCGTAGTGCCTAAAACCCTTCGGCAAGAAATTCTGCAGGCCTTGCACGATGAGCCCACACCAGGCCACCTCGGATTTGCGCGCACGTTGCGTCGAATCCAGGAGAAGTATTACTGGCCGCGACTGGCTGCCGAAGTTGCCCACTACGTGAAGACGTGTCGTGAGTGCCAACGACGCAAGACGCCGCCGATCAAACCAGCAGGACTACTAAACCCGATTCCGCCCCCAATCCTGCCCTTTCAACAAATTGGGATGGATCTCCTCGGCCCCTTTCCATCTTCGTCTATGGGTAACAAGTGGATCATCGTGGCCACTGACTACCTTACCCGTTGCGCCGAAGCAAGAGCACTACCAAATGGTACCGCGCCAGAAGTCGCCAAACTTTTTGTCGAACAAATTCTCTTGCGACACGGCGCCCCAGAAGTGCTCATCACGGACAGGGGAACGGCGTTTACGGCAGAGTTGACGCAAGCCATCCTGGAATACAGTCACACAAGCCATCGACGAACAACTGCGTACCATCCCCAGACCAATGGCCTTATGGAGCGCCTGAACAAAACGATCGCTGACATGATCGCTATGTATGTCGACGCTGAACACAAGACCTGAGACGCCATCTTGCCGTACGTGATATTCGCGTATAACACGGCAGTCCAGGAGACGACCAGAGCGACTCCGTTCAAGCTTGTGTACGGTAGGGAGCCCACGACGACGCTCGACGCAATGCTACCGCACGTAACCAACGAGGACAACCTCGACGTCGCCGTCTACCTGCAGCGTGCAGAGGAAGCCCGACGACTCGCACGGCTGCGTATTAATGACCAACAGCGCACCGACAGCCGACGATACAACTTACGACGACACCACGCAGAGTACAATCCAGGAGACCAAGTGTGGGTTTGGACACCTGTTCGCCGTCGCGGATTAAGTGAAAAGTTGTTGCGTCGATACTTTGGGCCGTACAAAATCATTCGCCGCGTCGGCCCACTGGACTATGAAGTCATTCCCGATGGAATGTCAGCATCACAACGGCGACGCGCACGCCCAGAAATTGTACATGTTGTACGACTGAAGCCATATTACGCGCGTTAAAGAATGTGTGGTGTTTAAAATTTGCAGTGCTTATGTTTAAGTTGCTTTGTTTTGGAACATCGAGGCGATGTTTTTTTTTAAGGGGGGAGTAATGCCGCGAAACCTTCAGAACAGTATTTGTTGTTTTTTAACAGCCGCCGGCATACAGGCTTATCACTCTGATTCTGGACCGCGTATCAGTTCCGTAATCTTTGTTTGTTAATGCTCAATGCCGCGAGTCACACCTTTATCAGTTTTATTGTAGCACAAGATGCACCGAGATCTGTCTCGAAGGTTCCGGCCACTCGGGTGTCTTTCCACAATGTTCCAGCCCGTGCTGGTAGCTGGTTGCGACGTTATCTAGATTGTTCTGTGCAGCCTTTAAATTGAGCGTTGCCGAGTGTGACGGGTATTCTTTGTTCGACGATCGACGAGCACGTTTGTTTCTATCGCCGCCGCCGAGTTGCTTAGTTCTTTTGCGGGCGCAAGTCAGCCCAAATAAACAGTTTCTTTAGTGCAATTATTGACCCTTCAATTGTGTCGTCGACCTCGTCACCACTACGTGACAATATTCGTCGCGGCCTACCATGCAGGAACCAGCTGACACGCCACTTTTTGACCGACCTCTTCCAGTGTGCTACAGGTGTGGTGTCGCGGGTCATATTTCCCGCTACTGCAATCAGCGCGCACAGTTCAGTAATCCTCCGATGGCATCGAACCGAAGAACCGTCCAGCCCTATATCGACAACTATCGGCCAGAACATCCATCCCGGAGGGGCCGTTTCCAAAACGAAGGGCTCCGCAGCCATTCTCCAGCAGCGTCTGACCGTAGTGTGACACCGCCTCCGTCATTTCGTGTGCGCCAATCCCCGTCACCACGGCGCCGATCTCCACCACCAACGCAGGAAAACTAGCCAGCGCGGCCAATGGAGGTGAGGTCGCTGGACAATGTGCGCTGCTACCTATTATTCCTCCGTCTGTGTTCATGTTAAAGAACAAGGTTAATGTGCTCGTTGATAGTTTACCTACGATGGCGTTGGTAGACACTGGTGCCACTGTCTCAGTAATGATTTTAGATTTTAAGAAACTTTTGAAGAACAAAGTTATATTTGTTTGGGAAAAAACTGCTAATTTTTATGGAGTAAGTGGAGAGTTATTGTATCCGGTTGGGGTATGCAGCGTTAAAGTTTCTTTGGGGGCACAGTATTTCCGGCGGAGTTTGCAGTACTGCCTCGATCTACACACGATGTAATCTTGGGAATTGACTTCCTGCGTATGTGCGGCGCTACAGTTGATTGTCGAACTGGAGAGCTAAGTGTTAGTGGTTCTCTTCCTCGTGAACTTTTGGAAGAGACGTCAAATTATGAAGACGTTGTGTGTGTGTGCGATGAAGTCGTCATACCGCCACATTCTGCAGTGTGTGTCCAGGTGTCCTGCTCCCGTGCTATTAACGACTCTTTTGAGGCTACTGTGGCGCCTCTTAATTTACAGTGCGTAAAGAAAAATGCGTTAGTGCCGCATTGTTTGGTTCGCGTGAAAGAGGGTCGTACCGGCCTGTGGACTATAAATTGCTCATCGGAACCAGTTATTTTTCCAGCAGGCTCCAAACTAGCTTCATGTAGCGCAACTCTCCCGAATTGTGTAGCTGTCGTTACTCCTTCCCTAGACAACCCCGCTAACTTACCTGCTGACGAAAAGCTTCTTCCGAGGATCAGCGCATCGTTGAACACCTCACAACGACAGATATTGAAGAACCTCTTGTCCCAGCACCTATCCGTCTTTGATTTCGCGCAGTCCGACGGCTCGCAACGTTTTCCGCTGTAGCGCGCACGCCACAGGATTGACACGGGATCTGCCCATCCGATCCGTTAAAAGCCGTACCGTATGTGGCCGTCAGAGCGTAAGATCATCACCGAGCAAGTCCAAGACATGTTGAACAGGGGCGTAATACAGGAATCCTCGAGTCCTTGGGCTGCTCCCGTGATAATGGTGAAGAAAAAAGACGGAACATGGAGGTTCTGCATTGACTATCGTCGCCTCACCTCCATCACTAAAAAGGATGTGTATCCTCTCCCGCGCATCGACGACGCCATAGATTGCCTTTTCTCCGCGTCTTATTTCTCTTCAGTTGATTTGCGATCGGGGTATTGGCAGATTCCGATGGATCCTGCTGACAAGGAAAAAACTGCATTTGTTACGCCGGACGGCCTATTTGAATTTACCGTGATGCCCTTCGGCCTATGTAATGCCCCGGCCACATTTGAAAGATTTATGGACACAATACTTCGTGGCCTCAAGTGGGAAATCTGCATGTGCTATTTAGACGATGTTGTTATTTTTGGCCGGACATTTACTGAGCATAACACGCGACTCGCTGTTGTTTTAGATTGCCTACAGAAGGCTGGCCTTGTCCTGAATTCAAAAAAGTGCCGTTTTGGTGAACGTCAAGCGCTGGTACTCGGGCATCTCGTCGACAGCGATGGAGTTCGGCCAGACCCACAGAAGACTTTAGCAGTTGCAGCATTCTAACGACCACAGACTCAAAAGGAGCTCCGCAGTTTTCTGGGGCTGTGTTCCTACTTTCGACGATTCATCCCAAGGTTTGCCGACGTCGCCTACCCTCTGACATCCCTTCTACAAAAGGACGTCCCTTTCGACTGGACCTCAGACTGTGACGCGTCTTTCCGCCAACTAAAGTTGCTGCTTACGTCACATCCCATACTACGGCACTTCAACCCCTCCGCTCCGACTGAAGTCCACACCGATGCAAGTGGGATTGGTGTTGGCGCTGTGCTTGTGCAACGTTCGGCAACAGGCGAGCATATAATTGCGTATGCAAGCCGTTCCCTCAGCAAGCCTGAGCGTAACTACACTGTTACGGAGCAGGAGTGCCTCGCTGTAGTTTTCGCTGTTCAGCGGTTTCGGTGCTATTTATATGGACGCCATTTCACGGTTGTGAAGGACCATCATGCCCTGTGTTGGCTCGTCAACTTTCGTGATCCATCTGGTCGTCTGGCACGCTGGGCCCTTCGTCTGCAGGAGTACGACTTCACTGTTTCGTACAAGAGTGGCCGCAAACACGCCGATGCAGACTGTCTTTCACGTCTTCTACGACCGAATGTGACTGGTGATTTCGATCATTACATCGCCTCCGTCGTGCCCGAGTTTCCCGACGCCTCGGCTCTGCGCACTGCGCAAGAGACCGACATAAACCTCGTGCCACTGCTTGTGGAGGCGCGGGATTCCACTGCTTCCAGCCGATTTTGTCTCCGTGACGGCCTTTTGTACAAAAAGGCTTACTCAAGCACCGGCACGAATTTTCTGCTTGTGGTTCCAGAGAGCTACCGCTCGTGCATCTTACGTGCGATGCACGACGACCCCACTTCCGATCACCTGGGCTCTGCACGAATGCTCCATCGTGCCCGCGACCGGTTTTATTGGCCAAAGATGCGCCAGACGATTGAGCGATATGTGGCGAGCTGCACTGAGTGCCAACGACACAAACGTCCTACGTCCACGCCACAGGGCCTGCTACATCCTATGACTCCACCACATGGCGCATTTGAGAAAATCGGAATCGACCTTATGGGTCCCTTCCCGAAGTCATCCGACGGAAATCGTTGGATCGTGGTTTGCGCCGACTACCTCACCCGTTACTGTGAAACGGCAGCTCTTCCTTCAGCCACCGCTCACCACGTGTCCCTGTTCTTGCTCCGTTCTGTGATCCTCCGCCATGGACCTCCGCGAGTGATCATCAGTGACCGAGGTCGCCAATTTATGGCAGATGTTGTGGAAGAGCTTCTTTGTTTGTGTGCGTCGAATTTCCGGCATTCCACACCATATCACCCTCAAACCAAAGGCTTGACAGAGCGCACTAACCGCACACTCACAAACATGCTATCTATGTACATCGCATCTGACCAAAAGAATTGGGATACTATACTGCCGTTTATAACGTTTGCATTCAACACTGCAACACATCAGACGACTGGCTACAGCCCGTTCTTCCTGCTATATGCCCGTCCTCCTCGATATTGTCTAGACACCATTCTTCCTTTCTCCGTCCATGACGAACCGCGCATCGCGGAAACTCTTTGTCGAGTCGAAGAAGCTCGCTGTCTCGTCTGTTTGCGAATTCTCGCTTCGCAAGCGCGTTCAAAAGCTCGGTACGACAGCCGGCATAACCATGTGTCTTACGCCCCTGGAGATTTACTGTGGCTTTGGCGACCTCTGAAAAAGCGTGGGTTAGCCCAGAAAATGTTGGCGCATTACGCTGGCCCTTACGTTGTGCTTGAACGCGTCAGTGATGTCAACTAACAAATACCACGTATGACAGCAAGTGGTCGTCGTTCAGCCAGAACCGAAGTTGCCCACGTCGCCCGGATGAAGCCGTGTCACTCTCGTGGAAACGAATAACTACCTCGCCCGGGGGGGGGGGGGCTTCGTCTGCCCAGGGGGAAAATGTAACAGTACAGAAGAAGGTGAAGTTGGAATACAAGTGAAGGAGAAAGACGTTGAAAAAAGAGGACTCTCGTGCCGGACGCGCTGCCGTTGACCAACTGAGCTCCCTGCCCTATCGTCTTGTTGTTCAGCGCTCCGACGTCTTACCCCCTCGTAACAATATATATAGTTTTAAAGGTGCTGGCAGTCTACGAGTCCACTCGCAGATTATGACTAGCAGCATACCGGTATCGCTCAAGAGGAAAGTATACAACAGTTGCATCTTACCTGTACTCACCTACGGGGCTAAAACGTGGAGGATAGCCAAGAGGGTTCTACTTAACTTGAGGACACCGCAGAGGGCTATGGAACTAAAAACGGTAGGGGTAACATTAAGAGCTAAGAAGCGTGCAGAGTGGGTCAGAGAAATAACTTAAGTTTTGACATTCTAACTTGAGTTATTTCTCTGACCCACTCTGCAAGCTCCCTCATTTGCCGGCTCCCTAATAAAGTTATACATACATACATAGAAGAAATGGACATGGGCAGGACATGTAGTGCGAAGAGAGGATAACCGATGGTCGCTGAGGGTAACAAACTGGATTCCAAGGGAAGGAAAGCGTAGCAGGGGGCGGCGGAAAGTTAGGTGGGCGGATGAGATTAAGAAGTTCGCAGGGGTCAAGTGGATGCAGCTACACAGAACCGGGTTAAGTGGAGAAATATGTGAGGCCTTCGCCCTGCAGTGGGTATAATCAGGCTGATGATGATGGTACATACATACTGACATTCTAGTGGAAATCAAGAAGAAGAAATGGGCATGGACAGGATATGTAGAGCGAAGAGAGAATAACCGATGGTCGCTGAGGGTAACAAACTGGATTGCAAGGGAAAGAAAGCGTAGGAGGGGGCGGCAGAAAGTTAGGTGGGCGGATGAGGTTAGAAGTTCGCAGGGGTCAAGTGGTTGCAGCTAGCACAGAACCGGGTTGATTGGAGAAATATGGGAGAGGCCTTTGCCCTGCAGTGGGTATAGTCAGGCTGATGATGATGATGAGGTCAAAGCAAACTTTGGAGATTTTTTTATATTTTTAGTTTTCGTATTAGACAAGAATTATTCCTATGGTGATTATTGGGATAAACAATACTAAATGCAAAGCGGAAGGAAAAACAACGCGTTGATGATGGGAGTCGAACACACAACCTCCGAATATCGCGTCCAGTGCTCTTCCGACTGAGCTACATCGATGGAAGAGCACTGCGGAGAAAGAGCGAAAAAAAATCCCCAACGTTTTATTTGGACTCGTAAACTGTCTCCTCCTTTAAAACTCTATAATAACGAGCCCCTCATTTTCCTGTATGTTTTCTGCATAATATATATATATATATATATATTGTGCGGCAGAAGGATGTACCAGCAGATTCATCTTTCTATTTCAGATAAGCCGAACAGCAGCTACCGACTAGCCACAGCACACCAACACTTCGTCTCCTCACAACACAATGACCAGTCATGATTACGTTCAGATGAAGATGAAGTTCACTCACAGTGCCTACAACCTTCCCCCTCCCGGTCGAAAGCTACCATCCTGGTCGCAAACTATAGCTCAAGGTTGGCGGTTAAAGTGTTTAAAACGCGACACGTGCACAGTTTCGGTGCCGCGACACCGACGATCGAGAACAGGCGATGCAGGTGTGAGGAGATAGTTTGCAGGGTAAGTTTGTTCTAGAACCGTGTACGGGCCAATAAAACGGCTCAGAAACTTTTCACACAGGCCGGGGGTGCGCGTAGGTGTCCAGAGTTGCACTTCGTCGCCAGGGCAGAAAGACACGGAGTGATGGGTCGTATTATACGTGCTTTTCCTGGAAGCTTGAGTGGCTTCAGTTTGAAGGAGGACACGATCACGGCAGTGGGCGATAGGAGACACGAACTGTTCGTGAGAAGGCGTGGCAGAAGGAGTGGAAGCTGAGAAGAAAGATACTTCAAGTGAGAAGGTACGGTGGCGGCCATAAACAAGAAAAAATGGAGAGCAGGTGGTGGTTCGTTGAACGGCAGTGTTGTTGAAGAAGGTGACAAAGGAGAGTAAAGAGTCCCAGTTGCTGTGCTGAGGGTTAATATAGGTGGATAGCATATCAGACGTTGCGATGAAAGCGTTCTGTGAGACCATTGGTCTGAGGGTGGTAAGGAGATGTAGTTTTGTGCACGGTGCCTGAAGCATGAAACACTGCGGTGAGGACGGTGGAGAAGAACGACTTGCCACGATCGCTAAAGAGGAGGCGAGGGGCGCCGTGGAGAAGAAGTATGGTGTGGATGAAGAAGTTGACGATTTCGGAAGCAGAGCCGGAAGGAAGTGTTGCCTTGGGACGTCAGCAGTGCAGATGAGGCATGGGCAGCCGTCGGATGCCCATCGGTAGCGACAGGTGCCGGAACGGTAGTCAGAGCAGGCTGATGTGCCGCCAAGAACACGACCGGAACAGAGATCCAGGGGGTGCCGCGTTGAGGATGCTGGGATCAGGACTCACCTGCACCACTTGTGAGACAGAAGAATGCACCAGCAGATTCAGCTTTCTATTTCATTTAAGCCTAACAGCAGCTATCAACTAGCCACAGCTCACCAACAGTTCGTCTTCTCCCAACACGATGACCGGTCATGATTACGTTCAGATGAAGATGAAGTTCACTCACAGTGCTTACAAAAAAACGTTCTAAGCACTGTGAGTGAACTTCATCTGAACGTAATCATGAACGGCCATCGTGTTGTGAGAAGACGAAAAGTTGGTGAGCTGTGGCTAGTTGGTAGCTGCTGTTCGATATATATATATATATATATATATATATGTTCGAATCATAAGAGTAATTGGTAATTGAGCTTCTATGACTTTTGTTTTTAGTGAAATTTATATATTTGGTAGCCACATGTCTTGACAAAAAATAAGTAGCCTTAATTTCGCAAAATACAGCGTAGTTTCCTCGGAAACAAATATTGCCACGTGCCTAGCGCCGCGCGACAGCCGTGTTTGGTGCCGACGACGACGAAGCGGTGGCTGGCACGAGCGGCGCGCTGGTGCTGGACTCTGTGACTTTGTGTTTGGAACTACAAGCCGACCTTATTTTCGGGTCCTCGGCTACGTGTACTTTCACGGCTCTCTCTGACTTCAGTCGTGACACTGGTGGAGGTGCCATCGATGATCCCTTCTCCTGCGGATGACCCTACGCGGCCACCTCTCGTGACCACTCCTGTTCATCATACCAGATGACGGCTCCGAGGCTTGTCCCCCGAGGCCTTCCCTCTTGACGAAGAGACTCTGGCTGTGGCAACGACACCGCCCGCCCGTACCATGACTGTCGCTTCCACGCGTTCGTCCTGTCTCATCCTTCAGACCCCACGTACCCCTAAACCATTTCACGGTGAGCAGTTTGAAGACGCAGAGTACTGGCTAGCTCACTATGAAAGGGTCGCGACGTTTAACGGCTGGGACGACGCTGCGAAAATGCGGAACGTCTACTTCAGCCTTGAAGACGCTGCTCGGACATGGTTCGAGAACCGCGAGGCCACATTCTCTACGTGGCCGGCCTTCCGAAGTCAGCTCCTCGGTACGTACGCCAACAGTGACCGAGAGAATGCCGAGCGTGCCCTGACCTCTCGAGTTCAGCGTCAGAACGAGGGGGTCGCAATGTACGTTGAAGACGTCATGCGCCTTTGCCATCGCGCCGACCCGTCCATGAGTGAGGAGAAGAAGGTTCGGCACCTGATGCACGGCGCAAAGAACAGCTTTTTTCCGGCCTCGTGCGGAGCCCGCCCACCACCGTCGCGGCGTTTCTGGCTGAAGCTGTGACCATGGAGAAACTGCTACAGCAGCGATGCAGCCAGTACGGTCGGCCGCTGAATTCCATCTACACACTACCGCCGTCTGACCGAACCGACTACAATCCCGGGGCAGATATGAGCTCCCTTCGCGACCTCATTCGCACCGTGGTTCACGAGGAGCTCCAGCAACTTCATGGATCATTTACTCCTGGCGCAGCTTCCCTGGCCAGCATCATCCGTGAGGAGGTCCAGAACGCACTCACGCCACCAACAAGTACAGTCGTTCCACCACCACCCCCCGGCCCCACCGAGCGGATGACTTATGCTGATGTCATACGCCGCCCAGCCCTGCTACCTACCCCTTCGCCTTACACGCAACCTCAGGTCGCTGTGCACGCTGCGGCACCGCTGCCCCTTTGGGCAGATCGGCGCCAGGCGCCCCGGAAGACTGATCTCTGGCGCGCTCCAGATAACCGCCCTCTCTGCTACCACTGTGGTGAGGCAGGTCACCTCTACCGGCAGTGCCCTTATCGTCAGATGGGCCTTAGGGGATTTTCCCCCGACAGCCCTCGTCCACGGCCTGGTCAGCGGCCTCAGGACATCGCCGGGTACGTCACCCGCCAGTCTGCCACATTCTCCTCGTCGCGAGTCGCGCTCGCCTTCGCCTCGTCGCTCTTCACCCTCTGGGTCATGGTATACCGCTGGACGCCATGGTTCCTCGAGCCCTCATCGGGAAAACTAGCTCCGGCGACCTTTGGGGGCGAGGCCGCCGCACACCGATTCGCCGTAAAGCTTCCACCGCCGCACCGCTTGATTCGACCCGACGTCGAACGCCGAATTCCTGTCCAGTTTTCGCCGCACAGACCAGATCGCCCCGACGTCGTCCGCATCGCCGACCAGTTATCACCGCCGTGTCGCTTAAATCGCCCTGACGCAGACCACACAACTGACGCCCAGCTTCCGTCGCCGCACCGCTTGCTTCACTCCGACCTGCCGCCGACATTAAATTGTCCCGACGCCGCCCACCCAACCGCCGTCCAGCTTCCGCCACCACACCGCTCACTTCCCTCCGAACCGACGTCGACAGGCCCTGGTCTTGGCCGGGTCTCCCTGGACATCCCTATTATCGTCGACACGAAGGAGGTCAGCGCTTTAGTTGATACGGGAGCCGATTATTCTATCCTTAGCTGGCGGCTTACAAGGACACTGAAAAAGGTGATGACGCCATGGAATGGACCAGACATACGTACGGCAGGCGGATATGTGGTTGCACCACTGGGTATGTGTACAGCCCGGGTTACGGTGCGAGGCTGCACATTTGTTGCGACTTTTCTTGTTCTACGCGAATTCTCTCGCGATGTTATTCTTGGCATCGACTTCCCTCGTGAGCACGGTGCCACTATAGATCTACCGAACCGCTTGGTGACATTTTCCGCCAAACTGGCCACTGAAAAGCATGAGTACCGTGGGTCCCACTCCACGCTGCGAGTCGCCGATGATAGCCTCACAGTGCCACCACGCGCCAGCATCCTCGCCAGAGTTACTTGTGACGAGCCACATCACGGCCTCCGGGTTGTTGAGCCTAATGTCTCCCTCTCACTCGCCTTGGGAGTTTCTGTGGCAAGAGGTCTTTGTTTCCTTCGTGGAAGAGAGACGGAGGTACTTGTCAACAATTTCTCCAATGAACAGCGACATCTGTTCCGTGGCACTGTCATTGCTTACGTCGACCATCTGCACGAAGTCGCCGAATGTTTTGCTTCAGAGGAAGCTACGCCTAGCACTGAACCGGATGATGCCGTACACGCTGTCGACATCAATTCTAGCCTTTCCTCCGTTGAAAAGAGGCAACTCCAAGATCTATTGCTGGAGTTTCGTGTGTGCTTCACGTCTTCATCTAAAGTGCAGTAAACGTCGGTCATTAAACACCGGATTATCACGCATGAAGGCACTCGACCCATCCATCAGCAGCCCTATCGTGTGTCTCCTCGGGAGAGAGACGCTATCCAACAGCAAGTCAAGGAGATGCTCGCCGATGGCGTCATTCAACCTTCCAGCAGCCCATGGTCCTCGCCTGTAGTCCTCGTTAAAAAGAAAGACGGAACACTTCGTTTATGCGTTGACTATCGGAAACTTAACAGTATGACAAAGAAGGACGTCTATCCGCTGCCACGGATTGATGATTCTCTCGGCCGACTTCGCCGAGCTAAGTACTTCTCCTCCATTGACCTCAGGAGTGGTTATTGGCAAATTGAAGTTGATGAGAGGGACAGTGAAAAAACTGCCTTCGTAACACCAGATGGGCTCTATGAATTCCGCGTCCTCCCATTCGGGCTCTGCTGTGCTCCTGCCACCTTCCAGCGGATGATGGACACTGTGCTCACAGGTCTTAAGTGGCAGACATGCCTTGTTTATCACGACGACGTAATAATTTTTTTCACCGACGTTCATGGAACACCTGCGCCGCCTGACTACTGTTCTCGAAGCTGTCCGGTCTGCCAACCTTTCTCTCAAGCCTCAAAAGTGCCACTTCCGGTTCACCGAATTGAAGTTTCTTGGGCACATCGTGAGTGCTGATGGCATCCGAGCTGACCCTGCGAAACTTGCTGCCGTTGCTGCCTTTCCCGTCCCCGCCCACAAAAAAGCAGTCCGACGGTTTTTGGGGTTGTGCTCCTATTATCGTCGCTTTATCAAAAACTTTGCACAGATGGCCAGCCCTCTGACTCTCCTGACTCGAGATGACGCATCATTATCCTGGGGCGGCGAGCAGCAGATGGCTTTCGACGAGTTACGACGCCGGCTCCAGTCACCCCGATCCTGGCACATTTCGACGATGATGCCGACACAGAATTACACACGGATGCGAGCAACGTCGGCCTTGGTGCCGTTCTAGTTCAGCACCAAGACGGGGTCGAGAAAGTAATTGCCTACGCCAGCCATGCACTTTCTCGTGCTGAGTGTAACTATTCCACCACTGAAAAAGAATGTTTGGCGGTAGTATGGGCCGCTGCCAAGATCCGCCCGTACCTTTATGGCCGACCGTTTCGCGTCATCACTGACCATCACTCGTTGTGTTGGCTGAAAAACTTAAAGGATCCTTGTGGCCGCTTAGCACGTTTGGCATTGGGCCTACAGGAGTTCGATTTCGATGTTATTTATAAGTCTGGCCGGAAGCACACCGATGCCGATAGCCTGTCCCGCGCGCCCGTCAGCCCTCCTTCGTCAGATGCCACCGACGACGATAGCTTCCTCGGAGCAGTCACTACGTCCGATCTCGCCTCCAAACAGCGTGCCGACGGCGAGCTGCGACTGATTATTGACCATCTTGAAGGTGGGCATCCTACAATACACCGGTACCTTGCTCGGGGGTTGTCGTCGTATTGGCTCCGCAATGGGGTGCTTTATAAGAATTCTACGTCGAGTGCGAAAACATACCTGCTAGTCATACCGGCTGATCTAAGGCACGAAATCCTCCTGGCCTGGCATGACGAACCAACTTCAGGGCATCTTGGCTTTACACGCACCCTAAACCGAGTCCGGCAGAACTATTACTGGCCACATCTTTCTTCGAGCGTTAGACGTTACGTACAGACTTGTCGACAATGCCAGCGGCGAAAAAAACCCACGCTCAAGCCATCCGGTATGTTACAATCTATTGAACCACCCCTCACACCCTTCGAGCAAGTGGGCATGGACCTTTTAGGCCCATTTCCTTTATCCTCGAACGGACACAAGTGGATCGTAGTCGCCACAGACTACTTAACACGCTACGCTGAAACGAAGGCCCTTGCCCGAGGTACTGTAGGCGAAGTTGCTCGATTCTTTATGAACGACATTGTGCTCAGACACGGTGCACCGTCGACCATCATTACTGACCGAGGAAAGGCGTTTACAGCTCGGCTACTGCAGGACACCTTAACTCTCAGCCATACCGAGCATCGCACAACAACAGCGTATCACCCTCAGACAAGTGGATTAACGGAACGACTAAACAAAACTTTGGCGGACATGATCTCAATGTACATCGACGTTGAACATAAAATGTGGGACGAGATCCTGCCGTATGTCACCTTCGCCTACAATACGGCGCCGCAGGAAACCACGAAGTTTACGCCGTTCCGTCTCGTATATGGCAGAGAGGCCTGCACGATGTTGGACGCGATGCTCCCGTGCGGGGAAGAAGCGGTCGAACCCGACACCGCCCATTTCGCAGAACAGGCCGAGCAAGCCCGTCAGCTGGCCCGCTTGCACATCAAGGAGCAGCATGCCACCGATGCTCGACACTATAACCTTCGGCACAGGGAGGCCCACTACGAACCAGGGGACCAAGTGTGGGTGTGGACCCCCGTGCGTCACAAAGGCTTGAGCGAGAAACTACTCCACCGCTATTTTGGACCCTATAAAGTCCTGCGCCGCTTAAACAACGTTAATTACGAAGTCATTCCAGATGGAACTGTGACCGCCAGTGTTCGACGCCAGCGGCCTGAAATTGTGCATGTGGTGCGCTTAAAGCCGTACTTTTCGCGTGACTGAGCGTTCCCTGCAAGTGAAACCTTGCGTTATTGTACAGTTCACCTCACGCCTGATTTTTTTTTCTCCTCTCACCTTGTCATCGGGACGATGTTTTCTTTCACGGGGGGGGGGGGGGGGAATAATTCCACGTGCCTAACGCCGCGCGACAGCCGTGTTTGGTGCCGACGACGACGAAGCGGTGGTTGGCACGAGCGGCGCGCTGGTGCTGGACTCTGTGACTCTGTGTTCGGAACTACAAGCCGACCTTATTTTCGGGTCCTCGGCTACGTGTACTTTCACGGCTCACTCTGACTTCAGTCGTGAGAATATATATCACTACAGATGTGAAACGCAGTTTTTGTCATTTCAAAAACTTCCAAATTTAGAGATCTGCTGCTTCCAAGCTAAAATCTTGTTATCCATTATTTTTTACTCACCAAACCTACGCAACTTTTGATTTTATAAAAACTACTATAAAAACCACTTCATGGATCACTGCCTTGTCGTGGCGGAGGGGCTTGCAAAACTCGATGAAGTCGTGAGCTCTGTTGTGTAGCGCCACCCAAGATAGACAGGTCACAGCAGAGAGTTCTGACAAAATGTAATTCACTGCAGAAGGTAATGGCAACCCACTCCAAGAAAACCCTATGGCCAGTCACAACAGCATTAATGATATGGCGCCGGAAGATGAGCCCCCAGGTTGGAAGGCGTCAAACATGTTACTGGGGATGAACAAAGGGCGATTCCAGTAGCGCCAGGATGAATGAAGCGGCTGGGCTAAAGCCAAAAGGACGCTCAGTTGTGGATTGTCCGGAAGCGACCGGGAAGTCCGATGTTGCAAGGAGATATGTGACATAGCAACATTGAATGTAAGATCTATGACGCAAGGTAAACTGGATGTCGTCAAGCGAGAAATGGACAGATTGAACATTAATATCTTGGGTATCAGCGAGCTCAAGTGGACCGGAATGGGAGTCTTTAATTCCGGCGACAATTATGTCTTTTCTTGTGGGCACAAATCCAGGAGAAGGAATGGGGTCGCTCTCGTAGTAAACAGGTGAATGGGCAAAGCAGTGCTAGGATACAACCCCAAAAACTACCGAATAATTTCACTTCGGATCCAAGGTCACCCTTTCAACATAACAGTTATCCAAGTCTATGCACCAACCAATACTGCTGAAGAAGCTGACGTTGAGAGATTTTATGCTGACCTGCAATGCCTTTTAGACCGCACTCCATCATGAGACGTCCTTTTTCTCATAGGAGACTGGAATGCTGAGGTGGGGAGTGAAGAAATACCGGAATTTCAGGCAAGTTCGGTCTTGGTGAGCCAAATGAAGCTGGCCAGAGGCTAGTAGAGTTTTGTCAAGAAAACAGCTTGACCATAGCGAATACTCATTTTCAACAGCACAAGAGGCGCCTGTACACATGGACTTCACCGGACGGTCTGTACAGGAATCAGATTGATTATATTCTCTGCCGGCAGAGATGGAGAAGCGCTATACAAGCATAAAACCATGGCCTGGGGCCGATTGTGGCACCGATGATCAGCTTCTTGTTGCCAAATTTAAGCTTCGATTGAGGAAAACGCAGAAAACTAGAAGGTCTTTCAGGTATGATCTGGATCAAATTCCATCAGAATATGCTGTGGAAGTGAGGAATCGATTTCAAGAATTAGATCCAGAAGACAGAGAGCTTGAAGAGATGTGAACTGATGTTCATGATATAATACAAGAAATTGCTACTAAGGTAGTTCCAAAGCAAAAGAAATGCAAGATAGCAAACTGGTTATCTGAAAAGGCTTTGCAAATAGCCGAGGAAAGGAAGATAGCTAAAGTTACGGAGGAAAGAGAAAGATACAAGGTTCTCAATGCGGATTTTCAGAAAATAGCAAGGAGAGATAAGAATGCCTTCCTGAACATACGGTGCCAAGCAGTTGAGGACAACAGCCAATTGAGGAACACAAGAGCTCTGTATAAGACAATCAAAGATATCAAAAGAAGCTCCTGTGCTACGCTGGGCGTGATAAAGTACAAACGAGGGAGGGACCTCACTGAAGCCTCAGAGATAAAGAAGAGGTAGCAGGAATACACAGAAGAACTGTACAAGAAGAACCCGGATGTGCAAACCCAACATAAGACGGTTGTGATTACTGATCTCGAGCCGGGCATCCTGAAGAGTGAATTTGAATGGGCCTTAGCCAGCCTTGCTAAGAACAAAGCTAGCGGAATTGATGGTATTTCAGCTGAGTTGCTTCAAAACCTCACCCATGACGCTGTTAACGTTCTGTATACACTATGTCAGCAAATTTGGACAACCCTGCAGTGGCCACAGGATTGGAGGAGGTCAGTTTACATCCCCATTCCAAAGAAAGGCAGTGCCAAAGATTGTAACAACTACCTCACCATCACGCTTATTTCGCATGCTAGCAAGGTGATGTTGAAAATCCTCCAAGGTAGGCTGCTGCAGTATGTGGATCGGGAGCCTCCGGACGTGCAAGCTGGGTTTCTCAAGGGCAGAGGAACTAGAGACCATATTGCCAACCTTTGCTGGATCATGGAAAAAGCAAGAGAGCTCTAGAAACCCATCCACTTCTGCTTTATTGATTATGCGAAAGCGTTTGACTGCGTAGATCACAGCAGATTGTGGCAAGCTCTCCAAGAGATGGGAGTTCCAATTCACCTCATCTGTCTCCGGAGGACCCTGTATGAAGGGCAAGAGGCCACAGTCAGAACTGGGCATGGTCTTACTGATTGGTTTCCGATTGAGAAAGGAGTGAGACAAGGCTGCATACTGTCGCCCTGCCTATTTAACCTATATGCTGAGTTCATCATGAGGAAGGCCGGTCTGGACGAGTCTTTATCTGGAGTGAATATTGCTGGAAAACGTATCAACAACCTTAGATATGCGGATCACACCACTTTAACGGCAGAAAGTGAAGTGGAACTCAAGAGACTTCAGATGCGCGTACAAGAAGAGAGTGAGAAGTTTGGGTTTAAACTGAACATTAAAAAGACAGATCATGGCGTGTTACCCTTTCAAGTCTTAGAGCATCAATGGACAAGAAGTGGGAGCCGTGACAGATTTTCTCTTCTTGGGCTCCAAGATTACTCCGGAAGGAGACTGCAGCCATGAAATTTGGAGACGCCTGCTTCTGGGAAAGAGAGCCATGGCTAGCCTTGACCGCCTAGTAAAGAGCAGATACATCAGACTGCCAACCAAGATCCGCATAACTCGTGCTATGGGCTTTCCAGTTGTGATGTATGGATGCGAGAGTTGGACTGTGAAGAAGGCTGACCGCCGAAGAATTGACGCGTTTGAATTGTGGTGCTGGCGGAGACTCTTGAGAGTTCCTTGGACCACAAGAAGACCAAATCAGTCAACATTGTCGACCGTAAACCCTGACTGCTCACTGGAGGGTCAAATTATAAAGTCAAAGCTCAGCTACTTTGGTCATCTGATGAGAAGAGAGGAGTCGCTGGAGAAAGAATTGATGTTGGGAAAGGTTGAGAGTCATCGGAGATGGGGTAGGCCGCGAACGCGATGTTTAGATGGCATCCTCGAGACGCTGCAGATGATGTTATGTGATGTTAGAAAGATAGTGAGAGACCGGAAAACGTGGCGTGATATAACCCATAGGGTCACGAAGAGTCGAACATGACTGAATGACTGAACTGAACTGATTAGAAAACCATTTTAGTGTTGCAGTTGATTTAGTAAAGAATCGCAAACTTTGTTTCAGGAGCAGCGGGCTGCAAAAATGTTCATTTTCAACCTTACTTACTGGCACGATGCCTTGAACTGTTTGCATTAAAAATTTTCTTCTTATGCGTGATATGCGCTTATTTCACTGAACATTTGGTGCTCTAGATTTTAGGTCTGCTCTCCACAATGCATAAATATCGCCTGAAATTTGAAAACAACAAAAAAGTGCAACTTTAATCCCAAAAAAAGAAACATCATCTTCGATTTTATTAAAATCACTCTTAAGAATTTTCAATACCCCAAATTATTACGCACCAAAAGTGTCGCATTATATTGTTTAAAATTATAAAAATAAATATAAAACCTAGTGCGTTTGCTGAAAATGACCAATATTCAGCCCTATATACATCCTGTCACGACTCGAAGTGTTGCCACTGAAAATTTGCCATGTTATCCAGGCCTTGTTCTTTACTTCTTGAAAAATTTGAAGCTCTAGGGTGTTTTTTTCTCCATAGTATTTAGAAATGCGCCAGAATTCAAAAATGTTTAAAAATAGATAACCAATTTTAATTTAAAAACTACACCAACTTCGATTTTCATCGAAATCTCCTAAAACAGTAAGTACTTTACAAAATATCAGGCACTGAAAGTATTGCATTACGTAAACTAAATATATAAAAATCTAAAACCGCACGCATGTCTTTAATATATAAGTGCTTATGGCTTCTCCATAAGGATAGGCATCAAAACTTCAATTTGTTACTGGCTGGATTTAGCTACATTTTATTTATGATATATTGAATGCCTTCCCAATGCTTATAAAGTCTTTGTATGCTTGTTGGCAGGGGGAAAGATAGCTTAAAATGGAATGGTTGTAGGCTGGGGCAATCCTGGATGGCCTTGACATGGGACGTCCCGTCTGTCGCGCTGTTGTTATGGATCACTTGACATGGGACGGGAAAGGGAGGATGCCATGCGATAAGAAGTGATGGCCTTAAAAACTCAAGCTCACATGAGCCGAAAACACACTTGGTGGCGTTTACGACCAGGTCGTACTGCTGTAGGCATTCGAAGCGGTCACGCTGATGATGCTCATGAACTTTACCGCTTTCACTCCCACCTTCCTCCGTTCCCTTAAGGCGCGGTTGAGGTGTCCGCGAGGAAGTGTGACAGGTACAGCGCCTCTCCTTTCCTAAAACCAATTCTAATTGACCAGTGACACGAAATCGGCGCATTTTGTTTCAGTCAGCTTAGCGCGAAGGAAGCGCGCGCGTGGCGTCGCGTATAGAGTTCCAGAAGATTGGAGAAACATGTCCTTTTCCGCGCGAGTAGAGCGCGCAGCATTGCGACCGTCGGCGTCATCTCTTCCTCATATCTCGGCGGTGACGATGACTCACCCGAACGGAGAAGCAACCGGATTTCTCCAGACGATTCGCACGAAGCTGATCAATGATGCCTCGCGCCTCGACGGGAGGAGGAGAGTACGCTTGCAGCGAGTTATATGTATTTGCGCGTCGGCCTTGCCGTGTTGCAGCAGCCAGACGCAGCATGTCCTATTATTGAGGTCGCGTCGCTTCGGTAAAGTTAGCTTCCTAGCCATTGTTAGAGCCAGTATTGCAGTGAGTGTCGCAGCGAGTTATCACGTGGAATGGCCTGCTCCCGGAGTCACCCCGCTGACCGGCAAGCCCACTGACCTGCGAGAGAGCGGCGCACGTCTACAGGGCAGCCACATCGTGATTCTCCAGATGTCGGTCTTTGACAGTGTCCGGTGAACAATTTGGTGGTTGCTCTGACTCCTCGTGTATTGTTCATAGTTGTAAAGCATCTCTATTTGTTAAAAGTATGCATAGTTGCACGCATTGCATTGCCTGTCTGTGAGCCTCTTGCCTGTGTATCCTTACTAGTGTGAATTCCTGTGTATCGTCTCTAACTATGTAAAAGTTTGTTTTTTTCTTTAGCCATGACTCGAACTTTACTCTGACTTTAAATAGCAAAACCTGGGCACAAAACGGCCACCCCTTTTTCTCACTACAGGTAGCTGACTTCCGGTTGAGCTTGCCCCGAAAGTCGAGGGCATCTCCTCTTGAGACCGGAGTAGCTGCCCCACACACTCCAGGGATGCCTGGGAGTGTGCGCATCAATTGTGGCGCGTCATTAATAAATTACAATAATTAACAGATAGCAAGTATTCGGACGTCCGCGACACGGAGAACAAGTCGGAAAGGTTTACGAAAAGGTCGTTAACAGTTTAGAAACAGAGCGATAGCGAGAAGCGCCGCACAAAAGCGGTTGTGTTGGGTTCACCGAGCAGTGCTATGTATTAGCATTTCAGCAGTTCAGACTCAAGATGGATAACAAGGAGGGTATTGAGGTGGGTCTAAAGACCGTCTGAAAGGAGCAGAACTGCCAAACTTGTTTGATCGCAAAGTAAAAAGGGATTAAAGAAGAGAAAGAGAATGGCAGAGGAAGCAAGCAGAGGCAGAGAAACAAAGCGAAGAACGAAAAATATAACGGAAAAAACATATGATAGAGAAAGATTCTTAAAGAAGAGATATTCTTCTCCACAAGCTTGCTGAGATTCAGCTTTTGAAGAGTATCACCGAGCCTGTGGAGGTAACCTATGTTAACCTAGGGTGGAAGAGTGAACAGACTCCCTGGCTGACAACCTCAAAAAAAGGGTGAGACTCGCTCGAGGGGTCAGAGTAAGGTTGTGGAGCGGCCCGTTCCTGCAACAGAAATTTCAGGAAGGGAGGACCTTGATGGAACTAAGATTTCACACGAAAGTGAGAGTGGGCCCTCAGAGACGACAGATTGCGCAAAAGCTGCGGAGATTGTTGTCGAGCCAAAGAGGAAGCGCAAGATTGTTGCACTATGTTAGATTGCACCACGTCTGAGTGCGTGTGTGACCAAGTGGAAAAGTCTCAAATAACATTCAACACGAAAGCTTAGATGAAGGTGAAGCTGAGGACAGTACTGTCCTTGAAACTGGAGAAACTGCTCCGACTGAAGGCTTTACTACCGAGGCGGCTCTTCTCCTGCTGAGAAGTTAACAGTGAAGATCATAAACTTAAGGATTCAAAAATGGAGGAAAGTGACGACTGCACTAAACTGGAGGAGTTCAAGGAACACTTTGAGGAGCAGGAGGCAATTAAAAGTAAGGAAAATGTCTCCAGTGAATTGCTCTGAGGTACGACTGACGGACGTAAAGAAGAAAGGAGAAAATTGAGAGAACTGAAGAAGAATGAAGATGTTCTCAACTAGATGTTCCTATTACTAGAATGTCCCTGATGATATATGTATAATTGGAGCAAACTTGCATCGACAAAGTGTGAGAAAGAAAGCGAAAATGAAGAAAAAATTGTAAGTGAAGGGGAACGGAAGGGTTCTTAACGAGATGCTTCGTGGAGAGAGAGACAGTGACGCACTTGTAATCGGCGTGGGGGTGCCCCGAAAGAGGTCTAAAAAGTAAGAAAAAGACGTGAGCTGCGATTGGTTGATGCTGATGCTAACGAACTCGAAGAACACCGCATCAAGGCCAAAAGAAATAGGACAGGAGTCGAATTTAGCTGGAATCTTCACAGGAGCACAAGCAAGGAGAGAAGCAAGAAATTCGGCCGTAAGAGAAGCTCAAAAGGGAGTAGGAAAAAGAGCAGGACGCGTGTGAGAATGAGAAGTCGGAGCTTCGTGAGAAAGAGAACTGGCGATCGAAATTGTTCGAGAGGAACTGATTTGTTCCAAGTAGGAGATGCAAGCCGAGTGCGGAAATATAGGCGAAAGAATGCCTTGAGGTAATATGAGCATGTATGCTTCAGTATTGTCGATTTGTGTATTTTGAAGTGTGTGTTCACACTTGTAAAAAGTTTGTGTGGGACTATTCTGCTGCTGATATGCATACTTTGAGATTTTAGTTGCAGTTTGTATGCGTGCCTTTCTCCATGAAGTTTGTGACCGCATGAATGTGCCACGATGTTCGTGTGTTTGAGAATATTGTACGACAATATTTTTTTGGGGAGTGGCAGTGTAGCGAAATCGGCGCAAATTTTTGTTGAGAGAGCTTGCGTCGTTGTAACAGACAGACGCGGCGTTCCCTCTTTATTGGGGTCGTGTCGCTTTGGCAACGGTATCCAGGGTTGCAGCGAGTCATCGACCTCGGATCCCGGGTCAATCCGCTCTTCACCAAGTGCACTGATATGCGAGGAAGCGACGCACGTCTACAGGGCTGTGTCGTGACACTCCAGACGACGGTCAGCGACAATGCCCGGTGAACAATTTGTGTTTACTGGTTCTGACTCTCTCGTCTATGTTCGTAGTTATAAAGCTTCTGTGTGCGTTGAAAGTCTCTTTAGTTGAATACATTGCATTTCCTTTCTGTGAACCTCTTGCCTGTGTGTTCGTATTAGGGTGAATTCTCCTGTATCATGTCTTGCTCTATATAAAGTTTGCTTTGTTCGTTAACTCTGACTCCGATTCTTTCTCTGGCTTGAACCGACGAAAGCTGGGCACAAGACGGCCACCCCTTTCTGTTCCTGCTGGTAACTGACTTGCGGCTGAGCTTGCAACACAAGACGAGGACATCTCCTTTGATACCGGTACAGCTGCCCCCCCTACACAAGTGGAAGTGAGCGCAATGTTGCCAGGTACAGACTGCAGACTCCGCGAAGGTGTTTAAAATGAGTCGTTACTTAGATATTTGCGACCCAAAATAAAAGAGGGCCCCAGGCCCTTAAGAGGTAGCAGGCTCCCCGTGCACCTGTTCTCCTCCGCTGCTGGAGACCTTTTTCCTCGCTGCTGGGAGCGCTCTTCACAACGTGGTCATGCGACGCATCCGCGGTACCAGGAAGCGATGGTTCCTGGGTGGCTGAGCCGGGGCCATCCCCGAGTTCCAATGCCGGAGTTCCATGCACAGAGAATAGGAACGTAACAGACTCCTTCCCGATGAAGTCCTTCGCCGAGGCTGTATCCCCAGATGCAGGGTCGGGAGAAGGCGAACACAAGGCACAACACTCGCACTCTCTTTGCGCGTACACACACAGATTCGCGGAAACCCTTGATCGATGGGGCCCAAGCAACGAACGACCGCCAGACGTAGTCTACAGAAACTACGTCTACTGCTGGTTCTCACTGACTACGTATTCGCTTTCAGGAAGCAGTTGTTACTGGGTGGTCTCTGGCTGAAGCGCCTTTGTTTCCCTGCTTTTCTTTCATGCAGTTTCGCTCGAAATGCCCTGGCTCTTTGCAGTTATATCACGCCAATGGCCTCTTTTTTTCAAGTTCTGCCGAATAATTACTTCTATTCTTACTCCCACACTAATCGGCTCTGCGTCAAGTATCAGGGCGCAGTGAACCACGGTCTTTGATGCGAGGTTCTACACGAGAATTCTGCTGTTCTCGAGGGTTGAGTTTCTGCCTCCAGTACTCATTTCTCAAATATTGCCAAGCCTTATCCGGCCTGAAGCTGTAGCTTGCCACGTACTCATCAGCAAGCTGCGCTGCTTTCTACAAGGAGAGTCCCTTGTGCCTGTCCCTGACCCACAAACGGTTGTTTTCGGGCAAGGTCATAAAATTGTTCAAGGCAGATCAAATCCTTTAGCTTTTTGAAATCTTCTGCCTTTGAGCATTTAATCCACAGCGTTAAGTTGTCGCTTAATCTGCAAGAAACTTTAATTTTTTTTTAGACGTCCAAAATCTCACCCGGAACACTCCTGTTGATATCCTGTACTTCGTGAGCAGGTTGGACCTCATCAGATAATAGTCACCCGCTTCGCTAGTACTGAAGAGTGCACCCTGTGAAGGTTCTCTGGGGAGCAATGCATCAACTTTTGTGGCCACATGTTGCGGCTGATTGAGTTTCTCGCACATCCTCTCAAAATTGAGGAGATAGAGAGCAATGACATCGCCAACTATGAACGGTTGAAGCAAGCCTGTCATCTTTATGGTTCCTCCCTGAGGCGTGACGACACTCACCGCGTTCTATCCTTGCCCGCTCGAGCATTGACCTTTTGATCTCGAGCTAAATATTTGTGCTCTCTCTCTCTCTCATTGCTTCCAACTGAGCCGCCTTCCTCTCCATCTGATTCTCTCGCGCATCAGCTTTCGCTTATTCAATTCTGCATATCGTTTCCCAAGCATCATTTATCTCGTCCTCTTCAAAGCCCACCTCTTCAATAGAATTTCTGTCTTTCTTTTACTTTGGCTTACCTCTAAACCAAGTTCAGCTGCCAACAGCAGCAGTTTATCTTTACTTCTTAATGTCCATGGTTGATGAGAACCGACTAAAAAGTCTTCAAACTAATCAAACACCCTCCGGCTGTTTGATTAGTTAAAAACCGTCAAGCTGTTGAAAATGAGTCTTTAATTAGATAATTGCGACTCAAAGAAAACATGGCCCCAGACCCTTAAGAGGTACAGCGCTCCCCGTGTAGCCGTTCTCGTCCGCTGCTGGAGAACTACTCCTTCCTCGCTGCACAACGTGGTCACGCGATCTATCCGCGGTTCCATGAAGTGATGGTTCTCGGGTGGCCGAGCCAGGGCCACCCCCGAGTTTCAATGCCGGTGTTCCATGCACAGAGGTTTGGAACGTAACAGCACAATAGTGGCACATCGTTAATAAACTATAACTATTAACGGGTGACAACTGGAATGACAACCTCTAGACGCACAACGAAATCTTTTATTGTTTGCCCTTCGGTCGCACTGATTGGTTCTGTCCACTGTTCAAAACTATGGAAGTGAAATTTTTATAACAACTTCAAAGCAAGTGCAGAATCATGCAAGGTACATGTGTGGACACATTGGTAAGAGTAGCTTAACCTTGTGATGCGTCACAAAATATGGTTTTGAATATTTTTATTTAGTCCCTATGCTTTGTTAACTGCCGTCGCATTGGTATGGGTTTCTGTCAATAGCACAAAAATCAATCGTACGGAGTGGGATTCTGATGTTTCGTATGTGATGTTTCGAGGCTAATCTTCCTAGAAACTCGTCCCACGTGAACCGTCGTTCAAGCAACGAAAGTAGCAAATCCCTTCGCGATTCCCTGAACTCTACACTCAAAATTACGAATACTTTTTCAACACTCAGGATTACCTATCTTCAGCTGCAGCAGAGCCGCACGTCCTCTCGTCCACTTTTGCAAGGAGAGGCGGAAAATAAAGGAAAAGTAACCGTAACATTGTGCCCATAGAGTAGAAAATCGTAGGGAATATTTCAATTTGTGGTGGCATGTCCTACTGTTCCTTTTTTTTGTGCAGCTCGGGGCAGCATGTATGAGATTAATTTCCCGATGGGCGAATCTGACGACCACGCATTTCGCCGGCCTTTCGCGGCCTTTTCAGTCAAAATTCTATTTGATAGTCTAATGCGCACGTGCCTGCAAATGACCCAAAGGAGGGGCGCGGCCATCACGTCCTTCGCGGCTTTTACTGATTTACGCTTTTGTCAGGATAAATGACTGCTAATCGCTTTTCACGTCTGCTTTGACGCTGATTTGTGCTGTTAGGATTTAGTGTAATGCATTCTTTATGCAGCGTATTGAATGAGTATATTTCATCAAACGATCGTTAAATACGCCTGCTAGGGAGGTTCTGGATGGGTGTCGTCGTTACCGATCTTAAGTGAGCTCAAACTCGATAGACGTAAGCCGCGTTTTCCCGAACC
Source organism: Amblyomma maculatum (assembly GCF_055883805.1). Classification (NCBI taxonomy): domain Eukaryota; kingdom Metazoa; phylum Arthropoda; class Arachnida; order Ixodida; family Ixodidae; genus Amblyomma; species Amblyomma maculatum. The sequence goes on from NC_139350.1 coordinate 8,703,854, forward strand.
TGCCCTATTTGCGCCACATGGGAAAGCGAGTTATTTTACAAAAAAACATGCCGCATGTCTTCACAGGAAAGGAGATGAAAGGAATTCCAGAACCTTTTTATTGGTACATATCCAGTTAGGAAAGAGTGCCTTCTGCTGCACCTTCGTGGACTGACTGGGTTAATCCGTGTTGAACGTCTCGCGCTTTTTTCCTCAGCGAATAAATATTTTCGATGAAATTGTAGCTGGCTTTTTTTCGGCGAATGAATGTGCAAAACTTCTGTGGTTGAAATGTTGCTTCAGCGTTTTTTAACGCGAAATGTGCACATACCAGTAATTGAGCTGATAGAAATTAAAGCTGTGTTGCTAGAATAAATTTCTGTCATTAAAATGGTTTGCAGGCTGTATGTTGAGCCAGAGTACGGCCCTCGCGTGGTCGGCTTTTTACGGCAGCTATGGAAGTTCTCAACCATCACGGAGAGGCTTTTCACGACGCCCATCCATGATTTCATGTCTGTGGCCTACATGCAGCTGATAAACCTACTTGACCGGTTGACAGCCCTGGCTTCCTTTGTTAATTGTCTATGTTTACTGAATGGTTAATGCGCTTTAAACAACCGGGTAGCTATGCATTGCAGGCCAAGAATGTACTGAGATTTATTTTATAAAACAAATTGTGAAAACAGAATTCGGATAATTCTATCGTCCCTATGGTTTCAACCGAAGCGTACGTCTTGCCCTTATAGTTAAAAGCCCATGATATTAATGAAAGCTAATTGTTCTTGGTCATAATAAACTTTGATTTCCTCAGGCTTCACAATCAATCATCGCTTGTAACATTTTAAACTTTCTTTTTATTTCGTAATTTGTAGTAAACAAAAAATAAGCATTAGATAAAATTTGTGCCCGAATAACATGACTTCTATACAAATCAGCAAGGCGTCATTGCATCGTATTATCAACCTACTTCAATATTAAACTGTATTATTTCTATGAGAAAGTAAAAAAAAAATGCTTTAAAAGGCAACTTCGCGAGAATGCCTATTATGTGCAGCTAATATTTCCTGCTATTGGTTATCCCGAGGTAATCTCCTCGCGCAAAGTCTGCACTTTCTTACATCGAGTGTAGCAATTCCCTATGAAGATCGGATATCTTTATGGTCTACATTATGAACACTAAGAAGAAAAAATGTTGCCGTGGTAAGTTTTCAGGGCATCCAGCACACTACAGAGCACTTCAGATTGCGATAGCGTGCTATTTTAGTTCCATTCGCATCGCCCCTATTGAGCATAAAACGGGCCTCTAATCGCCAGGTCAAATTACTACCGCGAAGAAAGCAAAACGGATGTTATTTTTTCATGTTCAGTGGCGTTATTGCAGTTACAAGACCACCGCAGAGAGCCAACGTCGCAACACTGCTTGCTGCACGCAACTGCCGAGTGGGACTCAACGTTAGAGTACTACACGAGCCGTAACGATCATCCCGGCCCCGCCTGTTCTTTGCGTTACCTACCCGAGCCCTGCCCGCCTTCTCCGATATATTCCCGGCCCTGGCCCGAGCACGAAGAAACTCTGTCCTAAAAAATCATAGCTGAGCGGGTTTCCCTAATCCATATGTTTTTGTTAATTCCAATTTCCACGAAAAGAGGCCCTCGTTTCTAAAACAGTAGCGTGAAATTCTAATTCCTGGGTCTTGTTCTGTTGCTTACTGCTTCTGTTTCTGAATAAAGCACAATGGCTTCGATTCCACGGATAAGAATTTACCAGTATTAATGCTATCAAGTTATACGGTTTTAAATAATATGCAAAACAAATTCTGTCTGCAAAGTCTGCTGCTGGAGGTCATGCGATCACGCGATAAAAAGCGCTTGCGTCGCCGCTCCTCAGTCAGACGCCTGCTGGGTGCATTGCAGTATGTATTTGAGAAGGAGGGGGGGGGGGGTAGTAATTTCTTGAATGTCCTCGTTTTTAATGATGAACTGATTGAAAAACGAAGAAATTACAAGGGTCGAAAACGTATACTGAAAGCAAGTGCATCCAGCATTCTGATCACAGCCTTTTGGGGTCAGGTAATAATTCTAATTCTTGGCTTGTATGCACCTATATTTTCTGCATAATCCCCTGTTATTTTGCGCGGTAAAAGCTTGAATTAGTCTGTGAGTCGACAACATGTATCAAAAACCACGACTTCGGTTATTTCAGCTGTTAATGCGGTCTCTGTCAGAATATTAAATATGAAGCAGCTCAGTCTCACGCGATGAATATGAACACCAGTTGTTATCAAATTTGTTTAGACATCTCCTCCGATCAACAACAACAACTAAGCAGCATTCCCTAAGAATACAAGGTTCGAAATGGCAGCTATTTAACTGTGGTGAGTGTAGAGGTTTCGTGCTCTGCGCGTTCTTGTGACGAAGTATTTTATATTTTATTTTGTGTCAGAGGCTTCATTCCACATGTACTCCATGTGGAGATCGATCTGTCATGGTGTCATCTTCGTACGTGAAACTTTTTTGCGCTCAGGAAATCTGATAGCCTATGATATGTTCTATGATCGATTAACTTTAGTAGAATTTTCTTCAATTCGCCTGCAGGTGCATCATCATCATCAGCCTGACTATACCCACTTCAGGGCGAAGGCCTCTCCCATATTTCTCCAATTAATCCGGTTCTGTGCTAGCTGCATCCACTTGACCCCTGCGAACTTCTTAATCTCATCCGCCCACCTAACGTTCTGCCGCCCCCTGCTACGCTTTCCTTCCCTTGGAATCCAGTTTGTTACCCTAAGCGACCATCGGTTATCCTCTCTTCGCACTACATGTCCTGCCCATGCCCATTTCTTCTTCTTAATTTCCACTAGAATGTCAGTAACTTGAGTTATTTCTCTGACCCATCTTGCCCGCTTCCTATCTCTTAATGTTACCCCTACCATTTTTCGTTCCATAGCCCTCTGGGTTGTCTTCAACTTAAGTAGAACTCTCTTGGTTAGCCTCCACGTTTCAGCCCCATAGGTGAGTACAGGTAAGATGCAACTGTTGTGTACTTTCCTCCATTAACATTTCTTTTTGGGTGAGTTGGTTCATTTTGACGATAAGAAACTAGAAATAGCTCTAACACACAAACACAAAATAAGACGAACAACGAGACATAGGCGCTGACTGTCAACTAATTTTTATTAAAGAAACGCATCAAATTATATATACAAGATTTGGTGGAGGCAGGAAAGGCGTCAAGGATCGTGAAGATAACCAGATACGCACGCGCGAGCAAGCCAGTTGGTTTTTCGGCATCCAATAAGCTGGGAGGGCTATGCCCCCGCAGCTGTGGCTCAAAAAAGCGTGAGTGCCTTATAAGACATACACCTCGGTTTGTGAACTGTTCCACAGGAGTGGTCTACCCTTGACGGGTGGAAAGGTGCGTGTCGGCCAAACCGGCCGATGAATCAATGAGAGATTGGGTATCATTCAAGAAAGCTTAAGAATTTTAAAGACAAGTACGTACAGCCTTTGTCATAAGTGTAGAGCCCACCGGATTTGCTTTTGATCCCTATAGTAGCGCTGATTTAGCGTTAGTGGAGGGCATTCCCCCTGGAAAGGAGAAAAAATCTTCTTACCATCGTGAGATTGGGAACACTGCAAATGTATTACAAGCCGCACAAAGTGGCTCTGAAGCAGACATCGTGGGCTCTACTGACAAAGACTGTACATTCAATTGCGCACATTAGTAATTGCAGTGGTTTCGTGGCCCGATTAAGTGAGACAAAGATTCTCGGCACTGATAAGATGGCACGTCTCAGCCTGGAAGCTTTTCATATCAGGAAATATGGCAACAGATGCATTATTTATCGCTCTTCAATGCTGAAACTCTGCCTTTTAGATGCGGCATAAATTTTTCTCCCTTTGAATGCCTTGCGTTTGGTCTTCGCTTTTTTCTAACACCGCTTGCTCGCGCGTGCGTATCTGGTTATCTTCACGATCGTTGACTCCTTTCCTGTCTCCACTCAACCCTTGTCTATATAAGGTGATGAGTTTTTTAAAATAAAAATCAGACAGTAAGCGCTTGTGTCTCGTTGTTCGTCTTCTTTTGTGGTTGTGTGTGGTAGCGCTGTATCAAGTTTTCCTATAGTATACTTCCCTCCTGAGCGATACCGGTAAGTGCTCCGCATAGCGTTGAGTGCATACCTGCAGATGCACTCAACGCGTATTGTCATAGCCGTCTCTTGCAGAGCTGAAAGCAAAAGTAGGATGTCTACAGCAATAAGTGGATTTTAGGCCTCTCTTGGGGATGGACAGGGGGTATCCCATTTGAGCCGCATTTCATGAACACTTTAATTTTAGAAATGGAGGTCAGAATTGTTTTCTCGCAGAATATTTGCAGCTAAGGCTATTCTTGTCCTCCCGTCTCACCTTACATCGTCCCCTGGGTGCCTGTAATACTTCCAACGGTTCAGAATATGAGAAGAATGCAAATAAAATGAACCTAGTCATCCCCAGGAATCTGATCACGGAATAGGTAACCAATTTCTCTGCAATTTCTTGGACCAATAGAAAATTTGAAGGAACAGAGATCGAGACTTCAACCAAACGTACAAACCTCAATGCAGTCACTACATTCCTAACATCTGTCGTTTATCCCATATCTGTAGTAACACCCATCTTTTCTGCACATGTCAGTACGAGACCAAAGATGTTCAGTAGGAACAATCACTTTAAGATGCATACCGTTCACCGGTTGTTTACATAAAAAAAGCAGTCGTTACAGAGAAGAAGCTCACGCTTAATGGCCGGCCTGGTGTGCTGCAGTTGCAGCCGTGCATTTTGCGCCTTGTGGGAGCCGCGGCGAAAAAAAAAAGCTGTTGTTTGGATACGATGCCGCGTTCAGGCCACATTGCGGCTATCCGCAGGAACAAAGAGAAAAGTTGCAGTAAAGTACGGAACTCAGCCGGAAGGCAGCCGAAAATCAAGGTTTTTCCATTCCTGTACGTGGAACTCTTACTAGAGCGAAACTAGGCAATGTTGGCCTAGAGCTACCGGTACGGCGTCGAAGAAGGGGACGACATTTCATGTATAATGTTGGATTACTTACATATGTAATTACCAAAGCAGCGCAAAGGACAGGGACAGACAGGAAAACAACAGACGCGATGACCAGCCCGAATCGCCCCTCTGCACCATGGCCTATGGTCACATCTCGTGATCTGCTTCAGTCCGGACCGTCAAGGAAGTGTGGCATGCGGATAGAGGTACCAGAAATCCAATTACTCAACCTCAAGGGGTTTACGTGACCCCGACAAAGTCGGGTCGGGTGGGCCTGTCTGGCTGAAAACTAGCTGTCCGGCTCATGTATGCGCTAGGAGGTAAAGCTAGACAACCGTCGGGTCGAACTAGGTCAGTCCTACTCACTGCAGGGGGTAGGTTGGCTCGACCGTACTAGCTGGGCGAGGAGCGTGTGACTTTCGTGGTGTAGGCAAAAGCCGAGGCCGTCTGCACTGGATGCGCCAAGCTTGCAGCGTTTTTGGGCATCCTTCCAGATATTCCTGCAAGCTGTGGTGTGGTCGGTTGCGCCACAATGCACAAAAAAGAAATGGCACCTAGCTGTTTTCACATGTTGCTTGCGGCCGGATAAAGATGAGAGCGAAGAGCAGCGGCGTTGAGCGCGACAATTAGACGCTTCAGCCACGGCTTGCCTTCGTGGCTAACGTGCGTAGCACTTCTGCATTGGAATTTGATCAGTTCGTTTGCAACTCTTAATTCTCACGTTTTGCTGCATATACTATCAAGTTAGTTTAGACGCGATATTACATGTGCGTATGACTTCAATCGAACGCAGGGAAGCCGCGCTGTGAGTTCCATTCACCTGCAGTACTGCCCGTGCATATTCTCGTACGGAAAAGGACACAAAAGCTGTCGCGAAAGAAACTGCAGTTATCTAGTGGTAACTCCAACAGGCCCTCACTTGTGAAGTAGCTTTTCTCTGTTTTCACTTCGCAAGTCTCAACAAGCGATTCTTCTTCACCAGCGAGTAGACATCGTTAGGATTGGGGCAGAGTCACGCAGCGTTATTTCTCAGATGATTGAATTTTCTTTTTGAAGGACAATAATATCCTGACGAAGGAATCTAATATTTTCGTACAACCTAGCTCTGTTCGACCAGTATATTCAAGTATATATGTACATATATATTTATATATACATGTGTGTGTGTGTGTGTGTGTGTGTGTGTGTGTGTGTGTGTGTGTGTGTGTGTGTGTGTGTGTGTGTGTGTGTGTGTGTGTGTGTGTGTGTGTGTGTGTGTGTGTGTGTGTGTGTGTGTGTGTGTGTGTGTGTGTGCGTGTGCGTGTGCGTGTGTGTGCGCGTGTGTGTGTGTGTGTGGTACATGCAGCTTATTCTCCGAACGTGCATGGAATCGGCTATAAGGGGTCCGAATAAGCAGGATAAGATGATGCGCATTCGAATACAAAATCAAGAACGCTCAGCAGATCGCGCAAATTCATGCGATCGTGCATTTGTGCACCTCTCCTATAGAGCAATAAGAACGTAATGAGAGCATTCTTATGCCCCTTCATGTATATATCAACCGGTGAATGACCTTAACTACGTCTGTACGATGAAACAGATGTCAAATGTCTTTTTAACGAGCGGGATAAAACAATTAGGTTCACGAATAAACAGCGCTAAAGATGAGGACGAATAGCAAGACCCAAACAGAAACGTACAGCGCCCGTCCTGTTTGTTTCTTGCTATTCGTCCTCGTCTTTACCGCTGTTTATTTGTCATGTCACCGTACAAACTTGCCCAGACGTCTCTTGCATTAAGTTGGCAGTGTACTAAGCGAATGTTAAAAAAGTTAAAGATTGATTTCATACTCAATGAAATTCTATGACTTAAGTTGCCGGTACAGTGAGGTAGAAATATGATTTCTAGTTTGCTATAGTTGCTGGTAATATTGTTGTTTAGAGAGAAGGTGCTTGGAGCAGCAGAAAGCCCCTCAAATAAGTCGCCATATGAAAAACACACTTCCAGTCATTCATAACATCGTTGTACCTTGCATGCTGTAGCATGCAGAGGCCAGGGAGTAGACCAGGGTTGACTAATAGTTTTTTTTTTATATACACTGCGCTTTCTCGATTTCATTTAACCTGATCAGATACTACAGTCGCCCACCGTACCCGCACACTGTTTAGGCCACGGAGAAGGAAGCCACTGCAGCGCTCTTCACCATGTAATTCCAGCAGTAATCGGCTCCAAAAGTACCGAATTACTCTGCAGATATAAACCAAACAATTTCTACGCACAAGCGAAGATTACGCTTCAGAATATTCTCACGTGCAAACTGATTTCGAAGGCAGTGTCGCTTGGCGCAGTGTAGACACGATGCGTTTTTGCCTACACCCCATGTCGCTGCAGCGCCACCTTTGCTTACAAACACGTCAGGACGGCATCTCCTCTCTTGCCTCCTTGCTGGAACCATGGAGGTAAAAAAACTAAGGAGAGAGCATGACGTCACACGCCTTCGAAAGCTAAGCGCCGATAAAGCTGTTCCCCATTTTTTCACTCTCCAAATTAGTCCCGATGTTTTGATGTCAGTATGTTTTAATGCCCTGGCGCGGGTGCTCGGCTGTCTGTCTGCTGTTGCGAGCATGCATGCGAACATGGACCGCGCCGATTCGCCGGTGCTGCGATCCCCTCACAGCGCTGATACCCGCATGCTCGCGCGCGCAGCAAATATCACGCTATCATGTGGTCTAATCACGTGGGGACCGACTTGCTCCATTTTATTTTTTATGACTAGGCTTCACGGGTATTGCCGCGCGCTCCCTTCTTTCCTCCATGAAAAACATACCACCGTAGTTCGAGTGAAGGCGTGTTTGCCTTCACTCGAAATTCTACTCCAGCGGCCCTCGAGGCCTGTTTTTCGTTTCAGAAAGCAAACTCAAATCGCTCCTCGAGCGGCGGAGAAACCTCGAGCTTTCTCGAGAGTCTCGAGTCGGCGACAACGCTACCTTGGCTGCTCCTCGACCGCCACTCCACTTGTAAACATGGCGGACAACGCATCGCTCGCTTGCTCGCTGTGTGGACTTCGTTCTACAGGCGTACCAAATGTTTCACGAAAGCGGATGCCACGAGGATGCACCGAACTTTTCTCTAAAGCATCGCCTGGTAATGACAGCGACCCGGGACATCTGGCACGCTATTGTGTCACGAATGCCGTCGAGGCTAGCCTCCGGCCGTCCCTGCTGCTCACACCGACATGGATAGCCATGATCAGCCACCGACGTCTGTGCTGTGTTGATCTTCGCATCATCATATTGCGCTTGTGTGACGCGGGCACATTTCACGTCGTTGCCGGATAAGTGGACAACTTTTCGGAGTCTACCGAGTGCAGAGTAGAGGCGCGATTTGACCTTTAATGGTGAGATCGGCCGCGGAAGGATTCGAGAGTCGAGCGGCGGTGGCGCACTCTCCGTGGCTCGCCCTGCGCGCTTCCGCAGACCGCGGCGAACTTATGGGGGAACAGCGTGTTGCATGCAGTACGCTGGGGTGCACCAGAGGCGCGGTGCGATCATCTGTGCTGCACCCCGCGCATCAATAGCCCGTCGCCGGAGGGTTTGTAGTACGTTTTCGAACGCTCGGCGCTGTTGGTGTGCTCGTCCCGACCGGCTTTTCAAGCAGGCTTTCAATGAGAGCTCCCAACGTGTTTGAAAACGCGGCATTTGCTTCTGGAGAGTCGAATTCAGTGTACAGGAGCTGCAACGCGAAGCAGCACGCATGTTTTCACTGCTCGCACCCAAGGCCTATTAATGCCAGAGCCATACTCGTAGGAGTTGATGGCTTCTTTTACTTTTTTCCTGCAATATTTTTTGATGTCTGCCAAAGCCCGGCAATATAAAGAGTATGTCAAAGACTGGCAATAAAAAAAAAGTCTGCCAAAGCCTGGCCATAGCAAAAAGGCATAGCATCAAATGCTGAGCGTAAATCTCACTAAAAAAATAAACCCAAGTATTCACACCATTTCTCGAAGCCTACGTCATGTTCTGGGTAAACCCTACGTCTCCAGCAGCGACTGTTGCCAGATGAAAAAGCATTTTCGGCCATTTTTCACAGCCGCCTTTTTCATCCAACCCACAAAACAAGTTCCACTACGCTGTTATCGTCGTGGTCGCTTGCGAAAGTTGTAAAGACTTGACATGAGAAACTGAGCATGCATGTTACACTTTTCAGCACGCAGTTTTCAGGCCAAAAGTTCATCTTAATCTTGTCCCCATACGCCACCTGCGCTGCTTCGGGTGGAGGAGGAATTCTCGAGGAGAACTTGTCGGAGGAAACGCCAAGGGGCGTTCGTGAATCTGACTCGGCCCTGGAGTGGAGGAGCGGCTGTTTTCTCCCCTTCACGGAGTAGAGGTGGAGCGTCAAGTCGAGGCGCGTTTGTGAATACGGGCGTTAGTTTTCTTTCCTCCACGCACGGGATCAACAGCTCTTTCTCTGAACATTCCTCCTCTCCTGCCTGCTCCTGGTTCACTTGCTCGGCGCATGGTGTAGCAGCGATCTCACCCTACGCCCGACATAAAAAGGTTCATGCAAGCCCGGATGCGTATATCGGATCCCAACAAACGGATGCGACGCAAGGGGTAAACCGATGATGGAGACGAAAAGAGGCGTTCGGCTGGTTGTTACAAGCTCCTGCCGGCACCCCCATTCCCCGCTAGCCAGGGTTGCCTCGGCGCCCATGTTGTTGAGTGCCTATGAGTGCCTACACTGTTAACAAATTTGCACCCTTAAGGGTGCAGCACCAGTAAGCGCACCCTTTCCACACCCTTATTTTTGCAGTCTTTTTACAAAAGGGTGTGATTCGGGCATCATTTGCACCTTCAGCAGACCCATACACCCTATAAGGGGGCACAAGGTGCAAGGGTGTTGCAGGGCGATAGAGTGCATGGGTGTTTCGACTTGTACTTTAGACTGAAAGGATGTGTCAACTTAGACTCAATGGCAGGATTGAACCTATTTCCTTGCTAAATAGAGCAGGGGAAATGATGGGGAGTAAAAGCAAGGATACGCTGATCAACAAGTGAGCGCTTAAGCACAGAATTATGCTTGAAGAGCTATCGAGAACGGCACAGGAAAGGATAAGTACTTGCATATGCAGATCATTCGAAATACTTATATATCTGTCCCTATAAGCGCTGCAGAAAAGAAGTATTAACGTATCTGCATTCACCCGCTTCGCGTGTATATACACTGTCCTTTATGCTTTATGCACAGGCACTTCATGAATGCCACCCTTTTATTGCGAAGCATTCTATTCCTTGCTCAGATTTCGCACTTATCACTCGCCTCACCGCATCTGAGATGTCTTATCCAATGCCAAAGCCTCAAGAACACGAGATGAGGCTTCGCCACGACAATCACCCAGAAGAGCTCCTCGCAAGAAAACGTCGACGTCCAGCCGCAGACAGCCGCTGATATACGTAGCGAGCCGGACGTGCGCAGATGCGGGAAGTTAATCGAGAACGGTGCATCCACGAAGCCGCCAAAGAACACGATACGGGGCTTAAAAACATGCGTGCCGTTAGACGTTGTGAGGGGTCTAGAATAACCATCTATACACTCTTAGAAAAAAGGTAGTAAAAAGGTAGTAACGGCTGCCTTTACTACCTTTTTTAACCATTACTACATTTTTACTACCTTCTTACGACCTTGTTACTACCTTAAAGGAATATAAGGTAGTAACATGGTAGTAACTCCTGCTATTACTACGTTTTCTGACAGCAACTACATTTGTACTACATTATTTCACTTCTTGTTTATTCATTTTAATTTTTGGCACTTTCATATTGCTCGCCATGCCTTCATAAGCCCTTTTTTGGCTCTACTTCCGGTTGCGTGACGGCACATCCTCTACGTCACATTATTTCACTTCTTGTTTATTTATGTTAGTCTTTGGTACTTTAATATTGCGCGCCAATCCCATCCTATGGCCTTTTTCGGCTCTAATTCCGGTTTCGTTACGTCACATCGTTGACATCACATTAATTCACTTTTTGTTTAAGATTACGTCAGACGGAGACAGGCAGAACTATCCTAGACTGGGACGGACTCCTAACAGACAGGCTCATAGAAGAAAACATCTATCCAAACCAACATAAGGGAACACATATTGGTACCACGCTCACCTCGAAACATGCACCCACACTACACAAAGAACACAGAGAACACAGAGCCAAAGTCATCGCTAAAAGAATGAAACACAAAGCAGTTGAGGAAGTTGCTTATGTAGACACATCATGCGGACGACACGGAGCAGCCGTCTCGGCAGTAGTAAATGGAGAAGGTGCACCTAAAATTGCGGTCTCAACCCGCACCCGTGACATTAGCATAGCTGAAGAGGTCCCAATAGCGCTCGCATGCATTGGCACACAGGCCAAAACTATAATCAGTGACAGCAAAATGGCTGTCTGTCTGGAAGTTTGCAAAAGGACGGATCTCAGAGAAGGCCAAAAACATTCTTCTCACAAATTCCATTACTAGAACCATACCCATCACATGGATACCAGCACATGAGTCTGTTCCTGGCAACGAAGCTGCGCACCTGCTGGCCCGAGATCTCTACCATCGGGCAGTGGTAGAACAGCCCGAATGCAAGGAAAATAAAGATTGCGCTATCACATACACACAATATATACTGAATCTTACAAACTAGATCGAAAAGTCTACCCTCCCCCCAGATCGGTATCTCACTAACAATGAAGCACGCATATGGAGGCGATTAAAAGCAGGTAACTACATCTGCCCGGTCTGAATTTTCCTAACACATACCGGGGAAGAAGGAGATTCTAAATGTAAAAATTGCGGCCAAAAAGGCATGCTAGATAATATAATATGGGAATGCGCCGACTCCCCAGGCGCCGGCATTAACATTGACAGTACAGAAGCCTGGGAGGTTTGGATGTAGAGCGGAAATCCCGCTGTTCAGCGGCACGCAACCCACCTGGCAGCTGAGGCCGTGAATAGTGCTTGTAAACTCACCTGACCTCAACCTGCGGGGCCCTTCTGACCCGACCCCCGGCCTGCGTGCCGGGGGCGGGAGATGAAGGGCTCGTTTTCGGTGGAAATAAAGTTTTTTTCATTCATACAAATTTTCGGTACTTTCGTATCGAAAGTACCGAAAGTACTTTCGTACTTTCGGTACTTTCATATTGCGAGCCTATCCCTTCCTATGCCCTTTTTCGGCTCTACTCCCGGTTGCGTGACGTCACATTATTGACGTAATCCTAACTGCCTGCCCTAACTACTTTAGTCTTTGGTACTATAGTGCCCGCCGACGCTATAAAGCGGAGGCGCTGAGATCAGAGTTACCAGCCCGTGTTAGAGGAAAATAAAGATGTACAGCGCGTGCTCGGAGCGCAAGCACCGCACGGGCTGTTCAGAATGAGAAGCCTGCCACGCTGGTCATCTTGCTCTGGTGCTCCGCTGCGACCCTGCAAATTCGCAACAGTGGTGACTCCGGCCTAAGAAATTACAGACCCCAGCAACCTACCGCCCTCGGGCGACCTTCCGCCTGACGCTACCTTGCGCCAACGGGACGTCGCAGCTCTCCAGCTCCGCCTACAAACATTCTGGCCTAAGTGTCCGCAGATCTGGTTCGCAAAAGCGGAAGCCATATTTCATCTGCACCACATCACCTCGGAGGCATCACGGTTTCGTCATTTGCTTTCCAACCTGCCTCCTGAAGTGGCTCAAGAGGTGGCGGACATTATCGCTGGACCTTTCGGCGATGCCCCGCACCAGCAACTAAAGCAGGGCCTTCTGGACCGCACCACGGCATCCGAGAGTGCGCGTCTCCAGCAGCTGCTCACCTACGAAGAGCTTGGAGGTCGCGGCCCCTCCCTGCTACTCACTAGCATGCGGCAGCTCCTGGGCGAAAGCAACGCCGACTCGAATGGCGCACTCTTGAGGCAGCTCTTCCTTTAATGCTTGCCGCAGTCCACCCGCCTCATCTTGGCTGCTGCGGGGGACTTGACCCTTGACCGCCTCACCCAGCTCGCTGATCGAGTCCACGACGCGACTTCTCCACCGGAGACCTCCGTCATTTCATGGTTAGAGGACCAGATCGATCAGCTGGCCGCTTCTATCGATGCCCTTCGGACGTCCTCTCATGCTCAGCACGGTTTCTCCTCAAAACCTCGCCGCCGTTCATATTCGCCGAGCGGCCCGCACTCGTCCAGTCCTCGCTGTCCGCGTCTCTGCTGGTATCACTCAACTTTCCAGCACCGTGCCCGCCAGTGCACTCCACCATGCAACTGGTCGGGAAACTCGGAGCGAGATCACTGACGGCGGCGTGTGACCTCGCTCTTCAACCTGGCCGCCTTGTCGTCGTCATGGACCGCATTTCTGGCCTGTGCTTCCTCGTCGAGACTGGTGCCGAAGTCAGTGTACTGCCGTCCTCCAAGGCCGACCGTGCTTCCCAGTCACATGGACCTATTCTCTATGTGGCCAACTCAATCCCCATTGCAACGTATAGTCTCCGATCCCTCACTCTGGACATTGGCCTGCGGCGCATATTTCGATGGGTCTTCATCGTCGCTGATGTACATCAACCCATCCTCTAATCCGACTTCCTGACACATTTTGATCTGGACGTCAGCATGCGTTGCCATCGTCTCATCGACAGCAAGACGCGCCTTTCCATCACTGGCGTTATATCGGCTGTTGCTTCCACTGGCATCCGAACTCTGATTTTGTCATGCCCGTACGCCCAAGTCCTCGCAGACTTTCCCGAGGTCATGAGACCTTGTAATCTCCAAGCACGGTATAACCCACCCCATTGTCACGCGTGGTCCACCTGTCGCAGCTCGTCCTCACCGCCTCTTCGGTGAGCGTCTGGCTATTGCAAAACGGGAATTCGACCACATGCTCCAGCTGGGCTTGGGCCTCACCACATGATCTGGTGCCCAAGAAAGAACCGGATGACTGGCGTCCGTGCGGCGACTACCGGGCTCTCAACGCTCACACGGTCCACGACAGCTATACCCTTCCACGCATCCAAGACTTCACTGCACATCTGGAAAGCTGCAAGATATTCAGTAAAGTGGACCTTGGCAAGGCCTACACCAAATCCCTGTTGAGCCGGCCGATATTCGGAAGACGGCCATCACTACACCCTTCGGGCTGTTTGACTACGTGCGTATGCCATTTGGGCTACGCAAAGCAGCTCAAACTTTCCACAGATTCATTGCTGAAGTGACGCGTGATCTTCCTGCGGTATTTGCCAACATCAACGACATCCTCGTCGCGAGTCTTTCTCCACAGGATCACGAGCGTCACCTCCAGGAATTCTTTCAACGCCGCCAAGAGTTTGGCTTGGTCGTCAATGCCCATAAATGTGTTTACGGCTCTTCTGAGCTCGAGTTCTTGGGCCACCACATCTCGGCGCTGGGAATTCGTCCATTGCCTTCTTACGTCCAGACTGTTAAGGACTTTCCAGCACCCACTACCCTACGCAAGCTCCGCGAGTTCCTGGGCCTAGTGAATTTTTCACAGTGCTTTATTCCGCACTGCGCCGAGCTTCTTCACCCCTTGACGGACCTGCTCCGCACCACCAAATCCTCATCCTCCGCGATTTTCTGGTCTCCCGAAGCTCAGGCCGCTTTCACAGCTGCGAAACAAGCCCTCGCCGATTCAGTCGTCTTCATCCACCCTAGGACTTCCGCGCCCACTCGCATCATGGTGGATGCTTCTAGCGTGGCCATTAGTGCGGTTCTCTAGCAGCAGATCGACTCCGAGTGGCACCCACAGGGTTTCTTCTCTCGGAAGCTCCAGCCTGCCGAGACTCGCTACAGCGTATTTGGCCGTGAGGTGCTTGCTATCTACTCCATCATCCAGCACTATCGCCACTTCTTGGAGGGCCAGCCATTTTACGTTCTCACGGACCATAAGCCTCTGGTGTATGTGTTCTGTACGAGCTCTCCGAAGTACGTCGCACGTGAACTTCGTCAGCTGGCCTACATATCGGAGTTCACAACCGATATTCGACATATCAAAGGCACCGACCGACAACGAGGCAGCTGATGCACTTTCACGCATTACAACCATCGGCGTGTCTTCACCAGCTGTGGACAGGCAATCTCTGGCCCGGGCGCAGCTTGAAGACCCTGAGCTGCAAGCCCTGCGTTCCTACCCCCGAGCCCTCCGTCTGCAGCTCGTGCCTCATCTGTTTGTACACGGATCGCTCTGATGCGACATATCATCGGCTCTACCGTGACCGTTCAACTCGGAGGCCTTTCGTCGTGCGTTTTCCATTCCGTCCACGACATCTGTTTTCCTAGCATTCGAGCCACGCAGCGCCTCGTTACCCAGCGGTACGTGCCGAACATTAACACTGACGTTCGCCAGTGGGCCCACTCGTGTCTTGTTTGCCAGTCCGCCAAAGTGACATGCCATACCAAGACTCCCCCAGTCTTTCCTGCCGCCTGGATCGCGCTTTGACCATATTCACCTTGACCTGGCTGGACCGCTTCCCTCTCTCAGGGCTACAAGTATATTATGACGATGGTTGACCGCTTCACCCGTTGGACCGAAGCCATGCCAATTCCGGACATTACTGCGCGAACAGTTGCCAGAGCTTTCGTTTCAGCGTGGGTTTCCCGCTGCGGCTGCCCCGGCATTGTTACCACGGATCGCGGCCGCCAGTTCGAATGTGCCCTCTTCACTTCGCGCACACGGCTACTCGGCGCTAAACACTGCCGCACCAAATCATACCATCCTTGTGCCAACGGCATGATCGAGCGGCTCCATCGCCAGCTCAAGGCTGCCCTCACTGCACGCCTGGATCGCGAGCACTGGGTCGACCACCTCTCTATGGTGCTCTTAGGCCTACGTGCCGTCCTGCGTCGTGAACTTGGCTGTTCGGCGGCCGAATTCGTCTTCGGTACATCGCTGCAGCTTCCCGGAGACTTGTTCGTACCTTCGGCTCCCTCGTCCCAGCCCCTACAATACTGTCGCCTACAAGACTGTCTTCAGCATCTGCGCCCAGTGCCGCCTCCCTCATCTGCCCATCAAATCTTTGTGCACCCAGACTGCTTCCTCGACGCATGTGTTTCTCAGACGAGACGCTGTAAAAGCGCCACTTACCCCCTCATACGACGGCCCGTACCGCGTCTTTAACAGGATGACAAAGTCAGCGACAATCCTGCTGGATGGTCGTGAAGAAGTCGTATCTCTAGATCGCCTCAGACCCGCGTACCTCGAGACACCTCCCCAGGAGCTCCCCTCAGATGTTTCCAGCTTATCTGCAGACCTGCTTGCCGCCATGGCACCCCCATCTCTGCCCCGTCGGCGCGTACATTTCACCGTTCCGTCTAGGCAGGCGGCCCTATAGCACCCGCCGACGCTATAAAGCGGAGGCCTGAGATCAGAGTTACCAGCCCGTGTTAGAGGAAAATAAAGAGGTACAGCGCGTGCTCGGAGCGCCAGCACGGCATGGGCTGTTCAGAATGAGAAGCCTGCCATGCTGGTCATCTTGCTCTGGTGCTCCGCTGCGACCCTGCAAATTCGCAACAGTACTTTCAAATTGCGCGCCAATCTTCTCCTATAGCTGGTGGGTTAACTTTGGTTATCCCTGGAGGGAAGCAAAAGCTAAATGTTCACTACGCTAGGTATAGCCAGTCTTCGCATGACACTAAACTTGGCCTGGAAATGGCCTTGACCCAATGAAATTTGGGTGCTCCCGGTTTCGTGGTGTCCACTAGAGCTGTACTGCGCCTTCCTTTCCCCAAAACATGTACCAAAGTACGCGGCTGTGTGTTGACTGAGGCAAAAGAAAGAGGCGTCCGCACAGCACACGGACAAGTTAAAGAGCCCCAGCTGGTCGAAACTACTCTGGAGCCCTGCATTATAGCACCCTTTTCCCTCCTTCCGCTTTTTTCACTCCCACCTTCCTCCTTTCTCTTACGGCACAGTACAGAAATGTTTTTACCTTAGTTGTCAAGGCGAAATTTGCTTCCATGCTGACGGTTTGAAAACCTGGCGTAGTGAAGCTTTTGCTTCAAAAGCCAGAATACTTACTTGACACACCGTCAATAATACACATGCGTACAGCACACGTTGATGGGACTCGAGAAGACATCAGACAAGTTGTACAACTAATCATTTTGTCCGAAGAGGAAGAAGCAGGCAGTAGCGCGCGTGGTGCGCTCGAGCAATCTTGGCAGCAGGTAAATCACTTTGCCTTCGGCCAACCATTCGGCTCACAGGCTTGCAGCAAGGTAAAAAAATATTGAAGCCGAGTGAGCCTGTTGGCTAAATGCTTCGTATGAGTGCAGAGAGGTCGCATTGTATTGCGCTTTCTGTTTGAGAGATTAGGTTTCGAAAGAATGATTGAAGCAAAGGCCGCTGACATAGACGATCGGGGACCTTAGCAGTCACGCACTTAAGCGCGCCATAAATGAAGGAAGGTGTTAGTGAAAGAGGAATGCCAGAAAGAAGGAACTCGGTGTAGGGCTGGCGATTATTAACGTGCGAGTAGAAGCCACAGTGCACGGACGTCTTGGCGCTTCACCACATTGAAACGCGGCCGCCATCGGACAGATTGGAGCCCTGCTACTACTTATGATAAGCAACGAATCTCCATAGATATTCAGCTAGTGAGGGGGGTCACGTCATAATTCTGCATATCAAAAAGAAACACAGTTGACGGTTTAATTGGGTAAATGCGAAGAGCGCGAAGATTACGAAAACCAAGTTGCGGAGGTCGATTCCTCGGAAAACAGAAGCAATAAATGCCCTGCCTCTGGGCTTCGAACGGTAAAAACAGCTTCAGTAATTAGGGCATTTGTCTCACCACTTGTTTCTGTATAGGCGTAAAGCCACGAGGGTTTGACTATGTTTCTGTTTTCATTTTTTGATGAGCGGACGAATGCTTGTAGTGTACGGGGTTAGGCAGCAAAAGAAAAGAATGCGCACGCCTCGTGGAAATGAATTCTTGTTTACTCAGATTGTTATTTTCGAATTCATTAAAGCCAAAAAGTAATTTAGTAATGAAAGTGTAATATTTCTGAAGTAATTTTACGTTAATAATGATTCAATTTGGGACACTAATAACTAATTTTTTAAATATTTTTTCGCGGAGTTTAATATGTAATTTGTATCTAATAATTTAAAAAATGTAATCTTCATACGTTTCTGTATGCTTTCAAAGAGTGCGCTTATACAATTCTCTGAATCCTCAGGAATAAGCAGCAAGGAAACCTAGGAGGATATCTATGTTGCGAAGAATAACCTCTCGACTTCCTCTCCTAAACGAGCCAAGCGAATCAACATGACAACCAATGAAAGCACCACAGAAGTCTCTCGCGCTTCCCTTCAGCGAGAAATCGCAACCTCGACAAAATTGAGAGAGGCTTCAGATCCCCTTTAAGACAAACGCGGCAACGTTAATGAACCCGGCCACGGAATTTCCGTGTCTGCCGTTTGCTACCACCAACTTGTGATGTTGCCTTGGACTAAGACGTACTTTTACTCGTAGATTATTTTCTTGAGCGTGACGACCAGGCTTGTGTTTTATGCAAGCTTTTCAATTCGCACACAGCTGAGCCCCGCTAAGCCCAGTGGCCCCATTGACGCGTGGGCCGCCGCAGATCAGCTACCTTCGCAGAGACCGTGCGCCGAAGAAATGGCGCTACCCAAAGCATCCTAGTATTTTCTTCGTGACGCGAGCAATGTGACGGTGTAGATAACACTGGTGGCAGTGACGACGTCGGATTTTCCCCTCACGAGCTCCTCGATGCTTTCGGGATAAAAGGAGAGCAGCCGTGAGTGCTATGCGCTTTGTTCCTACACGAATATGTGTGACCATCTGACCTGCTTGTTCTTATCGCAAGGAGACACTATTGGCAATATTATTTCTCTTGAATCAGCTCCCCTCGTTGTAGTCGATAGAAAGTCCGTTTTTATGAAAAGAATAAAATTGGAACGGTTATCTATTAAACCTATTATAGTTGGAAAGCATGGGAATTTTTTATCTTACTTGCTTTAATTCGGAGTAATAGGCGTTTATTACAAGATACAAATTACCTTGGCTGTGAGCGTACATCTGGCGCCATCAGGGAGCCGTCGCGTAAAATTGCAGATATTTTACAGTGCGCTTCCATGAGCAGTTTTGGTGTGTCACCCTACTTGCGGCGGCATCTTAGAGCCACGCCATTAATTAGCAGATTTCAAAGCTGAGTATAACGAGCGGAAGCACCCGCTGTGGTGGCTCAGTGCTTAAGAGCTTTCTTGCTGCACCCGGGGGTTCCATTCAGCACCACGTTCTTAGCATTACAAGAGGTCAGCCATGATGTGTATTGACTGCTGAGCTTGAAAGACCCATCGGGTAGACTCACTCTCTGGAGCCGCTATAGGGCTTTTTTTTGCATTACCCACGAGAGAACACTTGACTGTGACCTCAGGAAGCCGCTTAGTCAGAGTGGCGGCACAATTTGGGACAATTGTTTTGGTCGATGGCAGTGAGCGAAAGACTACTTTTGCGCTAACAGCCCATGTTCAGAGAATTGTCCTTCACATGGTAGTGATTACATTCTAAACAGACACACCGCGATGCGGTCCGTTTTAGTTCATAACGACAGCTATATATTTATTCCGAAGATTTTAGCCCGCCAAATGTCCCCAGAAAAAGAATCTATTTGATGATTAGTGTAGAGATGCCGTGTTTGGCTTTAAGGTGGCAATTTACCTGACCCCTGAGAATAAAATTGCGATTGACAGGTGTCCTCTTTAGAGGACAAACTCACTGTAGCGGGGAAGATTTAACAACAAGCCACATTCTTCTAAAGATTTCATGCGATTTGACAACACGCACATTCCATCCAGTGTTGCTACAGGTGCGAATACTTAGCCTGGCAGAGCGGGTCCAGTTCCTCGTAGATGCGGCCGAGGGGATGGTGGTCATCCTTCTTTGTTATGTTGATCAAGCAGTGACGTAATCAACGCATAATCAAAGTGTGCAGTCTGCACTCTTCCCCAAAACGACTGCTGCCGCCCAGGTGCTACATTTTGTTTATGTGTATTACTTTTATTTGAGTAAGAACAAGGGCACGTTCCTCTACGCCTCGGCTCACAGTCCTGAGAAAACAAGGGACAGCAAGGCTGGGGAAGAAAGGCCGGCATATCTAGTGAAGCAGCGCAACGGCACAATGCCAGAGCAAGAAAGGGACAAACACAGCGCTGAACTGACAACAAATGTTTATTCCGAATGCTAAGCATAAATATATATACTTCTGTCGTTGTGCCTCTGGCCTTGTGCCGTTGCGCTGCCACTAGATATGTCAGACCAACTCGCCCACCAGTTCTTATTGTACAGGCCGGCATGTTGTCCTCGGCTTTTCTTTGATACTGGATGTCGCAGTCATCAAGCACTTCCGCATCTGAATTTTGGCTGGCGTGGCGTTCTCGAGGCGGTAGAGGGTACGTGCTTTGACTCAGAGATGGGGCCGGTTCGTCAATGACAAGGCGATAGTTGGAAAACAGGATTTGTCGCAATTTTTTCCCATCAAAAAGCATTGTAGTTTGGAAGAAGAGTAATCAACTCGTCTTGCCTGCTTCAGGATAGTGCTGCGTTATTGTTGGTTGTGAGTGTATGGCCTTTATGAGGGGCATTTTTCGCAGCTTGGTGCGGGTTGGCGAATGAGTCTTGGATGTGAGCTTGTTCTTCAAGGAAGGCAATCGTCGGGCTATTTTAGATTCCTGTAATTCTCGGTGGATATTGTAAAAGACACCTGAGCATGGGCTTCTGGGAATGGCCGATGCTTCTTGCGATGCCCAGTCTTCGACCTGAGAGCAGTTCAACGATCCGCACAAGATGAGCGGTTTCTATGGCTCCTGCACTGATGCAGATGATGACGCTTGACCACGGCTTTACGCTCACACCTTCGTCGAGGACATGTAGCACGACGTGACTATTCAAATGTTCCAGCTAATATTGCACTGTCCATCTTAAGTTTGATCAACTTCAATTGGAGTCGGGGATAGGTTGGTATTCACTGAAAAAGTCCAAACTCAAAGTCACGTCGCGTGTACGACCGCGAAGCTGATATGATAAATATGTCTACTTAGTATTAAGCTGGTGCTAAATCCTTTGACGGCTTATTAAAATTGATATTACCGGCGGTGCGAATCAGAGGACCATTCCAGGTGGTCGGCAATTTCTTGCGCTGGGCAGTGTACGATCTTCTGATGATTGAATAGTCAGCTCCGGTGGGAACTAGTATAGTGACGGCGCGACATATGGACCAAGGGCGCGCGGCACGGCGCCGTTACGTCCGCCAAGGCTATCCCACCCTCCTACCCTCCAACAGGGCTTGAGGGCCGATTTTTGTCGCCGGCTTTGGTGCGCTCCGACCTCACCGGTGGCGACTGATAGCATGGGTATAGTAGTCTGACATAGGATTTTGCTTCATGCGAATATTACCCCTGAAGTATGAGCTCATTTTGTGCCAGGAGCGCAAGGTTGCTCACCCGTGTCTGCGCGCCCCTCTCGAGAACCGACTCCTTGCGACTGGAAGACAAATTTGTCGATTTCTCTACAATCGGTGATAGCGACGAATGGCGTTCTGTTGCCAGTCTCGCCGAGTTACGCCACGTCGGTGGTTGCTAGGTGTGGTCCTAATTTTCGCCTAGTGCGAGGTCTACAATTAGCAGTGCTTAGAAGTCTCCAGCCGGAAACATCGGACTGTAAATGGCCTTGACGATATCCATCAACTATAGTCTGTTTCATACATAGCAGCTTTCGCAGCAAAGCCTGCGGTAAATATTAGCGCTTCTCGTGCACATCGTAGTGCTGTGCGCCGAAAACAGTAATTTTGATCGAAAACCAAAGTGATTCTTTGTCGATACTGTAGTAGAATGATGCAAGCGCTTTATTGTGCAAATAGATTGCTTTTTCTTTTATGTTGTTTAAGACAGAGCGATTTAGCTTTCTGGCGTTTTTTCTGCGGTTTCTCCTGTATTAAGTTTTTGCAGCCAGCCGGCCGAAGCTCGCCAAAACTAGCAGCTAGGCCGGCGAGCTTCGTCAAACTCTTCTTTCGCACTTTACATGAACCACAGCAGCCAGTCGTCGTATCCGCACCGTAAGAATAACAACTAACCCTACGATGGCCCATAAACCAAACTCATCACCAGTGTTGCGTAGCCTTCAGACGAGGCTGCTCCGTGTAATCGACGCCGCACAGATTTCTGTCATCCCTCAGTATTTCATGGTTTGCTATAGTCACTGAAGGCCAAACACCAGCACCTCCCATCAGGTCCTTCACCAACACACTACATTGCGTTTTCACTTCGGAAAAATAAACACCGCTGAGGTTTCCAAAGCAGTTTTTTAGTTTACTGAAACCCAGGCAGTTATATATAGCTCGCATTGCTACTTGGTATGTAGTGATTTAATATATGGAAGGCAGAACAAATTTTTAAAGAAAAAAAACCATACGCTAAGGGCCCTATCTCGGCCCCTCATTAAATGAGCAATGGTCCGCCCTTCCTACAACTGAGGCACGACGCGAGACGGAACGGTATATTTTGTTTATTTGTTGCAGCGTGCTACTCCTGCTCTGGCAGCGCTGAATCAGGCAGGCTTCTACTCAGCTTTAGCTCTCGAAGAGAGGGCAATTCGTTTCGGGACCCCGTGCAGCACGGTTATGGAAGAGTGCTAACATTAATTTAATTCATAAGAAAGGGGATGCTAAGGAGTTGCAAAATTGCAGACCAATCAGCTTACTATATGTTACTTCTAAGGTATTTACTAAGGTCATCGCTAACAAAATTAGGACAAACTTAAACCTCAACCCAACAAAAAAGCAAGCAGGGTTTTGGAGATGGTACTTTAATATCCGTCATCTTAATACTATCAACAATGGGATAGAAAAATCTTCGAAATATAAAGAGTCCTTATATACATAGCATTTATTTATAATAAATAAAGCATTTACGTCAGCAGAAATCTCGGCAGTCATGCAGGCATTTCGAAATCAGAGTGTAGACATGCCGTATGTGAAAGTACTGCAAGATATCTATAGCGGCTTTATAGCAACCATCATCATGAGCCTGACTATACACACTGCAGGGCGAAGGCCTAACCCGGTTATGTGCTAGCTGCATACACTTGACCCCTGCGAACTTCTTAATCTCATCCGCCCACCTAATTTTCTGCCGCCCCCTGCTACACTCTCTCTTGGAATCCAGTTTGTTACCATAAGCGACCTTCGGTTATCCTCTCTTCGCACTACATGTCCTGCCCATGCCCATTTCATCTTCTTGAATTCCACTAGAATGTCAGTAACTTGAGTAATTTATCTGACCCAATCTGCGCGCTTCCTATCTTTTAATGTTACCCCTACCACGTTTCGTTCCATAGTCTTCTGCGTTGTCCTCAGCTTAAGTAGAACCCTCTTAGTTAGCCTCAGCGTTTCAGCCCCATAGGTGAGTACAGGTAAGACGAAACTGTTGTATACTTTCCTCTTGAGCGATACCGGTAAGCTGCTAGTCATAATCTGCGAGTGCTTGCCAAATGCGCTCCATCCCAATCTTATTCTTCTTGATATTTGCTTTTCATGGTCCGAATCTGCGATTACTACCTGTCCTAATAGACATATTCGCCTACTACTTCCAGTGCTTTGCTACCTAACGTAAACTGCTGTTCCTTCCCGAGGCTGTTGAACTTTACCTTAGTCTTCTGCATATTGATTTTCAAGCCTACCTTTCTACGTTTCCTGTCTAGGTCATCAATAATTATTTGCAGTTCCTCCCCCGAGTTACTTAGCAAGGCAATGTCATCAGGAAATCGCAGATTACTGAGGTATTCTGCATCTACCCTCATCCCTAACTGCTCCCATTCCAAGTCTCTGAATACTTCCTCTAAGCTAGCTGTGAATAGTACTGGGGAGATCGTGTCTCCTTGCCCAACACCTTTCTTTATGGGAATTTTGTTACTTTCATTATGCAGAACTATGGTTGATGTGCAGCCACTATATATATCTTCCAGCACTTTCACGTACGGCTCGTCTACCCCCTGATTTCGCAATGCCTGCATCAACGCTGAGGTTTCAACTGAGTCAAATGCTTTTTCGTAATCAATAAATGCTATGTATAAAGGCTGATTATATTTCGAGCATTTTTCTATCACCTGATTGGTGGTATGAATATGATCGATAGTAGAGTACCGTGTCCGAAAACCTGCTTGATCCTTTGCTTGATTACAGTCTAAGGTTGTCCTGATTCTATTAGCGATTACCTTAGTAAATACCTTATACGTAACAGACAGTAAGCTAATTAGTCTGTAATTTTTAAGGTCCTTAGAGTCCCCTTTCTTATGAATGAGGATAATGTTTGCATTCTTCCATGGTGCCGGTACCGTCGATGACACCAGGCACTGCGTATACAGGGTGGCCAGTTTTTCCAGCACAATATCCCCTCCCCCTGTCCTTTAGGAAATCTGTAGTTATCTGATCCTCTCCAGCTGATTGCCCCCTTTTCATAGTTTCTAATTGTTTCTTGACCTCGTCCTTCGTCACTGGTGGAACGTCTGACTGTTTTCCCTACCAGATAGCGCATACCGCCAATATCATTACGGTCCTGACTTCTTTGGCTACTGTAGAGATCTGTATAGAACTCCTCGGCTACTTTGACTATCTTACCCATATTCGTGATGACGTTGTCCGCCTCTTCCCTTAGCGCATACATCTGGTTTGTTGCCTATGCCCAATTTCTTCTTTACCATTTTAAGGCTTCCTCCGTACTTTACAGCATGCTCAATGTTCTTCATGTTATACTTCCTTATATCGGCCACCTTGCGCTTATTGATTAGCTTTGATATCTCGGCCAATTATGTCTGGTGGAAGCTTTCATACTCTGGCATTTCTTAATCAAATCTTTCGTCTCCTTATACAGCTTACCGGTACCCTCTCTAACTATTCTACCTCATATTTCTACAGCGCACTCAATAATAATATCTCTGAAATTATTGTTCATTGCTTCTATGGTAATGTCGCCCTCCTCGGTTAGAGCTGAATATCTATTCTGTAACGAGATCCTGAACTCTTCTGCCCTCCCCCTCACCACTAATTCGTTGATGGGTTTCTTCAAATCTGTTTTGTTGCTTTTTTCAGATTTAGGCTAATTCGGGACCTCAACATCCTGTGGTCACTGCATCACACTTTCCCGATTACCTCTACATCTTGCATATAATGGCCAGGGGTTGAACACAGTATGAAGTCAATTTCATTTTTAGTTTCCTCGTTAGGGCTTTTCCATGTCCATTTCCTGTTCTTCCGTTTTCTGAAGAAGGTATAAATGATTCTTAACTTATTAGGCTCTGCAAAGTCAACTAGTAACTCCCCCCTGCTAATCCTAGAACCTATGCCATAGTCACCTGCTGCCTGGACTCCTGCCTGTTTTTTTCCCTACCTTGGCATTGAAATCACCCATTAGTACAGTATACTGCGTCTTTACTTTTCGCATTGCCGATTCTACATCTTCGTAGAAGCTTTCAACTGCCTGGTCATCATAACTACATATAGGTGCATAGGCCTGTACAACCTTGTTTATACCGCTTATTAGACCTAATTACGATGCCTGCCACCCTCTCATTAATACTATAGAATTCATCTACATTGCCCGCTATATACTTATTAACAAGGAAGCCTACTCCTAGTTCTCGCCTCTCCGGTAAACCTCGATAACAGTACATTCCCATCCTTCAGTACAGTATATGCCTCATTCGGCCTCCTAACCTCACTAAGCCCTATGACATCCCATTTCATACCCTCTAGTTCCTCTAACCCCCTTCATGGATCACTGCCTTGTCGTGGCGGAGGGGCTTGCGAAACTCGATGAAGTCGTGAGCTCTGCTGTGTAGGGCCACCCAAGATAGACAGGTCACGGCAGAGAGTTCTGACAAAATGTGATTCACTGGAGAAGGCAATGGCAACCCACTCCAGTATTTCCTGCCAAGAAAACCCTATGGCCAGTCACAATACCATTATCGATATGGCGCCGGAAGATGAGCCCCCCAGGTTGGAAGGCGTCCCACATGTTACTGGGGATGAACAAAGGGCGATTCCTAGTAGCTCCAGGACGAATGAAGCGGCTGGGCTAAAGCCAAAAGGACGCTCAGTTGTGGATGTGTCGGGAAGCGACCGGAAAGTCCGATGTTGCAAGGAGATATATCACATAGCAACATGGAATCTAAGATCTATGACGCAAGGTAAACTGGATATCGTCAAGCGAGAAATGGACAGATTGAACATTGATATCTTGGGTATCAGCGAGCTCAAGTGGACCGGAATGGGAGAATTTAACTCCGGCGACCATTATGTCTTTTATTGTGGGCACGAATCCAAGAGAAGGAATGGGGTCGCTCTCATAGTAAACAGAAGAATGGGCAAAGCAGTGCTAGGGTACAACCCCAAAAACGACCGAATGATTTCACTTCGGATCCAAGGTCACCCTTTCAACATAACAGTTATCCAAGTCTATGCACCGACCACTGCTGCTGAAGAAGCTGACGCTGAGAGATTTTATGCGGACCTACAATGCCTTTTAGACCGCACCCCATCATCAGACGTCGTTTTTCTCATAGGAGACTGGAATGCTAAGGTCGGGAGTGAAGAAATATCCGGAATTACAGGCAAGTTCGGTCTTGGTGAGCCAAATGAAGCTGGGCAGAGGCTAGTAGAGTTCTGTCAAGAAAACAACCTGACCATAACGAATACTCATTTTCAACAGCACAAGAGGCGCCTGTACACATGGATTTCACCGGACGGTCTGTACAGGAATCAGATCGATTATATTATTTGCCGGCAGAGATGGAGAAGCGCTATACAAGCAGTAAAAACAAGGCCTGGGGCCGATTGTGGCACCGATCATCAGCTTCTTGTTGCCAAAATTAAGCTTCGATTGAGGAAAACGCAGAAAACTAGAAGGCCCTTTCAGGTATGATCTGGAACAGATTCCATTAGAATATGCTGTGGAACTGAGGAATCGATTTCAAGAATTAGATCTAGAAGACAAAGAGCCCGAAGAGATGTGGACTGATGTTCGTGATATAATACAAGAAGTTGCTGCTAAGGTAGTTCCAAAGCAAAAGAAATGCAAAAAAGCAAACTGGTTATCTGAAGAGGCTTTGCAAGTAGCTGAGGAAAGGAGGATGGCAAAAGGTATGGGGGAAAGAGAAAGATACAAGGTTCTCAATGCGGATTTTCAGAAAATAGCAAGGCGAGATAAGAATGCCTTCCTGAACATACAGTGTCAAGCAGTTGAGGACAACAGCCAATTAAGGAACACAAGAGCTCTGTATAAGACAATCAAAGATATCAAAGGAAGCTTCTGTGCTAAGCTGGGCGTGATAAAGGACAAACGAGGCAAGGACCTCACTGAAGCCTCAGAGATAAAGAAGAGGTGGCAGGAATACACAGAAGAACTGTACAAGAAGGACCCGGATGTGCAAACCCAACATAGGACGGTTGTGATTACTGATCTCGAGCCGGGCATCCTGAAGAGTGAAGTTGAATGGGCCTTAGCCAGCCTTGCTAAGAACAAAGCTAGCGGAATTGATGGTATTCCAGCTGAGTTGCTTCAAAACCTCAACCACGACGCTGTTAACACACTGCATACATTATGTCAAAAGATTTGGACAACCCTGCAGTGGCCACAGGATTGGAGGAGGTCAGTTTACATCCCCATTCCAAAGAAAGGCAGTGCCAAAGATTGTTCCAACTACCGCACGATCGCGCTTATTTCGCATGCTAGCAAGGTGATGTTAAAAATCTTGCAAGGTAGGCTGCAGCAGTATGTGGATCGGGAGCTTCCGGACGTGCAAGCTGGGTTTCGCAAGGGCAGAGGAACTAGAGACCAAATTGCCAACCTTCGCTGGATCATGGAAAAAGCAAGAGAGTTCCAGAAACCCATTTACTTCTGCTTTATTGATTATGCGAAAGCGTTTGACTGCGTAGATCACAGCAGATTGTGGCAAGCTCTCCAAGAGATGGGAGTTCCAATTCACCTCTTCTGTCTCCTCAGGAACCTTTATGAAGGGCAAGAGGCCACAGTCAGAACTGGGCATGGTCTTACTGATTGGTTTCCGATTGAGAAAGGGGTGAGGCAAGGCTGCATACTGTCGCCCTGCCTATTTAACCTATATGCAGAGTGCATCATGAGGAAGGCCGGTCTGGACGAGTCTTCAGCTGGAGTGAAGATTGCTGGAAAACGTATCAACAACCTTAGATATGCGGATGATACCACTTTAATGGCAGAAAGTGAAGTGGAACTCAAGAGACTTCTGATGCGCGTACAAGAAGAGAGTGAGAAGTTTGGGCTTAAACTGAACATTAAAAAGACGAAGATCATGGCGTCTTGGCCTATCAAGTCCTGGAGCATCAATGGACAAGAAGTGGAAGCTGTGACAGATTTTCTGTTCTTGGGCGCCAAGATTACCTCGGAAGGAGACTGCAGCCATGAAATTAGGAGACGCCTGCTTCTGGGAAAGAGAGCAATGGTTAGCCTTGACCGCCTAGTAAAGAGCAGAGACATTAGTCTGCCAACTAAGATCCGTATAACCCGTGCTATGGTCTTTCCAGTTGTGATGTATGGATGCGAGAGTTGGACTGTGAAAAAGGCTGACCGTCGAAGAATTGACGCGTTTGAATTGTGGTGCTGGCGAAGACTCTTAAGAGTTCCTTGGACTGCCAGAAGATCAAATCAGTCGATATTGTCGACCATAAACCCTGACTGCTCATTGGAGGGTCAAATTCTAAAGTTAAAGCTCAGCTACTTTGGTCATCTGATGAGAAGAGAGGATTCGCTGGAGAAAGATTTGATGTTGGGAAAGGTTGAGGGTCGCCGGAGAAGGGGTAGGCAGCGAACGCGATGGTTAGATGGCATTCTCGAGGCATTGCAGATGAAGCTATGTGATTTTAAGAAGATAGTGAGAGACCGGAAAGCGTGGCGTGACAAGGTCCATAGGGTCACGAAGAGTCGGACACGACTGAACGCCTGAACTGAACTGAGTTCCTCTAACAGCGCTGCTAAGCTAGCTTCACTAGCTAGGGTTCTAGCGTTAAATGTGGCCAGGGTCAGGTTCCAATGGCGGCCTGTCCAGCGAAGCCAGGCTTTCTTAGCACCCCCTGCTGCGTCACAGGTCTGACCGCCGCCGTCTTCAGTTCCGCAGCCGCTGGTGACTGAGGGCCGGGGTTTTATAGAACTAATCATGGGTGGTATCGGCCAATTACTGCACCAGGCTGGCCAACTCCTGTTCTGGGGAGGAAGTGCGTCCGGAGGTGTTCACCGGCATCAGGTCGCACCCCAAACCTGTTTATGCAATTCCATCGACACGCGGATTTTTTTTTATCCGGTGGAGAATTGCGCAGCACCGGGATTTGAGCCCCGGTCCCCTTGCATGCGAGGCGGGTGTTCTACCGCTACGCCACCGCTGCACACAGCAACCATAGTTCTGCATAAAGCAAGCAACAAAATTTCCACAAAGAAAGGCGTTAGGCAAGGAGACATGAGTTTATTCACAGCTCGCTTAGAGGAAGTATTCAGAGACTTGGAATGTAGTAGTTAGGGATAAGGGTTTATGGAGATTACCTCAGTAATCTTCGATTCGCTGATGACATTGTCTTGCTAAGTAACTGAGAAGAACTGCTAAGAATGATTGATGACCTAGAGAGAAAAGGCTTCAAAATAAATATGCAGAAGACTAAGGTAATGTTCAATAGCCTGGAGAAGGAACAGTAGTTTAAAATGGGTAGCGGAGCACTTGAAGTGGTAGGCGAATATATCTACTTAGGACAGCTAGCAACCGCAGATTACTCGAGATGCGCTTTGCATGACGGCTTCGTGTACGCGCACGGCGCCACGATCTCGCCCCACTGACGTTCTCAAGGAGGTAAAAGCAGCGATCTGATGCGCTTGACCTTTGGCGTTCTCATCTTTTTCGTGAATTATAGACGAAACTACGCTATTTTAGTAACAGTTTGTATGCGCAAAAAGCTTCAGAAGGTGCAGGATACCAACTTAATATATTTTTCCAGCATCGTTAAGAAGCAATTATGCAAGGAACAGAGCAAAGACGTCAAAAAACGCGCCTCGAATCGCTGCCTTTACATCCTTCTGAATGCTGGTTTTGCTACATTGTGATGCCGTACATACCCACGACGTCGCAGCCACGCGTAGCCTATCCCCGTATTACGCGGAACAGAACGAGGCCCGTGGTGGCAGTTTACGTTTTGTAATTACGACATTCAATCGATCCTAACAGTACTGACAATGGGTGCCGTCTAAAAATTACAATTTTTAACCTTCCATCCGGCTTTACCGTGCTTACTGCCCGGCTGTAAAAAAAATTGACAAACCATACAAGGAACAGAAGAATCGACATTAGAAACCAAGTAAAAAGGGCTTTTATTTAAACATGCGTTCAAAAAAAAGATAAGACGAAAACTGCCGCATATAATAAGTACAGGCCCGTGATCAGAACAAAGTTTCTGGACTAAAAAAAAACACAAATGCCTTCCATTCCAAACAACATTCATAACACAAGAATAAATGATGAGAATACAGAAAGTAAAAAAACATACTGAAAGCACACGTAAACATAAAAAGTAGTGGCGAAAATTTTTGGCACCACTCTTCGACATTCGAAACTTTCTCATGCATTCCGCACAAAAAATGCGAAGGTTCTTTAGTTTCACGCGCAAATGTACAAGCGGCATAAGGTAGCAAATATATAAAGTGCTTCTTTATTATCATTTGGAAAGGCGTAACAACAGTTTACTAGCTAAAACGTGTTCCCCAGTGTTATGCTCAGGACTGTGGACTTGCATTTCAGAAAAAAAATCAACGCCTAACGCAAAAACACAATGAGTTACCACGGAAGAAAGACGAGTGTGAAGAAGGAGCAGGGCCATAAAATGCAGTTTTGTTTGACAGTGATGTGTAATTCACAAAGGCAATTTTTCACAGGAAACAGTCAACTTTAAACTATAGTGAATAAAGAGTTAATTGAATTTGACAACCCGCGGGCATGGTAGTTTTTGCTTGAAAGCCACAAAAACACGCTGCAGAAACATCTGGCGAGACAAAAAGCAGTTCGGGTACGCACATAGTAGAAACATTTTGCCCCGAAGACTGCAGCTTAAATAAAGCGATCAGTTCAAAACAATTGCGTGCACCCAGTTAGGCGATAAGGCAAGAAGGTTGCGAATGGCTGCAGATGTTACGTATGCACGGAAACAAGAATGATAATTAATCCTGAATTGCTTTGTTGCTTGGTCATTCCCGTGCTGTCGTGCCGGGGGGCCGAGAGAGAGCCAAGCATCCACGCCGCTCCAGAACCAAACACAAACTCTTTTATTCCAATCCCCTCTGGCTGCGCTTCAGCTTAGAGGGCGCCACCATTAGGTTCATAGGTGGCGACTCCAACATGATTAACTGAATAAAAATGCCGAAAAGCTATCTCCACTGGCAACAGGAAACATCCGTGCAGAAATATGAGAAGACTAGCACAGAGCGCACGAGCAGGGCTCGGCAATATTAACGCAGTTACTTTCACTGGCAATGCACTAACTATGCGTCATTTGAACGCAGGTGTATAATAAGCCCCTTTGTTCTGTAGCATCCTCAAGCGCTCATGACCGCCGGCTCGACGCGATTAAGACGCAAAACGTAACAAAAACAATATAATGAGATTTTCCGTCCAAACAGACAGATGCAAAAACACGATGATATTTTCCTCCAGAAAGACACAAAAACTGGGTTTCAAGCATATCCTTCAGGGCTGCCATATTGCCACGAACTGTTTAAATTTTTATTTGTTCATGTTCGACAGCCGCTGACATGCGGCCTTATCATTGTTAGTCTGGCACGCTTATCAATTCTGTATCCCGTGTTTGTTCATGCTCGTTGTCGCGATACGACGCGTTACCATTTTCTTTGTCGCAAATGATGCGCCGAGATCTGTCTCAAAGATTCCGATCACTCGCGTATGTTTCTACAATGTTCCAGGTTGTGCTACTAGCAGTTTGAAACGTTATCTAGATTGTTATGAGCAGCCTTTAAATTGGACGAGTGCGACGGGCATTCTTTGTTCGACGATCGACGAGCACGATTGTTGCTATCGCCGCCGCCGATTTGCTTAGTTCTTTTGCAGGCGCAAGTCAGCCCAATAAAGAAATAATTTCAGTACCATCAAGGCTATCTTCTTTTGGTGTTTACGGAATTGTCACCACTAGGTGAATTCTGGTGGAGGTGCTGCCTTTGAACCTTCAAGCGAAGACCCCAGCCTTGTTCCTGTTACCCTGAAGGACCAGCCAACAGTCTACCGAACCAGTCGCCGGCTTCAAGGGCTCCAATCTGAACACGGTCTGCTGCCGGACCCCATTCGATCTTGGAAGGCATACACGCTGACAATGGCCCAGCCTACAGCACCAGTTGTTTTCGTCCAACCCAGTGAGCCCCCTGCTTCCATGGACGACCGGATGAAAATGCGGGAAACTGGATGGACCTTTTCGACCATGTGGCAGAATTCAACGGCTGGAACGACGCTGCGAAACTCCGGCAAGTCTACTTTGTTCTTCAAGGACATGCCCGAGTTTGGTTCGAAAATCACGGGACTTCTTTCAAGGATTGGGAGATATTCAAGCCCCGTTTTTGATGGCCTTCGCAAGTTCTGTCCCAAAAGAAAGAGCTGAGGCCCTTCTTCAATCAAGAATTCAACTACCAAACGAGCCCGTCCTGGTCTACGTAGAGGAGATGAAGCGCCTGTTTCGCCGCGCCGACCCTAACATGACCGAAGGTAAGAGAGTGAAATTCTTAATGCAAGGCGTTAGAGTCGCTTTTTGCCAAGCTTGTCCGGAACCCGCCAAAAACTGTGGAAGAATTTGAAAGTGAAGCATCGACCATCGAGAAGACGTTGGACACCCGGATGCGCCACAACGAGCGGCCACTTCAACCAGACTACTTAAGTCACTACCCCAGCGCATCTGTAAGCGGATAGAACCTTCGGGACCTCATCCGGGAGATCGTGCAAGAGGAGCTCCGCCGATTGCTGCCATCATCGCAACAACTCCAGGTGGCGACGCTGGCGGACGTCATCCGTGAAGAAGTCCAGCAGGCGCTGGGCGTTCCTCAAGCGACGGCTGAGATAGTTCCAGCACAAGAGGCAACAACGATGAACTATGCTGCTGCATTACATCGCCCTGCGCCCCGACGTGATGACTTTCTAAGCCCTCGCCGCTACCGTCCTGTTCCTGAAAGCCGCCCCTTGGCCCCCGCCCGCCAAGCCTACCAACGACCCCCAAGCCCAAGGAAGTGCGACGCCTGGAGGAGAGCAAATAAACGGCTGTTATGCTTCCACTGCGGTGAGAACGGCCAGATTCTGCGCCACTGCCCGTACCGACGAATCGGTCTCAGTGGATTTGCAGTCGATGCTCCACGGCCACGCCCAGGTGAACGACCGCAAGAAATCGACAACTATCTACGTGGCGGTGAGATTGCGCCTTCAAGCCGTCGGCTCAGGTCTCCATCGCCGTACAGGGCCCGCTTTGCGTCGCCAGGCCATAACTACAATGAGAGTGTGCGCAGAAGGTCCCCAAGCCCACGCAGGGGAAACTAAATAGAGCAACCTTTGGAGGTGAGGTTGCTTCAGCGCGAAAACACGAAGATCCTCCATCACCGACGATTAGTCAGCCCACCTGGACAATTTGTTTACACCTAGCTGAATATGTCGTTCACAGATGGCCAAGTTGCAAGATTTGAAGCTTATCTGGACGTCATCAACATATACAGAACAAGAAATAGTTTTTGGCAGCACGGTTTTTAAAGAGTTCATTTTGACTACGAAAAGTGTGCAACTGAGAACACCACCTTGAGGGACACCATTTTCCTGAATGTACTGCTTTGAATATGCATTGCCAATACGAACTTTGAAGGTCCGTTCAGACAAGTAACTTCGAATTGTGTTCAACATGCTTCCTGTGATGCCAAGAGAGAAGAGGTCGCGGATGATACCATAGCGCCAAGTGGTATCATATGCTTTTTCAAGATCGAAAAAGACAGATAAACAATGTCGTTTAGGTACAAAAGCATCCCTTGCATAAGACTCAAAGGCAATGAGCTGATCAGCTGTTGATCGCCCAGCTCTAAAACCAGCTTGGTTTTGATGAAGAAGACCATTGTATTCAAGGAAATGAAGAAGGCGACGATTTACCATTTTCTCAAAAAGCTTGCATAGACAGCTGGTTAGTGCGATAGGCCGATAACTAGCAGCAAGTGTGGGTTCTTTTCCGGGTTTTAATATTGGGATGATGATCGCTTCCTTCCATGCTTTAGGAAAGCGTCCTGTGGCCCATACTTTATTATACAGGGAGAGTAGGGTTTCAAGAGTTCACATGCAGATGCCTGAGCATTCCATATGTGATCCTGTCAGGACCTGGTGCTGTGTTCCCACATGTGCCAAGTGCAATCTTCAGCCCCTGCATGGTGAAAGGGCTATTGTACCCTCCTGTGCACGGTCTTTTATCACATATAGGCTTCCTCTCCTCAGTTACCTTGTGCCGCAAAAAAGAATCTGTATAGTGCGCTGAGCTGAATACATATTCGAAGTGTTGCCCTAATGTGTCTGCTTGATGTTCAAGAGAGTCACCACTGGTGCTGACAAGGGGCGTTGGGATTGTGCTATATCCTTTAAGTGCTCTTATCCTGTTGTGAACTTTGTTAGCATCAGAATAAGAGTTCACAGAAGAAAGGAATGATGACCAGCTTTCTCGCTTGGAGATGCGTCGAACACGCCTGCCATTTGCCTTTACTCGCTTAAAGGCAATTAAGTTTTCAGCTGTGGGGTGTCTTCGCAAGTTCGACCATGCCTTGTTCTGAGCTTCACGAGCAGTCTTACATTTCCTGAAAAATGTCTCGCTGGCGCACCATGTAATTTTTGTGAGAACCGAAAAACACTGTTGCCTTCTTTGTGGTTTAGGAATGCCGCTATTTAACTTGGACAGTAAGTAGCTGTCGAAAAAATACAATGGTTTGATACCACCCTTTTGTAAGAGTGAAGGTCTAAAGAAAAAAAAAGGATTTTTATGCGGATCGATGTTTAAGCAACTTTTTTCCGGTCCACTATCCTCCCACTTCCAGCCATTCTCCCTCCTTGCTTTCATTTATTTTTTCGTTGCCACATCGAATTCCCAAAAGTCGGTCGCACAATTATTGCCACTCTAAAGCCTGAATGTTCTGCTAACTGGCATCTTTTAGTTTCTGCAGGTCAAGCAAGCATTACGGAGAAGCTGACTTGGTGATAAAGACAGTAGCGTATCTAAGCGGCGTGACGTGATCTCGGGAATGATGTTGCTGGTGCCTGGCAGCAGCTAGTCATCGGCTAGTTTATGTGACTTTTTAAACCGATTAAACCAATTTAAAACAGAGTATACCAACCTCATAGAAAAAGCAGAAAGCTAGTGAATAAGACGCTCTTATAATGTTTGCCAACAAGCCGTCTACTGAGCATTCCCCAGGTTGGCGCGCATATTCTTCATGGTCTTTGGAGAATTACTGCGAGTTTCACGTCAGCAGAACACAATTGCAGGTTACGATATTTCATATGAACTTGTTTCTGCAGTAACAAACACGACGTGCAGAAGCAGTAGATCTCTGTCATTGAAGTTGCAATCCCTAGCACAGTAATAAACCTACATTTAAAGCTGTGGAAGCACAATGTGGAGAAGGGTGGGAGATTCCTTTTTATTGCCGCATGGACACAAGCCTTCTGAAACAATTCTTCCTTACCACTCTGATGCATCCAACTGCAATTCGTGAAATGATAATTTAATGAGCTGGACCGACGACTAGCCCTGCCAGTACTTCGGACACAGCAGGGTAGAATTGCTAGCCGCAGGGCACAGCTTCAGCGCAAGAAATGGGCGCTAGAGACCAGCGATGGCGACAGGGATGCCGCAGAGCTGTGCGTTCTTTGTCTTCATTCAATACCCGGGGGGTGAATAAGTCACCATCCTGGTGATGCACGAGAAATACGGAAAGAGGGTTGTAATACTGCTTGAGGCGGCTACCAGGAACAACTTCGTGGCCGCGATGGCGGGGATCGGAAGAAGGGGTGACTGGCTCGATGAGGTAATCGACAGGGGATGTGCGTTCTAATACGTGATAAGGTCCATGGTACTTGGTTTAAAATTTGCAGGTGGCAGCAACGCATAACTATACGAAGGAACGTCGGAGCAGGCGTGTCACTATGATGCTGATCTTGGTGATAGCCTTGATATTGGAAGTAAATGTTTGAGCTTTCTTGGCCTGCCCAATATCTGACAAAGCATCGTACTCAGAGGCATCTCAGTGGCATGGCAAAATCGTGTCAAGGAAAAAAGGTGG
Source organism: Amblyomma maculatum (assembly GCF_055883805.1). Lineage (NCBI taxonomy): Eukaryota > Metazoa > Arthropoda > Arachnida > Ixodida > Ixodidae > Amblyomma > Amblyomma maculatum. Next base: position 8,740,256 of record NC_139350.1, read on the forward strand.
TTCACGGCCGTATAAGAGAAAGAAGGGTGAAAACCAGTTGTTTCTTGGGTGGCAGTGCTATACGCGAACATCACAAATGGCATTACCTGGTCCCAATTGGAGCTCCCAGAGCCAGATGTAGCATACCATGCGAAAATATCCCCGAAGGTATGGTTGAACCTCTCTGTGAGACCGTTCGTTTGAGAATGGTACGCGGTTGTAGCACGAAGTATCGATTTGCATGAAGACAGGAGATCTTGGACTACTTCGGACAGAAAAACACGACCTCTGTCACTGAGTAGCTTGCGAGGGGCACCGTGTCAAGGAACGAAAGAACGCAGAAGTAAATGGGCTACCTCGCGGGCTGTCGTCAAGGGAAGTGCGGCAGTCTCCACTAAACGGGTCAGGTGATAGACAGCGACGGTGACCCATTGATTGCTAGCGGCACTGCACGGTAGCGGACCATAAAGGTCTATTCCCACACAATCAAACGGCCGAGCTGGACACTGTAAAGGCTGCAAATGTTCAGCGAGGAGGTGGGGGGGAAGTATTCTGTAGAGCGGATGTTAAAAAACTGTACATTCCTCGCCAGTAATACCTCTGACGAATTCAATCGTAGGTTACCCGGACACCGGCATGAGCGCTTTGTGGGTCATTATAATAATTGGCACAAACATCGGAGCGGTGGTGGTGTGGAATGTCAAGACACTTTCTGCCCTCTGAGGTATAGTTCCTTCGGTAGAGGATGTCGTCTCGAATGGTGAGGTGCGAGGCTGGTCGGCGGAGTGCCATTGGCTATTTTTCTTACTACCATAGCAAGTGCGTAACACTCAGCGGTAAAAATGCTCATACACTGAGGTAATCTTACTGGTTTTTCCCATTTTCCTTGAACTACTGCACTTCCAGCATGCTTGATTGTCCTGGAGCCATCTGTATAAAACTGTGTGCAATTTGAATACTTTTCTTTAAGAGCTAAGAATAGTTGCAAAATATGTTCATGTGGTGTTTTCTGTTTACAAAACCGAGTCAATGTGAAATCACAAACAGTGGGGGGCTGTACCATGGTGGTAGTGGATCGTGCCTGGATTCAATATCAGGGAGGGAACTTAGTATTCCAAATTCTTGGCATTTATCCTCGCACCAGAGTAGTAAGGGTTTAACTGGGGTCTATTGCTGAATAATACTCTAGAGTCGCACTTTGTAACAAGAAAGTAGCATATATGTTTTGGTACTGAGCGTATTTTGAGATATGAAAATGTAAGCATGGTTCTTCTGTATTCGAGGGAGGGTTCATTTGTTTCAACATAGAGACTGTTTGTGAGAGAGGTTCTATATGCACCATATGCAAGACGCAAACCAAGGTTCTGCACAGGGTCCAGTCGTTTTAAGTATGATGCTCTTGCAGACCCGTACACTACACAACCATAATCCAAACAAGACAGTACAATGGAGTGATTAATGTGCAAAAGGCATGTTCTATCAGACCACCAGTGTTTTCTTGAAAGGCCCTTGAGTATACTTATGGGTTTGGTAGCTTTCTTTTTAAGAGTATTGATATGAGACAAGAGTGTGAGTTTTCTGTCAAAAGTTATCTCCAGGAATTTGTACAGAGTGAGACGTTGAATAAAAACTGCAACTGTTTTCTGTGGCGAAAACTGAAATCAATTTTTTCTGCCCACGTCATTAGTTTAATTGTTAGCTGCATTTGCCTCTCACACGTTGCTACGTTAGAGGAAGTGCAAGCTATTTGAAGATCGACGTAGAACGAGTACATAATGAGTTTTGGTATTACTTTGGAAATGGAAATCAATTTTACTACAAAGAGCGTTGTACTTAAAATACATCCCTGTGGAACACCCTTCTCTTGGGTAAAGGTTTTTGATAGCGTAGTATCAAGACAGACCTGAAATGTACGTTTGGATAGAAAATCATTCAGAATTTTGAGCATTCGGCCATGAATCCCTAATCTGCTAGGTCGCGTAGGATCCCGAACCTTCAGGTTGTGTCGTATGCTTTGTCGAGGTCAAAGAAAACGGTGAGACAGTATTGCCTGTGTATAAACGTCTCTCTATGTTTTCAAGGCGAACCAGATGGTCTGTTGTTGAACATATTTTTCTAAAACTGCATTGGTTAATGTCCAAAAGTTCACGAGATTAAAGAGTAAACATTCATTTGATGTTAAGAACGCTTTCAAAAGATTTGGCTAGACAGCTGGTGAGGGCAATGGCCCAGGTAGCGCAGTTAACCGGTCTGATATTGGAAATGTGCTGGCAAAACATGGCGCAAGGGCGACACATTGTTGCCGGTATGTTTCTGATATTGGTCATGCCATACTATATATAAGCTGGTTACTACGGGCCAGGTATGCCATTGCTTGCTGACATTGGTGCTATGTCTGGAAACCAGTGATAAACATTATCCTGCTATACGTGTGGCTCGCCAATAAATCGCATATGCTGGTGTCAGCTTGGCAACAGCGTCCAAAGATTGATCGGTCTTCCAACATTTCCTATACGTTCGTGTGCATTGGCAAATATTCATCGCTCGCAGAGATTGGAATGCGAACGTTTGACATACGTTTGTGTACGTTTGCAAAAATTGTTCGCTCATTTAGGCTTTAGTGTCAACGTCTGATATATGTTTATGTATGCTGGCAAATATTCGCTCATTAGGATCACGCTGCCAACATGAGGTACTACATTTTGCCAAATATTGATCAACACTACCTGGTTATTTAGCCATACTGCTAGCGAGCGTAGATCAACATTTCCCCCCCTGTCAACATCTCACGTATTTTGGCATGTACTCCTCGGTGTTTCCAATTAGTATTTACAGCTTTTAGGTAAGCAATAAGCAGCACATTGAATTTGCTCGCATGTGTAGGTTATCAGACGAGGTGTACACAAATTTCAAAAATAATTCTTGTCTGCCTTATCTAATAGCGGTCCATGAACATTCAGGCTACATTAGCTATCGGACATTATTATATTATAAAACTAGTGGCAGTCGCATCCATAGGCTACTCCATTCGATTGCATTCTCAGTGTACGTGCGGTTTTAGACATACAACCCAAACTTTACCATTATATTCATGCGAATACGCATGCAAGACAGACAGTCTATGAAAACATCCTTGAGGTGGTTAGCTTTTGATCCAAACGTCTCTTGCAGTTCAGCATCCAAAAGCAAAAATGCCAATGGTACATGGAGTGTCATGAAACACCTCGCCGCAGCTGAGGCCGTTCAGGCGGCCATCGCGACATTTACGCATGAACATGAGAACTGAAATTGAATATTTATTTTATATATAGAGCTGAATCTCTGGTAACACACGCGCTCTAGAAATATTCTACAAATCTACAAATTGGAGCTGCCTAGAAATGTGACCGTCTCCAAGTTGACAAACTAATAATATAAGAGGCTAAATATTTTGTTACTACATCGTATTTAAATAGGGGGTTGACGACAGCAATTAGTTTTTTTTCTGTCCGCCTGTCCGCATTGTCGTGACGCTGGGGCTACGTTGTCCCGGCCTTCACTTGGTAGCGTGCAGAGACTCGGGGTTGAAGAAGGACTGAATCTTCGTAGTTGGTAAAATATATACAAGCAGGTTTACTGGCACTTTGAGAATACGTATTTACAAGAATATTTACATGAAAAAGAAGGGTACATCAGCAAAATGACAAGCGTTAAGAGTTCATAGCGAGAAGCGACTGGATGAGCCGTTTACCCAGGGCCCAGAGCGACATTTCGTGCTCTGCAGCGTCCTTAAAAACCCCCTATGTCCAGCCCCTCTCTGAAGATGCTGACCAACCAAATCCAGGGCACGCCCCTCAGGTATCGGCATCCAATCGAACACATCACTGCACTGATGGTCTGAAGCACTGACTGGTCCGGCATTCATTCGTTGGGCGTGATCACTTGTTGGCGGGAAAAGCTTGGGAACGGCGAGGAGAGGAGGTACATTTCTATTCTTCAGCAAAGAAACCACAGGCTGGTTCTGTCAAGGGGTTTTACTTCTCAGAAACCCGAGTGCACGTGGCGCCGCATAGGGCTCCCAACATGGTCCCTTTTCGACAATTGCAAATCTTTCCTGCATTCCCGGGAAATCACTTAATGGCCGTATGAGTCATGCTCCTTTCTTGTCCTGCACGTCAGCGGACATGTCACTCTGTCGTCTCCTTTGGATAGGAGGCATTCATCACTGGAGGATAGAACTTCTCGACTGGAAGGGTGAACAAAAGAAAGAAAGCACTTCCTGCTATTTCCCGCAGGGGGACGTTTCTTTGTGTTTTTCCAGAGGTTCTCTTGACAGGGTCAATTTGGCATTTGCAGGTTGTCCACAAAGCAAAACATGCTTACAAAACAGGATTCCTGGAAACAGGCTCACTTAGAGCCATTGGACCATCACCACATATTCACAAAACTTATCCATGCCCACAGGCGAACAATAGAGCGCGCAATTGCGGATGCTTGGTCGTAACAGCCTCCTCCCCCGCCAGAAGAGTCTCGGAGGGCAGCAGTCCCAGCTGCTGCATGAAGAGACGACTTAATGGCCTGCACGTGAACGCTTGAAGCTCGCTGTTGCTTGTCGCGTTGTCTTGATTGTTGTAGGCCAATAGTATTCTTGCAACAGCCTCTGCTTTGTTTTCCTTATTCCAAGGTGACATGACCACGAGCTGCCATGGGAAAGTCGCAGTAAGTCTCCGCGGTACTTTTGGGGAACGACTAATTGGTCCCGCTCTACTCCGCGCTTATCCTTGAATAAGCGATACAGCACTCCCTTTCTCATCTCAAAAGAAATGTTCTTTGCTGTCTTAGTGGCGCGGTGGCGCTCTCTTATCTCCTGTATCTTGGGATCATTGGCTTGCTCCATAGCTAAGTCCTCTCGAGTTCCACTTAAAAGTCTCGTGAGATTACTAGACACTGGCGGCAAGAGGTTACTCTCAAGAACGTCCTCATTCCGCGTCTCATCAAGCTCACTTTCAAGTTGACATATCTGAGATGCCTCGCTCTCAAAGTTTTCTGACCTGCTATCTTCCGCATTTACCACTGTTTTAACTGCCGTTTCCTCCGCTGTGGATTTTTCTGGAATGAGCAGTGTAGCTAGTTCTCGCGCCTTTGAACGTGTTAAGGCTTGCACAACTCTGTCTCCGAAAAGGATGCCCCTCTTTCGCAGCAGCATGTCCGATTTGTTGGAGAACAAATACGGATAGCACTTAGGAAGCTTTCCTGAAACGGCAGCCTCGGTTGTTAATTCGCCGAAAGGGCCCTCGATGACCACGTTCGCGATCGGCAAGCACACACTCTGTTCCTCAACTACCTGTCGGATCCATGCACACTGTCCTGTATAGTCGGAAGGCGATACATACGCCGGATGGACAACATCCATCGTTGCGGCCGAATCGCGCAGTACCTTGCAAGGCTTCCCGTTGACTACTAGGTCATGCAGGTAGGGTTCTAAAAGCTGCATATTTTCATCGCAGTCCCTGACATACGAGAAAGCAATCTTTTCTTTCCGGCAGTTGACGGCAATGTGACCCTGCTCATTACACCTAAAGCATGTGAGTGGCTTCCTAGCCTCAAGCTTATTCTTTGTGTTCTGCACGTTGGTCACTTCCCCACTTTTCTCACTGCCGTCCTTTCTAGGGAATTTGCCTGAAGAAACCTTCATTTCTTCGTTTCCAACTCTAGTAAAGTGCCTTTCCTGACGGTTATTCACTCTCAACTTGGGATTGCGGGGCCTATCCACTGCTGGGTTGCTGAATTGTCGGCGCGAAGCATACTCCTCAATAAGTTCGGCAGCTTCAGTTGCCGACTTAATTTCGCCTCGGTCCTGTAACCAATTTCTTTCTTTTTCTGGGAGGCAGTTATAAAACTGCTCCAAAAGAATTCGCTCGACTACAGCGTCCCTATCACTGTAGGAATCTGTGCTCTTTAGCCACTCGCCCAAATTTACTCTTAAATTGTACAGGAATTCAGGGTAACTCTCGTCTCTGGACTTAGTAGCGTTCCGAAAACGTTGTCTGAACGCCTCGGCGCTAAGCCTATACTTTCTCAGAAGGCAAGCTTTGACCTTCTCGTAGTTGTCCGCGTCCTCCTTGCTTAGCCGCGCGACAACCTCCGCTGCCTCGCAGGGCAGAACCGTCAATAATCTCTGAGACCACGTGTCTCGCTGGAAGGACAGTTTTTCGCAAGTTCGCTCAAAGTTAGCCAGATACAGACCGATATCCCCTGATATCACATATGGCTGCATGTACTTTGACATCTTGAAATCTGCCTCCTTGTTGAGACGAGGTACCGCTAGCTGGGGACAATCGCCCGACCTCTTGCTCAACTCTAGTTCTAATTTCCGGAGCTCAATTTCTAGCTCCAGCTTTTTTGCTTCTCTTTCAATTTCACGCTCTTTCTGCTGTCTGAGCTGTTCCTTTTTTTGACCGATCAGGTTCCATGCTTCACTGAGCTCCTCATCATCGGTTCCCAAATCAGTGATTGCCTTTATAATCAAGGGTTTTCGTGCCAAACCACTTGTATTAATTCCCAATTCCTCACACAATAGCAACAGGTCCGGTTTCTGCAGCTTTTGTAGGTCCATGATCGCTCCGAGTGTCGGCTACTTCCAAAACAACTGTGCAAACTACCAAACCTAAAGGCGTTTCCACACTCTCTTTACCAGTTCTAAAATCTAACCCTGTTCTAGAACCTGGTCCACATCAGAAGAAAAGCCAAGCACTCACCCACACATGCGATCGATGTTCCGAGCTGCTTTCTTGTTGGCCGATTGTTGCTCCTGCTTGTTGCTTGAGATGCCACCTCCGATCACCAGATGTTGTGGCTTATAGATTCTGATCCACCTCGAATCACCAGATGTTGTCGCTTGTAGATCCAGATCCCACCTCCAGTCATCAGATGTTGTGGCTTGTAGATTCAGATCCCAACGCTGGTCACCAGTCGTTGTGCTTGTAGATTCAGATCCCACCGCTGATCACCAGTTGTCGTGACGCTGGGGCTACGTTGTCCCGGCCTTCACTTGGTAGCGTGCACAGACTCCGGGTTGAAGAAGGACTGAATCTTCGTAGTTGGTAAAATATATACAAGCAGGTTTACTGGCACTTTGAGAATACGTATTTACAAGAATATTTACATGAAAAAGAAGGGTACATCAGCAAAATGACAAGCGTTAAGAGTTCATAGCGAGAAGCGACTGGATGAGCCGTTTACCCAGGGCCCAGAGCGACATTTCGTGCTCTGCAGCGTCCTTAAAAACCCCCTATGTCCAGCCCCTCTCTGAAGATGCTGACCAACCAAATCCAGGGCACGCCCCTCAGGTATCGGCATCCAATCGAACACATCACTGCACTGATGGTCTGAAGCACTGACTGGTCCGGCATTCATTCGTTGGGCGTGATCACTTGTTGGCGGGAAAAGCTTGGGAACGGCGAGGAGAGGAGGTACATTTCTATTCTTCAGCAAAGAAACCACAGGCTGGTTCTGTCAAGGGGTTTTACTTCTCAGAAACCCGAGTGCACGTGGCGCCGCATAGGGCTCCCAACATGGTCCCTTTTCGACAATTGCAAATCTTTCCTGCATTCCCGGGAAATCCCTTAATGGCCGTATGAGTCATGCTCCTTTCTTGTCCTGCACGTCAGCGGACATGTCACTCTGTCGTCTCCTTTGGATAGGAGGCATTCATCACTGGAGGATAGAACTTCTCGACTGGAAGGGTGAACAAAAGAAAGAAAGCACTTCCTGCTATTTCCCGCAGGGGGACGTTTCTTTGTGTTTTTCCAGACGTTCTCTTGACAGGGTCAATTTGGCATTTGCAGGTTGTCCACAAAGCAAAACATGCTTACAAAACAGGATTCCTGGAAACAGGCTCACTTAGAGCCATTGGACCATCACCACATATTCACAAAACTTATCCATGCCCACAGGCGAACAATAGAGCGCGCAATTGCGGATGCTTGGTCGTAACAGCATACGTACTTGTGGAACAGCTTTGATGTACTTGTGATTATTTATTGTTAAAAATCTGCAAACTGTGTAGATGAGCCACGCCAAATTGTTTTACTGATCAATTTGTATATTTTTCCATGCCAACAAACTACAACAGTCTTCATTTGACAACGCACTTTACAAGAATGGCACTGGACCACACAGAAAATTAACACAATGATCATAGTTTAAAACAGAAGGAAGGATGACAATGGGAAACCTGTATTAATAAATATTGAGACAAGCATCACTGCACAGAATCGAAAATTTGTGACAACATATCAGGTAGAAAATATCGCTATCTCGGTGCTTTATGTAGAAAGAGAACACGTTGACATGCTTAATGTGGCCAGTTCGTTATCGAGCAAGCTCACACGGGACTTCACTCTGATGAAATTTACCAGTGTGGCATTTCAGCTGCATCTCATAAAGAGAAGCGACGGCCCGGTTTTCTCTAGGCACTTTTGGCTGTGCACTATCCAGTTTTTCTTTTTCCGTTAGCTTGCAAGAAATGCAGATTACAAATATTGCTAGCTATATCCATATACCTGGGCTAGACACCTTATCAAAATAGAGAAAATGTTTCTATTCATAGGCATTTTATATTTATTGCTCACTGTTTTAGCCAAGAGCGTAGATAACATTAAGCCCATTTACGGGAATTATGTGAGAGAATTTTATTCTCGTTACTCGTTAGCAGATAGATGTTTAAGTCTTAAAAGATTGCGGAAGTTACATATGAGCAGAAGTTTTTTTTTTCTCCCAATCCTTTATGTTTAAGTTAAAGAAGTTTGTGGAAGTTATATTTGAGCGGACATTTTTTTTTCCCAATAATTTATACTTAACCCTCACAAAAGCTCGCGGAAGTTATATCTGAGCACAAATTTTTCTAAGTGACTGAATGCGCTCTACAGCCATATTATAACAAATTTTTTTATTCGCAAGCACATTTACCAAGCTTGCCGGTTTCGGGTGTTCTGTGCTGGTCATCTCCAGCAGAAGATATCCACCAAGACGCATGCATTTGAAAGTGACAGGAAAATGTTGTTGTGTTCGGTTTAGTGGCGCATAAGCAACTTAGCCTATCATGCGCCAACTTCAAGGTTAAGAGTGTTGCATTTACGTAATTTAAACTTACATTCTGTTTAGAACATTTGCTTCTAAAAACCTGACAACGCAGGGCAAATCAACGAGCGCATTTTCACCTAAAAGCAACGCTGGATGAAGCGGAATGTGTCCTTTTTAAAGCTGCGTTAAATGCTTTTTTTTTAGTTGTTCAAGTTGTCTGCATGAGATTAAAATGTGGGTGACTGTTAGCTCGTGTCTCGCATGAATCACACAAGGGCTTATCCTGTTTTGTTAAAATGAAGCTGTGTTAAATGTGTGTGTCCTATGCGAACACAGCATAGAGCAACTTTGGAATGTTCAAGGTGGGTGCTCAATTTCCACTCTTCTATTACAGGCTTTATGAGGTGTAGTTTGTTATTTGTTTCAGTGTTCCAAGTGGACTGCCATTTTTGTATCAGTTTACTTTGTATCAATTTCATGCAGTCTCTAGATGGTACCTGCACTTATTTTATTTTCTTGTCTCGAGCTTTGGCAGTGCACATATCTGCTTTTTCATTACCTTGGATTCCTACATGACTGGGGACCCAGCAAATTTTTATGCTTCGTCCTTCATCTGTGAGTGTTGCTATGCTGTGTATGATGTTTCCCAGTATTGGTATAACTGCGGTTCTGTGTGAAGGGCTCTGACTATACTTAAGGAATCTGTGTAAATAATACTTCTCCTGAGGTTTTCTTTTATTATTTTCTCTATGCAACAGAGACAGCATAACATTCAGCAGTAAAGATGGACGCGCACTGTGGAAGTCTTATTTCCTCCCATTCGCCTTGAACAACTGCGCTTCCGACATGATCTGTTTTCAAGCCATCCGTGTAAAAGTGCGTGAAGCTACTGTATTTTTCTTTCAGGTGAAGGAATTCTTGTATGATGTGCTCTTGTGGGGTTATTGTTTTTTGGAACTGTATGAGAGAGAGGTCGCAGACTGCATTGACCAGGTACTAGGTAAACAATCTGGTAGCTCAACCTCTTGATACATTTGCTCAAATCTTAGGAGCAGCAGTCTCACTGCATTGGGTTTGTTGGTGAATAGTGTTCTAGAAGGGCATTTAGTTACTAGGGAAAAGCAGATATGCTTTGGCAGAGATTAGGCACATGTAAGTGAAGTTCTTCTGATTTCAAGAGGAGGTTCATTTGTTTCCACAAGCAGACTTGATATAGAAGTTCGGTATGTCCACATGAGAGTCGAAGTCCTGAGTTATGTACCGGGTCGTTTTTTCAAGTATGACGGTCTAGCTGACCCATACACTATGCAGCCATAGACTTAGGAGCGTACGACAGATCTGTAAATGTGTTTAAGGCATGTCCTGTCAGTGCCCCAGTGTTTACGGGAAATAACTTTTAGTATGTTGAGATATGGAATCCTTTTTCTTCAGGACATTTATATGAGGAAGAAAGGTGAGTTTTTTGTCATAAGTTACGCCTAGAAATTTGTCTTCGTTTTTCACCGGTAATTTCATTTTGTTCAGATGTAGTGTAGGATCTCTCTGTAAGCCTCGTTTGAGAGAGAATAGAACAGCCACTGTTTTTTGAGGAGAAAACTGAAATCCGTTTGTGTCTGCCCATGCTGCTAGTTTATTTATGGTCAATTGCACCTGACTCTCACATGTAGATACGTTAGAGGATGTGTATGCAATCTGTAGATCGTCAACATAAACTGAATGCATTATGAATTTCGGGATAACTGTGCTTATGGAATTCATTTTTACATTAAAGAGAGCTGGGCTTAAGACGCATCCCTGTGGTACGCCATTCTCCTGTACAAAGTTCTTTGAAAAGATTGAGCCCAAGCGCACATGGAATGAGCGATTCGACAAGAAGTCCTTTAGACAGTTTAACATCTTACCACGTATGCCTAAACCTGCTAGGTCACGGAGGATGCCAAACCTCCATGTAGTATCATACGCCTTTTCCATATCAAAGAAGACGGCAAGGCAGTGCTGTTTGTGAATAAATGCTTCACAAACAGTGTTTTCAAGGCGGACTAGATGGTCCGTGGTAGAACATGCTGTTTTAAACCCACATCGGTGAATGTCTAGAAGTGCTCGGGAATGAAGGACAAAGGCTAATCTGGTATTAAGAACACTTTCAAAAGAATTTGCAAGGCAACTTGTGAGAGCTATGGGTCTATAACTGCTGGGGGCCGTTGGTGGCTTTCCTCGTTTCAGGAAAGGCACGATAATAGCTTTTTTCCAGGCCTCAAGAATACTCCCGGATACCCATACTTTGTTGAAAAATTTCATAAGTGCTTCTAAAGCAGGTATAGAAAGATGTGCAAGCATCTGATAGTGAATTTGATCTGGGCCAGGTGCAGTCTTCTTGCCGGCAGATAGAACCGTGTTTATTTCTTGTAGTGTTATTAACTTGTTATATGCTTCATTTGTACTTCCACTTGTTGGCAGTTTTTGTTTTTCGGCCTTGTTTTTGTATGTTATGAAAAATTTCGGGTAGTGTAGTGAGCTTGAAATTGCAGAAAAATGCTCGCCTAGAATATCTGCCTGTTCCTGTAAGTTTGGGTGCCAGGAGATGTTAGAAAGGGGACTGTGTACGGGGAGAAATTACCATCCAGTTTGTGAACCAGCTCCCACATTTTTTTTTATGTGACTGAGCTATTTATTGATGATATGTATTTTTGCCAAGAAGCCTCCTCAGTTTTGGAGCGAACGTACCGTGCCCTAGCTTTCGCCTGTTTGAATTTTACAAGGTTTTCGTTTGTAGGGAACCTGCGAAAGGTTCCCCAAACTTTCTTTTTTCTTTTTTGCATCTGTGCACTCCTGAGAATACAGACTGTGATTTTTCAGTACCACTCCTGAATACTCTGGTATAGCTACAAGTGCTGCGTCAATGATGCAGGCCGTAAATTTTTCAATTAACTCGTCAACACTGATGTTTTCGGAAAAGACCTTTTCCAGGCTGGCTTCAGACTGGAATAGAGCCCAGTTCGCAAGGCGCAGCTTCCACCGCTTGGGTTTGTTTAGAGTGATGGAGGGTGAGGGTGTTAGGCTGATAATGACAAATGATCACTTCCTAGAGGATTGTCAAAGACGTCCCATTTAAAATCAGTAAAAATTGATGGGGAGCTAAATGATAAATCTAAAACGCTCATTTTCCCCGTGCTTGGGGGGCAGTATGTATGCTTTCCTGTATTTACCAGGCAGACATCATTGGATAATATAAAATCCTCTAATATACGACCTCTAGCGTCTGCCTGCTCGCTTTTCCAAAAAGTGGAGTGCGCATTAAAATCTCCAACAAAGAGATATGGCTCTGGCAGTTAGCTCTTCCAGGTCATGAAGGGTTACAATTAGGTGCAGTTGGAGATACAGTGAGCATATAGTTATTGTTTTATAATGAATGATAGAGACAGCAATAGCTTCGAACTTGATTTTGAGGCTAATCTCGCGTGCTGCAACTCCATTCCGCACAATAGTGACACCTCCAGATACCCTATTAAGAGCTAGTGGCAAGTACAATACAAAAATAACTTGTAGTTCAGCCTCGGAGCGTGAAAGGCTGAAAAGGTAATCTTCACTTGTGTTCTGTGGTGTGTATCTTGCAAACGTGTCCTACTGAGTATAATAATAATAATGATAATTGGTTCACATGAAAGGAAAGGCGCAGTATCTGTGACAGATACTGTGTCTTTCCCTTCCTGTGAACCAATTATTATTATTATTATTATAATAATAATAATAATAATAATAATAATAATAATAATAATTGGTTCACATGAAGGGAAAGGCGCAGTATCTGTGACAGATACTGTGTTTTTCCCTTCCTGTGAACCAATTATTATTATTATTATTATACTCAGTAGGACAAGAGTGCAAGATACGCACCACAGAACAAAAGAAAACAAACACAAAAAACGAAGCACACTTGGAGCAGACCAGGAGCTAGATATTGAGTGGTTAAAATACAAACATAGCTGCACAGATGGTAAACAGAACGTAAATCACTTCGCAACCTTACGGCTGTCTGGTCTGCTCCAGAGTGATGGTCCCCAAAGGCTTGTTCGACGTTATATAGGAGCCATGCCGTCTAACGTCAGTGTCCCTTCAGGAAAAGCGTAGGCGTTTTTCGTGGAAAATCTGCGGTGCTCGTTGCATTTGTGTAACACAGGATGACCGCGCGGGCTAGGCAATACGTCTTGGTCGTCAGCGCAGATGATCGATCTTCAAAGTTCGACCAGCGGGAACTCTTTTACTGTCGCTGAAAAGGTTATCTTCGACATCTTCACTTCTGAAATCACGTTGGATAGTCTGTCAGCAGCATCAGTCCGTTTCCAGATCCGCCACTAGCAAAGATGGTGCTACAGGAGGACTAGAGTCCATTCATGAATAAGCCAAGGGAAGCACCAATATGGGGCTATAGAAGTTGACTTTAAAAATATAAAACTGAAATGAGAAAACATTTTTAGGAGTGCACAAATGGAAATATTCGCCTTTGTCAGTATTGTCAAGCTGATGATTTTTACGTGCGATCATGTATTGAAACCTGCTTACCCTGCTGCATAAAAAGCAGATCAGAATATATGAGAGCATTGAGTGGACACTAGGAAGATGTAAAAGAGAAGAATGTAGTTTAATTTTTTGTTGTTCCAGGCTCCATCTTGAACAAGAACTGCTCATACAGTCTCATCATGCTAGACTGATGCTTTTTCCTTTGTGCAGTATATGATAATACCTCGGTTCATCTAACTGGTATTTCTCATGGATCCATACCATACAGTTTTTATAGGGGGCTGCAACAAACTGTTCTGCACATTCCTCAACAAATGGAGGAAATCAGAGACAAAGTGCAAGGAGCGATTTTTGTCCGCTGCGTAGGCTGACCACAACTTCCTGCTAGGGAAATTGGGCATACGCTTACCGCGGGGGGGGGGGGGGGGGGGGTCATTGACACATGCCGCATGAGGAATATAGTTTATATTGCACTTTTGCGTGAAATCTTTTTGCACTAAATTGCCATTTATGAAGTGGAAACTGCTGTTCATGACACAACTTGAAGTTCAGATGCATATCTTTTTGAAATAAGTCACATTAAAATGCTCGAACATGAACAAATTTCTCAATACCTACGTAAGAATGGGCACCTGACCGAACCACCTTCAAATAGCTTGGTCTGATCGCACAAACTGTTAGAACTGCTGGCAGGTTTATTCATAGTTTGTCTTTACCTTGCTCCTGGCGGCTGTCGTCTGAGGCGGCCATAATCCAGGCATAGTCTGCTTTCCATTTCTCCTTGTATGTGCAGTCTTTTCTTGGGTCTCTCGGATCCATCTTTGGGTCGTTGCAGGCGGCGATGTCTTGCCTCTTGACGCAGTGCGTTTTATGGATCGATAACTCACTGGCTTCCTGTACAATGGGGCTGCTCGCTTTAGTGGTGACGCGTACGTACTACATGCATCTCCGGCTCACATTTGCTCGTCACAGCTGCATGCATTGAAAATCAGAAGTGTCGTAACGTGTTATACATGTAATAAAATTACAAAAAATAATCATTATAAAATAGACAGGCACAAAATCAAGTACAATCGGCGTCTGATAAGAGATTCAGTTTTTACTTTATTTTGGAATAGACCGGGGGTCCCAACAAAACATGGCCTCCAAGAGAACCATGTTTTGCATGGCTCTCTCCGAACCCTTCTCACGCCCTACGTACTATCCCGCATGCACCCAGGTGCCTTCACCCCATCTTGTGCCAAGGACGCTCTCCGGTGTGAATTCGACGATGGCGAACCAAGTTTGATGACCACGCAAATCTGGTGCTACAGTACTCTCACTGGTACGGACACCCTCCTGTGTGGACACAAATGTGTCGAATCAAGTAGTTCTTCGATGAGAAGGTTTTGGGGCAGTAGCTGCACTGGTGTCACTGCTCGCCGATGTCTTCGCACTGGATATTAGGGGCTGATATATTATGCAGCTGATATATTATGTATGTATGATGTCTCAAAGTAGAGGAGCAACTGCGTTTTTGTGGTGAAGAGCTGTTAAGACACTTTGAGAGTGTGTAAATAATACTGTTTGTGATGTTCCCATTGGCTATTTTTCTAACTGCCATACCAAGTGCATAACACTCAACGGTAATGATGTATGTTCTTGCACAGAATTTAACGAGAATCTCATGTATGACAACGTCCATCTCGAATTATGGTAGTTCAAATTCACTAGTCTGCGTTATCTACAGCCAGCAGATGTGGCTTAGTGGATTAGAGTCGGAACGGGAACGCGTCGAATGATTATCTCAAGCCTACCCACAGTTTCCATAATGGCAATTCATAACGGGCCTCGACCGCAGCGCTACTTACTTTTCCGCTGCAGGCCATGAAGGCATGTCTTCCTTGTTGCGACAAAGTTTTCTGCAGGATGCAGTAGAAACGCACGTCTCTTACCCAGGAAGGTGGCCAGCCTGGAATGAAAGGACGTTGCAAGTAACCGAAGAGCAAAATGTTGCGAATGGCAATGTACGCTCTGTTGGAGCCACGCGCTAACACGTCACCATAAATTTCCGAAATGGCATACAACGATAAGCTTGTAGGGCGCTTTCAAACCATCTTAAGTAGCAGAAGGTTATGATTTAATGACCTTAAGATATTGAACAGTACTAATTTCAAAATAAGCCATCTATACAGGGGTCAAGTGGATGCAGCTAGCACAGAACCGGGTTAAGTGGGGAAATATGGGAGGCCTTCGCCCTGCAGTGGGTATAATCAGGCTGATGATGATCCAGAAAGTCAAAAAAACAAAATTATTGTCTGCAGAAACGTTTCTCCTATCCCAACAGCCCTAAGGATGACAGGCCTAGAGGTTCTTCACCCCACGCTGCTCTTGGTTCTCCTTAGAAAGCTAAAGCCCTTCCGAACCAGGAATGCACGCTTTGCAAACAAGACGCAGACAAGGAAGTAAAATGTAATCATAATTAGCCAAATTCGAAGGGAGATTAGCAATGTTTAGCGACATATTCGATAATTACAGCTCGGTTTGCGCATTTCTGTAGCATTTTAATATTTTTTCAGATCGTCCGGACCGTGTGTCCCGTAGCTACGCTCTCAACTGAAGATTACTTATTGTTACTTTCCAACATCTACAATTGAACAATATGGCTCTTTTAGAAACCTGTTCTGGTGTTGGTTAGCGTTATACCGTCGAGGTGAATTTGTACTGGTCGGAAGTTAGGTTTGGTCTGGTTTGTAGTGTTTAACGTCCAGAAGCGATTGGGGCTATGAGGCGCCGCAGTGGAGACCACCGTAAATGTCGACCATCTGTGCTTTTAAACATACAAAGACATACCACCGAATACAGACAGCACTCCGTTTAGCCTTCAGGAGAAACGCAGTCGCCGGCAGTCGAGGTCGAACCCTGGATCTCCGGAAGTTATAGATCAAAGTATTCAAAATGCCTTTTAGCTTATGTTGCTTTGGGACGTTAAACCCCTTAAACCAACCAAACCTATCTGATCACAATGGCAAGCCTCAGCCTGTTAGAGGACATGAACGAGAGTGTTAATATCTCAAAGCAGGGAGTGCTCATTCTATGCTAGGTACTTCACCCCGATGCAGTTAAACAAAGCTTGCGATATTTTAGAGGTCCAACTATACCTGCCAGATTATGCTGTTCCGAAATAGCAGAGGCTCGGCGACGTCTGCGAGGCCCACAACCTGCAGTCGCTGGCGGAGCGCCGGAGGTAGTTGTAGTGGCTGCGCGCTGGCGTGACCAGTAAAATTTCCTTCCGTGTCCGACGTTCAGGCTAAGCTTCAGCTGCTGGCTGCTCGTCCACGTTTGTTCGTTTCTGTCAGAGAAACGCAGGTCTTTTTTCGAGGCCAGCTGTAAAGGAAAAATCCCTGCAGGGGCAGTCAAGTTTTGCAGTTACCAAGCCATGTTGGAAATAGTGGCAACAAGAGAGCTGACACATGTGCCACAGCAGCCTGTAATGATGAAGTACAACTGGTCAGCATGCCACATAGAGATGTTATGAAGCTGATAAAAGGAAAACTGAAATCAAAATTGCAGTTTTCATAGAACAATGAAGTAAACAATAAATTACACTTTGTTAAACCAGTCATTGAAAAATTGGCATCGTGCAGTCACCAAAAACGTTTGGTTGAAGTCATTTTATGTCGGCTTCGAATCTGGTACACTCAACTAACAGATGGCTTCATTCTAAAAAAAAAGAAGACAAACCTTTATGTGAAGGGTGTGGAGGTGAACTAATAACAAATCACATTCTACTCTCATGCACCAAACTAGAGGAATTAAGACAAATATTTTGCACCGTTTTACACTGAACAAATTCCTTTTCATCCCAGACTGCTTTTGGGCGCAAATTCAATTATTTCTCACATTTTCGGGTTCCTAAGAGAAGCAATGACCCCGAGCACCCACGCTTAGCCGTGGCTTGTTTGGCAGGGCTTTCTCTGTGGATCACATATTTAGGGAAGGTTTCATGCTTCGCTGAAAAGAACTGGGCTGATACATCGGTCTGCCTTTTCTTGGAAAGGCGATCAGTTTGTTTGGAGGAAGAAGCCATAAATAATGTATGATGTTTGGCCTCGGCGCCAGCCACCCTATGGAGCCCAACAAAGGGGACGGGGCAGGAATTGGCAGGCAAGTCCTGTCCAAGTCAGCTGTACACCGTAACTATAACCTAATATGGCGTACCTCAGGATAATCAGCCACACAAGGTTAACCCTGGCCGCCTGGAAGTAAGGAAAAACCAAGAAGAGAGTAGAGGACAGGAGAGTTGTAGGATAGAAGATAGGAACGTGAAAGATGGAGGGGAGGATAGGGAAAGGCGACTGCCAGTTTCCCCCGGGTGGGTCAGCCCGGAGGTGCCGTTTATGGGAAGCATGGGCCAAAGTGGTGTGTTGCCTCCGCCGCGGCGCCTTAAAGGTCCAAACTCTCGGCATCAGTTCAACCACCAGGATCCACTTTTCCCCAGACACGACTATGCCACGCACGGCTAAACGTGGGTGCTCGGGGTCCGTGGTGTCACACAAAACACACAAACACCTGTTTTAACAGGTGCCCCCTGCGGGGACAGTTGAAACAATAAATGCTCTCTTGGAGGCCATGTTTTGTTGGAACACCTGGTCTATTGCAAAATAAAACAAAAAAGCGTCTCTTAACACACTGGTTGTTCTTGATTTTGCACCTATTTTATATGTTTACTTTATGTAATTTTAATATGTATGACACGTTAGGACACTTCCAATTTTCTATGCATGCAGTTGAGACAAAGAACAAGTTGGTGTGTTGGGGTTTTTGGCACCTAAGCGACCAAGGTTATCATGCGCCAAGAACAAGGTTCTTTGTCTTTCCTTTTTGGATGTGATTAATCCATTTTTAAATTGTTATAGCTTGTTAAGGATCATTGCTTCTCTTAGGAACCCGAAAATGTGAGAAATAATTGAATTTGCGCCCAAAAGCAGTCTGGGATGAAAAGGAATTTGTTCAGTGTAAAACGGTGCAAAATATTTGTCTTAATTCCTCTAGTTTGGTGCATGAGAGTAGAATGTGATTTGTTATTAGTTCACCTCCACACCCTTCACATAAAGGTTTGTCTTCTTTTTTTTTAGAATGAAGCCATCTGTTAGTTGAGTGTACCAGATTCGAAGCCGACATAAAATGACTTCAACCAAACGTTTTTGGTGACTGCACGATGCCAATTTTTCAATGACTGGTTTAACAAAGTGTAATTTATCGTTTATTTCATTGTTCTATGAAAACTGCAATTTTGATTTCAGTTTTCCTTTTATCAGCTTCATAACATCTCTATGTGGCATGCTGACCAGTTGTACTTCATCATTACAGGCTGCTGTGGCACATGTGTCAGCTCTCTTGTTGCCACTATTTCAAACATGGCTTGGTAACTGCAAAACTTAATTGACTGCCCCTGCAGGGATTTTTCCTTTACAGCTGGCCTCAAAAAAAGACCTGCGTTTCTCTGACAGAAACGAACAAACGTGGACGAGCAGCCGGCAGCTGAAGCTTAGCCTGAACGCCGGACACGGAAGGAAATTTTCCTGGTCACGCCAGCGCGCAGCCACAACAACTACCTCCGGCGCTCCGCCAGCAACTGCAGGTTCTGGGCCTCGCAGACATCGCCGAGCCTCTGCTATTTCGGAACAGCATAATCTGGCAGGTATAGTTGGACCTCTAAAATATCGCAAGCTTTGTTTAACTGCATCGGGGTGAAGTACCTAGCATAGAATGAGCACTTCCTGCTTTGAGATATTAACACTCTCGTTCATGTCCTGTAACAGGCTGAGGCTTGCCATTGTGATCAGATAGGTTTGGTTGGTTTAAGGGGTTTAACGTCCCAAAGCAACATAGGCTAAACAGCATTTTGATTACTTTGATCTATAACTTCCGGAGAACCAGTGTTCGAGCTCGACTGCCGGCGACTGCGTTTCTCCTGAAGGCTAAACGGAGTGGCGTCTGTATTCGGTGGTATGTCTTTGCATGTTTAAAAGCACAGATGGTCGACATTTACGGTGGTCTCCACTGCGGCGCCTCATAGCCCCAGGTGCTTCTGGACGTTAAACACTACAAACCAGACCAAACCTAACTTCCGACTAGTACAAATTCACCTCGACGGCATAACGCTAACCAACACCTGAACAGGTTTCTAAAACAGCCATATTGTTCAATTGTAGATGTTGGAAAGTAACAAGTAATCTTCAGTCGAGAGCGTAGCTACGGGACACACGGTCCGGACGAGCTGAAAAAATATTAAAATTCTACAGAAATGCGCAAACCGAGCTGTAATTATCGAATATGTCGCTAAACATTGCTAACCTCCCTACGAATTTGGCTAATTATGATTACATTTTACTTCCTTGTCTGCCTCTTGTTATGCAAAGCGTGCATTCCTGGTTCGGAAGGGCTTTAGCTTTCTAAGGAGAACCAAGAGCAGCGTGGGGTGAAGCACCTCTAGGCCTGTCATCCTTAGGGCTGTTGGGATAGGAGAAACGTTTCTGCAGACAAAAATTTTGTTTTTTTGACTTTCTGGATCATCATCAGCCTGATTATACCCACTGCAGGGCAAAGGCCTCCCATATTTCTCCACTTAACCCAGTTCTGTGCTAGCTACATCCACTTGACCCATGTATAGATGGCTTATTTTGAAATTAGTACTGTTAAATATCTTAAGGTCATTAAATCACAACCTTCTGCTACTTAAGATGGTTTGAAGGCGCCCTACAAGCTTATTGTTGTACGCCATTTCGGAAATTTATGGTGACGTGTTAGCGCGTGGCTCCAACAGAGCGTACATTGCCATTCGCAATATTTTGCTCTTCGGTTACATGCAACGTCCTTTCATTCCAGGCTGGCCACCTTCCTGGGTAAGAGACGTGCGTTTCTACTGCATCCTGCAGAAAACTTTGTCGCAACGAGGAAGACATGCCTTCATGGCCTGCAGCGGAAAAGTAAGTAGCGCTGCGGTCGAGGTCCGTTATGAATTGCCATTATGGAAACTGCAGGTAGGCTTGAGATAATCATTCGACGCGTTCCCGTTCCGACTCTAATTCACTAAGCCACATCTGCTGGCTGTAGGTAACGCAGACTAGTGAATTTGAGCTACCATAATTCGAGATGGACATTGTCATACATGAGATTTTCGTTAAATTCTGTGCAAGAACATACATCATTACCGTTGAGTGTAATGCACTTGTAATGGCAGTTAGAAAAATAGCCATTGGGAACATCACAAACAGTATTTATTTAAACACTCTCAAAGTGTCTTAACAGCTCTTCACCACAAAAACGCAGTTGCTCCTCTACTTTGAGACATCATACATACATAATATATCAGCAGCATAATATATCAGCCCCTAATATCCAGTGCGAAGACATCGGCGAGCAGTGACACCAGTGCAGCTACTGCCCCAAAACCTTCTCATCGAAGAACTACTTGATTCGACACATTTGTGTCCACACAGGAGGGTGTCCGTACCAGTGAGAGTACTGTAGCGCCAGATTTGCGTGGTCATCAAACTTGGTTCGCCATCGTCGAATTCACACCGGAGAGCATCCTTGGCACAAGATGGGGTGAAGGCACCTGGGTGCATGCGGGATAGTAGGTAGGGCGTGAGAAGGGTTCGGAGAGAGCCATGCAAAACATGGCTCTCTTGGAGGCCATGTTTTGTTGGGACCCCCGGTCTATTCCAAAATAAAGTAAAATCAGAGTCTCTTATCAGACGCCGATTGTACTTGATTTTGTGCCTGTCTATTTTATAATGATTATTTTTTGTAATTTTAATGACATGTATAACAAGTTACGACACTTCTGATTTTCAATGCATGCAGCTGTGACGAGCAAATGTGAGCCGGAGATACATGTAGTACGTACGCGTCACCACTAAAGCGAGCAGCCCCGTTGTACAGGAAGCCAGTGAGTTATCGATCCATACAACGCACTGCGTCAAGAGGCAAGACATCGCCGCCTGCAACGAACCAAAGATGGATCCGAGACCCAAGAAAAGACTGCACATACAAGGAGAAATGGAAAGCAGACTATGCCTGGATTATGGCCGCCTCAGACGACAGCCGCCAGGAGCAAGGTAAAGACAAACTATGAATAAACCTGCCAGCAGTTCTAACAGTTTGTGCGATCAGACCAAGCTATTTGAAGGCGGTTCGGTCAGGTGCCCATTCTTACGTAGGTATTGAGAAATTTGTTCATGTTCGAGCATTTTAATGTGACTTATTTCAAAAAGATATGCATCTGAACTTCAACTTGTGTCATGAACAGCAGTTTCCACTTCATAAATGGCAATTTAGTACAAAAAGATTTCACGCAAAAGTGCAATATAAACTATATTCCTCATGCGGCATGTGTCAATGACCCCCCCCCCCCCCGCGGTAAGCGTATGCCCAATTTCCCTAGCAGGAAGTTGTGGTCAGCCTACGCTGCGGACAAAAATCGCTCCTTGCACTTTGTCTCTGATTTCCTCCATTTGTTGAGGAATGTGCAGAACAGTTTGTTGCAGCCCCCTATAAAAATTGCATGGTATGGATCCATGAGAAATGCCAGTTAGATGAACCGAGGTATTATCATATACTGCACAAAGGAAAAAGCATCAGTCTAGCATGATGAGACTGTATGAGCAGTTCTTGTTCAAGTTGGAGCCTGGAACAACAAAAAATTAAACTACATTCTTCTCTTTTACATCTTCCTAGTGTCCACTCAATGCTCTCATATATTCTGATCTGCTTTTAATGTAGCAGGGTAAGCAGGTTTCAATACATGATTGCACGTAAAAATCATCAGCTTGACAATACTGACAAAGGCGAATATTTCTATTTGTGCACTCCTAAAAATGTGTTATCATTTCAGTTTTATATTTGTAAAGTCAACTTCTATAGCCCCATATTGGTGCTTCCCTTGGCTTATTCATGAATGGACTCTAGTCCTCCTGTAGCACCATCTTTGCTAGTGGCGGATCTGGAAACGGACTGATGCTGCTGACAGACTATCCAACGTGATTTCAGAAGTGGAGATGTCGAAGATAACCTTTTCAGCGACAGTAAAAGAGTTCCCGTTGGTCGAGCTTTGAAGATCGATCATCTGCGCTGACGACCAGGACGTATTGCCTAGCCCGCGTGGTCATCCTGTGTTACACAAATGCAACGAGCACCGCAGATTTTCCACGAAAAACGCCTACGCTTTTTCTTAAGGGACACTGACGTTAGACGGCCTGGCTCCTATATAACGTCGAACAAGCCTTGGGGGACCATCACTCTGGAGCAGACCAGACAGCCGTAAGGTTCCGAAGTGATTTACATTCTGTTTACCATCTGTGCAGCTATGTTTGTATTTTAAACACTCAATATCTAGCTCCTGGTCTGCTCCAAGTGTGCTTTGTTTTTTGTGTTTGTTTTCTTTTGTTCTGTGGTGTGTATCTTGCAAACGTGTCCTACTGAGTATAATAATAATTGGTTCACAGGAAGGGAAAGACGCAGTATCTGTCACAGATACTGCGCCTTTCCCTTCATGTGAACCAATTATTATTATTGTTATTATACTCAGTAGGACAGGTTTGCAAGATACACACCACAGAACACAAGTGAAGATTACCTTTTCAGCCTTTCACGCTCCAAGGCTGAACTACAAGTTATTTTTGTATTGAACTTGCCACTAGCTCTTATAGCTATCGGTCCAAACAGTGTTTGCTTAAGGAACATTGGTAGAGATGCATTTCTTCGCCCTCATATGGCTGCATGCTTGGCGGCACTGTCTTAGTCCTTTCGGAAGTGTGCCAATCCGAGCACAATGCAACGCATCATACACTCGGGCTTAGGAACTCTGGTTTAGGAAGCAATGAGCATGCTTCATATATGCGCTTCGGTACAGGAGTGTTTGCTGTGGGGACCGCGCCAGCCACGTTGTGGGGACCGCAGCAGTCACCTTTAAAGGGAGCCCTTTTCCCGCGGCTACCGATGCGCCGCCGTTTTACCCCTTCCCTCTCCCCGCTCGTTCCCGGGATAACCGGTCCCGCGCGGGGGCTATAAAGAGAGACGCACGCCGTCGCCTCGCTCTCTCTTCGCTCCTGGACGCTCGCTGCCTGCCCTCCCAGATCCCGACCCCGCTGATCTCCTGCACCGCCATGGACTTCCTGGAGTGAGATAAAGATGTTTCTTACACGGCACGCTGTGTTTGCCTTGCGTATCCCTCGGACAGAGGATTTGCCCACAAAGTATACCACAGTTGCATGAAACAAGCTGGTACAATCAATGTTGGTTTTCTTTTTTATGCATTTTACTGTTTTCTTAGTCCCGGATCGAATTATTCACTGCAGTATATTTCAGTAATTTAAAAATATTTTTCCTGAAATAATGTCCCACCGTTATGGTTTTTTGTGGCTTGAAGTGGGGGACCCCCATTAGATCCTGATCACGGCAGTCGCGATTCGATGAAGGCGAAATGCAATGAACGTAATACTCTACACATCAGTGCACGTTAAAAAAGACCAGTTGGTCGAAATTTAGGAGTCCTCCACTAAACAGCCTTAGTCGCTGTGGGACGTTTTCAGGTCGATTTCGCGTCCTCAGGTCTTTATTCTCTTGTTTGTTTTTGTTTTATTTGATATGGGTAGTAGAGAGGAGATCGGGGAATAATAATGCTGTTTTGTCTTCCTCCAGCCCCAAGGCCTTTCCACCGTTACGCCTTAAGAGCAAGATACTGCGTCGAAAGGCGCGTTCTCCAATCTCCTCTTCAGACTTTCTAAACAGCGCTCTGGCTACGTGGGATCTACCGTCGGTCAAAGACCAACTGACGACGCCCAAGAGGTGAGAAGCGCCGTCGCAGTATATCGACTCACATTTTTCTTTATTATCTGAAATATATATCTTCTCTGGTGACTGCTCTTGACATGCATCCTATCCACAGATAACGGCTTATTAAAATATAGTCGTAATGCGATGACCATATCTAACTGGTTAATGCCACTGAATATTTACAAAACTTAGTTAATGGCCTTCGCCAACTGTTTTCGTGTACCTGCCGCTACGCCTGTATGTAATGGACAGTTAATGTGTAACAAATCTATTTCAGCCGAATCCAGCCTCCAAACTACATTTACAATGCTCATGATCAGTTAACACACGCTAATACCTATGGTTTAGGTTCTTTTATGGTTGCTCAACACGGCTGCCATTGGACAGACTTCAAAAGAATCCAGAGTTCACGTTAGTAGCAGCCGAAACCTCGGCAGCCCAAGAAATTTCACCGCCAAAATTTTTAGCCTCATAAACAAACCAGCCATTGTGGTTTGAACTTGGGTCTCTGTACCTCACTCCTACATTGCACCTGCGTGAATAGCAAGTACAGCCATTAACTGTTTCAGCAAATGCCGCCATATAATGAACTAGCGGCAGGATATTGTGAACTCCTGACGTTGGTGCATTTAACCATTCTCTCTACTATGCCCCATCGACTATCGGCCGTATAGTTCTGCATTCTTTTCTGTCGCCATTTCCTTCGCCATATACAATAGTCCTGCTCCTCTACCATATCTTACTAAGCTGTACTGCACACGGTAATGTTTGCTGCAAGGGAAGTCTTGCACAGACCAGGAGACAAAATAAAAATCATTTGTGACCGACCTTTCTTCTCCTTGATCTTCAACCGCGCCATATGAAAGGTCGCTACTGGCTGCTTTGTTTGTCGACCATGGCAGGTGACGGGCGGCATGTGTAAATAAAGACTCCCTTGTTGCTGCCTCTTGATACGCTGAGGATCAGCTATATAAGTTTTGTGCGGGTGCTACACAGAAATAAAATGTGCTTACTGGGCTTCGCACGTACCGGCCGGCACCGTTAAACCTTGGCGCATTTCGCCTAATTATGTGTCCTCTCTCTGTAGTGTCATTGAGCGTGAAGTTCTGCATTGTCCATTGTCAACAATACCTTTGCTATCTACTAGTCCTCTTTTACCATATGTGCTAGCCACATTGTGTTTGTGCCCTACTCCTCACATGGTAACCTCACTTGACATGCAATGCTGTCACCAAACACCGGCCACGCTGAGTGTCCGTTCAATTTACTGCAACGATATTATAACATGAGAAACGTGATAGCATTGAGAATTAAGTACACGTGCTTCATTAACAACGTCTTAGAGTGTAGCATGTCTGATTATTCAGAAGTCGATTTGGTACACAAAAAATATGCATAAGGAATAATTTTTTTATCTTCAGAGGGTGCTCAGATATGTCCATCGTTACATGCTTTTTTATTACCTTAAGCGCTTCGCATTCAGCGTAGCATATAGTTATCACTGACATAAATGCGCCACTGAACATGCACGCATTGCAGGTAACGCGGTAGGATTTCATACCTCACAGGGATTTTTCCTTTACAGCTGGCCTCGAAAAAAGACCTGCGTTTCTCGGATAGAAACGAACAAACGTGGACGAGCAGCCAGCAGCTGAAGCTTAGCCTGAACGCCGGACACGGAAGGAAATTTTCCTGGTCACGCCAGCACGCAGTCACTACAACTACCTCCGGCGCTCCGCCAGCGACTGCAGGTTGTGGGCCTCGCTGACGTCGCCCAGCCTCTGATATTTCGGACCAGCATAATCTGGCAGGTATAGTTGGACCTCTAAAATATCGCAAGCTTTGTTTAACTGCATCGGGGTGAAGTACCTAGCATAGAATGAGCACTTCCTGCTTTGAGATATTAACACTCTCGTTCATGTCCTCTAACAGGCTGAGGCTTGCCATTGTGATCAGATAGGTTTGGTTGGTTTGTGGGGTTTAACGTCCCAAAGCAACTTAGGCTAAAAAGACATTTTGAATACTTTGATCTATAACTTCCGGAGAACCAGGGTTTGAGCTCGACTGCCGGCGACTGCGTTTCTCATGAAGGCTAAACGGAGTGGCGTCTGTATTCGGTGGTATGTCTTTGCATGTTTAAAAGCACAGATGGTCGACATTTACGGTGGTCTCCACTGCGGCGCCTCATAGCCCCAGGTGCTTCTGGACGTTAAACACTACAAACCAGACCAAACCTAACTTCCGACCAGTACAAATTCACCTCGACGGTATAACGCTAACCAACACCTGAACAGGTTTCTAAAAGAGACATATTGTTCAATTGTAGATGTTGGAAACTAACAAGTAATCTTCAGTCGAGAGCGTAGCTACGGGACACACGGTCCGGACGAGCTGAAAAAATATTAACATTCTACAGAAATGCGCAAACCGAGCTGTATTATCGAATATGTCGCTAAACGTTGCTAACCTCCCTACGAATTTGGCTAATCATGATTACATTTTACTTTCTTGTCTGCCTCTTGTTATGCAAAGCGTGCATTCCTGGTTCGGAAGGGCTTTAGCTTTCTAAGGAGAACCAAGAGCAGCGTGGGGTGAAGCACCTCTAGGCCTGTCATCCTTAGGGCTTAAGTTTATGTTTTTTTTACTTTCTGGATCATCATCAGCCTGATTATACCCACTGCAGGGCGAAGGCCTCTCCCATATTTCTCCACTTAACCCGGTTCTGTGCTAGCTGCATCCACTTGACCCCTGTATAGATGGCTTATTTTGAAATTAGTACTGTTCAATGTCTTAAGGTCATTAAATCACAACCTTCTGCTACTTAAGATGGTTTGAAAGCACCCTACAAGCTTATCGTTGTACGCCATTTCGGAAATTTATGGTGACGTGTTAGCGCGTGGCTCCAACAGAGCGTACATTGCCATTCGCAACATTTTGCTCTTCGGTTACATGCAACGTCCTTTCATTCCAGGCTGGCCACCTTCCTGGGTAAGAGACGTGCGTTTCTACTGCATCCTGCAGAAAACTGTCGCAACGAGGAAGACATGCCTTCATGGCCTGCAGCGGAAAAGTAAGTAGCGCTGCGGTCAAGGCCCGTTATGAATTGCCATTATGGAAACTGTGGGTAGGCTTGAGATAATCATTCGACGCGTTCCCGTTCCGACTCTAATCCACTAAGCCACATCTGCTGGCTGTAGATAACGCAGACTAGTGAATTTGAGCAACCATAATTCGAGATGGACGTTGTCATACATGAGATTCTCGTTAAATTCTGTGCAAGAACATACATCATTACCGTTGAGTGTAATTCACTTGGTATGGCAGTAAGAAAAATAGCCAATGGGAACATCACGAACAGTATTATTTACACACTCTCAAAGTGTCTTAACAGCTCTTCACAAAAACGCAGTTGCTCCTCTACTTTGAGACATCATACATATATATCAGCAGCATATCCAGTGCGAAGACATCGGCGAGCAGTGACACCAGTGCAGCTACTGCCCCAAAACCTTCTCATCGAAGAACTACTTGATTCGACACATTTGTGTCCACACAGGAGGGTGTCCGTACCAGTGAGAGTACTGTAGCGCCAGATTTGCGTGGTCATCAAACTTGGTTCGCCATCGTCGAATTCACACCGGAGAGCATCCTTGGCACAAGATGGGGTGAAGGCACCTGGGTGCATGCGGGATAGTAGGTAGGGCGTGAGAAGGGTTCGGAGAGAGCCATGCAAAACATGGCTCTCTTGGAGGCCATGTTTTGTTGGGACCCCCGGTCTATTCCAAAATAAAGTAAAATCAGAGTCTCTTATCAGACGCCGATTGTACTTGATTTTGTGCCTGTCTATTTTATAATGATTATTTTTTGTAATTTTAATGACATGTATAACAAGTTACGACACTTCTGATTTTCAATGCATGCAGCTGTGACGAGCAAATGTGAGCCGGAGATACATGTACGTACGCGTCACCACTAAAGCGAGCAGCCCCGTTGTACAGGAAGCCAGTGAGTTATCGATCCATACAACGCACTGCGTCAAGAGGCAAGACATCGCCGCCTGCAACGAACCAAAGATGGATCCGAGACCCAAGAAAAGACTGCACATACAAGGAGAAATGGAAAGCAGACTATGCCTGGATTATGGCCGCCTCAGACGACAGCCGCCAGGAGCAAGGTAAAGACAAACTATGAATAAACCTGCCAGCAGTTCTAACAGTTTGTGCGATCAGACCAAGCTATTTGAAGGCGGTTCGGTCAGGTGCCCATTCTTACGTAGGTATTGAGAAATTTGTTCATGTTCGAGCATTTAATGTGACTTTGACTTATTTCAAAAAGATATGCATCTGAACTTCAACTTGTGTCATGAACAGCAGTTTCCACTTCATAAATGGCAATTTAGTACAAAAAGATTTCACGCAAAAGTGCAATATAAACTATATTCCTCATGCGGCATGTGTCAATGACCCCCCCCCCCCCCCCCGCGGTAAGCGTATGCCCAATTTCCCTAGCAGGAAGTTGTGGTCAGCCTACGCTGCGGACAAAAATCGCTCCTTGCACTTTGTCTCTGATTTCCTCCATTTGTTGAGGAATGTGCAGAACAGTTTGTTGCAGCCCCCTATAAAAATTGCATGGTATGGATCCATGAGAAATGCCAGTTAGATGAACCGAGGTATTATCATATACTGCACAAAGGAAAAAGCATCAGTCTAGCATGATGAGACTGTATGAGCAGTTCTTGTTCAAGTTGGAGCCTGGAACAACAAAAAATTAAACTACATTCTTCTCTTTTACATCTTCCTAGTGTCCACTCAATGCTCTCATATATTCTGATCTGCTTTTAATGTAGCAGGGTAAGCAGGTTTCAATACATGATTGCACGTAAAAATCATCAGCTTGACAATACTGACAAAGGCGAATATTTCTATTTGTGCACTCCTAAAAATGTGTTATCATTTCAGTTTTATATTTGTAAAGTCAACTTCTATAGCCCCATATTGGTGCTTCCCTTGGCTTATTCATGAATGGACTCTAGTCCTCCTGTAGCACCATCTTTGCTAGTGGCGGATCTGGAAACGGACTGATGCTGCTGACAGACTATCCAACGTGATTTCAGAAGTGGAGATGTCGAAGATAACCTTTTCAGCGACAGTAAAAGAGTTCCCGTTGGTCGAACTTTGAAGATCGATCATCTGCGCTGACGACCAGGACGTATTGCCTAGCCCGCGTGGTCATCCTGTGTTACACAAATGCAACGAGCACCGCAGATTTTCCACGAAAAACGCCTACGCTTTTTCTTAAGGGACACTGACGTTAGACGGCCTGGCTCCTATATAACGTCGAACAAGCCTTGGGGGACCATCACTCTGGAGCAGACCAGACAGCCGTAAGGTTCCGAAGTGATTTACATTCTGTTTACCATCTGTGCAGCTATGTTTGTATTTTAAACACTCAATATCTAGCTCCTGGTCTGCTCCAAGTGTGCTTTGTTTTTTGTGTTTGTTTTCTTTTGTTCTGTGGTGTGTATCTTGCAAACGTGTCCTACTGAGTATAATAATAATTGGTTCACAGGAAGGGAAAGACGCAGTATCTGTCACAGATACTGCGCCTTTCCCTTCATGTGAACCAATTATTATTATTGTTATTATACTCAGTAGGACAGGTTTGCAAGATACACACCACAGAACACAAGTGAAGATTACCTTTTCAGCCTTTCACGCTCCAAGGCTGAACTACAAGTTATTTTTGTATTGAACTTGCCACTAGCTCTTATAGCTATCGGTCCAAACAGTGTTTGCTTAAGGAACATTGGTAGAGATGCATTTCTTCGCCCTCATATGGCTGCATGCTTGGCGGCACTGTCTTAGTCCTTTCGGAAGTGTGCCAATCCGAGCACAATGCAACGCATCATACACTCGGGCTTAGGAACTCTGGTTTAGGAAGCAATGAGCATGCTTCATATATGCGCTTCGGTACAGGAGTGTTTGCTGTGGGGACCGCGCCAGCCACGTTGTGGGGACCGCAGCAGTCACCTTTAAAGGGAGCCCTTTTCCCGCGGCTACCGATGCGCCGCCGTTTTACCCCTTCCCTCTCCCCGCTCGTTCCCGGGATAACCGGTCCCGCGCGGGGGCTATAAAGAGAGACGCACGCCGTCGCCTCGCTCTCTCTTCGCTCCTGGACGCTCGCTGCCTGCCCTCCCAGATCCCGACCCCGCTGATCTCCTGCACCGCCATGGACTTCCTGGAGTGAGATAAAGATGTTTCTTACACGGCACGCTTTGTTTGCCTTGCGTATCCCTCGGACAGAGGATTTGCCCACAAAGTATACCACAGTTGCATGAAACAAGCTGGTACAATCAATGTTGGTTTTCTTTTTTATGCATTTTACTGTTTTCTTAGTCCCGGATCGAATTATTCACTGCAGTATATTTCAGTAATTTAAAAATATTTTTCCTGAAATAATGTCCCACCGTTATGGTTTTTTGTGGCTTGAAGTGGGGGACCCCCATTCGATCCTGATCACGGCAGTCGCGATTCGATGAAGGCGAAATGCAATGAACGTAATACTCTACACATCAGTGCACGTTAAAAAAGACCAGTTGGTCGAAATTTAGGAGTCCTCCACTAAACAGCCTTAGTCGCTGTGGGACGTTTCCAGGTCGATTTCGCGTCCTCAGGTCTTTATTCTCGTTTGTTTTTGTTTTATTTGATATGGGTAGTAGAGAGGAGATCGGGGAATAATAATGCTGTTTTGTCTTCCTCCAGCCCCAAGGCCTTTCCACCGTTACGCCTTAAGAGGAAGATACTGCGTCGAAAGGCGCGTTCTCCAATCTCCTCTTCAGAGTTTCTAAACAGCGCTCTGGCTACGTGGGATCTACCGTCGGTCAAAGACCAACTGACGACGCCCAAGAGGTGAGAAGCGCCGTCGCAGTATATCGACTCACATTTTTCTTTATTATCTGAAATATATATCTTCTCTGGTGACTGCTCTTGACATGCATCCTATCCACAGATAACGGCTTATTAAAATATAGTCGTAATGCGATGACCATATCTAACTGGTTAATGCCACTGAATATTTACAAAACTTAGTTAATGGCCTTCGCCAACTGTTTTCGTGTACCTGCCGCTACGCCTGTATGTAATGGACAGTTAATGTGTAACAAATCTATTTCAGCCGAATCCAGCCTCCAAACTACATTTACAATGCTCATGATCAGTTAACACACGCTAATACCTATGGTTTAGGTTCTTTTATGGTTGCTCAACACGGCTGCCATTGGACAGACTTCAAAAGAATCCAGAGTTCACGTTAGTAGCAGCCGAAACCTCGGCAGCCCAAGAAATTTCACCGCCAAAATTTTTAGCCTCATAAACAAACCAGCCATTGCGGTTTGAACTTGGGTCTCTGTACCTCACTCCTACATTGCACCTGCGTGAATAGCAAGTACAGCCATTAACTGTTTCAGCAAATGCCGCCATATAATGAACTAGCGGCAGGATATTGTGAACTCCTGACGTTGGTGCATTTAACCATTCTCTCTACTATGCCCCATCGACTATCGGCCGTATAGTTCTGCATTCTTTTCTGTCGCCATTTCCTTCGCCATATACAATAGTCCTGCTCCTCTACCATATCTTACTAAGCTGTACTGCACACGGTAATGTTTGCTGCAAGGGAAGTCTTGCACAGACCAGGAGACAAAATAAAAATCATTTGTGACCGACCTTTCTTCTCCTTGATCTTCAACCGCGCCATATGAAAGGTCGCTACTGGCTGCTTTGTTTGTCGACCATGGCAGGTGACGGGCGGCATGTGTAAATAAAGACACCCTTGTTGCTGCCTCTTGATACGCTGAGGATCAGCTATATAAGTTTTGTGCGGGTGCTACACAGAAATAAAATGTGCTTACTGGGCTTCGCACGTACCGGCCGGCACCGTTAAACCTTGGCGCATTTCGCCTAATTATGTGTCCTCTCTCTGTAGTGTCATTGAGCGTGAAGTTCTGCATTGTCCATTGTCAACAATACCTTTGCTATCTACTAGTCCTCTTTTACCATATGTGCTAGCCACATTGTGTTTGTGCCCTACTCCTCACATGGTAACCTCACTTGACATGCAATGCTGTCACCAAACACCGGCCACGCTGAGTGTCCGTTCAATTTACTGCAACGATATTATAACATGAGAAACGTGATAGCATTGAGAATTAAGTACACGTGCTTCATTAACAACGTCTTAGAGTGTAGCATGTCTGATTATTCAGAAGTCGATTTGGTACACAAAAAATATGCATAAAGAATAATTTTTTTATCTTCAGAGGGTGCTCAGATCGTTACATGCTTTTTTATTACCTTAAGCGCTTCGCATTCAGCGTAGCATATAGTTATCACTGACATAAATGCGCCACTGAACATGCACGCATTGCAGGTAACGCGGTAGGATTTCATACCTCACAGGGATTTTTCCTTTACAGCTGGCCTCGAAAAAAGACCTGCGTTTCTCGGATAGAAACGAACAAACGTGGACGAGCAGCCAGCAGCTGAAGCTTAGCCTGAACACCGGACACGGAAGGAAATTTTCCTGGTCACGCCAGCACGCAGTCACTACAACTACCTCCGGCGCTCCGCCAGCGACTGCAGGTTGTGGGCCTCGCTGACGTCGCCCAGCCTCTGATATTTCGGAACAGCATAATCTGGCAGGTATAGTTGGACCTCTAAAATATCGCAAGCTTTGTTTAACTGCATCGGGGTGAAGTACCTAGCATAGAATGAGCACTTCCTGCTTTGAGATATTAACACTCTCGTTCATGTCCTCTAACAGGCTGAGGCTTGCCATTGTGATCAGATAGGTTTGGTTGGTTTGTGGGGTTTAACGTCCCAAAGCAACTTAGGCTAAAAAGACATTTTGAATACTTTGATCTATAACTTCCGGAGAACCAGGGTTTGAGCTCGACTGCCGGCGACTGCGTTTCTCATGAAGGCTAAACGGAGTGGCGTCTGTATTCGGTGGTATGTCTTTGCATGTTTAAAAGCACAGATGGTCGACATTTACGGTGGTCTCCACTGCGGCGCCTCATAGCCCCAGGTGCTTCTGGACGTTAAACACTACAAACCAGACCAAACCTAACTTCCGACCAGTACAAATTCACCTCGACGGTATAACGCTAACCAACGCCTGAACAGGTTTCTAAAAGAGACATATTGTTCAATTGTAGATGTTGGAAAGTAACAAGTAATCTTCAGTCGAGAGCGTAGCTACGGGACACACGGTCCGGACGAGCTGAAAAAATATTAACATTCTACAGAAATGTGCAAACCGAGCTGTATTATCGAATATGTCGCTAAACGTTGCTAACCTCCCTACGAATTTGGCTAATTATGATTACATTTTACTTTCTTGTCTGCCTCTTGTTATGCAAAGCGTGCATTCCTGGTTCGGAAGGGCTTTAGCTTTCTAAGGAGAACCAAGAGCAGCGTGGGGTGAAGCACCTCTAGGCCTGTCATCCTTAGGGCTTAAGTTTGTTTTTTTTACTTTCTGGATCATCATCAGCCTGATTATACCCACTGCAGGGCGAAGGCCTCTCCCATATTTCTCCACTTAACCCGGTTCTGTGCTAGCTGCATCCACTTGACCCCTGTATAGATGGCTTATTTTGAAATTAGTACTGTTCAATGTCTTAAGGTCATTAAATCACAACCTTCTGCTACTTAAGATGGTTTGAAAGCACCCTACAAGCTTATCGTTGTACGCCATTTCGGAAATTTATGGTGACGTGTTAGCGCGTGGCTCCAACAGAGCGTACATTGCCATTCGCAACATTTTGCTCTTCGGTTACATGCAACGTCCTTTCATTCCAGGCTGGCCACCTTCCTGGGTAAGAGACGTGCGTTTCTACTGCATCCTGCAGAAAACTGTCGCAACGAGGAAGACATGCCTTCATGGCCTGCAGCGGAAAAGTAAGTAGCGCTGCGGTCAAGGCCCGTTATGAATTGCCATTATGGAAACTGTGGGTAGGCTTGAGATAATCATTCGACGCGTTCCCGTTCCGACTCTAATCCACTAAGCCACATCTGCTGGCTGTAGATAACGCAGACTAGTGAATTTGAGCAACCATAATTCGAGATGGACGTTGTCATACATGAGATTCTCGTTAAATTCTGTGCAAGAACATACATCATTACCGTTGAGTGTAATTCACTTGGTATGGCAGTAAGAAAAATAGCCAATGGGAACATCACGAACAGTATTATTTACACACTCTCAAAGTGTCTTAACAGCTCTTCACAAAAACGCAGTTGCTCCTCTACTTTGAGACATCATACATATATATCAGCAGCATATCCAGTGCGAAGACATCGGCGAGCAGTGACACCAGTGCAGCTACTGCCCCAAAACCTTCTCATCGAAGAACTACTTGATTCGACACATTTGTGTCCACACAGGAGGGTGTCCGTACCAGTGAGAGTACTGTAGCGCCAGATTTGCGTGGTCATCAAACTTGGTTCGCCATCGTCGAATTCACACCGGAGAGCATCCTTGGCACAAGATGGGGTGAAGGCACCTGGGTGCATGCGGGATAGTAGGTAGGGCGTGAGAAGGGTTCGGAGAGAGCCATGCAAAACATGGCTCTCTTGGAGGCCATGTTTTGTTGGGACCCCCGGTGTATTCCAAAATAAAGTAAAATCAGAGTCTCTTATCAGACGCCGATTGTACTTGATTTTGTGCCTGTCTATTTTATAATGATTATTTTTTGTAATTTTAATGACATGTATAACAAGTTACGACACTTCTGATTTTCAATGCATGCAGCTGTGACAAGCAAATGTGAGCCGGAGATACATGTACGTACGCGTCACCACTAAAGCGAGCAGCCCCGTTGTACAGGAAGCCGGTGAGTTATCGATCCATACAACGCACTGCGTCAAGAGGCAAGACATCGCCGCCTGCAACGAACCAAAGATGGATCCGAGACCCAAGAAAAGACTGCACATACAAGGAGAAATGGAAAACAGACTATGCCTGGATTATGGCCGCCTCAGACGACAGCCGCCAGGAGCAAGGTAAAGACAAACTATGAATAAACCTGCCAGCAGTTCTAACAGTTTGTGCGATCAGACCAAGCTATTTGAAGGCGGTTCGGTCAGGTGCCCATTCTTACGTAGGTATTGAGAAATTTGTTCATGTTCGAGCATTTAATGTGACTTTGACTTATTTCAAAAAGATATGCATCTGAACTTCAACTGGTGTCATGAACAGCAGTTTCCACTTCATAAATGGCAATTTAGTACAAAAAGATTTCACGCAAAAGTGCAATATAAACTATATTCCTCATGCGGCATGTGTCAATGACCCCCCCCGCGGTAAGCGTATGCCCAATTTCCCTAGCAGGAAGTTGTGGTCAGCCTACGCTGCGGACAAAAATCGCTCCTTGCACTTTGTCTCTGATTTCCTCCATTTGTTGAGGAATGTGCAGAACAGTTTGTTGCAGCCCCCTATAAAAATTGCATGGTATGGATCCATGAGAAATGCCAGTTAGATGAACCGAGGTATTATCATATACTGCACAAAGGAAAAAGCATCAGTCTAGCATGATGAGACTGTATGAGCAGTTCTTGTTCAAGTTGGAGCCTGGAACAACAAAAAATTAAACTACATTCTTCTCTTTTACATCTTCCTGGTGTCCACTCAATGCTCTCATATATTCTGATCTGCTTTTAATGTAGCAGGGTAAGCAGGTTTCAATACATGATTGCACGTAAAAATCATCAGCTTGACAATACTGACAAAGGCGAATATTTCTATTTGTGCACTCCTAAAAATGTGTTATCATTTCAGTTTTATATTTGTACAGTCAACTTCTATAGCCCCATATTGGTGCTTCCCTTGGCTTATTCATGAATGGACTCTAGTCCTCCTGTAGCACCATCTTTGCTAGTGGCGGATCTGGAAACGGACTGATGCTGCTGACAGACTATCCAACGTGATTTCAGAAGTGGAGATGTCGAAGATAACCTTTTCAGCGACAGTAAAAGAGTTCCCGTTGGTCGAACTTTGAAGATCGATCATCTGCGCTGACGACCAGGACGTATTGCCTAGCCTGCGTGGTCATCCTGTGTTACACAAATGCAACGAGCACCGCAGATTTTCCACGAAAAGCGCCTACGCTTTTAAGGGACACTGACGTTAGACGGCCTGGCTCCTATATAACGTCGAACAAGCCTTGGGGGACCATCACTCTGGAGCAGACCAGACAGCCGTAAGGTTCCGAAGTGATTTACATTCTGTTTACCATCTGTGCAGCTATGTTTGTATTTTAAACACTCAATATCTAGCTCCTGGTCTGCTCCAAGTGTGCTTTGTTTTTTGTGTTTGTTTTCTTTTGTTCTGTGGTGTGTATCTTGCAAACGTGTCCTACTGAGTATAATAATAATTGGTTCACAGGAAGGGAAAGACGCAGTATCTGTCACAGATACTGCGCCTTTCCCTTCATGTGAACCAATTATTATTATTGTTATTATACTCAGTAGGACAGGTTTGCAAGATACACACCACAGAACACAAGTGAAGATTACCTTTTCAGCCTTTCACGCTCCAAGGCTGAACTACAAGTTATTTTTGTATTGAACTTGCCACTAGCTATTATAGCTATCGGTCCAAACAGTGTTTGCTTAAGGAACATTGGTAGAGATGCATTTCTTCGCCCTCATATGGCTGCATGCTTGGCGGCACTGTCTTAGTCCTTTCGGAAGTGTGCCAATCCGAGCACAATGCAACGCATCATACACTCGGGCTTAGGAACTCTGGTTTAGGAAGCAATGAGCATGCTTCATATATGCGCTTCGGTACAGGAATGTTTGCTGTGGGGACCGCGCCAGCCACGTTGTGGGGACCGCAGCAGTCACCTTTAAAGGGAGCCCTTTTCCCGCGGCTACCGATGCGCCGCCGTTTTACCCCTTCCCTCTCCCCGCTCGTTCCCGGGATAACCGGTCCCGCGCGGGGGCTATAAAGAGAGACGCACGCCGTCGCCTCACTCTCTCTTCGCTCCTGGACGCTCGCTGCCTGCCCTCCCAGATCCCGACCCCGCTGATCTCCTGCACCGCCATGGACTTCCTGGAGTGAGATAAAGATGTTTCTTACACGGCACGCTGTGTTTGCCTTGCGTATCCCTCGGACAGAGGATTTGCCCACAAAGTATACCACAGTTGCATGAAACAAGCTGGTACAATCAATGTTGGTTTTCTTTTTTATGCATTTTACTGTTTTCTTAGTCCCGGATCGAATTATTCACTGCAGTATATTTCAGTAATTTAAAAATATTTTTCCTGAAATAATGTCCCACCGTTATGGTTTTTTGTGGCTTGAAGTGGGGGACCCCCATTCGATCCTGATCACGGCAGTCGCGATTCGATGAAGGCGAAATGCAATGAACGTAATACTCTACACATCAGTGCACGTTAAAAAAGACCAGTTGGTCGAAATTTAGGAGTCCTCCACTAAACAGCCTTAGTCGCTGTGGGACGTTTTCAGGTCGATTTCGCGTCCTCAGGTCTTTATTCTCTTGTTTGTTTTTGTTTTATTTGATATGGGTAGTAGAGAGGAGATCGGGGAATAATAATGCTGTTTTGTCTTCCTCCAGCCCCAAGGCCTTTCCACCGTTACGCCTTAAGAGGAAGATACTGCGTCGAAAGGCGCGTTCTCCAATCTCCTCTTCAGAGTTTCTAAACAGCGCTCTGGCTACGTGGGATCTACCGTCGGTCAAAGACCAACTGACGACGCCCAAGAGGTGAGAAGCGCCGTCGCAGTATATCGACTCACATTTTTCTTTATTATCTGAAATATATATCTTCTCTGGTGACTGCTCTTGACATGCATCCTATCCACAGATAACGGCTTATTAAAATATAGTCGTAATGCGATGACCATATCTAACTGGTTAATGCCACTGAATATTTACAAAACTTAGTTAATGGCCTTCGCCAACTGTTTTCGTGTACCTGCCGCTACGCCTGTATGTAATGGACAGTTGTGTAACAAATCTATTTCAGCCGAATCCAGCCTCCAAACTACATTTACAATGCTCATGATCAGTTAACACACGCTAATACCTATGGTTTAGGTTCTTTTATGGTTGCTCAACACGGCTGCCATTGGACAGACTTCAAAAGAATCCAGCGTTCACGTTAGTAGCAGCCGAAACCTCGGCAGCCCAAGAAATTTCACCGCCAAAATTTTTAGCCTCATAAACAAACCAGCCATTGCGGTTTGAACTTGGGTCTCTGTACCTCACTCCTACATTGCACCTGCGTGAATAGCAAGTACAGCCATTAACTGTTTCAGCAAATGCCGCCATATAATGAACTAGCGGCAGGATATTGTGAACTCCTGACGTTGGTGCATTTAACCATTCTCTCTACTATGCCCCATCGACTATCGGCCGTATAGTTCTGCATTCTTTTCTGTCGCCATTTCCTTCGCCATATACAATAGTCCTGCTCCTCTACCATCTTACTAAGCTGTACTGCACACGGTAATGTTTGCTGCAAGGGAAGTCTTGCACAGACCAGGAGACAAAATAAAAATCATTTGTGACCGACCTTTCTTCTCCTTGATCTTCAACCGCGCCATATGAAAGGTCGCTACTGGCTGCTTTGTTTGTCGACCATGGCAGGTGACGGGCGGCATGTGTAAATAAAGACACCCTTGTTGCTGCCTCTTGATACGCTGAGGATCAGCTATATAAGTTTTGTGCGGGTGCTACACAGAAATAAAATGTGCTTACTGGGCTTCGCACGTACCGGCCGGCACCGTTAAACCTTGGCGCATTTCGCCTAATTATGTGTCCTCTCTCTGTAGTGTCATTGAGCGTGAAGTTCTGCATTGTCCATTGTCAACAATACCTTTGCTATCTACTAGTCCTCTTTTACCATATGTGCTAGCCACATTGTGTTTGTGCCCTACTCCTCACATGGTAACCTCACTTGACATGCAATGCTGTCACCAAACACCGGCCACGCTGAGTGTCCGTTCAATTTACTGCAACGATATTATAACATGAGAAACGTGATAGCATTGAGAATTAAGTACACGTGCTTCATTAACAACGTCTTAGAGTGTAGCATGTCTGATTATTCAGAAGTCGATTTGGTACACAAAAAATATGCATAAGGAATAATTTTTTTATCTTCAGAGGGTGCTCAGATCGTTACATGCTTTTTTATTACCTTAAGCGCTTCGCATTCAGCGTAGCATATAGTTATCACTGACATAAATGCGCCACTGAACATGCACGCATTGCAGGTAACGCGGTAGGATTTCATACCTCACAGGGATTTTTCCTTTACAGCTGGCCTCGAAAAAAGACCTGCGTTTCTCGGATAGAAACGAACAAACGTGGACGAGCAGCCAGCAGCTGAAGCTTAGCCTGAACGCCGGACACGGAAGGAAATTTTCCTGGTCACGCCAGCACGCAGTCACTACAACTACCTCCGGCGCTCCGCCAGCGACTGCAGGTTGTGGGCCTCGCTGACGTCGCCCAGCCTCTGATATTTCGGAACAGCATAATCTGGCAGGTATAGTTGGACCTCTAAAATATCGCAAGCTTTGTTTAACTGCATCGGGGTGAAGTACCTAGCATAGAATGAGCACTTCCTGCTTTGAGATATTAACACTCTCGTTCATGTCCTCTAACAGGCTGAGGCTTGCCATTGTGATCAGATAGGTTTGGTTGATTTGTGGGGTTTAACGTCCCAAAGCAACTTAGGCTAAAAAGACATTTTGAATACTTTGATCTATAACTTCCGGAGAACCAGGGTTTGAGCTGGACTGCCGGCGTCTGCGTTTCTCATGAAGGCTAAACGGAGTGGCGTCTGTATTCGGTGGTATGTCTTTGCATGTTTAAAAGCACAGATGGTCGACATTTACGGTGGTCTCCACTGCGGCGCCTCATAGCCCCAGGTGCTTCTGGACGTTAAACACTACAAACCAGACCAAACCTAACTTCCGACCAGTACAAATTCACCTCGACGGTATAACGCTAACCAACACCTGAACAGGTTTCTAAAAGAGACATATTGTTCAATTGTAGATGTTGGAAACTAACAAGTAATCTTCAGTCGAGAGCGTAGCTACGGGACACACGGTCCGGACGAGCTGAAAAAATATTAACATTCTGCAGAAATGCGCAAACCGAGCTGTATTATCGAATATGTCGCTAAACGTTGCTAACCTCCCTACGAATTTGGCTAATTATGATTACATTTTACTTCCTTGTCTGCCTCTTGTTATGCAAAGCGTGCATTCCTGGTTCGGAAGGGCTTTAGCTTTCTAAGGAGAACCAAGAGCAGCGTGGGGTGAAGCACCTCTAGGCCTGTCATCATTAGGGCTTAATTTTATGTTTTTTTTACTTTCTGGATCATCATCAGCCTGATTATACCCACTGCAGGGCGAAGGCCTCTCCCATATTTCTCCACTTAACCCGGTTCTGTGCTAGCTGCATCCACTTGACGCCTGTATAGATGGCTTATTTTGAAATTAGTACTGTTCAATGTCTTAAGGTCATTAAATCACAACCTTCTGCTACTTAAGATGGTTTGAAAGCACCCTACAAGCTTATCGTTGTACGCCATTTCGGAAATTTATGGTGACGTGTTAGCGCGTGGCTCCAACAGAGCGTACATTGCCATTCGCAACATTTTGCTCTTCGGTTACATGCAACGTCCTTTCATTCCAGGCTGGCCACCTTCCTGGGTAAGAGACGTGCGTTTCTACTGCATCCTGCAGAAAACTGTCGCAACGAGGAAGACATGCCTTCATGGCCTGCAGCGGAAAAGTAAGTAGCGCTGCGGTCAAGGCCCGTTATGAATTGCCATTATGGAAACTGTGGGTAGGCTTGAGATAATCATTCGACGCGTTCCCGTTCCGACTCTAATCCACTAAGCCACATCTGCTGGCTGTAGATAACGCAGACTAGTGAATTTGAGCAACCATAATTCGAGATGGACGTTGTCATACATGAGATTCTCGTTAAATTCTGTGCAAGAACATACATCATTACCGTTGAGTGTAATGCACTTGGTATGGCAGTAAGAAAAATAGCCAATGGGAACATCACGAACAGTATTATTTACACACTCTCAAAGTGCCTTAACAGCTCTTCACAAAAACGCAGTTGCTCCTCTACTTTGAGACATCATACATATATATCAGCAGCATAATATCCAGTGCGAAGACATCGGCGAGCAGTGACACCAGTGCAGCTACTGCCCCAAAACCTTCTCATCGAAGAACTACTTGATTCGACACATTTGTGTCCACACAGGAGGGTGTCCGTACCAGTGAGAGTACTGTAGCGCCAGATTTGC
This sequence comes from Amblyomma maculatum, assembly GCF_055883805.1. NCBI lineage: Eukaryota > Metazoa > Arthropoda > Arachnida > Ixodida > Ixodidae > Amblyomma > Amblyomma maculatum. Next base: position 8,781,997 of record NC_139350.1, read on the forward strand.
GTGGTCATCAAACTTGGTTCGCCATCGTCGAATTCACACCGGAGAGCATCCTTGGCACAAGATGGGGTGAAGGCACCTGGGTGCATGCGGGATAGTAGGTAGGGCGTGAGAAGGGTTCGGAGAGAGCCATGCAAAACATGGCTCTCTTGGAGGCCATGTTTTGTTGGGACCCCCGGTCTATTCCAAAATAAAGTAAAATCAGAGTCTCTTATCAGACGCCGATTGTACTTGATTTTGTGCCTTTTTTATAATGATTATTTTTTGTAATTTTAATGACATGTATAACAAGTTACGACACTTCTGATTTTCAATGCATGCAGCTGTGACGAGCAAATGTGAGCCGGAGATACATGTACGTACGCGTCACCACTAAAGCGAGCAGCCCCGTTGTACAGGAAGCCAGTGAGTTATCGATCCATACAACGCACTGCGTCAAGAGGCAAGACATCGCCGCCTGCAACGAACCAAAGATGGATCCGAGACCCAAGAAAAGACTGCACATACAAGGAGAAATGGAAAGCAGACTATGCCTGGATTATGGCCGCCTCAGACGACAGCCGCCAGGAGCAAGGTAAAGACAAACTATGAATAAACCTGCCAGCAGTTCTAACAGTTTGTGCGATCAGACCAAGCTATTTGAAGGCGGTTCGGTCAGGTGCCCATTCTTACGTAGGTATTGAGAAATTTGTTCATGTTCGAGCATTTAATGTGACTGACTTATTTCAAAAAGATATGCATCTGAACTTCAACTTGTGTCATGAACAGCAGTTTCCACTTCATAAATGGCAATTTAGTACAAAAAGATTTCACGCAAAAGTGCAATATAAACTATATTCCTCATGCGGCATGTGTCAATGACCCCCCCCCCCCCCCCCCCCGCGGTAAGCGTATGCCCAATTTCCCTAGCAGGAAGTTGTGGTCAGCCTATGCTGCGGACAAAAATCGCTCCTTGCACTTTGTCTCTGATTTCCTCCATTTGTTGAGGAATGTGCAGAACAGTTTGTTGCAGCCCCCTATAAAAATTGCATGGTATGGATCCATGAGAAATGCCAGTTAGATGAACCGAGGTATTATCATATACTGCACAAAGGAAAAAGCATCAGTCTAGCATGATGAGACTGTATGAGCAGTTCTTGTTCAAGTTGGAGCCTGGAACAACAAAAAATTAAACTACATTCTTCTCTTTTACATCTTCCTAGTGTCCACTCAATGCTCTCATATATTCTGATCTGCTTTTAATGTAGCAGGGTAAGCAGGTTTCAATACATGATTGCACGTAAAAATCATCAGCTTGACAATACTGACAAAGGCGAATATTTCTATTTGTGCACTCCTAAAAATGTGTTATCATTTCAGTTTTATATTTGTAAAGTCAACTTCTATAGCCCCATATTGGTGCTTCCCTTGGCTTATTCATGAATGGACTCTAGTCCTCCTGTAGCACCATCTTTGCTAGTGGCGGATCTGGAAACGGACTGATGCTGCTGACAGACTATCCAACGTGATTTCAGAAGTGGAGATGTCGAAGATAACCTTTTCAGCGACAGTAAAAGAGTTCCCGTTGGTCGAACTTTGAAGATCGATCATCTGCGCTGACGACCAGGACGTATTGCCTAGCCCGCGTGGTCATCCTGTGTTACACAAATGCAACGAGCACCGCAGATTTTCCACGAAAAACGCCTACGCTTTTTCTTAAGGGACACTGACGTTAGACGGCCTGGCTCCTATATAACGTCGAACAAGCCTTGGAGGACCATCACTCTGGAGCAGACCAGACAGCCGTAAGGTTCCGAAGTGATTTACATTCTGTTTACCATCTGTGCAGCTATGTTTGTATTTTAAACACTCAATATCTAGCTCCTGGTCTGCTCCAAGTGTGCTTTGTTTTTTGTGTTTGTTTTCTTTTGTTCTGTGGTGTGTATCTTGCAAACGTGTCCTACTGAGTATAATAATAATTGGTTCACAGGAAGGGAAAGACGCAGTATCTGTCACAGATACTGCGCCTTTCCCTTCATGTGAACCAATTATTATTATTGTTATTATACTCAGTAGGACAGGTTTGCAAGATACACACCACAGAACACAAGTGAAGATTACCTTTTCAGCCTTTCACGCTCCAAGGCTGAACTACAAGTTATTTTTGTATTGAACTTGCCACTAGCTCTTATAGCTATCGGTCCAAACAGTGTTTGCTTAAGGAACATTGGTAGAGATGCATTTCTTCGCCCTCATATGGCTGCATGCTTGGCGGCACTGTCTTAGTCCTTTCGGAAGTGTGCCAATCCGAGCACAATGCAACGCATCATACACTCGGGCTTAGGAACTCTGGTTTAGGAAGCAATGAGCATGCTTCATATATGCGCTTCGGTACAGGAGTGTTTGCTGTGGGGACCGCGCCAGCCACGTTGTGGGGACCGCAGCAGTCACCTTTAAAGGGAGCCCTTTTCCCGCGGCTACCGATGCGCCGCCGTTTTACCCCTTCCCTCTCCCCGCTCGTTCCCGGGATAACCGGTCCCGCGCGGGGGCTATAAAGAGAGACGCACGCCGTCGCCTCGCTCTCTCTTCGCTCCTGGACGCTCGCTGCCTGCCCTCCCAGATCCCGACCCCGCTGATCTCCTGCACCGCCATGGACTTCCTGGAGTGAGATAAAGATGTTTCTTACACGGCACGCTGTGTTTGCCTTGCGTATCCCTCGGACAGAGGATTTGCCCACAAAGTATACCACAGTTGCATGAAACAAGCTGGTACAATCAATGTTGGTTTTCTTTTTTATGCATTTTACTGTTTTCTTAGTCCCGGATCGAATTATTCACTGCAGTATATTTCAGTAATTTAAAAATATTTTTCCTGAAATAATGTCCCACCGTTATGGTTTTTTGTGGCTTGAAGTGGGGGACCCCCATTCGATCCTGATCACGGCAGTCGCGATTCGATGAAGGCAAAATGCAATGAACGTAATACTCTACACATCAGTGCACGTTAAAAAAGACCAGTTGGTCGAAATTTAGGAGTCCTCCACTAAACAGCCTTAGTCGCTGTGGGACGTTTTCAGGTCGATTTCGCGTCCTCAGGTCTTTATTCTCTTGTTTGTTTTTGTTTTATTTGATATGGGTAGTAGAGAGGAGATCGGGGAATAATAATGCTGTTTTGTCTTCCTCCAGCCCCAAGGCCTTTCCACCGTTACGCCTTAAGAGGAAGATACTGCGTCGAAAGGCGCGTTCTCCAATCTCCTCTTCAGAGTTTCTAAACAGCGCTCTGGCTACGTGGGATCTACCGTCGGTCAAAGACCAACTGACGACGCCCAAGAGGTGAGAAGCGCCGTCGCAGTATATCGACTCACATTTTTCTTTATTATCTGAAATATATATCTTCTCTGGTGACTGCTCTTGACATGCATCCTATCCACAGATAACGGCTTATTAAAATATAGTCGTAATGCGATGACCATATCTAACTGGTTAATGCCACTGAATATTTACAAAACTTAGTTAATGGCCTTCGCCAACTGTTTTCGTGTACCTGCCGCTACGCCTGTATGTAATGGACAGTTAATGTGTAACAAATCTATTTCAGCCGAATCCAGCCTCCAAACTACATTTACAATGCTCATGATCAGTTAACACACGCTAATACCTATGGTTTAGGTTCTTTTATGGTTGCTCAACACGGCTGCCATTGGACAGACTTCAAAAGAATCCAGAGTTCACGTTAGTAGCAGCCGAAACCTCGGCAGCCCAAGAAATTTCACCGCCAAAATTTTTAGCCTCATAAACAAACCAGCCATTGCGGTTTGAACTTGGGTCTCTGTACCTCACTCCTACATTGCACCTGCGTGAATAGCAAGTACAGCGATTAACTGTTTCGGCAAATGCCGCCATATAATGAACTAGCGGCAGGATATTGTGAACTCCTGACGTTGGTGCATTTAACCATTCTCTCTACTATGCCCCATCGACTATCGGCCGTATAGTTCTGCAACCTTTTCTGTCGCCATTTCCTTCGCCATATACAATAGTCCTGCTCCTCTACCATATCTTACTAAGCTGTACTGCACACGGTAATGTTTGCTGCAAGGGAAGTCTTGCACAGACCAGGAGACAAAATAAAAATCATTTGTGACCGACCTTTCTTCTCCTTGATCTTCAACCGCGCCATATGAAAGGTCGCTACTGGCTGCTTTGTTTGTCGACCATGGCAGGTGACGGGCGGCATGTGTAAATAAAGACTCCCTTGTTGCTGCCTCTTGATACGCTGAGGATCAGCTATATAAGTTTTGTGCGGGTGCTACACAGAAATAAAATGTGCTTACTGGGCTTCGCACGTACCGGCCGGCACCGTTAAACCTTGGCGCATTTCGCCTAATTATGTGTCCTCTCTCTGTAGTGTCATTGAGCGTGAAGTTCTGCATTGTCCATTGTCAACAATACCTTTGCTATCTACTAGTCCTCTTTTACCATATGTGCTAGCCACATTGTGTTTGTGCCCTACTCCTCACATGGTAACCTCACTTGACATGCAATGCTGTCACCAACCACCGGCCACGCTGAGTGTCCGTTCAATTTACTGCAACGATATTATAACATGAGAAACGTGATAGCATTGAGAATTAAGTACACGTGCTTCATTAACGTCTTAGAGTGTAGCATGTCTGATTATTCAGAAGTCGATTTGGTACACAAAAAATATGCATAAGGAATAATTTTTTTATCTTCAGAGGGTGCTCAGATATGTCCATCGTTACATGCTTTTTTATTACCTTAAGCGCTTCGCATTCAGCGTAGCATATAGTTATCACTGACATAAATGCGCCACTGAACATGCACGCATTGCAGGTAACGCGGTAGGATTTCATACCTCACAGGGATTTTTCCTTTACAGCTGGCCTCGAAAAAAGACCTGCGTTTCTCGGATAGAAACGAACAAACGTGGACGAGCAGCCAGCAGCTGAAGCTTAGCCTGAACGCCGGACACGGAAGGAAATTTTCCTGGTCACGCCAGCACGCAGTCACTACAACTACCTCCGGCGCTCCGCCAGCGACTGCAGGTTGTGGGCCTCGCTGACGTCGCCCAGCCTCTGATATTTCGGACCAGCATAATATGGCAGGTATAGTTGGACCTCTAAAATATCGCAAGCTTTGTTTAACTGCATCGGGGTGAAGTACCTAGCATAGAATGAGCACTTCCTGCTTTGAGATATTAACACTCTCGTTCATGTCCTCTAACAGGCTGAGGCTTGCCATTGTGATCAGATAGGTTTGGTTGGTTTGTGGGGTTTAACGTCCCAAAGCAACTTAGGCTAAAAAGACATTTTGAATACTTTGATCTATAACTTCCGGAGAACCAGGGTTTGAGCTCGACTGCCGGCGACTGCGTTTCTCATGAAGGCTAAACGGAGTGGCGTCTGTATTCGGTGGTATGTCTTTGCATGTTTAAAAGCACAGATGGTCGACATTTACGGTGGTCTCCACTGCGGCGCCTCATAGCCCCAGGTGCTTCTGGACGTTAAACACTACAAACCAGACCAAACCTAACTTCCGACCAGTACAAATTCACCTCGACGGTATAACGCTAACCAACACCTGAACAGGTTTCTAAAAGAGACATATTGTTCAATTGTAGATGTTGGAAAGTAACAAGTAATCTTCAGTCGAGAGCGTAGCTACGGGACACACGGTCCGGACGAGCTGAAAAAATATTAACATTCTACAGAAATGCGCAAACCGAGCTGTATTATCGAATATGTCGCTAAACGTTGCTAACCTCCCTACGAATTTGGCTAATTATGATTACATTTTACTTCCTTGTCTGCCTCTTGTTATGCAAAGCGTGCATTCCTGGTTCGGAAGGGCTTTAGCTTTCTAAGGAGAACCAAGAGCAGCGTGGGGTGAAGCACCTCTAGGCCTGTCATCCTTAGGGCTTAATTTTATGTTTTTTTTTACTTTCTGGATCATCATCATCAGCCTGATTATACCCACTGCAGGGCGAAGGCCTCTCCCATATTTCTCCACTTAACCCGGTTCTGCGCTAGCTGCATCCACTTGACCCCTGTATAGATGGCTTATTTTGAAATTAGTACTGTTCAATGTCTTAAGGTCATTAAATCACAACCTTCTGCTACTTAAGATGGTTTGAAAGCACCCTACAAGCTTATCGTTGTACGCCATTTCGGAAATTTATGGTGACGTGTTAGCGCGTGGCTCCAACAGAGCGTACATTGCCATTCGCAACATTTTGCTCTTCGGTTACATGCAACGTCCTTTCATTCCAGGCTGGCCACCTTCCTGGGTAAGAGACGTGCGTTTCTACTGCATCCTGCAGAAAACTGTCGCAACGAGGAAGACATGGCTTCATAGCCTGCAGCGGAAAAGTAAGTAGCGCTGCGGTCAAGGCCCGTTATGAATTGCCATTATGGAAACTGTGGGTAGGCTTGAGATAATCATTCGACGCGTTCCCGTTCCGACTCTAATCCACTAAGCCACATCTGCTGGCTGTAGATAACGCAGACTAGTGAATTTGAGCAACCATAATTCGAGATGGACGTTGTCATACATGAGATTCTCGTTAAATTCTGTGCAAGAACATACATCATTACCGTTGAGTGTAATGCACTTGGTATGGCAGTAAGAAAAATAGCCAATGGGAACATCACGAACAGTATTATTTACACACTCTCAAAGTGTCTTAACAGCTCTTCACAAAAACGCAGTTGCTCCTCTACTTTGAGACATCATACATATATATCAGCAGCATAATATCCAGTGCGAAGACATCGGCGAGCAGTGACACCAGTGCAGCTACTGCCCCAAAACCTTCTCATCGAAGAACTACTTGATTCGACACATTTGTGTCCACACAGGAGGGTGTCCGTACCAGTGAGAGTACTGTAGCGCCAGATTTGCGTGGTCATCAAACTTGGTTCGCCATCGTCGAATTCACACCGGAGAGCATCCTTGGCACAAGATGGGGTGAAGGCACCTGGGTGCATGCGGGATAGTAGGTAGGGCGTGAGAAGGGTTCGGAGAGAGCCATGCAAAACATGGCTCTCTTGTTAAAAGAGCCATGTTTGTTGGGACCCCCGGTCTATTCCAAAATAAAGTAAAATCAGAGTCTCTTATCAGACGCCGATTGTACTTGATTTTGTGCCTGTCTATTTTATAATGATTATTTTTTGTAATTTTAATGACATGTATAACAAGTTACGACACTTCTGATTTTCAATGCATGCAGCTGTGACGAGCAAATGTGAGCCGGAGATACATGTACGTACGCGTCACCACTAAAGCGAGCAGCCCCGTTGTACAGGAAGCCAGTGAGTTATCGATCCATACAACGCACTGCGTCAAGAGGCAAGACATCGCCGCCTGCAACGAACCAAAGATGGATTCGAGACCCAAGAAAAGACTGCACATACAAGGAGAAATGGAAAGCAGACTATGCCTGGATTATGGCCGCCTCAGACGACAGCCGCCAGGAGCAAGGTAAAGACAAACTATGAATAAACCTGCCAGCAGTTCTAACAGTTTGTGCGATCAGACCAAGCTATTTGAAGGCGGTTCGGTCAGGTGCCCATTCTTACGTAGGTATTGAGAAATTTGTTCATGTTCGAGCATTTAATGTGACTTTGACTTATTTCAAAAAGATATGCATCTGAACTTCAACTTGTGTCATGAACAGCAGTTTCCACTTCATAAATGGCAATTTAGTACAAAAAGATTTCACGCAAAAGTGCAATATAAACTATATTCCTCATGCGGCATGTGTCAATGACCCCCCCCCCCCCCCCCCGCGGTAAGCGTATGCCCAATTTCCCTAGCAGGAAGTTGTGGTCAGCCTACGCTGCGGACAAAAATCGCTCCTTGCACTTTGTCTCTGATTTCCTCCATTTGTTGAGGAATGTGCAGAACAGTTTGTTGCAGCCCCCTATAAAAATTGCATGGTATGGATCCATGAGAAATGCCAGTTAGATGAACCGAGGTATTATCATATACTGCACAAAGGAAAAAGCATCAGTCTAGCATGATGAGACTGTATGAGCAGTTCTTGTTCAAGTTGGAGCCTGGAACAACAAAAAATTAAACTACATTCTTCTCTTTTACATCTTCCTAGTGTCCACTCAATGCTCTCATATATTCTGATCTGCTTTTAATGTAGCAGGGTAAGCAGGTTTCAATACATGATTGCACGTAAAAATCATCAGCTTGACAGTACTGACAAAGGCGAATATTTCTATTTGTGCACTCCTAAAAATGTGTTATCATTTCAGTTTTATATTTGTAAAGTCAACTTTTATAGCCCCATATTGGTGCTTCCCTTGGCTTATTCATGAATGGACTCTAGTCCTCCTGTAGCACCATCTTTGCTAGTGGCGGATCTGGAAACGGACTGATGCTGCTGACAGACTATCCAACGTGATTTCAGAAGTGGAGATGTCGAAGATAACCTTTTCAGCGACAGTAAAAGAGTTCCTGTTGGTCGAACTTTGAAGATCGATCATCTGCGCTGACGACCAGGACGTATTGCCTAGCCCGCGTGGTCATCCTGTGTTAGACAAATGCAACGAGCACCGCAAATTTTCCACGAAAAACGCCTACGCTTTTTCTTAAGGGACACTGACGTTAGACGGCCTGGCTCCTATATAACGTCGAACAAGCCTTGGGGGACCCATCACTCTGGAGCAGACCAGACAGCCGTAAGGTTCCGAAGTGATTTACATTCTGTTTACCATCTGTGCAGCTATGTTTGTATTTTAAACACTCAATATCTAGCTCCTGGTCTGCTCCAAGTGTGCTTTGTTTTTTGTGTTTGTTTTCTTTTGTTCTGTGGTGTGTATCTAGCAAACGTGTCCTACTGAGTATAATAATAATTGGTTCACAGGAAGGGAAAGACGCAGTATCTGTCACAGATACTGCGCCTTTCCCTTCATGTGAACCAATTATTATTATTGTTATTATACTCAGTAGGACAGGTTTGCAAGATACACACCACAGAACACAAGTGAAGATTACCTTTTCAGCCTTTCACGCTCCAAGGCTGAACTACAAGTTATTTTTGTATTGAACTTGCCACTAGCTCTTATAGCTATCGGTCCAAACAGTGTTTGCTTAAGGAACATTGGTAGAGATGCATTTCTTCGCCCTCATATGGCTGCATGCTTGGCGGCACTGTCTTAGTCCTTTCGGAAGTGTGCCAATCCGAGCACAATGCAACGCATCATACACTCGGGCTTAGGAACTCTGGTTTAGGAAGCAATGAGCATGCTTCATATATGCACTTCGGTACAGGAGTGTTTGCTGTGGGGACCGCGCCAGCCACGTTGTGGGGACCGCAGCAGTCACCTTTAAAGGGAGCCCTTTTCCCGCGGCTACCGATGCGCCGCCGTTTTACCCCTTCCCTCTCCCCGCTCGTTCCCGGGATAACCGGTCCCGTGCGGGGGCTATAAAGAGAGACGCACGCCGTCGCCTCGCTCTCTCTTCGCTCCTAGACGCTCGCTGCCTGCCCTCCCAGATCCCGACCCCGCTGATCTCCTGCACCGCCATGGACTTCCTGGAGTGAGATAAAGATGTTTCTTACACGGCACGCTGTGTTTGCCTTGCGTATCCCTCGGACAGAGGATTTGCCCACAAAGTATACCACAGTTGCATGAAACAAGCTGGTACAATCAATGTTGGTTTTCTTTTTTATGCATTTTACTGTTTTCTTAGTCCCGGATCGAATTATTCACTGCAGTATATTTCAGTAATTTAAAAATATTTTTCCTGAAATAATGTCCCACCGTTATGGTTTTTTGTGGCTTGAAGTGGGGGACCCCCATTCGATCCTGATCACGGCAGTCGCGATTCGATGAAGGCGAAATGCAATGAACGTAATACTCTACACATCAGTGCACGTTAAAAAAGACCAGTTGGTCGAAATTTAGGAGTCCTCCACTAAACAGCCTTAGTCGCTGTGGGACGTTTTCAGGTCGATTTCGCGTCCTCAGGTCTTTATTCTCTTGTTTGTTTTTCTTTTATTTGATATGGGTAGTAGAGAGGAGATCGGGGAATAATAATGCTGTTTTGTCTTCCTCCAGCCCCAAGGCCTTTCCACCGTTACGCCTTAAGAGGAAGATACTGCGTCGAAAGGCGCGTTCTCCAATCTCCTCTTCAGAGTTTCTAAACAGCGCTCTGGCTACGTGGGATCTACCGTCGGTCAAAGACCAACTGACGACGCCCAAGAGGTGAGAAGCGCCGTCGCAGTATATCGACTCACATTTTTCTTTATTATCTGAAATATATATCTTCTCTGGTGACTGCTCTTGACATGCATCCTATCCACAGATAACGGCTTATTAAAATATAGTCGTAATGCGATGACCATATCTAACTGGTTAATGCCACTGAATATTTACAAAACTTAGTTAATGGCCTTCGCCAACTGTTTTCGTGTACCTGCCGCTACGCCTGTATGTAATGGACAGTTAATGTGTAACAAATCTATTTCAGCCGAATCCAGCCTCCAAACTACATTTACAATGCTCATGATCAGTTAACACACGCTAATACCTATGGTTTAGGTTCTTTTATGGTTGCTCAACACGGCTGCCATTGGACAGACTTCAAAAGAATCCAGAGTTCACGTTAGTAGCAGCCGAAACCTCGGCAGCCCAAGAAATTTCACCGCCAAAATTTTTAGCCTCATAAACAAACCAGCCATTGCGGTTTGAACTTGGGTCTCTGTACCTCACTCCTACATTGCACCTGCGTGAATAGCAAGTACAGCCATTAACTGTTTCAGCAAATGCCGCCATATAATGAACTAGCGGCAGGATATTGTGAACTCCTGACGTTGGTGCATTTAACCATTCTCTCTACTATGCCCCATTGGCTATCGGCCGTATAGTTCTGCATTCTTTTCTGTCGCCATTTCCTTCGCCATATACAATAGTCCTGCTCCTCTACCATATCTTACTAAGCTGTACTGCACACGGTAATGTTTGCTGCAAGGGAAGTCTTGCACAGACCAGGAGACAAAATAAAAATCATTTGTGACCGACCTTTCTTCTCCTTGATCTTCAACCGCGCCATATGAAAGGTCGCTACTGGCTGCTTTGTTTGTCGACCATGGCAGGTGACGGGCGGCATGTGTAAATAAAGACTCCCTTGTTGCTGCCTCTTGATACGCTGAGGATCAGCTATATAAGTTTTGTGCGGGTGCTACACAGAAATAAAATGTGCTTACTGGGCTTCGCACGTACCGGCCGGCACCGTTAAACCTTGGCGCATTTCGCCTAATTATGTGTCCTCTCTCTGTAGTGTCATTGAGCGTGAAGTTCTGCATTGTCCATTGTCAACAATACCTTTGCTATCTACTAGTCCTCTTTTACCATATGTGCTAGCCACATTGTGTTTGTGCCCTACTCCTCACATGGTAACCTCACTTGACATGCAATGCTGTCACCAAACACCGGCCACGCTGAGTGTCCGTTCAATTTACTGCAACGATATTATAACATGAGAAACGTGATAGCATTGAGAATTAAGTACACGTGCTTCATTAACAACGTCTTAGAGTGTAGCATGTCTGATTATTCAGAAGTCGATTTGGTACACAAAAAATATGCATAAGGAATAATTTTTTTATCTTCAGAGGGTGCTCAGATATGTCCATCGTTACATGCTTTTTTATTACCTTAAGCGCTTCGCATTCAGCGTAGCATATAGTTATCACTGACATAAATGCGCCACTGAACATGCACGCATTGCAGGTAACGCGGTAGGATTTCATACCTCACAGGGATTTTTCCTTTACAGCTGGCCTCGAAAAAAGACCTGCGTTTCTCGGATAGAAACGAACAAACGTGGACGAGCAGCCAGCAGCTGAAGCTTAGCCTGAACGCCGGACACGGAAGGAAATTTTCCTGGTCACGCCAGCACGCAGTCACTACAACTACCTCCGGCGCTCCGCCAGCGACTGCAGGTTGTGGGCCTCGCTGACGTCGCCCAGCCTCTGATATTTCGGACCAGCATAATCTGGCAGGTATAGTTGGACCTCTAAAATATCGCAAGCTTTGTTTAACTGCATCGGGGTGAAGTACCTAGCATAGAATGAGCACTTCCTGCTTTGAGATAGTAACACTCTCGTTCATGTCCTCTAACAGGCTGAGGCTTGCCATTGTGATCAGATAGGTTTGGTTGGTTTGTGGGGTTTAACGTCCCAAAGCAACTTAGGCTAAAAAGACATTTTGAATACTTTGATCTATAACTTCCGGAGAACCAGGGTTTGAGCTCGACTGCCGGCGACTGCGTTTCTCATGAAGGCTAAACGGAGTGGCGTCTGTATTCGGTGGTATGTCTTTGCATGTTTAAAAGCACAGATGGTCGACATTTACGGTGGTCTCCACTGCAGCGCCTCATAGCCCCAGGTGCTTCTGGACGTTAAACACTACAAACCAGACCAAACCTAACTTCCGACCAGTACAATTTCACCTCGACGGTATAACGCTAACCAACACCTGAACAGGTTTCTAAAAGAGACATATTGTTCAATTGTAGATGTTGGAAAGTAACAAGTAATCTTCAGTCGAGAGCGTAGCTACGGGACACACGGTCCGGACGAGCTGAAAAAATATTAACATTCTACAGAAATGCGCAAACCGAGCTGTATTATCGAATATGTCGCTAAACGTTGCTAACCTCCCTACGAATTTGGCTAATTATGATTACATTTTACTTCCTTGTCTGCCTCTTGTTATGCAAACCGTGCATTCCTGGTTCGGAAGGGCTTTAGCTTTCTAAGGAGAACCAAGAGCAGAGTGGGGTGAAGCACCTCTAGGCCTGTCATCCTTAGGGCTTAATTTTATGTTTTTTTTACTTTCTGGATCATCATCAGCCTGATTATACCCACTGCAGGGCGAAGGCCTCTCCCATATTTCTCCACTTAACCCGGTTCTGTGCTAGCTGCATCCACTTGACCCCTGTATAGTTGGCTTATTTTGAAATTAGTACTGTTCAATGTCTTAAGGTCATTAAATCACAACCTTCTGCTACTTAAGATGGTTTGAAAGCACCCTACAAGCTTATCGTTGTATGCCATTTCGGAAATTTATGGTGACGTGTTAGCGCGTGGCTCCAACAGAGCGTACATTGCCATTCGCAACATTTTGCTCTTCGGTTACATGCAACGTCCGTTCATTCCAGGCTGGCCACCTTCCTGGGTAAGAGACGTGCGTTTCTACTGCATCCTGCAGAAAACTGTCGCAACGAGGAAGACATGCCTTCATGGCCTGCAGCGGAAAAGTAAGTAGCGCTGCGGTCAAGGCCCGTTATGAATTGCCATTATGGAAACTGTGGGTAGGCTTGAGATAATCATTCGACGCGTTCCCGTTCCGACTCTAATCCACTAAGCCACATCTGCTGGCTGTAGATAACGCAGACTAGTGAATTTGAGCAACCATAATTCGAGATGGACGTTGTCATACATGAGATTCTCGTTAAATTCTGTGCAAGAACATACATCATTACCGTTGAGTGTAATGCACTTGGTATGGCAGTAAGAAAAATAGCCAATGGGAACATCATGAACAGTATTATTTACACACTCTCAAAGTGTCTTAACAGCTCTTCACAAAAACGCAGTTGCTCCTCTACTTTGAGACATCATACATATATATCAGCAGCATAATATCCAGTGCGAAGACATCGGCGAGCAGTGACACCAGTGCAGCTACTGCCCCAAAACCTTCTCATCGAAGAACTACTTGATTCGACACATTTGTGTCCACACAGGAGGGTGTCCGTACCAGTGAGAGTACTGTAGCGCCAGATTTGCGTGGTCATCAAACTTGGTTCGCCATCGTCGAATTTACACCGGAGAGCATCCTTGGCACAAGATGGGGTGAAGGCACCTGGGTGCATGCGGGATAGTAGGTAGGGCGTGAGAAGGGTTCGGAGAGAGCCATGCAAAACATGGCTCTCTTGGAGGCCATGTTTTGTTGGGACCCCCGGTCTATTCCAAAATAAAGTAAAATCAGAGTCTCTTATCAGACGCCGATTGTACTTGATTTTGTGCCTGTCTATTTTATAATGATTATTTTTTGTAATTTTAATGACATGTATAACAAGTTACGACACTTCTGATTTTCAATGCATGCAGCTGTGACGAGCAAATGTGAGCCGGAGATACATGTACGTACGCGTCACCACTAAAGCGAGCAGCCCCGTTGTACAGGAAGCCAGTGAGTTATCGATCCATACAACGCACTGCGTCAAGAGGCAAGACATCGCCGCCTGCAACGAACCAAAGATGGATCCGAGACCCAAGAAAAGACTGCACATACAAGGAGAAATGGAAAGCAGACTATGCCTGGATTATGGCCGCCTCAGACGACAGCCGCCAGGAGCAAGGTAAAGACAAACTATGAATAAACCTGCCAGCAGTTCTAACAGTTTGTGCGATCAGACTAAGCTATTTGAAGGCGGTTCGGTCAGGTGCCCATTCTTACGTAGGTATTGAGAAATTTGTTCATGTTCGAGCATTTAATGTGACTTTGACTTATTTCAAAAAGATATGCATCTGAACTTCAACTTGTGTCATGAACAGCAGTTTCCACTTCATAAATGGCAATTTAGTACAAAAAGATTTCACGCAAAAGTGCAATATAAACTATATTCCTCATGCGGCATGTGTCAATGACCCCCCCCCCCCCCCCGCGGTAAGCGTATGCCCAATTTCCCTAGCAGGAAGTTGTGGTCAGCCTACGCTGCGGACAAAAATCGCTCCTTGCACTTTGTCTCTGATTTCCTCCATTTGTTGAGGAATGTGCAGAACAGTTTGTTGCAGCCCCCTATAAAAATTGCATGGTATGGATCCATGAGAAATGCCAGTTAGATGAACCGAGGTATTATCATATACTGCACAAAGGAAAAAGCATCAGTCTAGCATGATGAGACTGTATGAGCAGTTCTTGTTCAAGTTGGAGCCTGGAACAACAAAAAATTAAACTACATTCTTCTCTTTTACATCTTCCTAGTGTCCACTTAATGCTCTCATATATTCTGATCTGCTTTTAATGTAGCAGGGTAAGCAGGTTTCAATACATGATTGCACGTAAAAATCATCAGCTTGACAATACTGACAAAGGCGAATATTTCTATTTGTGCACTCCTAAAAATGTGTTATCATTTCAGTTTTATATTTGTAAAGTCAACTTCTATAGCCCCATATTGGTGCTTCCCTTGGCTTATTCATGAATGGACTCTAGTCCTCCTGTAGCACCATCTTTGCTAGTGGCGGATCTGGAAACGGACTGATGCTGCTGACAGACTATCCAACGTGATTTCAGAAGTGGAGATGTCGAAGATAACCTTTTCAGCGACAGTAAAAGAGTTCCCGTTGGTCGAACTTTGAAGATCGATCATCTGCGCTGACGACCAGGACGTATTGCCTAGCCCGCGTGGTCATCCTGTGTTACACAAATGCAACGAGCACCGCAGATTTTCCACGAAAAACGCCTACGCTTTTTCTTAAGAGACACTGACGTTAGACGGCCTGGCTCCTATATAACGTCGAACAAGCCTTGGGGGACCATCACTCTGGAGCAGACCAGACAGCCGTAAGGTTCCGAAGTGATTTACATTCTGTTTACCATCTGTGCAGCTATGTTTGTATTTTAAACACTCAATATCTAGCTCCTGGTCTGCTCCAAGTGTGCTTTGTTTTTTGTGTTTGTTTTCTTTTGTTCTGTGGTGTGTATCTTGCAAACGTGTCCTACTGAGTATAATAATAATTGGTTCACAGGAAGGGAAAGACGCAGTATCTGTCACAGATACTGCGCCTTTCCCTTCATGTGAACCAATTATTATTATTGTTATTATACTCAGTAGGACAGGTTTGCAAGATACACACCACAGAACACAAGTGAAGATTACCTTTTCAGCCTTTCACGCTCCAAGGCTGAACTACAAGTTATTTTTGTATTGAACTTGCCACTAGCTCTTATAGCTATCGGTCCAAACAGTGTTTGCTTAAGGAACATTGGTAGAGATGCATTTCTTCGCCCTCATATGGCTGCATGCTTGGCGGCACTGTCTTAGTCCTTTCGGAAGTGGTGCCAATCCGAGCACAATGCAACGCATCATACACTCGGGCTTAGGAACTCTGGTTTAGGAAACAATGAGCATGCTTCATATATGCGCTTCGGTACAGGAGTGTTTGCTGTGGGGACCGTGCCAGCCACGTTGTGGGGACCGCAGCAGTCACCTTTAAAGGGAGCCCTTTTCCCGCGGCTACCGATGCGCCGCCGTTTTACCCCTTCCCTCTCCCCGCTCGTTCCCGGGATAACCGGTCCCGCGCGGGGGCTATAAAGAGAGACGCATGCCGTCGCCTCGCTCTCTCTTCGCTCCTGGACGCTCGCTGCCTGCCCTCCCAGATCCCGACCCCGCTGATCTCCTGCACCGCCATGGACTTCCTGGAGTGAGATAAAGATGTTTCTTACACGGCACGCTGTGTTTGCCTTGCGTATCCCTCGGACAGAGGATTTGCCTACAAAGTATACCACAGTTGCATGAAACAAGCTGGTACAATCAATGTTGGTTTTCTTTTTTATGCATTTTACTGTTTTCTTAGTCCCGGATCGAATTATTCACTGCAGTATATTTCAGTAATTTAAAAATATTTTTCCTGAAATAATGTCCCACCGTTATGGTTTTTTGTGGCTTGAAGTGGGGGACCCCCATTCGATCCTGATCACGGCAGTCGCGATTCGATGAAGGCGAAATGCAATGAACGTTATACTCTACACATCAGTGCACGTTAAAAAAGACCAGTTGGTCGAAATTTAGGAGTCCTCCACTAAACAGCCTTAGTCGCTGTGGGACGTTTTCAGGTCGATTTCGCGTCCTCAGGTCTTTATTCTCTTGTTTGTTTTTGTTTTATTTGATATGGGTAGTAGAGAGGAGAACAGGGAATAATAAGTGGTGTTTTGTCTTCCTCCAGCCCCAAGGCCTTTCCACCGTTACGCCTTAAGAGGAAGATACTGCGTCGAAAGGCGCGTTCTTCAATCTCCTCTTCAGTTTCTAAACAGCGCTCTGGCTACGTGGGATCTACCGTCGGTCAAAGACCAACTGACGACGCCCAAGAGGTGAGAAGCGCCGTCGCAGTATATCGACTCACATTTTTCTTTATTATCTGAAATATATATCTTCTCTGGTGACTGCTCTTGACATGCATCCTATCCACAGATAACGCCTTATTAAAATATAGTCGTAATGCGATGACCATATCTAACTGGTTAATGCCACTAAATATTTACAAAACTTAGTTAATGGCCTTCGCCAACTGTTTTCGTGTACCTGCCGCTACGCCTGTATGTAATGGACAGTTATTATGTAACAAATCTATTTCAGCCGAATCCAGCCTCCAAACTACATTTACAATGCTCATGATCAGTTAACGCACGCTAATACCAAAAAGGGATGACAATTCACCACCATAAAAGGAACCTTGTCAAATTGCAGGAGTCCAACCTTTATTCTCCAGGATGAAATACATTGTTGAGCCAAAACCTTGGCTCAAGTTTGCAAGTCCATACCCTATGGTTTAGGTTCTCTTTATGGTTGCTCAACACGGTTGCCATTGAACAGACTTCAAAAGAATCCAGAGTTCACGTTAGTAGCAGCCGAAACCTCGCCAGCCCAAGAAATTTCACCGCCAAAATTTTTAGCCTATAAACAAACCAGCCATTGTGGTTTGAACTTGGGTCTCTGTACCGCACTCCTACATTGCACCTGCGTGAATAGCAAGTACAGCCATTAACTGTTTCAGCAAATGCATCCATATAATGAACTAGCGGCAGGATATTGTGAACTCCTGACGTTGGTGCATTTAACCATTCTCTCTACTATGCCCCATCGACTTTATCGGCCGTATAGTTCTGCATTCTTTTCTGTCGCCATTTCCTTCGCCATATACAATAGTCCTGCTCCTCTACCATATCTTACTAAGCTGTACTGCACACGGTAATGTTTGCTGCAAGGGAAGTCTTGCACAGACCAGGAGACAAAATAAAAATCATTTGTGACTGACCTTTCTTCTCCTTGATCTTCAACCACGCCATATGAAAGGTCGCTACTGGCTCCTTAGTTTGTCGACCATGGCAGGTGACGGGCGGCATGTGTAAATAAAGACTCCCTTGTTGCTGCCTCTTGATAAGCTGAGGATCAGCTATATAAGTTTTGTGCGGGTGCTACACAGAAATAAAATGTGCTTACTGGGCTTCGCACGTACCGGCCGGCACCGTTAAACCTTGGCGCATTTCGCCTAATTATGTGTCCTCTCTCTGTAGTGTCATTGAGCGTGAAGTTCTGCATTGTCCATTGTCAACAATACCTTTGCTATCTACTAGTCCTCTTCTACTATATGTGCTAGCCACATTGTGTTTGTGCCCTACTCCTCACATGGTAACCTCACTTGGCATGCAATGCTGTCACCAAACACCGGCCACGCTGAGTGCCCGTTCAATTTACTGCAACGATATTATAACATGAGAAACGTTGTGATAGCATTGAGAATTAAGTACACGTGCTTCATTAACAACGTCTTAGAGTGTAGCATGTCTGATTATTCAGAAGTCGATTTGGTACATAAAAAATATGCATAAGGAATAATTTTTTTATCTTCAGAGGGTGCTCAGATATGTCCATCGTTACATGCTTTTTTATTACCTTAAGCGGTAGGATTTCATACCTCACAGGGATTTTTCCTTTACAGCTGGCCTCGAAAAAAGACCTGCGTTTCTCGGATAGAAACGAACAAACGTGGACGAGCAGCCAGCAGCTGAAGCTTAGCCTGAACGCCGGACACGGAAGGAAATTTTCCTGGTCACGCCAGCACGCAGCCACTACAGCTGCCTCCGGCGCTCCGCCAGCGACTGCAGGTTGTGGGCCTCGCTGACGTCGCCGAGCCTCTGATATTTCAGAACAGCATAATCTGGCAGGTATAGTTGGACCTCTAAAATATCGCAAGCTTTGTTTAACTGCATCGGGGTGAAGTACCTAGCATAGAATGAGCACTTCCTGCTTTGAGATATTAGCACTCTCATTCATGTCCTCTAACAGGCTGAGGCTTGCCATTGTGATCAGATAGGTTTGGTTGGTTTGTGGGGTTCAACGTCCCAAAGCAACTTAGGCTAAAAAGACATTTTGAATACATTGATCTATAACTTCCAGAGAACCAGGGTTTGAGCTCGACTGCCGGCGACTGCGTTTCTCATGAAGGCTAAACGGAGTGGCGTCTGTATTCGGTGGTATGTCTTTGCATGTTTAAAAGCACAGATGGTCGACATTTACGGTGGTCTCCACTGCGGCGCCTCATAGCCCCAGGTGCTTCTGGACGTTAAACACTACAAACCAGACCAAACCTAACTTCCGACCAGTACAAATTCACCTCGACGGTATAACGCTAACCAACACCTGAACAGGTTTCTAAAAGAGACATATTGTTTAATTGTAGATGTTGGAAAGTAACAAGTAATCTTCAGTCGAGAGCGTAGCTACGGGACACACGGTCCGGACGAGCTGAAAAAATATTAACATTCTACAGAAATGCGCAAACCGAGCTGTATTATCGAATATGTCGCTAAACATTGCTAACCTCCCTACGAATTTGGCTAATTATTACATTTTACTTCCTTGTCTGCCTCTTGTTATGCAAAGCGTGCATTCCTGGTTCGGAAGGGCTTTAGCTTTCTAAGAACCAAGAGCAGCGTGGGGTGAAGCACCTCTAGGCCTGTCATCCTTAGGGCTGTTGGGATAGGAGAAACGTTTCTGCAGACAATAATTTTGTTTTTTTTACTTTCTGGATCATCATCAGCCTGATTATACCCACTGCAGGGCGAAGGCCTCTCCCATATTTCTCCACTTAACCCGGTTCTGTGCTAGCTGCATCCACTTGACCCCTGTATAGATGGCTTATTTTGAAATTAGTACTGTTCAATATCTTAAGTCATTAAATCACAACCTTCTGCTACTTAAGATGGTTTGAAAGCACCCTACAAGCTTATCGTTGTACGGCATTTCGGAAATTTATGGTGACGTGTTAGCGCGTGGCTCCAACAGAGCGTACATTGCCATTCGCAACATTTTGCTCTTCGGTTACATGCAACGTCCTTTCATTCCAGGCTGGCCACCTTCCTGGGTAAGAGACGTGCGTTTCTACTGCATCCTGCAGAAAACTGTCGCAACGAGGAAGACATGCCTTCATGGCCTGCAGCGGAAAAGTAAGTAGCGCTGCGGTCAAGGCCCGTTATGAATTGCCATTATGGAAACTGTGGGTAGGCTTGAGATAATCATTCGACGCGTTCCCGTTCCGACTCTAATCCACTAAGCCACATCTGCTGGCTGTAGATAACGCAGACTAGTGAATTTGAGCAACCATAATTCGAGATGGACGTTGTCATACATGAGATTCTCGTTAAATTCTGTGCAAGAACATACATCATTACCGTTGAGTGTAATGCACTTGGTATGGCAGTAAGAAAAATAGCCAATGGGAACATCACAAACAGTATTATTTACACACTCTCAAAGTGTCTTAACAGCTCTTCACCACAAAAACTCAGTTGCTCCTCTACTTTGAGACATCATACATAATATATCAGCAGCATAATATCCAGTGCGAAGACATCGGCGAGCAGTGACACCAGTGCAGCTACTGCCCCAAAACCTTCTCATCGAAGAACTACTTGATTCAACACATTTGTGTCCACACAGGAGGGTGTCCGTACCAGTGAGAGTACTGTAGCGCCAGATTTGCGTGGTCATCAAACTTGGTTCGCCATCGTCGAATTCACACCGGAGAGCATCCTTGGCAAAAGATGGGGTGAAGGCACCTGGGTGCATGCGGGATAGTAGGTAGGGCGTGAGAAGGGTTCGGAGAGAGCCATGCAAAACATGGCTCTCTTGGAGGCCATGTTTTGTTGGGACCCCCGGTCTATTCCAAAATAAAGTAAAATCAGAGTCTCTTATCAGACGCCGATTGTACTTGATTTTGTGCCTGTCTATTTTATAATGATTATTTTTTGTAATTTTAATGACATGTATAACAAGTTACGACACTTCTGATTTTCAATGCATGCAGCTGTGATGAGCAAATGTGAGCCGGAGATACATGTAGTACGTACGCGTCACCACTAAAGCGAGCAGCCCCGTTGTACAGGAAGTTATCGATCCATAAAACGCACTGCGTCAAGAGGCAAGACATCGCCGCCTGCAACGAACCAAAGATGGATCCGAGACCCAAGAAAAGACTGCACATACAAGGAGAAATGGAAAGCAGACTATGTGGCCGCCTCAAACGACAGCCGCCAGGAGCAAGGTAAAGACGAACTATGAATAAACCTGCCAGCAGTTCTAACAGTTTGTGCGATCAGACCAAGCTATTTGAAGGCGGTTCGGTCAGGTGCCCATTCTTACGTAGGTATTGAGAAATTTGTTTATGTTTGAGCATTTTAATGTGACTTATTTCAAAAAGATATGCATCTGAACTTCAACTTGTGTCATGAACAGCAGTTTCCACTTCATAAATGGCAATTTAGTACAAAAAGATTTCACGCAAAAGTGCAATATAAACTATATTCCTCATGCGGCATGTGTCAATGACCCCCCCCCCCCCCCCCCCGCGGTAAGCGTATGCCCAATTTCCCTAGCAGGAAGTTGTGGTCAGCCTACGCTGCGGACAAAAATCGCTCCTTGCACTTTGTCTCTGATTTCCTCCATTTGTTGAGGAATGTGCAGAACAGTTTGTTGCCGCCCCCTATAAAAACTGCATGGTATGGATCCATGAGAAATGCCAGTTAGATGAACCGAGGTATTATCATATACTGCACAAAGGAAAAAGCATCAGTCTAGCATGATGAGACTGTATGAGCAGTTCTTGTTCAAGATGGAGCCTGGAACAACAAAAAATTAAACTACATTCTTCTCTTTTACATCTTCCTAGTGTCCACTCAATGCTCTCATATATTCTGATCTGCTTTTTATGTAGCAGGGTAAGCAGGTTTCAATACATGATTGCACGTAAAAATCATCAGCTTGACAATACTGACAAAGGCGAATATTTCTATTTGTGCACTCCTAAAAATGTGTTATCATTTCAGTTTTATATTTGTAAAGTCAACTTCTATAGCCCCATACTGGTGCTTCCCTTGGCTTATTCATGAATGGACTCTAGTCCTGTAGCACCATCTTTGCTAGTGGCGGATCTGGAAACTGACTGATGCTGCTGACAGACTATCCAACGTGATTTCAGAAGTGGAGATGTCGAAGATAACCTTTTCAGCGACAGTAAAAGAGTTCCCGCTGGTCGAATTTTGAAGATCGATCATCTGCGCTGACGACCAGGACGTATTGCCTAGCCCGCGTGGTCATCCTGTTACACAAATACAACGAGCACCGCAGATTTTCCACGAAAAACGCCTACGCTTTTCCTTAAGGGACACTGACGTTAGACGGCCTGGCTCCTATATAACGTCGAACAAGCCTTGGGGGACCATCACTCTGGAGCAGACCAGGCAGCCGTAAGGTTCCGAAGTGATTTACATTCTGTTTACCATCTGTGCAGCTATGTTTGTATTTTAACCACTCAATATCTAGCTCCTGGTCTGCTCCAAGTGTGCTTGCTTTTTTGTGCGTGTTTTTTGTGTGTTCTGTGGTGTGTATCTTGCAAACGTGTCCTAGTGTGTATATGAGGATTACCTTTTCAGCCTCTTGCGCTCTGCGGCTGAACTACAAGTAATTTTTTTATTGGACTGCCCACTAGCTTATATAGCTATCGGTCCAAACGGTGTTTGCACATATTTCTTGTTATTGCAATAAAGTTCCCTACGAAAACAAATCACGCAACTTCTTTATCCAGGTGTAGCCACCGCTTGTGGCACATGCAGGACGTTCCTCTTAGGACATTACAGTTGATGAAGATGACGGTTTCACTGCAATGAAGGAGACTGCACCAGAACTTACGCAGCAACCTTAGACACCACCAGGAGAAACATCGGTGAAGAGCCCGGTCCAGTGCACCCATTACAGCCCGATGTTGACGTGTTGGCAGCTTGCCTCCTTAACAAAAAGAGCGCGAAGTCATACTGGTGCTACCCAGGTACCCGAACATTTCTGTCTTGTACCAGCCTAAATCACCATGTTTAGAGATAGCTGTAAAGCGATTCTAGAGTTGGTTTTATTAAAGAGCTGCATTACATAAAAGCAGAACTGGGAATTCCTGAGCAGCATTACCAAAGACACCTGTCTCCATATGGTGTAAAGCCAACAAAACTGTCGACCTAGTAAACTCAAAATTGGATCGAAAATAACTGTGCTACGAATGCTATCAAGCCTAATGGTTCCCTTCATTCAATGCCATGCATGTTGACAACTTTGATTTGAGTGTGACACATCACATAAGCTGCAACTTGTCCTTCAGTCATTTTATTGAAGAACTTGTAATGCATTATATATTGCTCTATAGCGAAAACCTACTTGAGGCTTGCTAATCTAGGTAGGTATATAGGGTATCTGGCACACAATCAGCCGCGGTAATCATGTGCCAAACACAGGGTTGACGGTGTGATATGTTGAGTGCGTAAATGTTATATTCAATTTATAACATTGGCTTTCTTTAGCAAAATGAGCTTTTAGGCAAGTGGGTTACTTTTATTCTGCCTAACTGCACTGCCAAAAAAAGAAGAAAGGAAATGAACACACAACCAGACTTTCGCAGCATTCACAACTGGCTTTCTCCACAAATGTGTAAACAAGAGAAAAATCAGCAAACAATTCTTCGCCTTAGCAATGCAGCCTAAATTGGAATGTGCTCATTGTAAAATACAGTAAAATATTTGCCTAGATGCAAACATGAGAATAAAATGTGATTCGCTGTAACGTCACCACAACACAGTTCCTACAAAGGTTTGTAGTTTTTTGTTCACAACAAACTATGGGTGATATGTATGTGACCTACATGTAAAAAACATAAAACGAATTTGATAAAATGTTTGTTATGGCAGCACAATTTCCATTCTAAACTGTAATGCAGCTTTTTTCCTTCATTTTCCCAAGAAAGCTGCCATTAAGATAGTTTGCTACATACCAATTTCTTACAATGGCAAGTTCACACTTTATTTCTATTGTTCTCGCTTGTGCCACATGCTTCTGCTCCCTCTTTCCTCCTATGCCAATGCGACTGGGAACCTAACAAAGTATTATAGCATGTTTTTATGTCATGCACATCCATTGCCCAGAGGTGCAGACTAACCATTGAAGAACCAATTAGGGATCGTGCACGAATATGCTGCAGGCAGCCAAAAGTACAATTGCTTTGTTGGGTTGGGTTTTTTGGCACATAGGCAACTATGGCCATCATGCACCAAACACTAGGCTGCTGAGCTTCTTTATGAGTGAAAATGAAAAGTTTAGAAAATTACAGCTGATTTAGAATCCCTAACTCTTTAAGAAAACTTAAAAACAGATGAAATTTCAACAAGCGGGTTGTCTCCTAATAGTAAACAGGGGTGGAATGGGATGTGTTCATTATAGAATGGAGTAAAATATTTTTTCCTTAACTGTTAAGTTCTGTGCACAAGATCAAAATGTGGTTCACGGTGAACTCACCTCCATATTCTTCGCATAACGGTTTTTGCTCTTTTCTCAGTAAGAAATTGTGTTTTGTGACGTTTCCGGTGTAGCAAGTGAATGGGACAGCATGGCTTCAAGCTTCTTCATGAAACTGCAAAGTGCCACAATTGCACCTTCCAATCTTTCACGTAAAAGAACTCATCTAAGGTATCTAAGGTATATGTTAAAATTTTGTTTCCTTGTGCATGAAAAACTCATTGAAACACAAAGTTAGCTGGGACACTGGTCTCAAAGGAGCAATAAAAACCATAAAATCAAATTATAAAACTTCTATCAGGTTTTTAACCTCTGTAAACATTCGAGGAGCAATATAAATTTATAACAAGTCGGGTAACTAATTTTAAGTCAGTGTTTACGCTAAAATAGCCCATCGTCATAACAACGTATGCTTCCCGTTCCCCGGGCACGTTAGCTGCGGTCTTCGTCTCATTTGGAAGAGTACATCTTTGTTTCAAATTTCATGCTGCAGTGTATAGTTTGAATCATTGGCTCGATAAATAGCAAAAGAAAAGCACATGTTCCTATTCGCTGCCTGCCACACTATACTGAAAGGAACTCTGCATCTCATCATCTGCTGCACGAGTCGACGTCGTGCCCCAGGATGCCATCTTGTCTAGTACGGTTGGCATTGGACACTGGAGATTCCGCAGCAATGTGCTGCCGACGAGAAAGCATGTGACGCTGCATAAGTATAGCAAAATGTCATTGATAAGTACTGTTAGGAAATGTGCCTTTGAGTTATGAGACGCCGAAGAAAAGCATATTTCTGCGCCAAGTGACAGCGTCAAAGAAACGGGACCAACTAGGCAAGCGGACCCATCAAGAAACAAAAGTTGCATGTCGTCGAACTCGTTTGCCATTATACAACACTTCTGACGTCTTTTGATATGGAAAATGAAAAGACAAGAGCTGACATGAAACTGTGGGATCTGGATTTAACACTGGCAACGAAACGTAAAGCCAACTTAGTCCCCAGCGATGTCGCTGACCGTCTGCTTAATCCGATGAGCTTTGCCATGGTCTGCAACGAGTTTCTAAACAGCCTTATTGAATGTGCCTGTTGAACGGGAAAACAGCTAGCCACGATAGTGGTGGTCTGCAGAAACAGCCGAGACACAAAATACAACATGTTTGGATGTAGATTAAGAACAGTATGAGGGGACCGAGAATACAACCTCACTGTTATGCTTTTAATGACGTGTGATAGCTGCTGGGACAAGATCAGTATGGAGTTTGCTGCGTGCTGAAGGCAAACAAACTAAATAGTTTTGCCGTGAACATTCTGGCTGCGTCCATTATGCAGAATACTAGATCCAGTAAAATCAACATCTTCGCTGCGACGAATGTTTCGCGCGTGGACAACCACGAAAATGTGGAAGAGCAACATAAAGGAAAAGTTGACAACTGCCACGACGCGCGCTGCTCGGGAAGTGATACAGTCAAACCCGGATATAACGAACTCTGATAGAGCGAATTATGTTTTATATCGAACACTCGAATTTCCGCTAGCATTGTGCATATAAAATGTATTTTTTATAACGAACTACACATCAGATATAGCGAACTCAGCGCGCGCGATCGGTCGCCAAACGCCCGCGAATGGACGGGCCTTTGTGCCGGCTCCGAGTACTCTTTGGGCAGCCCCCCCCCCCCCCCCCCCACGCTGCCAGGCCGCAATACTTCTAGTGCATGCCGTTGTCAGATGGGAGGGGGATGGGCGACGGCTCCGTTCCCCAAGGTCTCACACAGCGCATACGTCGTCATGTGCCCGTTAGGGTGCTTCTGCGCCGATTCGGCGTTGTCTCCAGGTGGCCTCAGCCCGTGCCACGCTTCCGTAAAACTCAGGAGGGGCTCTCTACAGCAGCTTCCACGAGGGACCCTCCTGTACGCATGCGCAGCCATAGCCCGGAGTAGCGTGAGTAGCCTTTAAAATCCGCGCCATCGGCCAGCCTCTCTTTGCAGCGCTCCTATTCGGCAGCTGCCTACCATGTGATCAAAGACGTGCGAGCAGCTCCGGACCTATTGACTTCAAGAAAGAAGAAACACCGGCCAGAACTGGTTTCAAGTTTGATCCCCTCGATCAGGGGATCATCCGCGCTTTCAAGCTGGGCTAAAGGAAATGAGTCGTTGAGCGGCTGTTGGTGAAATTGTGGGTTAACAACGAGCTCAAGATTAATTTGCTGGCCGCAGTAGAAATGATTAACTGTGCCTGGCAAGACGTGACACAATCCACAATCCGCAACTGCTTCCACCATGCTGGACTATGTCGAGAGGATGCAGAAGCTGCTAGTGAAGCGCGCACTGTGCAAGATGACAGCGATGTTGCCACGCTGTGGGAAGAACTCGCTGATGTTCCGGACGCTGTGCCCAAAGAAGTTGCCCTGGAGGATTTTCTCACTGTTGACAACAACGTAGCAGTGACAGCGAGCCCGTTGGACTCTGAAATTGTTGCAGACATGCTAGCATCTGGTGCGAACAAGGAGACTGAGGAGCCGCCGCCGGAAGACAACCACCCTCGCCCGACATTGCACGAAGCCCTTGCTGCTACCGATCTTCTGCGCCAATACTGCTCCAGAATACAGGGAAGGGGACTGGAGTTTGTGGAAATGATGTTGCGTGTGGAAAGTGCGATTCTCGCTGATGGAGTTAAATGCAGTGTTCAGGCGAAGATCACTGCCTACTGCAAATAAGTGAGCCTTTATCTGCAATAAATTTCTTTTGTAGATTCATGATGAGCGGCACGATTTTTCTTTAGTGCGTTTTCGCTGCGCTGTTCTGGACATCATGTATAACGAATTTGGTACTGAAGTTCATTATAAACGGGTTCGGTTATAGCGAAATACTTTATATAGCGAACAAGTCGCATTGAATTACGCAGTTCGTTATAACCGGGTTTGACTGTAGTGCAATGCGTGAGAGTTTGCCAGTTGGACGACGAAATAAAGCTAGACAATCCTATCTATGTAGCCTTGTCGTATGATGGGTATTGGATGACTCGTGGATTTATTTGCACATCAGAGCCGCCTCGTCACTGAGGTTTTTTGGTGCGTCTCCTAGATTACGTCGTCCTTAGGAATGTTGGTGCAAATTGTGAGCAGGGACCACGAATCGACGACCCCACGTACAAGAAATGGCTCACATCTGCCAGGAAAATGTTGATTAGGTGGGTGTATGGAAGTAGAGGCAACCCTAGTCCTATTGATAAGGTCTCTATAGAAACACAACCTCAGATACACAAGTGTGGTGTGAGATGGCAACTGCCGGTCCTTCTTGCCATGAAAGAGGGCCTAGCATATGCCTACATTGAGGATACAAAAAAGATTGTACCAAACACGTGCAAAAGCAAATGTGAACAGCTCTCTACAATCTATCAAAATAAAAGGTCCGGACCGGCTTACAACCACTTGGTGGTAAAGTAAGACTAACTAGTGATCTAGTTAACAAGCAGAGTTCGTACCACGGCTGGGCACTCGTCTCACATTGGCAACATAGAGGAAGTGCCACAGCAGTATGGGTACCTATTATGATCAGCCATCAAAAGATCAGGAGTCAAATCACAGACTGCTCAACAGGTCCCAGTTCCTTGCGCAGGAAAAGCTAGGGGCATCAAATGATCGAGAGCTAGCCCCAAGGCACCACTGCAACCTTCCTGTTCATATATGCATGTCATTGCTACCAATTTATGCACGCCCCCTCACAAGAAGGTCCTCCGGCAATGTGCTAGAGGGAAACTCAAAAGGAAAATGAAAGGGTACACTATCTCATATGGGCACTGACACCAAACGAAAGGCACGCGGCCCTCTTGAGTGTTGAGGCCAGATTCGCGGAAGCGGTTCTGAGGCTACCAAAGGACCTCGTCAGGATTTCAAACTCAGCTGAATTAGAATCCTGGCCAGAAAACATGCAGCATATTTCAGAAAATGGCAAGCATCGGTCTGCTGCCACTGCAGCAAGCGTCTATGCAGAAAATGTGTTTCGTGCTGTGGAAAAGCACCACAAAGATGGTAGTTATAAAAATACTATGCCCCTGGGCATATTAACAATTTCTGGTAGTGGACATTACATTCATTTCACTTTTTTGATTAAGAATGAATTGTTTTTTTTTTCATTTTATCAAAATGTTAATTTTGGCCTCCTGTCGAGATGTGAAAACGATATCCCAACACTCAACAAAAGAATAATTTTTCAGCATGAAGCCAAATACCTGGAGTGCACAGCGTTGCAAGCAGATCTCTTAATTACTGCTTTGAAATTTCATAAAATGGCACTTTTTGTGACCCCTCTATTATGTTATGTGCACAGAAATTCAATATGCAATAATATGAAAAAGAATAATTCAATCAAAAAATTGCTTGTAACATTTTGTTCCTATTCATTCTAGTATACAGGAATTGCCAATAAGAAGTTTTTGTAGGGCGGTTATTTTCCTACTGCTCTCAAGGCCATGCAGCATTCTTATCTTTACGCCTAACTGGTTCACAGAAAAAAATAAATTTTTTGGAATCAGCACAAGGAACTGCATAAGTATGCAAAGGTTTATCTCACGATCTGAAAATAGAGGAAATTGTTTTAAGACCAGTGTCCTACTTAAGCATGTGAAAAAAACAGGAGTGTGGATGGAAAATCTCAGAAAGTGTGCTTTTGCAAAGAATGTGAAGAAAATAGCACTCGTAATGTCGCTTTGCTCGTTCCATGTTTATGGTGTGCTTGTTTTTCCAAAGGGAAATGTAGCGCTGCCGTCTGCAAGGGCGGCCACTTTAAAATTCTATTCCACATGAAAAGATGACAATATTAGTTTTCTTTCTACAATTTGCGGTCAGCACAGTGATACCAAATGCAGAAATCTTATGTCTTTCAAGCTTTTACTGTCTATGCATGAGTCTTCCCATTGCTTTCACTAAATCCTGCTGCAGGTATTTGTTCCTTTACATTACCTCAAGTGATCCTACTGTGAAATTGCAGAATCTACAGTGAATTTCATATTCGTGATCTCATTGTATTTTGGGCTAAAGTAGCTGTCTCCTTTTTTCTGGCTGCTCCAGCTAATATGTGTGACACCTATTTGATTGCAAGTGTGAAACCTACAGAGGAAGAGGCATCAGTAGTCAAGCGCACCAAGCACTGCGTAATATCTGGACACGACGTGGATTTTCATACTGTCACAAAGACAGATTATGTAGAAAAGAATCAGACACTCAGAGTGAAGAGCTAATCTACTGTAAGTCCGCAGCTAGAAATGCACAAGAGCCTCTAATTTCTTCATCTCTCAGGCATCACCTGAAGCAACCAGCATGTTGGCGCAATACATCTTGCATCCGAGACACTTGAGTGGCTTATGAAGGATTAAGTCGCTAGGCTATATTTTAGGTCTAGATGACAGGATATAGTGATGATGCACAAATAACTGTGTTCAGCACACCCACGCAAGAAAGCAGCCACTTGTTCCAAAAAACTGGTGTCATTGCAAACGAAATAGAGCACTTCTACAGGTTCAATGAACCCTTCACTGCTTGCATATGCTTTGTTGCATACATTGTCCTGCTTATTTTTGCTTCAGCTTTGCACTTGCAGAGATTTACTGCAGATCTTATTATTTTTTGTTCAATGTGTAAAGACAGTTCTGAGTCGAAGGACTCTAGACACATAATCCCCCATTTTCACCCTCAGTAAAAACTAAAGATATACAGGGCTTTGCAACCTCTGGCTTGGTGGTAATATTGCAGTACTGCCTAGCTGAAACAACAAAAAGGGCAGCATATGGGCTTCTGCCGCACGAGGTGGGATTGTAAAGCTATGAACCATCTAGCCCAGATACATGTTCTTTACTTTAAAGTTAATGCAGTAATGATGCTCAGTGAATATGTATACATGATGCTGTTTTTGATGTTCTCATTAATATTCTTGTGTGACAACACAAATGGATAAGGCTCGGCAGCAAAATCGTGCAAACACACGAAGTAATGCATTTGCATTTGTGTCGCAGTACTTCCTTCATGAATATAAATTTTTGACTCGTCAGTATAATGTACATCATAATTTGTGTTTTTCCTGTAGTGTGAGATAACCTTATGCTATATGCCCTTGTGGTGCACGGGATTTCGAAAGTGGGTAATGTCAGGTCACCCATTGCAGTCACACTGAGGTCACTTATGCGAAAAGAATTGGAAGAACTGTGAAAAAGTGTATGACAGACTATTTTCTCATGGAATCATGGCAATTCAGTGGATGACTTGAAAGCCTACATCTGTGGCTTTACATTGCCACAGTGTAGCGGAACTTACTGACACCTGCAAAGGACGGAACAAAGCCAGTGAGGCAGTGCTCAATCCTTGAGGTGTGCAAAAGTACAGGTGCTCACAAAATAATTCAGAATGCTGGACAGGCTGCCATTCATGGAAGGAGCGTGCCGGCGGAATAATACACAGACTGACTGCGTGTGTGCGGCATCCCCAGCCAGCGACCCTCATTCCCTGGTAAACCTGGATTAGCGCTGCCTTGCTGCAGAAGGCTAGTGCTAGAGGCCTGATAGTATTGACAAAAGGTGGGCGGTGCAGTGTCTGACGCGTGTTTATGTGCTGTCCACCTTAATCTATGTCAGTGCAGCTTGCTTGAGGTGTGTTAACGTCTGTATCTGCAATCGTTTTGCGAGACATTTGCTCTTTTTTTCAATGGCTGGCATAGGCAAAAGTGGCATGTTGACGCGTGTTTATGTGCTGTCCACCTTAATCTATGTCAGTGCAGCTTGCTTGAGGTGTGTTAACGTCTGTATCTGCAATCGTTTTGCGAGACATTTGCTCTTTTTTTCAATGGCTGGCATAGGCAAAAGTGGCATGTTGACGCGTGTTTATGTGCTGTCCACCTTAATCTATGTCAGTGCAGCTTGCTTGAGGTGTGTTAACGTCTGTATCTGCAATCGTTTTGCGAGACATTTGCTCTTTTTTTCAATGGCTGGCATAGGCAAAAGTGGCATGTTGACGCGTGTTTATGTGCTGTCCACCTTAATCTATGTCAGTGCAGCTTGCTTGAGGTGTGTTAACGTCTGTATCTGCAATCGTTTTGCGAGACATTTGCTCTTTTTTTCAATGGCTGGCATAGGCAAAAGTGGCATGTTGACGCGTGTTTATGTGCTGTCCACCTTAATCTATGTCAGTGCAGCTTGCTTGAGGTGTGTTAACGTCTGTATCTGCAATCGTTTTGCGAGACATTTGCTCTTTTTTTCAATGGCTGGCATAGGCAAAAGTGGCATGTTGACGCGTGTTTATGTGCTGTCCACCTTAATCTATGTCAGTGCAGCTTGCTTGAGGTGTGTTAACGTCTGTATCTGCAATCGTTTTGCGAGACATTTGCTCTTTTTTTCAATGGCTGGCATAGGCAAAAGTGGCATGTTGACGCGTGTTTATGTGCTGTCCACCTTAATCTATGTCAGTGCAGCTTGCTTGAGGTGTGTTAACGTCTTTATCTGCAATCGTTTTGCGAGACATTTGCTCTTTTTTTCAATGGCTGGCATAGGCAAAAGTGGCATGTTGACGCGTGTTTATGTGCTGTCCACCTTAATCTATGTCAGTGCAGCTTGCTTGAGGTGTGTTAACGTCTTTATCTGCAATCGTTTTGCGAGACATTTGCTCTTTTTTTCAATGGCTGGCATAGGCAAAAGTGGCATGTTGACGCGTGTTTATGTGCTGTCCACCTTAATCTATGTCAGTGCAGCTTGCTTGAGGTGTGTTAACGTCTTTATCTGCAATCGTTTTGCGAGACATTTGCTCTTTTTTTTTCAATGGCTGGCATAGGCAAAAGTGGCAGTATAAGTAATCACTTTTTGAACTCGTTAGCCGGGCATAAGAAGCATTTCACTTCTTGCGCAATTCTGTGCTTTTCATTTTCTATCGTGAATAAGTCACCATTTTGCACAAAATATCAAGGGTTCGTTGGTTCGGGTTAACGAGCAAGAATAAAATGCATTTGACTGTATATCAGGAAGCAGTCTACGTTTGCATTTCAGAGAATGAATAAACTAGCAGGAACTCAACTTCGTGCTCCCTAATATGCGTTTGGTATCTGCAACAACCATAAATGACAAATATGCACGCTTATTTCCCAGTCGAATCGCAGCTTCTAGCCATGGCGCGAGGAATTCGTTGAGAGCTTTTATGATGTTCTCGAAGTAATCAAGGCGCTTCCACCCCCCCCGGCAACTGCCCACTGCAGTTTCTCCAGACTGTCGTTTTCCAGACGTAAGCGGATGAATTCTTCATTGGACACCAACCATTTTCACTTATACCAATAGTGAATCATTTTTATGGTCCAAGGGCACATGCGGTCAAGGAGCTTTATAGCACCATGTATTTCTTTCACTCGAAGTGGGCCAAACACCCATTTACCTTGCACTGCATCGAACTAAAGTTGAGTACCAGACAAGGGGGAAGCTTTATCTATTTTATCACCAGTGGGTTCTAGGAAGCACTGAGTAGAGCTTCTGCATGCGAGGCGGATGTTCATACCATTCATTTTCAACTGTAGTAGATTCGCACCATTCGGAGGCTGAATAGGAAGATGGACAGCATGTTCCAGCCAGAGATAATGCACAGCCCTCGCGGTGGGCACAGTGCAATGGTCGCGCTCGAATAAAAAGCACCCATCTTTAAGCAGTCTGTCGAGACCTTATCATAACATTGACATGTGCATTAGAGCTAGAAGAAGAAGGAGCGAAATGGGACGAAGTGCCCGCTCGTTCCTGTTGCCCACGTTCCCGACTAACACCAGCACACTGGACCGTGGTGGCAGCATTACGTCGTCTTCGACAAAACGCAGAGCGTTGACTCCTGGGTCTTCTGTGTCACTGTGCGCCAAGGCTTGCTTTCTCGAAAATGTGACTCGCGCCTCGTGTAAGTCGATCACAGCACCACTTGCCTGTAGAAAGTCAAGGCCCAGGATCAAATCCCTCGAACACTCGTGCAAGACGACGAATTCACCAACATAGACGAAACTGCGGATACTGATTCGGGCTGTGCACCTTCCGGCCAGGCTAATGAGGTGACCTCCAGCCACGTGAATGCTAGGGCCCAACCACAGCGTCAAAACTTTGCTCAAGTCCTGGGCGAGGGCATGGCTCATCACTGAATAATCTGTCCCAGTATCAAGTAAAGCGACAGCTTCAGTACCATCAATTGTAACACACAGATCAGAGGTAGCACGTCGGATACTGTCGCTACCCTGCCCCTGTAAGAAATAAGCGTTTCGGCGTATCGGCAGCGGAGGATCTTCGGTTTTCCCAACAGCAGCGGCCTTGCCTCCGGAGACCGCTGGAATTAGTTTTCCCGACGTGGACTGGGAGAACGCCGTTAGGCTGGCCGGCGTCTCGGCGAGGACTTGGGGAACGGTAACGCCGAGGAGACTATGATCTAGAGTCATAACGGCCGTATGTTCCAGGCCTCTGACGAGAAGAAAGCTGAGCTTCGATTTCGAATGGTCGTTCGCCGTTCCGTGGGCAAGGATCGTCAGGTGCGAAACCACGCAGGCCCACTCAGCGATATGGGCAGGCCCTGTAAAGAAGACCCGCCTCACCACAGTGGTAGCAGAGGGGCCACCGGTCCGGTGTACGCCACACATCACATTTCCGTGGCCGCTGATAGACTGGTCGAGCAGGCACACGGGAAAGACCAGGCTGCTACACTGCTTGAGTGGTGGCATTCACGTCATAGACTGGTGCTGGCGCCTGACAGAGGACAGCTGCATATGTAGGTTTGACCTCAGTCTGTCTAGGAATCTCAGACTTGTTGCTGCTGCGATGCCAGGCGCACCTCGTCCCGGACGACTTGAGATAGCGATGTAACAGATGGCACGCTGGGAGACAGCTGGAGGGTTTTTATTCCTCCCTGATGATCGACCTGATTAGGTCACTTTAAGCGGCTATGTCAGTCCCTAGCGGCATCGAAGAAATCGCGGGCCCAAGGCTGCTTGCATCTCGATTGTATTGCCGGGCTCGTTGCAGGAGCGTCGCCTCCATGGTGGTCGCTTCAGTGAGGAATTCGGCAACAGTACGCGGTGGACTGCGCACCAGACGGGCGAAAAGCTCCTGCTTGTCCCCGTGCATGAGGTGGCGAAGCTTTGTCTCCACGCTTAAAGAGGCACGTCATGTCCTCCACATACATGCGGACACTTTCGTTAGTACACTGGTTGCGAGAAGCGCAGCTTCCGCTTTCTCCTGGCGGTCTGCGTTGGGGAAAGTAGCTAGGAGATTTATGTGTGAAATGTCTCCCAGGTGAACAGGTTGTTCTCATGGTTTGAGAACCACGAGGAGTCTTCAAGCGCAAAAAACATGTTATGGAGCTTACGGTCGTCGGTCCAGCCGTTGTAGCGGGCAAGCCGCTCAAAGGTGTTCAGCCAGTCCTCCGCATCTTCGTATACATTGCCGTGAAAAGATGGCGGTGTTCGCGGCGTGTGGTAGAGGATGGGCGCCGGGGACGCACTATCTGTGGCCATTTCCGGTGGGACTGTCGGTCGAGGCTGCGTCGTCCTCGTCGGGGTGGTGAGATGTCCGAATTCAGGTGACTGGCCGCGGAAACGGCGGCTAGGGCGCTGATGAACCGGTGTGAGCTCCGTGTTCTTATCTCGTAGGCGTACGCAGGTCGGGAAACGTATGCCCAGCACGACTCCACCAGATGTGTAACGGTTGTTACACTAAAGAATTGCTGTAACCGCTGAACGAGGGCACTGGGAGAGCCGAGTCAGGAACGCGGGCAACAGGAAAGGGCGGGCACTTCGTCTTCTACTTCGTCCGATTTCGCTCCTTCTTCTAGCTCTAATGCACGTGTCAATATTCAACAGGGGGAAGTTTTCAGCCGTTGGTTCAACATAGTTGTGGGGGAAATAGGAACCGCGACACAAACAAGATGAAGACGAGAAGTGGACAGGACCGCACGTCCTGTCCACTTCTCGTCTTCGTCGTTTGTGTTGCGGTTCCTATTTCCCCCACAGTTTATCATAATAGTTGGCTTCGAGGATGTTACAGTAGGCAGATGTGAACTGGCATTCTTAAGGAACGTTAGTCAATGAGCGTTTTTTCGTATTCGCCTGGTAGTAATCACGCGATATGTTTCGCCTTGGTTGCCTTAGATTCTTTCAGTTGGAAGCTAGTGCCTGTGTTGTGTACCCTTTCTGTCTGTCTTTTTTTGTGCTACACTCTCATGTCATGCACAACAATGAGCAGTCATCCCAGTGAAGTTTTCTTGCTGTGTTGAAAGCTTTATCATTTTAGGATATTTAGCTAGTTATAATAGCTTGTGTGCTTGCAAAGACAAATGGGTTTATGCAGCCTGCTTTAGAGAGCTGGCCATGTGCAATGCAGTGAACGATCTTGAATGTTTTCTTCGTAGTTTTTAGTATAATGACAGCAATTTTTCATTTTCTTGGCATATATTAAGCTAGTCTAGAAAGGTTACACAAGGCAAATTAGGAATTAGCATGGTAATTGCTGTTTAAGATGTTTCGAGTAAATGTTTTGCCAGCTTCTTGTTTCATACCCAAAAGAAAGGTTGTATTTCCCACTGATATGTTGGTTGCTACACTTGCTAGATGTTGTCTAGTCATGAAAATATGAACTGTTTTACTGCACAACCATGAGCAGTTTTCCCAATGAGGCAAGTCCAGTGGCCAAGAAAGTTCTCTTGCTGTGCTGTGAGCTTTAACTTTTGGATACTTTTTACCCACATTTCTACCAGCTTGTCCATGTCTGAAGTCAAATATCTTCATGAAGACAGCTTTACAATGCTAAATAGGCACCACACAGTCTACAATCTTGAATGATTCTTTTCTCGGTGTAACATTTTTCAGTGTGATAAAAAGATTTTTGTATTTTTCTTCGCATACATTAGAAAGCTTGCACAAGGCAAAAATAAGGGAGAATTGAAAAGGTAATTTCTGTATTAGGCTGGTGTATTTTCTTTATTTGCTTTAGGCATTGCAAAAAGTGTGTTGAAATCACGCCTTGTGGCTATGTTTGCTTCTGTCTGTTTTGCTAACAACTTGCTTAATACCTGATAGGAGAATGGTTCCCATCGAGTTTTACATTAATTCATTATTGTAGTTGCCCTTATGCCATTTCATCTCGTTCCTGATGGTAACCGCATTGATTCTGCTGCTTCAATCGTAGTCCTCTCATGGTAGTATGAGCGCATGGTAATTGAGTTTGCTGTCGTCACCAGTGCCATGAGAATAGGCAGAGGGTTCCAACAGCACTCGGAAAGACATTTCTCGAGCGGTCGCATGAACGCGCAGATTACTGTGGACACCCCCGTGCCTAGGTTCCCATGTGGCATAGCCGGCGTCTATAGTACACATGCAGCTAGCATAGAATGATGCCAATGAGTCCATATGAGGTTTGTGAATCAGTCCTTGGGTGCATGGTTGATAGATATGGCTGGGACAACACACTGTGCTTCCCCTGAGCCCTGAACATGCTGCAGCGGTGACAATCCCTCTATTGCAGTAGAGGGTGATGCCAGTGTGCAAAACATCCTACAGCATCCAAACTGGAGAATGAGGCATTGGGAGCTGAGCTAGCTCTTTGCCCAGAGTTAAGGATCCATGTTGCTTGGCATAGATAGGAGATGCAGCCCTTCAAATATACGAGTGGGAACAAGTCTCACCTGCTGCATCATCCCATAGACCTTCTGGGGTGTGGTATGAGGGCTGTCAGAAGGGTCATCGGCCATCAGGTGTGACAGGTACAGGCTTCTGCTCTCTCTGCCGATGGAACGTCATAACAATGCAGGGCATCTCTTAGCCACAAATTGTAAAGTGGTCATTACATGGCAATGCAGAGAAATATTTATTAAACCTTGCATACGTTGGCAACAGGTGCATTGGCAGCAGTACCTTACAATGTTTCCGAGGGGATTCATATTACTATTGTTGTTATTCATTCCTCCTGCACGTTTAAAAATGACAGCTTGAAAAGGTTGGCAGAATCTTACTAATGCAGCAATACTGGACACTTCCACAGTGATAATGATCTCATGGAAGGAATGAAAATATTCCAGAGCCGTGATCCGAAAAGGACAGCAACTGTATTAGCTGGTCGAGTCTGAAGCGGACAAATAAAGGACAGGTCCCTCGATGCCTAAGCGGCTAAAGATGAATGAATGGACTTGGGAAAGGATGGACGTACTGAAGATTTGTGGGATCGCCAGAATTCAAACTTCATATAAATGTTGTACTTGGTAGCAAAGCAAAGCTCTCCATTACGAGGCCCTATCCCCTCATAAATAATGAAATTTACAAATCTGTTCCCATGTAAACAAACACTCGCACAATGGAAGTAGCGTCATGCGGAAGACATTGGTTGTTTTCTACACACCCGCCGAGATGAAAGTTTAGGGTATTGTGTATCTCGAATGAAGAGTTAGAACTCTTACCTACGTCGAAATAATGGAAAGAAAGCATTTTCGAATTGTCAAATTTCCTCTATTCTTGATAAAACCACAAGCTCTGATGACAGGCCTCAAAAGCTCCATCCTGACTGATTATATGCTGAAAGCATTTGAAACGGCCTATTCTCCTGATGACCCCTCACTCCAGATGGGAACAAGATGCAGTACCGCGGTTGTCTGCCTTACGTGCACTTAAGTCCACCCAAGCATTTGTGCTTAGGAATCAAATTTTAAAACTTAATTATCCAGTAGCTACTCCCAAAATTCAAAATATACACAGGCCAGAACACAAAGTGAGCTGCGACTACTTCAATGTCACGCACGTAAGTCATCGTCAATGACCTCATTGGCAACAAACTTAGTGATGGACCCACCATTTACTTGGTCAACTGTTTTTAGTGATCAAGTGTCGATGGCTCTAATACAGCAAGGAAAGTTGAAAACAAGAAAAAACAGGCAAAAAGTATTGAAAGGCCTGCAATTCAGAGTGATAAACATTTCACATGGAACCATGGCAGTTCAATGGCAGAACTGAAAATCTTCAACTGTGACTTTGCCTTGCCACTATGTAGTAGAAATTACTGACACCAGCAAAAGATAGTACAAAGGCAATGAGCCAGTGCTCAAACCTTGAGTTGAGCAAGAGTACAATAGGCATGGGACATGACTGACGAGTCATCATTTATTTCTTGTGCATTTTGTCCCACATCCTTGCACATATTTGTTTTTGTAACATCTTAAACTGCATAAAAACCACACAGGTATGTGCTCAACAATTTCAGTGAATCATTAAAACTGTTCCCATAATTTGTTTCTATGATGCACATTTTGGTTTCATTTGTGTTTGTGATTTTGAATTTTTTGCGCTCTATAGAGTGAAAGCTCATTAATTCAACCCCCATTAATTCGGCAAATCG
This sequence comes from Amblyomma maculatum, assembly GCF_055883805.1. Classification (NCBI taxonomy): domain Eukaryota; kingdom Metazoa; phylum Arthropoda; class Arachnida; order Ixodida; family Ixodidae; genus Amblyomma; species Amblyomma maculatum. Next base: position 8,821,000 of record NC_139350.1, read on the forward strand.
GTTAATTCGACGTGCACACGAAGTCCCTCCAATTATACATAGGAGTCTATGGGGCAAAACTTGTTAATTCGACCAAATTTTGCCGTGCGTCAATTAATTCAACGTAGCTCCATAGCCCCGTAGCTCGCGATTTCGCATTTCACTGCGGAAAGGGTAAAACAAAAAAAAAAAAGCACTGCCAAGAGCAGCGCTAGTGTGAAGCTGAAAAAAAGGCAGCGTACGCCATCCGCACTGTCATTGCCATCAGCAGAATGATGCGAGGGGAGAGAGGTCAGCTAGAAGTTCGTTCTTTCCTAGCCCTGCCTTCGCGCAGTGGAGTCGTCGTGCTTCACAATAGCTTTTGCTATTGCGTTATGTAATGATTAACCACCTACAGTTGAAACACAATGAATGCTCTCTTGGAGAACATGTTTTGTTGGGACCCCTGGTCTATTGCAAAATAAAGTAAAAACAGCGTCTCTAATCAGAGACTGGTTGTACTTGATTTTGCGCCTATATTTGTTTATTTTTTGTAATTTTAATGATATGTATGACATGTTAGGACACTTCTGATTTTCTATGCATGCAGTTGAGACAACGAACAAGTTGGTGTGTTGTGCCCCAAGAACAAGGTTGTTTGTCTTCTTTTTGGATGTTTTGGACTCCGGGGTTAGACAGGGGTCAGTGCTGGGTCCCATTCTCTTAATATTTGTTAATGAAATTCATTCTCATGTCGAACCTAATATAATGGTAAGGATGTTTGCAGATGACTGAGTCATCTTCACTACAGTGCGCACTATTAACGACCAGATACGCCTCAATTCTTCCTTAACTAACATTTCCAGGTGGTGCAAAGAATGGGGAATGGAAATAAACATGAAAAAATCCGCTTCCATGAGTATAACCCGAAAACGGGTGTCCTTAAAGTTCACTTATGATCTAATGGGAGTTCAAGTAGCAGAAGTTGACAGAGTTAAATATTTAGGGATTACCATCACTAACACAATGAAATGGGATGCACACATCAACGAAACGTGCAATAAGGCATACAGACAGCTTGCATTCCTTCGAAGGAAACTTGCACGAGCGCCAGCTAAAGTAAAGCTAACAAGTTATAAGTCCCTCATACGACCAATCCTTGAGTACGGCAGCATAATTTGGAATGCGCATCAAGTATACCTTGACAATCAGTTAGAAGCGATGCAAAACAAAGCCCTTCGGTTTATTTTTTCGCAGTACTCGTGGCATGTTTCGGCAACCGCGCTGCGCAAGAGAAGAGATGTCCAAACTTTGAACAGCCAGCGACGCATTGCTTCTTTAAAATTTTTTTACCGTCTCTATCATGACTGTAGTAATATCAACAAACAAGAATACTTAAAACCGCCATACAAACATTCAGCCCGAACAAACCATGACAGGACGATGAGGCCATTCATCACCCGCTGTAACACGTTTAAACATTCCTTCTTTCCGTCCATCATAGAAGTCTGGAATAATCTGCCACTCGACATTGTCTCCTCCACATCTGCAGATGAATTCATCACCAAGGTGGAAATATTTTTTGCCCAGCAAACTGCAACAATGTGAGCAGAGGCATCTATGCGGATTGCCTTAGCAAATCATGGAGTGCTTTGAGTGTATTTCATGTGCATACATTGTCGGTACGAAAATGTTCCTTGTTGTCCAATGTTCCATGTTATTCCTTTGTTGTTGTTTTTTTTTACCCACTTCTGTATGAGCCTGTCAAAAGGCTTACAGTATAAATAAATAAAATAAAAATCCATTTTTAAATTGTTATAGCTTGTTAAGGATCATTGCTTCTTTTTAGGAACCCGAAAATGAGAGAAATTTAAACAATTCAATCTTCTCCCAAAAGCAGTCTCAGATGAAAAAGGATCTGTCCAGTGAAAAACGGGGCAAAATATTTCTGTCTTAATTTCTCTAGTTTGGTGCATGAGCGTAGAATGATTTGTTGTCAGTTCACCTCCACACCCTTCACATAAAGGTTTGTCTTCTTTTTAGGAATGAAGCCATGTGTTAGGTGCGTGTGCCCAATTGGAAGCTGACATAAAATGACTTCAACCAAACTTTTTTGGTGACTGCACAATGCCCATTTTTCAATGACTGGTTTAACAAAGTGTAATTTCATTGTTCTATGAAAACTGCAATTTTGATTTCAGTTTTCCCTTTATCAGCTTCATAACATCTCTATGTGGCATGCTGACCAGTTGTACTTAATCATTACAAGCTGCTTCGACACATGTGTCATCTCTCGTTGCCACGGATTCCAACATGGCTTGGCAACCAGCAAAACTTAATTGACTGCCCCTGTGTTTCTGCATTAACTATGTTGTGTATTATGTCTCCAATTAAAGGTTCCGTAGCATTTCTGTGATGCAGTGATGTGATCCCACTCAGAGAATCTGTATAAATGATGCTGTTTCCAATACTATTCTGTAATATTTATTCTTAGCCACAAAAATGGCATGACACTCAGCTGTGAAAACCGATGAACACTCAGGCAACCGTACTAATTTCTCCCACTTCCCTTGTATTACAAGCGCTTCCAGTGGCATGCGCTGTCTTAGAACCATCTGTATAGAATTCTGCATAATCTTTGTATTTTTCATTTACTGCCGAAAACTTGTACTATGTGTTCGTGCAGTGCAACGAACAAGTGTGAGCCGGAGATGCATGTAGCATGCGTCAAAGCTGAAGCGAGCAGCGCCGTCGTACAGGAAGCCAGTGAGTTATAGATCCATGAAACGCACTGCATCAAGAGAGGCAAGACATCGCTGCCTGCTACGACCCACAGATGGATCCGAGACCCAAGAAACGACTGCACATACAAGGAGAAATGGAAAGGAGACTATGCCTGGATCATGGCCGCCTCGGACGACAGCTGCCAGGAGCAAGATAAAGGCAAACAATGAATAAACCTGCCAGCAGTTCTACCAGTTTGTGCGATCAGACCGAGCTATTTGAAGGTGGTTCGGTCAGGTGCCCAATTTTTACGTAGGTATTGAGAAATTTGTTTATGTTGAAGCATTTTACAGTGATTTATTCCAAAAGATAGATATGCATCTGAACTTCAAATTGTATCATGAACAGCAGTTTCCACTTCATAGATGGCAATATAGTGCAAAAAGATTTCACGCAAGTGAAATATAAACTGTATTTCTCAGGCGGCATGCATCAATGACCCCCCCCCCCGCAGTACGCGTATGCCCAATTTCCCTAGCAGGAAGTTGTGGTCAGCCTACCCTGCGGACAAAAATCGCTCCTTGCACTTTGTCTCCGATTTCCTCCATTTGTTGAGGAATGTGCAGAGTTTGTTGCAGCCCCCTATAAAAACTGCATGGTATGGATCCACGACAAATGCCAGTTAGATGAACAGAGGTATTATCATATACTGCACAAAGGAAAAAGCATGTCTAGCATGATGAGACTGTATGAGCAGTTCTTGTTCAAGATGGAGCCTGGAACAATAAAAAATTCAACTACATTCTTCTCTCTTTTACATCTTCCTAGTGTCCACTCAATGCTCACATATATTCTGATCTGCTTTTTATGTAGCAGGGTAAGCAGGTTTCAATACATGATCTTGCACGTAAAAACCATCAGTTTGACAATACTGACAAAAGCAACTATTTCCATTTGTGCACTCCGAAAAATGTTTTCTCATTTCAGTTTTATATTTTTAAAGCCAACTTCTATAACCCCATATTGGTGCTTCCCTTGGCTTATTCATGAATGGACTCTATTCCTCCTGTAACACCATTTTTGTTAGTGGCGGATCTAGAAACGGACTGATGATGCTGACGACAGACTATCCAACGTGATTTCAGTGTCGAGGATAACCTTTTCAGCCACAGTAAAAGAGTTCCTGCTTGCCGAACTTTGAAGATCGATCATCTGCGCTGACGACCAGGACGTATTGCCTAGCCTGCATGGTCATCCTGTGTTACACAAATGCAACGAGCACCGCAGATTTTCCACTAAAAACGCCTACGCTTTTCCTGAAGGGACACTGACGTTAGACGGCATGGCTCCTATATAACGTCGAACAAGCCTTGGGGGACCATCACTCTGGAGCAGACCAGTCAGCCGTAAGGTTGCGCAGCAATTTACCTTCTGTTTACCATCTGTGCAGCTATGTTTGTATTTTAACCACTCAATATCTAGCTCCTGGTCTGCTCCAAGCGTGCTTGGTTTTTAGTGTGTTTGTTTTCTTGTGTTCTGTGGTGTGTATCTTGCAAACGTGTCCTACTGCGTATATGAAGATTACCTTTTCAGCCTATCACGCTCCAAGGCTGAACTACAAGTTATTTTTGTATTGGACTTGCCACTAGCTTTTATAGCTATCGGTCCAAACAGTGTCTGCTTAAGGAACATTGGTAGAGATGCATTTCTTCGCCCTCATATGGCTGCATGCTTGGAGGCACTGTCTTAGTCCTTTCGGAAGCGGTGCTAATCCGTGCAGAATGAAACGCATCATACACTCGGGCTCAGGAACTCTGGTTTAGGAAACAATGAGCATGCCTCATATATGCGCTTCGGTACAGGAGTGCAGCGGTGGCGTAGCGGTAGAACATCCGCCTCGCATGCAAGAGGACCGGGGTTCAAATCCCGGTGCCGCGCAATTCTCCACCGGAGCAAAAAAAAAATCCGCGTGTCGATGGAATTGCATAAACAGGTTTGGGGTGCGACCTGATGCCGATGAACACCTCCGGCAACGCACTCCCTCATCAGAACAGGAGTTGGCCACCCTGGTGCAGTAATTGGCCACAACCTCCTATGATAAGCTCCATAAAACCCCGGCCCTCAGTCACCAGTGGCTGCGGAACAACTGACCACGGCGGCGGTCAGACCTGTGACGCAGCAGGGGGTGCTAAGAAAGCCTGGCTCCGCTGGACAGGCCGCCATTGGAAATTGACCCTGGCAACGTTTAATGCTAGAACCCTAGCTAGTGAAGCTAGTTTAGCAGTGCTGTTAGAGGAACTACAGGGCATGAAATGGGATGTCATAGGGCTTAGTGAGGTTAGGAGGCCGAATGAGGCATACACTGTACTGAAGGATGGGCATGTACTGTGTTATCGAGGTTTACCAGAGAGGCGACAACTAGGAGTAGGTTTCCTTGTCAATAAGTATATAGCGGGTAATATAGATGAATTCTATAGTATTAATGAGAGGGTTGCTGGCATCGTAATTAGGCTTAATAAGCGGTATAAACTGAAGGTTGTACAGGCCTATGCACCTACATGTAGTTATGATGACCAGGCAGTTGAAAGCTTCTATGAAGATGTAGAATCGGCAATGCGAAAAGTAAAGACGCAGTATACTGTACTAATGGGCGATTTCAATGCCAAGGTAGGGAAAAAACAGGCAGGAGACAAGGCAGTAGGTGACTATGGCATTGGTTCTAGGAATAGCAGGGGGGAGTTACTAGTTGAGTTTGCAGAGCACAATAACTTACGAATACGAATCATGAATACCTTCTTCAGCAAACGGAAGAACCAGAAATGGACATGGAAAAGTCCTAACGGAGAGACTAAAAATGAAATCGACTTCATAATGTGTTCAACCCCCGCCATTGTGCAGGATGTAGAGGTAATCGGGAAAGTGCGATGCAGTGACCACAGGATGGTGAGGTCCCGAATTAGCCTAAATCTGAAGAAGGAACGCAACAGATTAGTAAGAAAGAAACCCATCAACGAATTAGCGGTGAGGGGGAGGGCAGAAGAGCTCAGGATCTCGCTACAGAATAGGTATTCAGCTCTAACTGAGGATAGCGATATTACCCTAGAGGCAAGGAACAATAATTTCAGAGATATCATTACTGAGTGCGCTGTAGAATAGTTAGAGAGGATACCGGTAAGCTGTCTAAGGAGACGAAAGATTTGATTAAGAAACGCCAGAGTATGAAAGCTTCCAATCCAACAGACCAGATCGAATTGGCCGAGATATCAAAGCTAATCAATAAGCGCAAGGTGGCCGATATAAGAAAGTATAACATGGAGAAAATTGAGCATGCTGTAAAGAACGGGGGAAGCCTTAAAGCGGTAAAGAAGAAATTGGGCATAGGTAAAAACCAGATGCATGCGATAAGGGACAAGGCGGGCAACGTCATCACTAATATGGACAAGATAGTCAAAGTAGCCGAGGAGTTCTATACAGATCTCTACAGTAGCCAAAGTAGTCAGGACCGTAATGAGATTGGCGGTAGGGAAAAACAGTCAGACGTTCCACCAGTGACGAAGGACGAGGTCAAGAAAGCACTAGAAACTATGAAAAAGGGGAAATCAGCTGGAGAGGATCAGATAACTACAGATTTGCTGAAGGACGGGGGGGATATCGTGCTAGAAAAACTGGCCAACCTGTATACGCAGTGCCTGGTGTCATCGACGGTACCGGAACCATGGAAGAATGCAAACATTATCCTCATTCACAAGAAAGGGGACTCTAAGGACCTTAAAAATTACAGACCAATCAGCTTACTGTCTGTTACGTATAAGGTATTTACTAAGGTAATCGCTAATAGAATCAGTACAACCTTAGACTGCAATCAAGCAAAGGATCAAGCAGAGTTTCGGAAACGGTACTCTACTATCGATCATATCCATACCATCAATCAGGTGATAGAAAAATGCTCGGAATATAACCAGCCCTTATACATTGCATTCATTGATTACGAAAAAGCATTTGACTCAGTTGAAACCTCGGCGGTGATGCAGGCATTGCGAAATCAGGGGGTAGACGAGCCGTACGTGAAAGTACTGGAAGATATATATAGTGGCTGCACAGCAACCATAGTTCTGCATAAAGAAAGTAACAAAATTCCCATAAAGAAAGGTGTTAGGCAAGGAGACACAATCTCCCCAGTACTATTCACAGCTTGTTTAGAGGAAGTATTCAGAGACTTGGAATGGAAGCAGTTAGGGATAAGGGTAGATGGAGAATATCTCAGTAATCTGCGATTTGCTGATGACATTGCTTTGATAAGCAACTCGGGGGATGAACTGCAAATAATGATTGATGACCTAGACAGAAAAAGTAGAAAGGTAGGCTTGAAAATCAATATGCAGAAGACTAAGGTAATGTTCAACAGCCTCGGGAAGGAACAGCAGTTTACATTAGGTAGCGAAATACTGGAAGTAGTAGGCGAATATGTCTACTTAGGACAGGTAGTAACCACAGATCCAGACCATGAAAATTAAATAACAAGAAGAATAAGATTGGGATGGAGCGCATTTGGCAAGCACTCGCAGATTATGACTAGCAGCTTACCGGTATCGCTCAAGAGGAAAGTATACAACAGTTGCGTCTTGCCTGTACTCACCTATGGGGCTGAAACGTGGAGGCTAACCAAGAGAGTTCTACTTAAGTTGAGGACAACCCAGAGGGCTATGGAACGAAAAATGGTAGGGGTAACATTAAGAGATAGGAAGCGTGCAGATTGGGTCAGAGAAATAACTCAAGTTACCGACATTCTAATGGAAATTAAGAAGAAGAAATGGACATGGGCAGGACATGTAGTGCGAAGAGAGGATAACCGATGGTCGCTGAGGGTAACAAACTGGATTCCAAGGGAAGGAAAGCGTAGCAGGGGGCGGCAGAAAGTTAGGAGGGCGGATGAGATTAAGAAGTTCGCAGGGGTCAAGTGGATGCAGCTAGCACCGAACCGGGTTAAGTGGAGAAATATGGGAGAGGCCTTCGCCCTGCAGTGGGTATAATCAGGCTGATGATGATGATGACAGGAGTGTTTGTTGTGGGGACAGGAACAGCCACCTTTAAAGGGAGCCCTTTTCCCGCGGCTACCAATGCGCCGCAGCTTTAACCCTTCCCTCTCCCCACGCGCTCCCGGGATAACCGGTCCCGCGCGGGGGCTATAAAGAGAGGCGCACGCCGTCGCCTTGCTCTCTCTTCGCTCCTGGACGCTGGCTGCTCGCTGCCTGCCCTCCCAGATCCCGACCCCGCTGATCACCTGCACCGCCATGGACTTCCTGGAGTGAGATAAAGATTTTCTTACACGGCCCGCTGTGTTTGCCTTGCGTATCCCTCTGACCGAGGATTTGCCCACAAAGTATACCACAGTTGCACGGAACAAGCTGGTACAATCAATGTTGGTTTTCTTTTTTATCCGTTTTACTGTTTTCTTAGTCCAGGATCGAATTATTCACTGCAGTATATTTCAGTAATTTAAAAATATTTTTCCTGAAATACATGTCCCACCGTTATGGTTTTTTGTGGCTTGAAGCGGGGGATCCTGATCACCGCGGTCGCGTTTCGATGAAGGCGAAATGCAATGGTGGACATAATACTCTACACAGTGCACGTTAAAAAAGGCCAGTTGGTCGAAATTTAGGAGTCCTCCACTAAATAGCCTTAGTCGCTTTGGGACGTTTTCAGGTCGATTTCGCGTCCTCAGGTCTTTATTCTCGTTTGTTTGTTTTATTTTATCTGGGTAGTACAGAGAACGGGGAATAATAAGTGAAGTGTTTTGTCTTCTTCCAGCCCCATGACCTTTCCACCGTTACGCCTCAAGAGGAAGATACTGCGTCGGAAGGAGCGTTCTCCAATCTCCTCTTCAGAGTTTCTAAACAGCACTCTGGCTACGTGGGATCTACCGTCGGTCAAAGACCAACTGACCACGCCCAAGAGGTAAGAAGCGACGTCGCAATATATCGACTCACCTTTCTCTTTAACATCTGAAATATATATCTTCTCTGGTGACTGTGTATTTTATCTTGACATGCATCCTATCCACAGATAACGGTTTACTACACTATAGTCGTAATGCGATGACCATATCTAACTGGTTAATGCCACTAAATATTTACAAAACTTAGTTAATGGCCTTCGCCAACTGTTTCCGTGTACCTGCCGCTACGCCTGTATGTAATGGACAGTTGATGTGTATCAAATCTATTTCAGCCGAATCCAGCCTCCAAACTACATTTACAATGCTCATGATCAGTTAACGCACGCTAATACCAAAAAGGGATGACTTAATTCACCACCATAAAAGGAACCTTGTCAAATTGCAGGTGTCCAACATTTATTCTCCAGGATGAAATACATTGTTGAGCCAAAACCTTGGCTCAAGCTTGCAAGTCCATACCCTATGGTTTAGGTTCTTTTATGGTTGCTCAACACAGTTGCCGTTGGACAGTCTTCAAAAGAATCCAGAGTTCACGTTAGTAGCAGCTGAAAGCTCGGCAGCCCAAGAAATTTCATCGCCAAAATTTTTAGCCTCATAAACAAAACAGCCATTGTGGTTTCAACTTGGGTCTTGGTACCTCACTCCTATATTGCACCGTGCACGAATACCAAGTACAGCCATTAACTGTTTCAGCAAATGCCGCCATATAATGAACTAGTGGCAGGATATTGTGAACTCCTGACGTTGGTGCATTTCACCATTCTCTCTACTATGCCCCATCGACTTTATCGGCCGTATAGTCCAGCATTCCTTTCTGTCGCCATTTCCTTCGCCATATACAATAGTCCTGCTCCTCTACCATATCTTACTAAGCTGTACTGCACACGGTAAAGTTTGCGGTAAGGGAAGTCTTGGACAGAGCAGGAGACAATATAGTAATGATTTGTGACCGACCTTTCTTCTCCTTGATCTTCAACTGCGCCATATGAAAGGTCGCTACTGGCTGCTTTGTTTGTCGACCATGGCAGGTGACGGGCGGCATGTGTAAATAAAGACTCCCTTGTTGCTGCCTCTTGATAAGCTGAGGATCAGCTATGTAAGTTTTGTGTGGGTGCTACACAGAAATTAAATGCGATTACTGGGCTTCGCACGTAACGGCCGCCGCCGTTAAACCTTGGCACATTTTGCCTAATTATGCGTCCTCTCTCTGTAGTGTCATTGACCGTGAAGTTCTGCATTGTCCATTGTCAACAATACCTTTGCTATCTACTAGTCCTCTTCTACCATATGTGCTAGCCACATTGTGCTTGTGCCCTAATCCTCACATGGTAACCTCACTTGACATGCAATGCTGTCACCAAACACCAGCCACGCTGACTGCCCGTTCAATTTACTGCAACAATATTATAACATGAGAAACGTTGTGATAGCATTGAGAATTAAGTACACGTGCTTCATTAAGGGGGGACACGGGTCTTGAAGGCGGAAAAATCGCCCAAAAATCAATTTTTAGAAAACTGAAGTATTAGAATCTACAACTATTATTCTCTGATTCCACCAAGTTTCTCACCTCTTGTGTCAATATTTGAGGCGTAATATCAGTTTATAACAAGTCGGCTGGCTCATTTCAAGCTGATGTTTTCACTAAAATAGCGCATTTTCAAAAAAGTATAGCTTCCGTTCCACGGCTGCGCTCACGGCGATCTTGGTCTCTTTCGAAAGAGTGGCCTTTCGCCTTCAAATGTCGCGCTCCTGCGCGTCGTTTCGCTCATTGGTTCGATACAAAGAAAAGAAAAAAAGCCACAGCACACGTTCCTATTCGTTGCTTCGGTGCACGTGACAAAAAGGGACCCTGTGATTGGCCGTTCGCGTCTCGCGTCGTCTGCTGCGCGCGTCAGGGCAGTCGGAGCCGTGCCCTTAGACGCCATCTTGCCTAGTGCTGTCAGCCTCGAACGCCTCGGAGATCTCGCAGCGATGTCTACGCCAACGAGAAAGTTTGCGATGCGTCTTAAATACGGCAAAAAAAGGAAAAAGTCGTCGATCGGCAATGCTAAGAAAGGTGCTTTGGTGTTGCGAGACGCCGAAAACGAGCAGATTCCTGCGTCCAGTGACCGTGTCGACGAACCTACGGATCAGCTAGTCCTAGCGGGCCCGTCAAGCGAGCACACTTCAGACGTCGTCAGCCGCGTTCGTCACGATACAACGCTTCTGACGCCTTCCGATCTGGCAAGTGAAAAGAGAAAAGCCGACGCCAAACTGCGGGAGTTGGATTCAACGCCAGCAACGAAACGTAAGACAGACTTTGCCGCCAGCGATGCCGCGATCTGCCCGCTTGATGAGACGAGCTTCACCATGATTTGCATCGAGTCGATCAACAGCCTTCTTGACGGTGCAAAGTGTAAAACGTGTGGAGGGAGTGTTAAAATCGGCCGAGGTGATCGCGAATACGGCCTCGCTGTCAAGCTTTTCTTGACATGTGTCAACTGCGGCGACAAGGCATCGGCGTGGAGTTCGCCGCGTGTGGACGGAAAGCAAAGTGTAAATCCTTTCGCTGTGAACATTCTGGCTGCGCGCGCGATGCAAAGTACCGGCAACCGGCGGACTGCATTCAACGACATCTTTGCCGCGATGAATATTTCCCATCGTGGACTGCACACGAAAACGTGGCAGAGCTACGTAAAAGAAAAGCTGACGCCTGCCGCGACGCGTGCAGCCGAGAAAGTGACCGTTGAATGCGCGGAGTCAGTCCGGAAGCTGTACGATGAACTGAACGTTGACAATCCTGGCAACGTAGCCGTGTCCTACGATGGGACTTGGATGACTCGTGGGCATTCTTCCCACATCGGAGTCGGCACTGTCATCGAGCTTTTTACGGGGCTTGTCCTAGACTACGTTGTCCTGAGCAGTTTTTGCGCAGGTTGTGAGCGGGGACCGAAAGTGGACGACCCCACGTACCAAGAATGGAGAGCAAGCCACGTCTGCCAGAAAAATACTGATAAAAAGGCTGGTGAGATGGAAGTAGAAGCAGCCCTTCCTATTTAGAAGATCGCTCTAGAAGCACAACCTCAGATATACAACGGTGCTGTCAGACAGCGACAGCCGGTCCTTCCTCGCCCTGAAAGATGACCAAGTGTATGGCTACGTTCAGGTCACCAAAGAAGATTGCATTAACCATGTTCAAAAGCGGATGGGGACAGCTCTCCGCAATCTGCTGTCAAAACAAAAAGGGTCAGGCTCGGAACCACTTGGTGGTAAAGGCAGACTAACTGGTGATCTAGTCAACAAGCTAAGTTCTTACTATGGCTGGGCACTCAAGTCCCACAGTGGCAACATAGAAGAAATGGCAAAAGCGGTGATGGCTACCTATTATCATGTGACATCAAATGATCAGGAGTCGGATCACAGCCTTTGCCCAACAGGTTCAAGTTCCTGGTGCCGGCAAAATGCTGCCAGTGCCAAAGGAGAGCCAGCCCCAAGGCACCGCTACAGCCTTCCTAGTCATGTATGCAAGGCATTGCGACCAATTTATGAGCGCCTCTCTGACAAGAAGCTCCTTGAGCGATGTGCAAGGGGAAAAACCCAAAATAATAATGAGAGCCTGCACTCTCTCATATGGGCACTGGCACCAAAAGAAAGGCACGCATCCCTCTTCAGTGTTGAGGCCGCAGTTGCAGAAGCAGTCTTGAAGTTTAATATAGGGTACCAAAGGACTTCGGTAGGAATTTTGAACGAGCTGTGTTTGAATCCTGGCCAGAGAAGTGTGCGGCGTATGGTAGAAAAGGACAAGCTTCGGTCCGTTGCATCTAAAGCAAGCGTGCATCGGCAGAAAATTTGCAGCGTGCTCTGAAAAAGCGCCACAAAGGTGGTAGTGCTCAAAATGACTATGCCCCTGGGGCATATTAACAATGTCTGGTAGTTGACATGTACATATTTTTTACTTTTAGTGAATAAAAATGACTTCCGTTTGTTTTTCTCGTTTTCTCAAGATGTGAATTTTGGTCTCCTGTCAAGTTGGTGAATGCGATATCTCAACACCCATTGCAGATACAGCAATGATTTTTGTTTCAGCATTAAGCCAAATATGTGGAGCACACAATGTTGCAAGCAGATTTCTTAATTATTGCTTTAAAATTTTTTTAAATGGCACTTTTTGTGACCACTGTGTTTCCATGTTACGACTACTAAACTTCAATGTGCAATAAAATGAAAAATAATCATTAAATCAAAAATCTGCTTGCAACATTGTGTTCCTTATTCTTTCTAGTATATAGCTATATGCTAATAAGAAGTTTTTGTGAAGTGGTTTTTTTCCTATTGTTTTCACAGCAAGTGCGCCATTGTTCTTAATTATCTCAACGCCTAATTGGTTCAGAGAAAAACTAATTATATTTTTGGAATCAGCACCAGGAACTGCACACGTGTGCCAAGTTTCATCACTTTAGTTCAAAAATTAAAGAAAATGGCTTTAAGACCAGTGTCCCCCCTTAAAGGGAAGCTGCACTGGTTTTAGAATTTGATGCGCTTCAGAGGGTCGAATCTGCAGGGTTTGTATGCTAAGTATACGAAATATTTTGGCTTTAGCTTTTGAAATAGCGACGCAATCATCGATTAAAGTTGCTACCGCGTTCAGGCTTCTCCGCAGTGCACGGCGCTGGAGGGGGGATGTCAGTAGCAGACGACAGGAGTACGACAGGCGGTAGTGACGTCAAGGACGGCGTCTACCTCCCTTCCGCTTCTATTGCCCGAGCAGGCCGTGCATCACCTGTCGCTTGCAGGCTACGCAGTGCAACCTTTTTCTTTTGTCGCGCTTGTTTTCTTCTTGCGAACGTTACCGCAAGCTTTTTCAGTGCGTCTTGCACCGTTCTTCACGAAAAGAACGACCATGCCGTGGTTCTGCGCAGCCTATGGCTGCACGAACACTGGTGGCCGAGAGGATGTCGCGTTTCATAAATTCCCAAAGAAGCGCAAGCTATCAGCGCAGTGGGTTGCCGCGGTCAAGAGGAAGGCTTTCAAGCCTACAAAATCGTCGGTGATCTGCTCAGATCATTTTCGCGACAATGACTATCACCAAAGCTTGTCGTTGATGCGATCTTTTGGGATACCGATCAAATCTGCGCGATTGAAAACCGGTGTTGTGCCTTCTGTCTTTGCACACAAGAGCACCTCTCCGCCTCCAAGAGCTGCTTTCGCAAAAAGAAGAAAACTCGAGGTAAGAGGCCCAATACATCCTTATTGCTCTTCTGTTCTGTTTACGTTTTTGTTCTGTGGAGCAGATGAGTGGCCGGGCAGATGAAGGCACAGGTGAAAGTAAATCTATTCAGTATTGGCACCCGCTGACGCGGCTGGAAAACTGTGAGAAGTAATGTCAGAGAGTAGGACTTTTTTTTTAAAAGAGGAGGGAGTGGGTAATTGGTGGAATGTGAGGAGTGCCATACCTTCTCCACGCGCTCATGCATAGCCAGGAACCCCAACGCCGCACCCAGTGCACGAAGTGCGCGCCGTGCTTCGTAACTTGAACTGGGAGGACGCGAACGACCGCGCTAGCCGCGCGCGTCGGACTGGGGCGCGTTATGTATATCTGTCAGTGGAACAAGGACACACGCTAGACTTGCAACTGAATTTTACTCTGAAGAGGATGCGTTTATGCATTTTTTTTATCTTCCTTGGTTGCACCTGGATAAAGATAAAAAAAATGCGTATAAACTCGTTCTTTCCGGAGTAAAATTCAGTCGCAAGTCTAGTGTGTCTTGTCCCCCTGCCTTCTGTGTTCACCTTTCTTTTGAGCTACCCACTGTCAAACTCATTGCAACAACTATCCCAATTAAGAAAAGAAATCGGGGCAGCTTGATGTCTGTGGTCGAAGTCGCGATGTTAAGCGCAGCTAAATGAAGTGCGCTAAATTCGCAACATGGCAGCGCGTGACTGCCGATAGCTGTCCTAGCGTTTCGGTATTTTTACCGGTGTTCTAAATGGGATTACGCGCGTGCAGCAAGGCAGCGGCCTGGCTTCTCGTCGATACCGCGCTCCCGCGTTAATTTGCTAAATCCCGCCAGAATAAAATGTATGCGTACTCGAGGTTTCGGGAGCTGAGAGCATGACTTTTGCTGCTCTTGCTGACATATAAATGACTAAATTCATGCAACAAAACTGGGGCGACGGCTCGTCTGGATGAGTTCATTTGTTTACAATCGGCACATCAAGCGCATTGATGTGACACTGCTTCGTTCGAGTCAGGCAGGAGATTTAGGGCACGAGTAACGCAGATATGGTCAATTGAGAGCGGATCACAGGCTCATATAGCAGTGCAGCGCAGCGGTACGTACCAGTGTGAATTTCCCATGCGGGAAAAGGTTAGCGCTGTCTCCTCGCTCGTCCTGTCGCCACTGCCGCCAGTGTCACTTTGTTCTGAAGCCGCCGCTGGTTCGAACAAGTACGGCTCAATATCATATTCCCCTGAGCAGCGTGATCGTTGCATGTTCAGCGGCATACATCCACAGAAAAGCACGTGTGTGCATTTACAATCGCTTGGACCGCCGCTACCACTCAATGGCACGCCGTCATTGTCGTCACGGCGCGCTTGACCAATCAGAGGCAAGAGCGCCACTTTCAAAACGCTCCACGGCGTTGGTGCACGTTTTTCTGATTAAAAAGTAGTTCGCGGTCACTTATGACTGAATTTAACGTTGTATTCGTGTTCAGGGGGTCGTAAACTGTATATCTGTATTCCGAACTCTTTTTTTGTTAAAAGTGATGCAGCTGCCCTTAACAACCTCTTAGAGTGTAGCATGTCTGATAATTCAGAAGTCGATAGGGTACATAAAAAATATGCATAAGGAATAATTTTTTTATCTTCAGAGGACTTTAGGGCATTGCCATGTTCATAAATAGGTATAGACCCTACGAGGGACGCGGGCTGGCTTCTGATTGCTAAATCGGCTTTGTGTATATGACTGCGCAACACACTGGTGCTCAGATATGTCCATCGTTACATGCTTTATTACCTAAGCGCTTCGCATTCAGCGTAGCATATAGTTATCACTGACATAAATGCGCCACTGAACATGCACACATTGCAGGAAATGCGGTAGGATTTCATACCTCACAGTGATTTTTCCTTTACAGCTGGCCTCGAAAAAAGACCCGCATTTCTCCGATAGAAACGAACAAACGTGGACGAGCAGCCAGCAGCTGAAGCTTAGCCTGAACGCCGGACACGGAAGGAAATTTTCCTGGTCACGCCAGCTCGTAGCCACTACCTCCAGCGCTCCGCCAGCGACTGCAGGTTGTGGGCCTCGCAGACGTCGCCGAGCCTCTGCTATTTCGGAACAGCATAATCTGGCAGGTATAGTTGAACCTCTAAAATATCGCAAGCTCTGTTTAACTGCATCGGGGCGAAGTACCTAGCATAGAATGAGCACTTCCTGCTTTGAGATATTACCACTCTCGTTCATGTCCTGTAACAGGCTGAGGCTTGCCATTGTGATCAGATAGGTTTGGTTGGTTTAAGGGGTTTAACGTCCCAAAGCAACATAGGCTAAAAAGCATTTTGAATACTTTGATCTATAACTTCCGGAGAACCAGGGTTCGAGCTCGACTGCCGGCGACTGCGTTTCTCCTGAAGGCTAAACGGAGTGGCGTCTGTATTCGGTGGTATGTCTTTGCATGTTTAAAAGCACAGATGGTCGACATTTACGGTGGTCTCCACTGCGGCGCCTCATAGCCCCAGTCGCTTCTGGACGTTAAACACTACAAACCAGACCAAACCTAACTTCCGACCAGTACAAATTCACCTCGACGGTATAACGCTAACCAACACCTGAACAGGTTTCTAAAAGAGCCATATTGTTCAATTGTAGATGTTGGAAAGGAACAATAAGTATTCTTCAGTCGAGAGCGTAGCTACGGGACACGCGGTCCGGACGAGCTGAAAAAAATATTAAAATGCTACAGAAATGCGCAAACCGAGCTGTAATTATCGAATATGTCGCTAAACATTGCTAATCTCCCTACGAATTTGGCTAATTATGATTACATTTTACTCCCTTGTCTGCCTCTTGTTATGCAAAGCGTGCATTCCTGGTTCGGAAGGGCTTTAGCTTTCTAAGGAGAACAAAGAGCAGCGTGGGGTGAAGCACCTCTAGGCCTGTCATCCTTAGGGCTGTTGGGATAGGAGAAACGTTTCTGCAGACAATAATTTCATGTTTTTCTGAGTTTCTGTATAGATGGCTTATTTTGAAATTAGTACTGTTCAATATCTTATGGTCCTTAAATCACTACCTTCTGCTACTTAAGCTGGTTTGAAAGCGCCCTACAAGCTTATCGTTGTATGCGATTTCGGAAATCTATGATGACGTGGCTCCAACCGAGCGTACATTGCCTTTCGCAACATTTTGCTCTTCGGGTACATGCAAAGTCCTTTCATTCCAGGCTAGCCACCTTCCTGGGTAAGAGACGTGCGTTTCTACTGCATGCTGCAGAAAACTTTGCTGCAACGAGGATGACATGATGGCCTGCCTTCGTGGCCTGCAGCGGAAAAGTATGTAGCGCTGCGGTCGAGGCCCGTTATGAATTGCCATTATGAAAACTCTGGGTAGGCTTGGGATAATCATTCGACGTGTTCCCGCTCTGCCTCTAATCCACTAAGCCACATCTGCTGGCTGTAGATAACGCAGACTAGTGAATTTGAGCTAGCATAATTCGAGATGGACGTCAGTACATGAGATTCTCGTTAAATTCTGTACAAGAACATACACATCATTACCGCTGAGTGTTATGCACTTGGTATGGCAGTAAGAAAAGTAGCCAAAAAAATCATCACAAACAGTATTATTTACACAGACTCTAAAAGTGTCTTAACAGCTCTTCACCACAAAAACGCAGTTGCTCCTCTACTTGGAGACATCATACATAATATATCAGCAGCCTCTGCTCAAGGACTTAACATGATATTTAGTTGGGTTCCGAGTCATGTCGGCATTGGAGGCAATGAGAGATCAGACGTTTGCACTGCTCAAGCCCATGACAAACAGATCAAGCACATTAATATTCCATACAGAGACTGCATGACTGCATGGCGCTAGTGCGCTGTAAACTAAAGGAGAAATGGCAGTCGTCATGGTGTAGAGAGGTAAATAACAAACTGCAGTTGGTGAAGCCGATTTTGGGGGAATGTAAATCATGTCATGAAGAATGGTTCATCGAAGTGATTTTATGCCGACTCTGCATTGGCAATACACACTTGAAGCATAATTTTTGTTGAGAAAAAAAAAACCATTGTGTCAAGAATGCGGAGAGGAGCTCACCATAAACCGTATTTTACAATGAGCACATTCGGTTCCATCCAGCATTGATTTGAGGTGAAAATGGTCTTGTTGATCTGTCATACTCAAAATACAACTTTGTGCCTGGCGCAGGATAGCTTGAGCCGCTTATGCGCCACTAAACCCAGTACAATACAAATACTATCCATTCTGTGCATGACTAGGCTCGACTCTTGACCTTAGGGACGCAGGGTCTGTACAGGTGGCGCGTACCGCTTTGCGATGGACACGGTGCGATGCGGTGCGGACATGTACGGTGCGATATTAAGGCCCGTTGAAAACCCAGTTGGTCGATATATCTGAGGCCGAACATGCTACGTCCCTCGTGGCCTTGTAACTGTGGGAACTTGAATCTTATAGGGCGAAACAAGTCTTTATTTGGCGTTGCTCTCTCTTTTTCTCTTTTATGAAAAAGGGGGACTGACCTCCCCACGTTTCTGCCTCTCTACAATGCAAGGTTAGAGGTCGCAGCTCTTTTCCATGTGCCAACCATGGATGACATGAACGGGTTCAGCGTGTTTAAAAACACTCATAGCAGTTCACTCTGGATAAACTGATATACATCTAAGGATTCTGAATAACACGCAGGTCTGTGTGCTTACCCCTCAAACAGGCAGTACGGATCCAGCGTTTTTCCCCGCCTCAGTCGCCACAGATGTAGTTTCCTACGCTCCTGTGAATCTTGCTACTCTCGCCAATCCATCAAATCACTTGAAATTCTCTGTCGTCTCCACTCTTTTTGCAGTCTACCGTAGATGCTAACCACTTTTCAAGTGTTTTTGCTTTGACACTGACCCTAAGGTTACATATTCTTGTGGTCTCAACATTTCTCTTTCTGTGATAGTCTTACCCCTTCTCCTCTGTAGTTGGCAACCACCGTCAACGCCGACTACTACTACAACCAGCTGCAACGACATTCTACTAGAGGAAATGTTTCATAGCTTTCGCTTTAGGCGATACATTAAAAGCATGATTTCTAGAACGTGCCTAAAAGCCATTACATTTAATACGTAGGAACATTTTGTGTACACAATACTCGATTTCCATTTCCATATCGGTCGTTGGCTTATTTCCGCCTTTCTCTATGTTCCTAAATAAGCATCGCTGCGACGAGGCACGCGGGGTTTCAACTAACGTCAAATTCATGCTTTGTGTCACGTTGAAAACCAGATTACCGCATAGGTGTTTCCATTGTTCCCTGCTCTTCCTTTTGCCACGACGTTTTCCAACACATTTTCCCCATAAATCCTGTTTCCATATTGCTAAACTTCCATTTTATATTTCTCTTGTGCATGGGCTTTGAGGACTGGTGTGATATTTTTGCTAGCAGGACAATGCTTGCATATAATAAAATAACTGGCTCGCGCAGACAGCAGCACATATCATCTTACCATGCACGTCTTCCCTTTGACATCACTGCTTTTTTCGGCAGCAAAGTGGTCGCGTCTGAATGCTGTAGGCTTCTTTTGTCTATCATCCCTAGGCGCGTACCATCAGTAGGGATTCGTATGCCTCGCTGTAGCAGGTACAAATATGTGCAGTATCATATGTGCAATGTAGTATGAAGAAAACAACTCTGTTGTAGTTGTGCAGAGCTAGTCAAGATCCAAGAGAAAGATGCCGAGAGTGACTGTCTTGATTTCAATGCAGCACGCTATGTACCTATATTTCCTCTTTCTATCATATCCTATAAATAAACACATGCTTTTCGAGTGCTGTTTAAAAGTCTGGTACAGCTGCAGTTCAACCTAAAATGCAAGTTTGTAGCGTACGACTGCAAGTTAGCTTTAACTCCTATGTAGGGAAAGATTATTCAGACTTGTTAAAAAATTTAAATCATTGTTTTGCGCGGCCATTTAGGGAACTCTTGGTACGTGTCCAGGAGTCAGGTTCAATACGCTGCGCAAAGTATTACATCCTAAATGTTAAATCATACGAAGAAAATATCTTATTGCATCATCAGTCAATCATGTGAGCTGTACTCGCTCAATAAATTAGTTTGTACGAGCGCTACCTGTCGCAGTACAGACCGAAAACATGGTTGTTTGCTAACAGAGTACAATATACTCCCTCCTTTCTTTTGTGGCAATGGCCGCAGAATGTGTAAATATATTTTCACCGAGCGATGCCGCTGAAACATTCACCTCACGTTCACACTCAAGCTCTATTACTGAGTAGAAAATAGCCTTGCTCTGCAAGTTTGAGATTTTTTTAATCACTGATATTTGTTCTCCAGCCCCAACGACGACTGTGGGAGGCGCAGCACGGAAGCAGATGGCTCGGACATCGCTACGAGATTTCGCAGCCATTGCCTCCCCCTGGTCTGGTAAGCATGAAAAAGGTTCGCTCAAATACAGTGGTTAGCGCAACTAGTAGTCCCCTCTACGGTCTCCCACGGCGTACTGCAAAACTATAACAAACTGGCGGAGGTTGTTTTCTGCTTCGCTTTTTTCCGGTTGCACTTATGTCTGGCCAGACATAATACTAGAAATAATCAAAATAATCATATAAAAGAATAAAGGAATAAATAATAAAAAGAAATAAACATCAGATATTTCTACCTGCGATCTAGAAAGAAGCGTGACGTCTCAAATATCACGCATGGTCATTCGCTAAATCTAAAACTTATATTCTGATCAGCCAGTCATGGTGACAAAAAGGCTAAGGTCATCCAACAGCAATTTTAATTTCAAACCAGTTGCTTCCCAAATACAGTGTAGCCGACTTCATTAAACATTATCAAATGTCGGCAGACACGCAAAAAAAAACTCATGGAAAAATTATGTTTCATCGATAACGAACTCTATCACGTCGGAAAAGGTATGGGAGCAGGTCCACAAAATAAATGGCACATTTTCTCCTCTCACTATTCCCCTTCTAACCGCCCCGGGGATGCCAACGAATGCCACTTGCAGACATAGTAAACGGAAGGGGCACGGGCAGCGTCGATTTTTTCCGAAACGTCATCATACAACACCATATTTGGTATTCGGAGCGACGCTAGTCATACAGCACACCATATAGCTTCAGAGCTCGATCATTTTCTTTTAACCGATCGCCACTTGCGAGCACATCGTGCCCTGTCGCTCCATGAGGGATGCTAGGGGACGAAGCTGCGGCATATCTTCCTCGTCCTATTGTGTGATGGAGATCAGTGGAATTTTTGCGACTGCAAGAATCGGACCTGGGCAGAACTGGCAAGATTTCCGGCGGATATGCTCGTAAGATTGTAGTTGGAGTCTCTACTATGATGGCAGATTTCGTTCGTGCTCGCCGCCAAATGGTCAACTGTGAACTAACCGTGACAGTTCAGGGGTGGGTGAGCCATTCATGGGCATTCGGTGCAAACGAATTAACTGAAGTATGCGTGGGCAATTGAGAGAAATAGTAGAGTGGAAAGGTGGGGAGGTTAACTAAGCAGTGCCTAATATGCTACCTTGCACATGGGGAGAGGTACAAAGGGAGAAACTGCAAAGAGTGCCAGAGATAGGAGTCTGTCACATGTCCAGAGATCGCTTTCCTTTCTGACCAAGGTGTCCTCCTAGGGCAGACAATGCTTTTTTCAGAGTCGAAGCGGCGGCGTGTATCAGCCAGCAGGTCACAAAGAATGTGGGCAATTGTTTCATCCACCCGAACTGCTCACACATCGGATAGTCTGCTATTCCGATGAGCTGGGAACAGGCTTTTGTGAAGGCCACTCAGTCTCGGACGACTCTACATTGTAGCAGCACAGCAATTTAAAACAAATAAAAACAGCGTTGTTCAGACCGCACCGCCAAAAGCACAAGATTAAACCACTATAAAATAAAAGACGGGCGAAAAAGAATATATTGCATTGCCGAAAAGGAAAACACCTGAAAAACAAAAAGAGGGCAGGGATAGCGTACATAAGCCATGAAGGTGTTTGAAGACAGCGATAAAATTTGTTTGCATTTTCTTTGTAGATCTTTACCTTCTGTTTTACATGTCTAGATTGCCTTCCTGTTTGTTTAATTTACTTGACAATTTGTCCTTTGCATGTTCTGATAAAATCGACTGTGATGGATTTAGAACTACGATATTTTTCATAAGAGCAAATCATCAAATGCTTTTAGCAGCAAGCATTATTAAGCCTTATCACAGATTCTCTTCCTTCATTCTTAAAATGTTTTAGCAGATTTCACACACACTGGTTGGCAAAACTGTTAGGTTGGTTTTTAGAACCTAGCGTCCTGTAGAGATCCGCATTGTGCGTGACGCAGCATTGGAGGGTTGTCGAAATTCCGACCATCCCGGGTTCTCTATCGTGCACAGCGTCCTACCGATCACATACGCCTTGGTTAGGGTACAGCAATGTTATGGGCTCTGCAATGTCAGTGATTGATAATGAACCCCTAATGCTGAAAATATGCTCAGGTATTGTTTAGTTACGCAATTTGCTCATTTTGCGAAGTGCTCTGATAACACTTCCCCTCAGGAGCGCACCTTCTGTACTTTGCAATTGAGGTGCAAAACAAGAGAACAAAATTACGGCAACACAAGCTCCATCGTTAGGGCTAGGACGTAGCCAAAGCCTTTCACACAACCAGGCGATGTTTGGTTATTTATTTTTATGTATTATTAAACACCGATTTTTAGCTCCTAACATTAGCTTTCCCTTCAGATTGGTTTACGCAGCGAATGTTCCGCTGTTTTCAGTTATTCCAATTACTTCACTGATCAATTACAAGATCCAAATAGTTTAGTTAACATCAGCGAGAAGTGGATTTAACACGAGAGCGTTAAGCGCTCCGTGAAGCAGATACTCCGGTGTCACCGTTGTTCTCCTTTTTGAGCGGAAATCACCAAGGAAGCAAAGAAGTAAAAATTGTTCCAAACGAACGAGAAACTGAATCCCGGCTCTTAAGGTTCCAAGACGAGCACACAACTGATACACCACAAAATAATTGCTGCATTTGACTAAAGGTGTGCCTAGTGGATGCTTTGCCGTATGCCAAATATTAATGAGCAGTTTTGTCACTAGCAAAGTTCAGGTTTTCGCCGCCCTCTAATTATAATAAGCGAATATTGCACATTAACTTTCTTTGCATATGGTACAAGACGGTTATTCCCTTTCCAGGTGTGCTGCGTAACTGAAGAAGATGGTGGCGCTGCCATTTTATTTTCATTACCGAAGCGTGGAAACCTGTAGTACTGCACTAGCGTTTACATAACGCAAAAAGCCTGGGCTCCAAATGGCGAAACTTGCTTGCCCAAAAAGATTGGGTTGCTTGACCAGTTGGCTCCCTCTACCTAGTCCTCCTTTCGCGCCCCTGTTGTAGCTGCAGCCAGTAGTTATTAATGAGAATTCGGACCCAAGAAGTATAATGCACCTGCGCTACCCTGAGAACAAATGCTGCAGTAACTGGGGTCACTACCTAATGGAACTTTTAGGAACAAGCTTGGTAATAATTCGCCTCTCATAATTTGCTTTAAGAGTAGTCCCCTCTCAGCTATTGCTTAAAAATAATAGGTGGCTGGTTACGCCACCTAATATGCCACCGAGGACACGCAAACCTAGAATGAGAACAGAATCGCTGCATTCTGAACGAAATTCGTCACCACAATAGTCAGCACAATTGTTTGGCTTGTGATGCACTTCTCTGCTCGCGAAATAAATATACGGGTGCATGCTTTGCTGCCAGGAGTGAGCAACGGCCGCAACTGGGAAGCAGGTGTCAGCGACGACAGGACGTTCGCAGCTGATACATTCTAATTAGTCATTTGCATGTGATGTCCAGCCAGGACATGCCATGCATGCCAACTGGGTCTCCAAGTTTGCAGAAACAAATAGTTGCAACCATGCGAGGCACTTCAAACACATCGATAGCTTTACTACGTCATGTAAAGCCAACGTCGCCATGGAGCAGCCATTGTATCACCAGCTGAGTTGATCACCGTGCCAACTTTAGTGTTCAGAATAGCGTTGCATAATGAGTGAAAACTGCGGACTAACCTGGGCTCTTGTCATTTACATTTGCAATGAACCTGTTATGAGCTGTCCGATATCGGCTGCTTATGCTTTTCAAATTTATGCTAATTGTAGGAGTTTCCATTTCGAAACTAAGGGGAACTTTCCGATAGTGAGACAGCCCCCGTTAGTTTAGCCAGACCTTTTAGCTGACCAGTCTTCGCCACGCAAACTCACACATGAAATCTTTCAGCCGTTTGGCAGGTCTATTTAGTTTAGTTCATTATTTTTCACCAACTGCATTTTACATCGCGTTATTACAGCCGTTTGGAGAAGAGATCTGTGCTTCCACCATCCCCTCAAGGAGAACCACCCTCAGCGGCAACAAAGGCTTTGCAACTCCAGCCGTAGCGACGAGAACGTAGGTGGCGTAATAGTGGCATCTATTCAGGCCGCGAAACCTCCGAGCCCACCAATAATGTGAGTTGGCAGAAACTCGCACTCCCCACCGCTACCAATTCATTATCGGCATTGATTATACTCTTCTATGAAGAATTGATCACTGATCTTGATTATTTCACAACTGACTAGTTTTCGACGTGCTTACCTACAACGCCACTCACACTGCCTCGTTATATTCGACGCTCTAAAATATTGACCATTTCGTTTTTTAAAAATATGAAGGATATCTGATCTCTTTCTGATTTTAACGATGCCAGTAAATTCGGATGGCGTTAGCCGATGGAGCTAGATGAAATATCGGTAACGGTAGACAGCGTAATGAGTTTTGTTACAATGGCTTGTCAACGTCAGGTATGCATTCATCAACTGGTCAACACGATCACATCCTCTGCACGGCCAAAGTAACACGTGCACATGCGTACACTCGTACGCACGCGCACTCAGTACGAGCTTATAGTACGGAAGATGAATCGGTTTTCGTCCCTTATTGGCGGCTAACATGTGCAGAAGTGTTGATCAGGGCAGGGGATATGTTACTACCTGATATCACGCTTTAGAATGCAATTTTCGTTTTTATACCGGCCACACCCTTTTGGGCAACCACATACATATTTAATATATATGCGTATTTTACTCCTGAAGCGAGAGTATTCAGACAGTAGCTTAAGCGTAAAATCCAAGGACATGTGTTCAGCGCATTAAAGCATGCCTGAGATCCCAGAGGACAGTGAGCGCAGCTGTTGGTGCATAAGGGCACATAACTGCATTGAAATCCAGCCATGATGTTCGAATCTCTATTCGGCGAGGTTTGATCTCGCTTAGCGTCCAAAGACGACTCAGGCTGTGATAGACGCCATGATTTGAAATTCACGGTTATTGGACCCCTGAGTAAGGGGGATTTAGGGAAGTGCAGTGGTGAACCTTTCAAAGTTTATTGTACTTGAGCGAGCAGAGCGCTCTTAGCGCGAAGCTAGAAGTTTGAATTTGAAATTTTGAACACTTTTTGTTGTAGCAGTGGGTCAAGCTGACGTGAATAGATTAAGTGCCTCGCGTTATTACTTGGGATTAAAATACTTGGTCATTGTTGAAAAGTTCACATACGCATTTCGGTAGGTTGCATGACTTGGCCACGTGACAATATTCAAGCAATTCTGCCACTACAGAAGTGATTCGTTGCTAGCTGGGCTCGGCCCTCATGCCCCCTCTCCTTTTTCCTTGCTTCGTTATTTACCCCTGTAAACCAAATAGTCATAGCATTATGAGCCCTTGAGAGCATCGGTTTACTTGAGTGTTTGTGAAGTAATATGTGATCCTGCATCAAGTCAGAGCAGCGTAAACGGGTAGCCATCATTAGCTTTTCCTTTACAGGAAGAAAGGCCAGTGGATATAAGCAGGTGACTGCCTTACCTCAAGTGGTGTGCTTCCAAGGTCACTGTTTTCCCTTGGTCTGGTAAGTCTATGGACGAATTGTCAATGCACTTGCTAATACATTTCACTCCCCTCAAGACGGCAAGATCAACAAGCAGAAACAATATGTGAGACGCTTAAGCTCCACCTTTATAAATATGATGCTGTATTGCAGGCTACATGCCCACTTATAAAGCCCTGCTTTAAGCAAGGCATATGAACTCGCCAGTGGTGTATATAGAGGTAACGTGAATAAAAGTGTCCTGGCAGGCTGATTCTGATATCACTTTCGCATGTGAAAGGGGAGAATCATTTCGTAGCTCCTGCAAAGCGTAATTTCAGGCAACCTTACATCTAGTTAGTGCGCGGCCATGCCATCTGTCAGGTGCCGCGTCAGCACAATGCTGGTGATTTCTTGCTCACAGCGCCTAAGCCAGGTCCGGATTTTCGGTGAATGAGGTCTTTAACACAATCGTGTTTAAAGGGATGCCGGATACATCTCATTCTTCGATGTTTTTTGTTCGCGGGAATAACTTCCGCTGATTAGGGGCAGTCTTGCTCTTTAAAATATGGTATTTTTAAAATTGCCGCCTAGAAGACGAATACGGTATAGACCAAAATGCAACTGGAGGAGAAGGGTGCTGCAGCGCAGGATTGCTATTTGTCCATCAAATCTTTGTCCTTAGACCTCCCTTGGAGCATATGGAGACGAGACATTGATGAGCCTTTGAGTCTACGTGCCAGTGACCTGGTACCTGGTACCAGCAAAGCGATCACCTTGTGCAATGAACGTACACTGATATGTGCTTTAAGACTGTTGGGTGCTACAGTCTAATCTGCCATGCTATAATACGCATTACAATTTTGCAGACGCTGGTCTTCAGAATGCCATAATAGAGACCTGACTGTGCTCCATATTAACAAAACTATGAACTCATTTATCATTTCATATTATTAATTTTCTTGTCTACATTTCGTTACTGCTTAAAAACTAGTTTAACTTCGGGGACTCTGGTTGTATTTTCTTGGAACCTTTATTTTTAATGAGGTATATATAATATGGTGCACAGGTGAACAGTGACCCATCTATTATCAGAGGTGAGTGGGGTGCTTAAGCGTGCTACCCGCCGTCGACCAAGGAGCAAATGTCGCACTACGAAAGTCGTCTCGTATAATCACGAATTTGGCAGCTATGTGTGAAATATTGAGTGATATCACCCTAATAACATAATGCATAAGTAAGCGCTAATGTGACAATTGTGCAATACCTGTATTGTGCTCTGGTGTGTTGATGGGTGGTGTATAGTGTAGCCACCACTTGTGGCACATGCAGGATGTGCCTCAAGTCATTAAAGTTGATGAAGATGGTGGTTTCACGGCAGTGAAGGAGACTGCACCAGAACTTACGCAGCAACCTTAGACACCACCAGGAGAAACATCGGTGAACAGCCTGATCCAGTGCACCCATTGCAGCACGATAACATCTCTATGTGGCATGCTGACCAGTTGTAGTCCATCATTAAAGGCTGCTGCGGCACATGTGTCAGCTCTCTCTGCCACGGATTTCAACATGGCTTGGTAACCAGCAAAACTTAATTGACTGCCCCTGTGTTTCTGCATTTACTATATTGTGTATTATGTCTCCAATTAAAGGTTCCGTAGCATTTCTGTGATGCAGTGATGTGATCACTCAGAGAATCTGTATAAATGATGACGTTCACTATATCTTTCTGCAATATTTCTTCTATAGCCACAGAAATGGCATGACACTCAGCCGTGAAAACCGATGAACACTCAGGCAACCGTACTAATTTCTACCATTTACCCTGTATTGCAGCGCTTCCAGTGCAATGCCGCCTTATAACCATCTGTATAGAATTCTTTATAACCTTTGTATTTTTCCTTTAGTGCCGAAAACTTGTACTATGTGTTCGTGCAGTGCAACGAACAAGTGTGAGCCGGAGATGCACGTAGTACGCGTCACCGCTGAAGCGAGCAGCCCCGTCATACAGGAAGCCAGTGAGTCATCGATCCATGAAACGCACTGCATCAAGAGAGGCAAGACGTCGCTGCCTGCTACGACCCACAGATGGATCCGAAACCCAAGAAACGACTGCACATACAAGGAGAAATGGAAAGCAGACTATGTCTGGATCATGGCCGCCTGGGACGACAGCAGCCAGGAGCAAGATAAAGGCAAGCTATAAATAAACCTGCCAGCATTTCTACCAGTTTGTGCGATCAGACCGAGCTATTTGAAAGTTGTTCGGTCAGGTGCCCAATTTTTACGTAGGTATTGAGAAATCAAGTAAGAACTCTTCTTACAATGGAAAGAAAATCTGGACGCTTCCCAGTGACCTTACAAAAGGAGTTAGGAATTGGGGGCTTGAAATTTCAGCGATTTCAGTTGACGGGGAAGACTATAGAATAAAATACAAGAGCGGAAAATTGAATAAACTAGATGATGGAAATAGACCGTCCCTCAGGGAGGCCAGCGGATAAGACCCATCGAAATGTCTAGTCTCACTGAGCGTGAAATGCATATGCTGCTCATTTCCACATAAGGTAGTATTGGACAACAGTATCTCTTGCTGGGCGAGAGGCCATTCATACAAGTTCCTGAGGAGATGGATGAGGTGAATTGGAACTCTCATCTTTTGGAGAGCTTGCCACAGTCTGCTATGATCTACGCAGTCAAAACGCTTTCTCATAATCAATAAAGCAGAAGTAGATGGGTTTCTGGAAGAAATTTGTTCATGTTCGAGCATTTTAATGTGATTTATTTCAAAAAGATAGATATGGATCTGAACTTCAACTTGTGTCATGAACAGCAGTTTCCACTTCATAGATGGCAATTTAGTGCAAAAAAATTTCATGCAAAAGTGCAATATAAACTATATTCCTCAGGCAGCATGCGTCAATGACACCCCCCCCCCCGCGGTTAGTGTATGCCCAATTTTCCTAGCCTACCCTGCGGACAAAAATCGCTCCTTGCACTTTGTCTCTGATTTCCCCCATTTGTTGAGGAATGTGCAGAACAGTTGGTTGCAGCCCCCTATAAAAACTCCAGATGGTATGGATCCATGAGAAATGCCAGTTAGGTCGACAAAGGTATTATCATATATTGCACAAAGGAAAAAGCATCAGTCTAGCATGATGACACTGTATCAGCAGTTCTTGTTCAAGATGGAGCCTGAAACAAAAAATTCAACTTTAATCTTCTCTCTTTTACATGTTACTTGTGTCCGCTCGATGCTCTCATATATTCTGATCTGCTTTTTATGTAGCAGGGTAAGCAGGTTTCAATACATGATCTTGCACGTAAAAACCATCAGCTTGATAATACTGACAAAGGCGACTATTTCCATTTGTGCACACTTAAAAATGTTTTCTCCTTTCAGTTTTATATTTTTAAAGCCAACTTCTATAGCCCCATATTGGTGCTTCCCTTTGCTTTATTCATGAATGGACTCTACAGTATTGCTTTCGGAATAAAACGTACAGCGTGCGAAGCTGTAAAAGAGTTTTAAGCACTTGGCTGTACCAGCGTGAACATTCATCGCGTTATTTAGGATTTGCGATCTTTCAAAAGTGGTAGTTAGGCATCACTAGCAGGACGCGTAACATCTTCGACTCTGAATAGTTTAGTAACACAGGCACCTATGGTAATATAATTCTCTATGTTTTAAGCATGTATAGAGATAGCTTCAGAAAGTGGTTAAAATGAAATAAAAAAACGTAAAATGCTGCTAAAGGAACTGCCCTGGTTCTTTGGATCTAAAAGGCCTGCGTTCAAGTGCTGGTGTCCACTGCAATATCAGGACACTGTCGTCCTAGTGTACACGTTCTCATAACACCTGCACCTAAGTCAAAATTTGAGTGGAATTGTTCTATTAGCTTGGCCCAAAGTGTAGAAAGGTAGGATGACCTTGCCTTGACGCTCGAGCTTAACACGAAAGCTCTGGTTTTATGTTTCACCCATCGGTTCAATGCGAAAGAGTACACGTTGCGATTCGGGAGGGAACATTCGGATTTGTGCGACTGCAATAGCCGATGTCTAGGCTCTTTCCAGTGGAGCTACCTCACTCAAGAAGGGACTGGCGTTTTCATATGGCCACGTGGTGAAGTAGTCCCAGGGCCTGGAGGACGAGAGGCTGTTCCTCAAATAGGAACAAAGATGACTGGATTGGGCAGGCATCAGTGTAAATTGTTGGTAGGCCTGCATTCGGTGTTGGGCGCATAGCGCCAGTTGCGTTGAACTAGTCATGTACCAATAACCTATAGCAAAAGAGTTAAAATTCACTTTTATCAATCACCTCTTTATTCGAACCGATCCATTGGTGTCGTGACAATCGCCCGTATTCAAAATCCACCTAATTGGCACATACTTCAAATTTTTGATCTTCTAATTCAGTTATCTACCATGGGCAGCAGTAAAAAGCTGAGGGCAATTTATTTTCGTGCTGTCCAGCAGGCCCTCATGGCGGCGAAGAGAGAAGATCTCGACGTTTCCACGTGGGAGACCTAGGACCAGTTGCGTTAAACCCTGCCGGACATCAAATAAAGTCACGGTTTTAAATCCCCCCCCCCCTTCATTAGACCTTGGCTGAGATTTGACCTGGATGCCCCCTTCATTAGACCTTGGCTGAGATTTGACCTGGATGCCCCAGGCGTGAAAATCAATCACCCCCGATAAAATAGAAGGACGGTGCGCGGCCAGGTCGGCATTTTAAGAGTGTGGTATTCGCAAAAGGTGCTCAATTCAACGGTATTTTTTTAAAGAAAACTGCACGGTCTCCAAGGCTAAGACCTTCTCAATGAGCTTGAATGTGGCCCTGGAGAAGATTTCGTGACAGCTGTAGTTTAGAAGACTTGTATATCGTGAGCCCTCCATGGATCTCCTTTCATTTGTACATACCATGATCTTCTTCCTCTTGTACATACCATCATCATCGTCCCGCGGCGCCGGCTCCGGCGCGCGCTTGGGTTTTCTCCATCAAATTAAACGCTGACACGGCATACCTTGCCTTGCCTTCACGACCTTGCCGTCTGGACTTGGCCTTCTTTCACAAGTGGTGGAGGTGAAATTCGATCCCCTTGCTGCCTTGTGCCCTGCCTCTCGCTGGAACTACGTTCCAGTCGCCGTTTAACAACTAACATCGTCATGTCAACCTAGAGCAGTCCCGACCCGGCCGGACCCTCTACCTCGGCTACATCGCCACCTCCGATGGTGCCCACACGACAACGCGACCCGCCGCTGTTCGCTGGTCGTCGCGACGAAGACGTCGATGACTGGCTTGACACTTATGAATGCTGCAGTGCCTACAACCGGAGGGATGATGCTTTGAAATTTCTGAACGTATCTTTCTACCTTATTGAGGTCGCCAGAAATTGGTTTATTAACCGCGAGCCCCACACCACAAACTGGCCCACCTTCAAGCAGCAGTTCCGATAGTACTTCGCCGACCCAGCTGTTCGGACGGAGATCGCAAGGAACAAGCTCGCTACCCGCCGTCAAAGTCCCGATGAGTCCTATGCGTCATACATAGAGGCCG
The DNA here is from genome assembly GCF_055883805.1 of Amblyomma maculatum. Taxonomy (NCBI): domain Eukaryota; kingdom Metazoa; phylum Arthropoda; class Arachnida; order Ixodida; family Ixodidae; genus Amblyomma; species Amblyomma maculatum. The sequence continues at coordinate 8,852,314 of NC_139350.1, forward strand.
TGCTGGCACTCTTGTCGGCGTATCAGTCCCACCATGCCGGAATCTGAACGTGTACACCATGTCTTGAAGGGAATCAATTCAATGGCGTATAACACCCTAGTTGCCCAAAATCCATCAAGTGTTGATTCCATTATAACGACCTGCCAACGCCTCGACCAGCTACAGTCCTCCCGATTGCAGCCCGGCTTCACTACTGCCCCGACCTCTACTGACCTCGATCTACCAGCCATGATTCGAGCGATAATCCGCGAGGAGCTCCAAGCCCTCAGCCCTTTCTGCCGGCACGGGTGCGATCATTCGTCTCCTCCTAACGACGCCGGCCTCCGCCACATCATTAAAGAAGAGTTGGCCACTATCAACCACCCTGTCACACCTGATCCTCCTGAACCTCGCCCAGCACAGACTTACGCTCACGTCGCTGCATCCCCTCCTCCTTTTGTTCCCCCACCCCAAGCACCACCCTACAACCACATCAACGCCATGACGGCTCAACCGACGCCACCCTATTACACACCTTGGTGCCGCTCTCGCCCAGTGTGCTATTATTGTGGAATTCGAGGACATATATCTCGCTTTTGTCGCCGACGCATTCAGAACGAGCGACGTGGTTATGACGCCTTCGAAAGTGACATACCTGCCTATTATCAGCGATGACCAATTCCCAGCCAACCTCGTCGATTCTCTCCACCGCCGGTATCCTCGTCTGAACCAAGTGGGGCTCATCCCGACGCCGGTCCCCTTCCCCATACCGCCGCTCTATTTCGCCACTTCGACCAGCAACAACTGTTCCTGTCCGTAATTCGGAAAACTAAGCGATGCAGTTTCCGGAGGAGAAACTGCACTTTGCGAACTTACAAAAAGTCCTCCTCATCGCCCGTATAATATGATTTCCGTTTTAGCTGAAGGATTACCGGTCGAAGCTTTGACACAGGAGCTGCACTTTGTTATTCATGCTGATTTGTGCCGTTTGCGGAAAGTAGCGACACCGTATGATGGACCTGAACTTCGTGGAGCAAATGGCGTCCCTCTGCACCCTTCAGCAAAGTGTACAGTTCGAGTTGTTATAGACGGCGTCCGCCACCATGTGCAGTTTGCTGTGCTTTCACCGTGTGCACATTTGATGATTTTTGGATGGGATTTTTTGTCAACCACTTCAGCGTTAATTTCTTGTGGCGACCGTGTCATATGACACGGTCGCCATGACAGAGAGTGATTTTTCATCTAACATTTCTGCACGGCATCATTTCCTCATTGCCGCAGCTGATACTGTATTGCCTCCACAGTGCGAAACACTTATTACCATTGTTTCCGAACACATCAGTGACGGGGATGTACTCATCGCACCATCTCATCGTCATCTTGCACGTGGAATCGCCTTCCCATCAAGTCTTGTGCGATTCCGCAGCAACTCAGCAATAGTAGCTGCCACGAACACTTCCCGTGAATACCTCGTGCTGACTAAAGAAACTTCCCTGCCATGCATAGCGGATGCTCACCCTATATCCATGATGGTGCTCACTGCCCCTCTACCTCCGCAACGTGATTCATCGCAAGTCTCTCTTTCCATGCTGTCGAAGACAATCAATCCGAACCTCATGCCACACCAACGTCAAGAATTGCTGCAATTACTTCAAGCCCACCAAGCCATTTTTGATGCCACTTCCCCACCACTGGAACGGACTAGTGTTGCACATCACCGCATCCTTACCGAAGGTAACTCAATTGTACGCCGACGACCTTATCGGGTTTCTCTCTCGGAACGAAAAGTAATTGAAGAAAATGTCAATGACATGCTCCGTCGCGATATTATTCGTCCATCAACAAGCCCATGGTCCTCCCCTGTAGTATTAGTTAAGAAAAGGACGGATCAGTACGATTTTGTGTTGATTAGGACATCTGGTTAGCCATGACGGCATTCGCCTAGACACTGAAAAAATAACCGCGGTCTTGAGCTTTCCTTGTCCGCAACGGACTACAGATTTGCGCAGTTTTTTCGGCCTGGCGTCCGATTTCCGGTGATTTATAAGACATTTTGCAACTATTGCTGCGCCACTTCATGAACTACTTAGCCCTTTCGTGTGGACTGAACAGTGCAACACTGCTTTTAACGATCTAAAGCATGCCCTCACATCAGATCCAGTTCTTGGCCACTTCAGCGACAGCGCTCCTACCATCCTGCACGCTGATGCCAGTGGTCACGGTCTTGGCGCTGTACTTCTGCAGCGCAATGCAACTTCACGTGAGAAAGTGATTGCCTTCACCAGTCAGACCATGACTCCAGCTGAGAAAAACTACACCATTACCGAGCAGGAATGTCTCGCCGTCGTCTGGACTGTTCAAAAGTTTCGCCCTTACCTATATGGTCGGCATTTCACAGTTGTGACCGATCACCATGCTCTTTGCTGGTTATCTTCACTGAAAAATTTGAGACAGACTTGGCCGTTGGATTCTACGCCTGCAAGAATACCATTTCGACGTCGTTTATAAATCAGGCCGCCAACACCAAGACGCCGACGGTCTTTCTCGCTGTCCGGTTTCGGAATCAGCCTGCTGTTTTTCTTCACAATGCATTTCCACCTCTGACCACAGCCAATCATCGCTTCCACCGACGCATATCACTGCAGTTTCTTTTGACGACTCTGAGAACAAGCACGCTCTCCGCTCACAGTAATTAGCCGATGCCTACTGTCGGCCCATCATCGACCGCCTTATCGGCGCTTCGAGCCCACCCAACGCTAGGCTTCGCCGACAGCTTCGCAATTTCAAGCTTGAAGATGGCATACTACGCCGCTACGTGTATTATCCTGATGGAACTCGCTGGCTCCCAGTCGTACCGCGTGTGCTTCGCCCACGTATACTAGCGGCTTTCCACGATGACGCTACTGCAGGTCACCTTGGTTTTAACAAAACATACGACCGCGTGAAAAGACGATTCTTTTGGCCTGGCCTGTCTACCACCGTAGCTAAATACGTTGCTTCCTGCCACCTGTGCCAACGTCGCAAGCGGCCGACTTCTTCCCCCGCTGGTCTCCTACAGCCCCTTCCCTGTCTCGCCACACCATTCGACGTAGTCGGCATCGACTTATATGGTCCCCTACCTCTCTCCAATGGGGGTAACCGTTGGATTATAACAGCTGTCGACCACCTTGCACGCTATGCTGAGACGGCCCCTGTACCGACTGGTTCCGCTGAAGAGGTAGCTAATTTCTTTTTGCGGTCAATTGTATTGCCACCTAGCGTTGCCAGGTGGCGCATGTCTGAGGTGTGAAAGGAGGATGAAGTTGAAAAGGACGACAAAGTGTCGCTTGCACGTTTGCGTCTGTGCTGCTGTGTTGTGTCTGGGCTACCCCCTGCTATCATTGGTATCCTTAGTCACCGTGTATGTGACATTCTGGTGGAGCTGCTGGGTAAAACGATCGCCTATGCAAGTCTCCATCTATAAGACGTCGCGCAAGCCCTATGCCATTGGACACCCCAGTGCATCGCGCCAGTCGACGGCTCCGGGGACTGTCTCCGGAGCTTCAGCCATTAGCAGCCGCCATGACATCCAGTGGTTCTGCTCAGCACGTGACGGGCGTCGCACCGGCCTGTAACTACACCTTGCAGGCCCCTCGGGTACCAAAGTCTCTTCATGGGGACATCTTTGAGGATGTGGAGGACTGGTTCCTTCAGTTTGAACGTGTCGCTGCTTTCAACCAGTGAGACGATGCTGCCAAACTAAGGAACGGCTACTTCAGCCTTGAGGACAGCGCCCGTATCTGGTTCGAGAACCGAGAGCAAGTATTAACTTCGTGGCGGGAATTCCGTCGTCAACTGCTCGAGGCTTACACTAGCGCGGATCGTCGCGAGCATGCGGAACGTGTCATTCACTGTCACATCCAAAGGCCGAATGAGAGCGTCCAAGCGTACGTCGAGGACATGACGCGCCTCTTCAGGCGAGCCGATCCCGCCATGTCCGAGGACAAAAAGGTCAGGCACTTGATGCGGGGTTTGAAAGAGCAGCTGTTCGCAGGCCTTGTGCGAAACCCACCGTCGACTGTAAACGGATTCCTTGCAGAGGCCACCACAATGGAAAAATTGCTACAACAACGTGCCGTGGCTTATGACCGACCTTTTCATACAAGCACAATCGCGGAATCATTTGCATCTTCCGAGCGGCATCCCGATGCATTGCGCGAACTGATTCGCAGTATCGTGCGCGAAGAACTAAGCAAGTTCTGGAGCCCTCTGCAGCAATCGCCAACTTCCGTTTCTGCTATAGTGCGGGAGGAGGTGCGGCAGGCACTCAAGAGCCCTCTTTCGCCTGTAGTTCCGAGCCCGCCATTGCTGTCGGGGACCGACAATCGTCCCACACATGCGGAAGTTCTGCAGAGTCGGGCTCCCCCTTCACCACCGCCCATTCTCGCGTCACCTACAGTTCCGCTGCCCTCGGTGCAGCCAGTGCAGAACTTCGACCATCGTCCGCTGCCCCGACGCAAAGCCGACATTTGGCGCACGCCTGACCGTCGTCCGCTTTGCTTCCACTGTGGTGAACCAGGACATCTCTACCGGGACCGTCCGTATCGACGCCTCGGTCTTCACAGCTTCCGCATTCTTGCCTCCTCCCCGGTTTGGTCAACGACCCCGAGTTATTCAGGAGTACCTGGCGGAACAGCGTTCACATCTCGTTCGCAGCATCAGCCCCGCTCCCCTTCACCAAAGCGCTCCTCCTCGTTCACCCACGGTTCCTCTCGCGAGAGGATTAAGGCCGCTCGTCTAGCCCTCATCGGGAAAACTGAAAAAGCGACCTTCGGGGGCGAGGCCGCTGGTAGTCGCTGCGTTGAAGACCTCCCGTCGTCGCCGCTTCGATCCGACTGCGAGCTGCTGGTACCGTCACCTAGGGAAGCAAAAAGCGTTTCTCTGGACATTCCGGTTATTTTAGACGGTCGAACTACGGTCAATGCATTAGTGGACACCGGTGCCGATTATTCAATTTTGTGTGGTCGCATGGCAACTGTTTTGAGGAAAGTGCTCACTGCTTGGCCAGGTGTGTACCTTCGAACCGCCGGCGGTCATAGTTACTCCAAAGGGGATGTGCACGGCTCGCATTCAGATTAACGGACGTACGTTCGTCGTTAGTTGCGTTGTTTTAAGTGACTGCTCCCGTGACCTTATCCTCGGCATTAACTTTCTGCGGGAGTACGGAGCAGTTATCGACCTGCGAAATAGACTCGTCACGTTTTCGATGGGACAGTCTACCGAACAAGATAGTAGCAGTCCTTGCAATGCCGCACTTCGTGTTTCCGCCGAGAGCATCTCGCTGCCGCCGCGAAGCAGTGCTCTTGTGGAAGTTACCTGTGACGATTTCCGTACCGGTGATGCTGTAGCGGAGGTGAACCATTCACTCCTGCTTGCTCAAGGCATTTGCGCTCCCCGAAGTTAATTGTCGTTTCACAATGGCCGGGCTGCACTCGTCACAAATTTTTCTAATGAGCACCGGCACTTGTTCCCGGGGACTGCTATCGCTTTTGCTGACCATGTTGCGCACGATCCGGTCTGTTTTGCATCCACGGCAGTAGAAACTAACGAGCCATCTCTTGACAACATCGACATTAACTGTCACTTGTCAAAGGAGAAACAGCGGGCCTTAGAGCAACTGCTGCTGGACTTCAAGCACTGCTTTTCTTCTTCCTCGAAGGTTCGTCAAACGCCCATCACACAACATTGCATCATTACTTATGACGACGCTCGCCCAATACGACAGCAGCCTTATCGTGTGTCTGCCAAAGAACGAGAAGTGATCCAGACGCAGGTTCAGGAGAAGCTGGATGATGGTGTTGTGCAGCCTTCACAAAGTCCGTGGTCTTCACCAGTAGTCCTGGTCAAAAAGAAAGATGGCACTCTTCGATTTTGCGTCGACTATCGGAAATTGAATAATGTGACAAAGAAAGATGTATACCCATTGCCGCGCATCGATGACTCACTGGACAGATTGCGACGTGCGAAGTATTTTTCATCTATTGATTTAAAAAGCGGCTATTGGCAAATCGAAGTAGACGAAAGAGACCAAAAAAAAACCGCATTTGTCACTCCAGATGGCCTATAGGAATTCAAAGTACTCCTATTTGGATTGTGCTCTGCCCCAGCTACATTCCAAAGGATGATGGACACTGTCCTCGCTGGCCTTAAGTGGCAGATCTGTCTTGTGTACTTGGACGACGTAGTTTTTTCCGAAACATTTGATTAACACCTCGAACGCCTTCGAGCTGTCCTGGAAGCCCTCCGTTCTGCTGATCTCACGCTGAAGCCCGAGAAATGCCACTTCGGGTATACAGAACTCAAGTTCCTCGGACATGTTGTAAGCGCTGATGGGGTGCGCCCGGATCCCGACAAGACTGCTGCCGTCGCACGATTTCCCGTTCCAGCTAAAAAGAGGGCTGTTCAGCACTTCCTCAGCCTGTGCGCATATTATCGGCGTTTCATTGCGGACTTTTCTGATCGCAGAACCTCTGACGCGCCTTACAAGGAAGGACACCTCCTTTGTGTGGAACGCTGAGTAGCAGGTGGCCTTCTCTGTTTCGTGAGCGCCTTCAAACATCCCCTGTTCTGGCGCACTTCGATGAAGCGGCTGACACTGAGGTGCACACTGACGCCAGTAGTATCGGTCTTGGCGCGGTCCTTGTTCAGCATCAAGACGGGTTTGAGCGAGTAATAGCCTATGCTAGCCGCACTCTCTCTCGTGCCGAAATGAACTACTCCACCTCAGAAAAGGAATGCCTGGCGGTCGTATGGGCTACTATGAAGTTTCGCCCCTATCTTTACGGCCGGCCATTTAAAGTCCAGCGAATGCCAGCGCCGTAAAACACCGCCCCTGAAGCCTGCCGGATTTCTCAAGCCCGTTAAAGCACCCCGCATTCCGTTCGACCAAATTGGAATGGATCTCCTTGGCCCTTTCCCTTTGTCGCAGGCGGGAAACGAATGGATAGTAGTCGCTACTGACTACCTGACTCGATACGCTGAGACAAAGGCAATCCCTCATGCCACAGCTTCCGAAGTAGCAGAGTTTTTCATGCACAACATAGTCTTGCGGCATGGCGCCCCTTCCTACGTCATTACCGACAGAGGGACAGCTTTCACTTCACAGCTGATCGACCGCATATTTGAGCCGAGTTGCACGACCTATCGCAAGACCACAGCGTACCATCCACAAAGCAATGGGCTTACAGAAAGATTGAATAAGACGATTGCGGATATGTTGGCAATGTATGTCGATGTGCAGCACAAGACCTGGGACTAGGTGCTGCCGTACGTCACATTTGCGTATAATACAGCCTTACAAGAGACAACGCGCTTAACACCATTTCGACTTGTTTACGGACGCGAAGTTCAGAGCATGCTCAATTCCATGCTCCCGTGCCCAGATGATGACCAGCTATCCTCAGATGCCCAGCAATATGCCATCTGCGCAGAGGAAGCCCGCCAGCTCGCCCATGTGCACATTGGGCAGCAGCAGACCACTGACGCGCACCGTTACAACCTCCGGCACCACCAGGTTGACTACAAGCCTGGAGACCAAGTCTGGGTATGGACACCAGTTCGCCGTCCAGGCTTGTCAGAGAAACTCCTTTCCCGCTACTTCGGGCCGTACAAAGTGTTGCGCCGTGTGAGTGACCTCAGTTATGAAGTTATCCCAGACGGTGCCACACAACCAAAACGTCGAAAGCACAGCTCGGACATTGTGCACATCGTGCGACTGAAGCCGTACTACCACCGATAGCGTATGGCCACCCGCTATGACCACTCTCTTGCTTTTCACACCGTTTTTACCGGCCTTTCTCATTTTTTTTTTTTCGGAAAGAGGGGTAATGCCACCTAGCATTGCCAGGTGGCGCATGAATGAGGTGTGAAAGGAGGACGAAGTTGAAAAGGACGACAAAGTGTCGCTTGCACGTTTGCGTCTGTGCTGCTGTGTTGTGTCTGGGCTACCCCCTGCTATCACTGGTATCCTTAGTCACCGTGTACGTGACAGTATTGCGTCATGGCGCTCCTCGGGTGCTTCTAAGTGACGGCCTTCTTATCGACAGTCGTATCCGAAGTTCTTCGTGTGTCATCCACCCTCCATAAGACAACCTCAAGCTACCATCCCCAGACTAACGGTCTGACTGAGCGATTTCACCGCACCCTATCGGATATGCTATCCATGTACATCACACCGGATCATCGAAATTGGGATATTGTTCTACCATTCGTCACATTCGCCTATAATACTGCAGTACAGCGGACTACCGGTTACTCCCCATTTTTCCTCGTTTTCGGCCGTCCTCCCACTACAATCCTCGACACTTCCTTCTTCTCTACACCCGACTACTCCTCATCATTACCAGCCCAGTTCTTATCCCGTGTGGCCAGATGCCGTCATCTTGCCCGCCTCAACACAGAAGCGTGCCAGCAAGACCGCAAGAGTCGCTATGATTCAAAGCATCGCGTGGTCTCTTTTCGTCCTGGTGACGAAGTACTGCTCTATACACCACTGCGCACCCCTGGCCTTACTGATAAATTTCAGCACCGCTATCTTGGTCCCTACAAGGTAATCATCCAAACTTCCCCAGTAAACTACCAAGTCACACCTGTTGATCCCCCAGCTGACCGACGCCACCGTGGAACTGAAATTGTTCATGTATCTCGCTTGAAGCAGTTTGTGCGCCGCGGTACATCGGTTGGTTAGGAGCGGCCAGGCTGGCCGCTTCCGACCCCCCGGGCAGATTGTGTGAACCCTCCACGGATCTTCTTTCATTTGTACATACCATGACCTTCTTCCTCTTGTACATACCATCATCGTCCCGCGGCGCCGGCTCCGGCGCGCGCTTGGGTTTTCTCCATCAGATTAAACGCTGACACGGCATACCTTGCCTTGCCTTCACGACCTTGCCGTCTGGACTTGGCCTTCTTTCACAATATATAATTGACAAAATAATCAGAAATAGCAAGCTCACGGTAGCTTTAAAACCTTGAAACCAGCGCGGAATTTAAATGAAATGACATTTTAAAACAACTATTAGGAAAAACCGAATATTAGCCAACTAGAGCAGTAACCACAAAAAATCCATATGAAAACGAATTCTTACTATAAACGCACAAATGTGCATCTGATCTGCTTTCTATTCAAACCAAGTGTGTATTGATTTGTTGTTTATGGAAGATTGTGAGGCAAGGCTTGTTTGTAGAATGCATCCGGCAAGGGGAAACATACAAAGGAGAGAGGGAGCATTTCCGCTATAGCCATTCATCTTGTTCTTATAACAATGATTTGGCGTTCCAGACATGATAATACGGCTATTTCATTATAAACGGCAGCTATGCAGAAATAGAAGCTTTTGGAAAACAGAATTTGCGTAAATATGCGAAACAGCAATTATTTCAAGAATCTGAAACATGAGGTTGCGTCGTTCAATTGGAAAAGCGATATTGACCTCCCCTCGCATCTGTTTCTGCCGCCGGCAGGTGCGAATGTGGCAGTGCTCGTCACTGCAATGGAGCGACTGCCTTTGAAATCCACATATTGTTCGTTCCTCTGTCGATGATCACAGTCATCTCCTCAGTGATCTTGTGTCATTTGAATTGCGTTTTTGATAACATCCCACTAGTGCGTACGCTCGCATTCATTACCCTTCGGATCGAGCGCGGCGGGCTTGATCCGGGACAGCAAAATATCAGCGCTTTAACATAATTGGGAATCGGGGTGCCAGCGATTCTACAAACATTTCTGGATTAACTTAAATAGCATGACCTACCGTTTCTGTGGGACTTAAGAATGTGAACCATTGAATGGGTAGATCTATACGAAAAAGCTTAACAATGAAGTACTCCAAGGAAAAAAAAAACAATTCGACCTCTCATATCAGTCTTCTCACTGCTGGTGGCCTCGAAAAGAAACATGCGTTTCCTCTTGAGATCCGAAGGCATGGTGCAACAGGTTTGTAATTCATGGAAGCCCGAGCAGGAAAGCAGGCTTACCTATCAGAAAATTGGACCACTACCTCACAAGTCAGATGCCTCAATTTGGAAACAGGTAAATTCGCTGAAGCTTTTCTGCCTACTTCGATAGCTAGTGACCCGTCGAGTTCCTGTGCGCTTGTGTGTTTTATAACGGTGGGTTTCGAATTATTCAACATCATACATGTAGGCGAACGTTTCAATAATGGCACGCTGGCTGCATATGCAACAGAGGTAACCTGGAGATTCTAGAGTGCGAATCACGACAATAATGCTTTAATTCTTTATGTGGTGATACAAAACATCTCGTTGTATGAGACAAAATATCCATCTTGGTGGTTTGCAGGGCAGCCTATAGACCGTTATCGGCATTTAAAGGCAGACGTTCGCAACTTGTCCAGCGCATAGCAGTTGCTCTGCTGTCTGATATTTTCGAGCAGGGCTTAGTAAAATTCGGGTACAAAAACCTACTAAGGTAGAGAAGAACGATTACATATGTTTAGTTTTCTTGTGGGATTTAAAAACAATCTGCAAGAGTGGTTTGAAAGAATAAATGAGATGGAAAGATTTGTGACTCTCGAGTCTAGGTCGCTTATCCATAGTATGATCAGTAGTTTTTCTTTCTCTGGCCACTACACACCATTCTCAATATCGCGGATGTGTTCTCTGCATGGTCAAAGACAATCCTTGTAAATACTGTGCCGGGGCCAGTATCAGGGGAGGAAAGAGATTACAACTTAGGAAATGTCAAAATGTAAGAGTGTGGAACTATAAGCATTGCAGATACCTGGACTGTACAACTTGAGAAAAGAACCTGTATTTTGCCACGCTCTACATCATTTGCAATGCACAGATACATCAGTGGACGCTTTGTTTAGACATGATGAGGCACTACGACAGTCAAGACTTCCTTTAACACAGCCATCAAGGTACCCAGTAGCTGAAAGCGACCTTGATTTTTCGGAGAGCCAGACACATTGCGAAAAGCGTGTGCAGGCGAACATCCGCTCCATTCTATAGGGACAGCTGATTATTTGGGCATGCTATGGCATGCAGACCCTGGTGTAATCCCTGCAAAATTTATTCTGCTTGAAGGTCTCCTATAGCTCTTTGCTGTTGTATATAACGTGCAGTCTCCTCTTTTCTCAGCACACGCATTAAAGGTGTCTAGTCGAACGACTTCCCTGAAACTGTTGCATGAAGAATAATAGCACCCGAATGGTACTGACTGTGATGTCTCTTGTAGGGATCCTCTTGCTTCAAGAAAACGACTTGCACTTCCTACTCCTGCATGTTATCAGAGACAGCCATCGGAGTGTATGCATTCCAGCCACAGCTCTAGCATGAAAGCAGGCGACTCTGGCAGTGACCTTATGGTCAGATGCATGCCCCGGGGTCACGGCTGCTCTTTCATCCACTGCCCGGTAAGTCTGTATTATTTGCATAAGACACCAGGAATGGTTTAGGTGCAGCTGGTAATACATCTAGCCGTTATCTGGGGCGCTGAATGGCAACTGAGGAAAACCAAATTTCAAACGAGAAATAGCTGATTCCTTCAACATATGTGTTTTTGCTGCCCTGCAGTTGCATCAAAGCTCTGTCTGCTGTTCATACATCATTTATATCATGGAAAATATTTTCCTGAAGGTGTTGACGATGTTATACTGCCGGTTGGGCTTATACTGTAATGCCTGTGCGGGAGTGCTTGCGTGCAGCCTGCGCGTTAGGTCCCGCCTGTGAAGCTTTACTGCGATGACAAAAATTAGGACGTGAATTTGAGCGTGCAGCGTATATGCGTTGCAAAGCGCTAAGTTCGACTCTGCTTTATGCTGTTCCTAAAAGAGGTTAATGTTATCTAAAGAGAAAATTGAGAGTAAAATGGCAGACATCATGGATCAACGAAATAAACAAATTACACCTTGTCGAACCGATCATTGAAGAATGGAAATCGTGCAGTCACCAAAAATGTTTCATCAGTCATTTTATGTCGTTTATGACACACTCATCTGACAAATAGCTTCATTCTAAACAAAGAAGACATAACTCTATGTCAAAGATGCAGAGGTGAACTAACAATAAATCACATCCAACTTTCATGTACTAAACTAGAGTGCTTAAGGAAAAAATATTTTACCCATTTTTACACAGAACAGATCCCCCTCCATCCCAGCCTCATTTACAAAATAAACATAAACCTTGTTCCTGTGCACGATAGCCTGGGTTGCTTATGCGCCAAAAAACCCAACACAATACAATACTAAGCAATTTGGCTCATATAATGAGCAGTGACAACAAAAAAGCAATTGCAAAGTCCTCAGAGCATGTTGTTGAAAACTATATTGCCACACGCTGACTTTCCCATAATAAGGGTGTCCATTGGATTAAAAACTGACCAAAACTGGAACAGGCCTTATTTTAACATTGCGAGAGCTGATTAAATATCTTGATGCAAGGTATACACGGCAATCCAATGGAATGATAGCGGGGCTGAGCTTTCTCCTCTATGATGATCATAATGACGCTAACAAATGTGTGACCGTCACCAATATTTTTCCCCACAATGAAATCATTTGCAAACTGGAGAAGTAACCTCCGCTGGAAACTTAAAATCCTACACGAAAGTAACCTGAGCAGTTTCAGAGGAACCAATTTGGTGCAGCCTGGAGTCATAATTTTTTAGAATTGGCCACGCAGGTTTCCCGCTCGCTTTTCGGTATGTCGTTGTGGCGGATAAGAGATTAGGCTCACCTCATGTAAGGCATTCATTCTAACATATAAGAGTGGAACGCAGCTGTGCCTACTAATTTCATACTGGTTCCGAGACAAGTTTTCAGCCCGGTGTCTTCTAGACGTGCTAATTTTCTTAAACTGTGATTCCAGCCAAGCGAGAAGGCAAGCCAAGCCGCCAGCATCGGTGCAAACTAGGCCGCCTCCCACCTCTTGAGACAGCAACGTGAAAGCAGATGGTGTGCCTGTTACGACAATGCGTGCACCGGACAGGTGGTCCGGTAAGTGTCTGAAGGCTGCGGCCATTGATCGGTGAATAAGGTTAGTTACCGCTGAGCCACGAAACGACCACCGCTTCTTCTAATGCAGTGTATCCTTCCTGGTGCGAACTGCCTGCATTCGAACTGGTTTCGTCATGACCACATGGTTGGCATCACGTGTCCCTTGATATTGCGACAAAGTGTTGCCGCACATCATGTATAAAGAACTTTTTTTTTTATTTTTGTACCCTCCCTTATGTAATACCCCCAACTGGGTCTTTAATGTAATAAAATGAAATGAGATGAAATAATCAATAGGGTATTTTTGGAATGTGCGTATGCATTTTAAGATGTAAATAATACAGTGCTTAATTCCATACACGGCGAAGCTCATAAGAGAGGTACCTTTAAAAATAAGTTGTCGTGTCAGCCTTCTCATTGCAAGTGGACTCGGGAACTTGCGTTTCCGCTAGAGCATGAAGCATGGTGATTACCAGGCCCTTTATTCAGAAAACCATGAAAGCAGGTGACGTCAACCCCGCTAACCTTCTAAAAGCTTACAGACTTCTACGCCATGATTCAGAGACCTCAACTTGGATGCAGGTGTTTTTGCTGAAGTCTGCTGCAATACTGAGTGCACCGTGGAGTCACGGTACACGTGTGTGTTTTTAAGCTCACATTTTATATTCACTTCAGTAATTCTGTAGAGTTGTAAGGACCGAGCCTTTCATGATATCCGCAGTAGAAGCAACCATTTCAAATAGCCACGTATCCTTCGATGTACGTAGGAATCATTGTAGACCTAGCAAATGTCGTCGAGTGGTTGTGGCATTTTTTATATGCTAGCATCTCTATCTACAGTCGGCTTAGAGAGAAAGCGTTGGATAATGTGGTCGAACCTCCCAAAGCAATTCCTGGCTGTTACGAGTAGCCGTAGTGGAGGGCGCTAACATCGCAGCACACACGGGCGCCCTATGTTCCGCCTGTGGCTACAGCGGCCGGGATTACTACATCTGCATCCCGCACACCAGGCGAGCGCTCTAACCACTGCATATTCATGGTGGTGAGATGCAAATTGAACGGGTAAAACTGCATGAAAAAGACGGGACGAAATAAACGCACAGGCACACACAAGGCGCAGATTTTTTTTTTTAAGTAGAGAAGAGCCCAGGGAAGAACAAATATACTGAAGTAATACACTCTGATGGGCTAGTTGGTTCATACTAATTGAACGGGTGAAACTGCACAACAAATGCGGTACGAAAGAAACACACAGGCACACACAAGGCGCAGATTTTTTTTTTAAGTAGAGAAGAGCCCAGGGAAGAACAAATATACTGAAGTAATACACTCTGATGGGCTAGTTGGTTCATACTAATTGAACGGGTGAAACTGCACAACAAATGCGGTACGAAAGAAACACACAGGCACACACAAGGCGTACACAAGGCCTGTGTGTTTCTTTCATCCAGTCTTTTTCGCGCAGTTTTACCCGTTCTATTATGAACCAACTAGCCCTTCAGAGTGTATTACTTCGAGATATAAATATTGTGATGTATTCCTTTGTTTGCAGCTGTGGAGAGAGATGAACGAAAAAAGTGAGAGTGGTGTCATTTGAATCTCATTTTTAACTTGAATGAGCTTGTCGCTGAGAAAGCCGAAGCACTTTCAACATTTTGAAACGGAGCGCGCCGGGTCATGTGTTTCAGTCAGGGCTTGGCTAGTGCCTCCTCAGAGCTTCAACGGCATCATTTTTGTCATGCTATAAGGCAGTCCTCCCATTGCAGCCAATCATTTCGTTCAAAGAGAGTTTTTGTTTCCACCACGTGTCGTGAGAAATGCGCCAGAGCATGTAGGAAGGAGGTAGTAACCATAAGGATGGAAGACATTGGCACTGCCAACAATGCTCCTGCTAGCTTGGGAGCTTTGGTAGGTTCCCTTGACCTGATTTTTTTTCTACTTTCCTCTGATCGCTTAGGTATCGGCTACGCACTAGTACTACGGCAACCGTGAAAAACAAGTGAAATAAAGTCAATATGTTCTACAGGGGCTTGAAGGTAAGGAGAAACAAATGATTAACAAAAGGTGAACAAAACAAACGGTTAACGAAAGAAACAAAATATTAACGACAACACTATTCTGATCTGGACCACAGCGTCTGCAGCTGTGAAACGCCCCTGCTCTCTCCTTGGTTGCATCTGTGGCCGCTCGACATCCTGAGCTAAAACGCTTGAAGGGCGCTTAAAATTGTGTATTTAAAATTGTGTATTTTAATTGTGTATTAAAAGAACGTGAACACAGAACCCTGCTCATGCAACGTTTTTCAGCACTGGTTCTTTGTACCTGAAAAAATGGGTTGAAGTGGTGGTATCCACTGCAGTATCAAGGTAGTGTCGTTATTGTATGTGTTCTCTTCACTTCTGTACTATGATTACTTAAAGGTGGGTATTTGATAACGATATACCTAAACTTGAGTGGAATCACTCTATAGCTAGGCCCACAGTGTAGAAAGGAAGTTGAACTCCTGATTACGCTTGAGCTTAACGCGAAAGCTCTGGTAGGTTTACCCATCGTGTCATCTCAATATAGTGCTCGTTGCAGTTCGCGCGGGGACATCCAGTTTTGTGAAACTGCAGTATCGTATCCGATGTGTTCCCCCTTTGCAGCTGTGCTATCGCACTCGAAGAGGGACTAGTGCTTCCGTTTGATCACGCGGTGAAGCATTCCCGGAGCCTGGAGGACGTGCGGCTGTTCCGCCAATAGAAAAGAAGCTGGCGCTGGCGTAGGGCCTGGATAACGCGTCACCATTCGTCTAACAAAAATGAAGTAGACTCTGGCAGTCAACACGGAAACAGTTAGGGGGCGGGCATCTGTGTGAGTCATTAGTAGGCCTTCCTGAAGTGCTAGCGCGTATACCTTCATATGCTTTGAAATAGAGCCACATATCACAAATATATTGATCAGAAATAGCTCAAACTTTCTTAAATCGAGCTGGCTCTTTATTCGTATGAATGCATTGGTCTCTTGACAATCGTATGTACACAAAATTCATGCAATAAACATTATTTTTCTTACACGATGAAAATGCTGAATAATTTTGTTCGTGATTGAAATACAATATTGTTTCAAATTATCCCCCTATTTATTGCAGCTTGGCTGGCATGTCGACTGCATATTGCAGGTGTGAAAATTACTGCACCTAGAACGAATTATAGCTCCGGTGCGTGGCCATCACCATTAAAAATTTTGTATAAACTAGAGATTCTCTTCAATTCAATAATTATTTTTGCGGAAAATCTACTGGTCTCATGGACTACGGGCTGCTCAAGGAGTTAGGCTGAGGTACTGGAAACCATTTCAAGACAGCTACCATTTACGAGGTATGCATATAAAATTGGCGCCAATAATTGGAAGTAGCAATTAAGTTTATGCAAGATTCAAAAGAAAGAAACCAACACAAGGCATATAAATGCAATTACGTTTAACAATAGCTCGACCTAAGCTAATGGGTTTCCTGAAGAGGAATAACAACAAAAAAGAGACTAATCCATTATGAATGCAAAGATGAGAACCTACACTGATTTTTATTCAAACCAACTTAGTATACGGAATTGTAACTGTTAAAGATTGTGAGGCTAAGGTTGTGGTTGTAGAAAGTGTGGTAATGGGGCATTTCCTATTATATCCAGATTTCTTATGGGTATATTAATGGCTAGGTATTAGGGTTAACTTGCGGCTGCCTGTTTTTTCCGAAACAATGAAAAATTGGGACATGTCAGAAACATATTTCCGTATCACGCAAACAATAGCTCCCAGAATGAAATGCTTCATTTCAAATGGTTTTGAAAGCCAGATTTACTAACATTCACGGTGAGGCACTCATAAATTTGAGTGTGAATGCATAAACCAAAACCATTAATCAACTGATAGTCAAAACAGGCAATCATCACACTGAAATGTAGTGGTTTATGTAGCTGGGGGGATGCTTTAAGTGACTGAAATGCTCAGAATATAGTAGTGGCATTAATCGCAGCAATGCCAGCAGCATAAAAGCAGCCTGTGGTATTGTTGCAAGCGCATATCACATGTTTTGAATATGTGGCTCATGGCTTAAACTTGCTTATGAATGATCTGATAAAGCTTGTCATTATTAAGTCTTGCTTTTTAGCAAATAATTCCATGCTGTTCTTGTCATGTTTTTTCCAAAATGTTTAATTTGTTAGAAGAACTTTTGGAAAAAAACTTTTTTTAAGCCATACAAAATTTCTGGATATTTAGCATTCCTAGTTCAGATCCCTTCAAAGGCATGTGATTGTCTTTTGTTCTAATTTTAATCTTTCATTTCTCAGATTAACAATAATTGCATTGCGAAATTTTCAGTGAGCAACACAATAAAATCTATAAGAGCGAATTGGCGGGCTAGTTGGTTTTGCATGATGAAAGAACAGCGCAAGGCACGGGGCACAGTGACACGACGTATGTGACTGTTTGCGCTTCCTCATGTCACTGTCCCGTCCCTTGCACTGTTCCTTCATCATACAATAAAATTATGACAAAATTTTTCTAGTGTTTATAATAAAACTATAGTGGAACTGAATAACTTAGACCTATGTTTTCCATTGTGTTTGAAAAAAGTCTAACCTTTTTAAGCTGCAAGAAATGTGCACATTCTGCAAAGGTATTGCTTTCACATTGGCTTTGTATGTGCATTGCAGACAAAAAAATTTCCCCTTTCTACAGGTCTCATAGGACATAAATTGATTGGATAACGCATCGTATTAAAAAGTTAGGTGGTTAGCACAAAGTGGAAGAGGGTATGTCCTATGATATGACTATGAGTACTGCTTTTATAAAGTAAAAAATTTCTATCACCCTACTAGGTTCTTAGTTTATAAGAATCGAATTTGCATTGTCAACAAAAAGAAACAGCAGTCATGATCTTCTGTTTTTACCATGTCTTGTGGCGAGGTTTTTCCATTATGTAATTTGATTGCTTTGATAATTTGGTTTGTGTACTACTTTGGAGTCGAAGACTTTCCTTACCTTCACCATCGCTCTTAAAGTCTGCAAGACGGGAGTACAAGTCCAGATCAGTAAAGGTTAAAACTCGGTTGTTGGCACCCTGGCTGATTGAAATAAAAGGTGATGCTGTGAAGACTCATGCAGTTTGGATCTTTGAGAATATCATATATACTCAGGATAACTTTGCAGTGCATGATGAATCCTGCATCAAATGTCAAGTGTGCATTTGTCAATACCTAACTCACATGAGCTGTCATAGCCTCCTTAATGGAACTGTGAATAGAAGCAACTGCGCTGATACTTGCATGCCACAGATTATAAGGCCCCTGTCTATTAGCCAACAGGGCAGGTGTTCTGTTCATGAAAGGATGATTGCAGCCATGACTAAACCCGTCAGAAACATGCCAAAAAGCCCCAGACTCTCCAGCAACATGCCAAGTACCATTCTCACCTTCGGTTCTCTTTAGAACAGTAGTCGGTGAGAATGGTACTTGGCAGCATGTTCTCAGCAAATACTGCAGAAGCAGCTCACTTCTCTTAATGTTCATTATCCATTTGATACCAAAAGTTCAAAAGATGTTAAGTTTCTCGAGGAAAATGCATCCATTGGATGTGTGTTTTCAGTCGATGTCGAGAACTTGTTTTATTCTGTGCCCCATGATGCCTTGTTCACTTCTGTAAGGGATGCCATATAGTAGCGGCACAGTTGATTTCACAACTCCTCAGGTGTGTCAATTAGTAATTTTATGAAGCTGCTATAATTTCATCTCAGTGCGACGTTTGTATCTTTTGATAACAGCTTCTACCGACAAAGACAAAGGATTTGCATCAGATCCTCCGTAGCCCCTGTGCTAACATTTTTTCAGCCTTTAATGACCGCGCCCTAGAACTCAGTTTGACAGAGAAGGAAGTACTAAACGTTTTCAGGTATGTTGATGATTTTCTAATAGTTAAGAAACAAAGATTTGACCTACACAGATGCTGTAAGTCCAGTTTTAGTCAACTTTCAAGAAGAGGGGCAGGGATTGTGTTTTACCCGTGAACTCCCATTGCGAGGATGTTTTCAGTTTTTGAATTTAAGCATCATGTGTGTTGGCAATACTCGCCTCGAGCACGGAAGGAGCTGCTGCCTTATTCCTCAGCTCATTCAAACACTGTGAAATGTGCTATTGCTAACCTCTGCCTTGGGTCTGCTCTTGTGAAGTCATGTGAACATACTATGCAGGCGAGCTTTGAAAAGCAAGTGGATTGATTTGCTATGGCGGGGTTCCCAAGCTCGGTAATCACTGGTGATGCTGAAGCCTTCCTAAGGAAAACCAAACGTGTAATGTTCAAAAAGTCGTGCGAGACAAGAAAGCCAAGCGTGAAACCAGAAGTGGCACCCTATGTTCACAAGGTTCCGCACAATGTGAAAAGGGTTGCAAATCGACATGGCGTGCCTGTTGTATTTTCCGCTCCACGAAAGCTTGCACAATTATGTGCGCGCATTGCAAGCAATGAAAAGGAGGGCACTTGCAGCAAAAAACATGGCAAGCAGTACGTGAAGTGCTGCATAGGAGTAGTATATGAGATACCACTGGCCTGCGGAAAAGCCTATGTGGGCCAATCGAGGCGCTGCGTGAATGACCGTGCAGCTGAACATGCACTATCACAAAAAGAACCAGGAGGTGCACATCTTTCACAGCATTGTGCCAACTGCTTTGTGTGCAACCGAGCGGCAAAACATGCGCCGGTTGAAAAAATATGCGTGCACTGAAAGATATGTGAACCACGGCTTCATGAGATAAATTTTCTGGGCAGAAGTAGAGATTTGAAGGTACACGAGGTCTTGGAGGCGTTTCACATAAAAAAGAGAGGGAAAGCGTGTGAGTAGTACATCGGTTCACCTTTTCAAGACCGAGATGACATATCGCATGTGCATGCCTTAAAATTTCTATATATTTGCTGCCTTGGCAGTGAATAAAGGTCAGATGAATTTAGCGCTCGTCCTGCGTCATTCTCTCTTGTGTCACTTCTTAGCACTATTATTTTGTCTTGAACAGTATGCACTATTTAGCCCAAATTAACATTCTTCTAAACCATTTAATCATGTTGGCTATAGGGGCCATATGTAATAGAAAATATATTTAGAAAGCTGTGTATTCATAAGTCACTGCGAACAAAATATATCAGAAAGGCTGCGATAATCATATCTGGTTCACTTTTCATACCCTCTTTAAGATGACAGACATGGAGTACGACTGAAATCGACAATATGCAGAGATTGTCTGCCAACTTGAGCATCACAAGAATTTTGTACCTTTTTTCCAGCTTTACAAGACACAATAACAGATTTTTTTGCAGATAGTGACAGTGTAGGGCAGTATTGTTTATGCATCCAGAAATTATGACACCAGAGCTTAATGGTTTTTGCTTGGTGCATGTGAAGAAAAGAAGCAGGAATAAGTTCTTAACAGAGGTCCATATTTTAAAGCAATGAAATTGCTCATGGATCTTTTTCTCAATGTGAAAAATACAGGTGTATGTTAATGAAGCAATGAAACTGAGTTGGAAATGAAAAATAAGTTATGTAAAACAAAGAAGGAGGGTAAAAAAGCAGGAAAGGAAAAGCTCGGAAGCAGATCACATTTTTCACTGTGGCCATGGAAAAAGTCTGGCTCTTCTGGACGATGACACCGGCTAGGCAGTTTCCATCAACCTTAGCCTCAGACAATTTGTGCCAAGTGAACACCTTACTGCAACATTTCTAACTAAAGACCGCTATTGATAATACGTCTATGGAAAAGTTTCGCTTCTCGTCTTGCAACTCATTACATGATGGAGCTGAAATAAGTTCTGCTTATAATAAAGTTGGCTATGAGCTTCTCACACTTTTTGACAGTTTTCACTGGTGCAGTATGCTACTGTGAACGGTACAGGCGCCCAAATCTTTAACTGGCATGCGCGAGCGGCGACTTTTCTGTGCGTCAGCGCCCTGCTCGTCGAAACGGCTGCTCGTCGAAACGCGATAAGGAGGAGCGACGTCCTTAAGAAGGAACAGCCTGGCAGACGACGCGTCCAGCTGAGCGTGCTTTGTGAGCATGCGCTTAGCCTCATCCTCTTTCCAACTTCGCTCCGTCATATGGCGCTGACGCACAGAAAAGTCGCCGCTCGCGCACACCAGTTAGATTTGGGCGCCTGTACATCTGGGCACTCTATTGATGTGCACTCCACTGGTGTCTTATTCATCACATGCAATGTTTATTCCCTTCAAATTTAATTGATCCTAAGAGTGGCACAAGGTTGCTGCCGCAAGGTGCATGATGCAAACCAGCAACTTTCACTTGATGTACTAGTGGTGAAAGTGTGTTGCTGTTGCTAGGGGGAAGGACTATACAACCAAGGCACAGCAGAAGCCAAATATTATAGTGATTGTGGACAATCCCTGCCAGAATTCTAGTTCATCGGGACAGTTTGTCCATATCGTAACAGTAGCAACTAGTGGCTGCATGGGCAGCAAGAGCGCAAGTATGCTGCAAAGGTTAAAACATGCCAATGATAGTACCTTTTTTTGCTTCATGCACGTTGGCTACAAATGAATTACTTCTCTATTCCTCTATGTGACAACAGTTGTTTCATGCATTCTGTCTAGCTTAACTGATCAGTATTAGACATATACCTTCACCAGACATGGCACTTTGGGCTAGTGGCGGAGAGAAATGGATTAATATATTGTAGCAACAAACTGTCATTAAACTTTTATCACTTACTTCGTTTGCAAAAAAAAAAACTTACCTTTAGAAGTTGAACCCCTGATACACCAAAAGAGCAACAAAACGCTGTTTAGTCACCAAACTAACGAAACAAAACTCGCGAGTGCAGTCAGAGGCAGCAGATGGTGACGGGGCATAACGCAAACAACATTGTTCTGAAAAGTGCCACATAGATGTCATTTATCGAAAAAGTAGCATACAAAAACAATGTTTCATACTGTAAAGGTCTGATGGTAGTGCGGGCGATCTCCAAATTTTGGAATTGGTTTCCAAGATCAAATAAAGGGTGTGCATGTCATTCATGAAAGCGGACGAGTAACGAACTTCACGCTTTCACATAACCAAACGTCAATCACAGCTGTTTCATATAGAGTTCCAACAACAGAACTCACTTGAAAGCTTGCAGAAGCCGCACATTACTGTCAGTAGAACAAAACCAGTCATCCCGAAAGCAGCCAAGTGCTTTTAATCTCCGCATTTTCGTTCATTGTCGCCTTGCGAAATGCACAAATCCTTCTCACTGCATGCCCGGCGGAACGTGTCTGCACGCAATAGAGGCGGTCAGAAAGCACAGCTGCGGACGGTTTGCTTGTTATTAAGTCCAAGACTTTTCTTCACCGGACGGCGTAAGTAATACAGTCGTACCATAGTGGGGATCTTGCCGAAATACAAGGCTTCGGTTACCTCATAAAATAGATCGCACTTCGGGGCCGATTTGCATGTAAGCGGTATGTAACAAACCTGCGTCTGAGCCACGAAGGGCTTCGTGGAGCGGCCGTACGCCAGCGATTGAATCAATGCACAAATCGCATTTAGTTCATCCGGGGCAAGACAAGATGACTAGCCTCATGCGGTCTTTGGAGAAGACTCAAAGCACAAGTATAGCACAAGAGCGCGCACACACATCCACGCAACAACGCGCATCGCACGCTGCCACAACAACACGAGCGCCGAGGCCCACGGGTCGCTAGCGTGGAATGGGGGTGCTGGCCGTAGCTCGTAACAGCCAGCCGACGGCCTCTTCTCCCTCTCCATCTACATTTTCCCCCTCGCGCCGCATCACTTTGTTGGGATCAGATATACGCGGCTCGGCTGGCTGTCCGCGGCTCGCACGTATTATTGATGCTTTTTCGAAGCGATGTGGATCTTTATGTCGGACTTGCCACCATGTAAAATATTAACATCACAGGCACCACGTAGCGCAAAATCCGAACTTCTTTCCTTTCTTAGACGCCACGAAGCAGGGAAATTCTGCCGCGTACGACTTCAAAAATACTTGCAAGTACTGTCGTGGCTTTGAGCCCGTCATTGCACTGCGAAACCGCTACTACTAAAACTTCAGTCACACTGAGTCGGATGCGGCCGCAGATCACGCAAAAACAGAGGCCAACACCAAAGTTGTCCAAACGTGAACAAAGGAACAGCCACTAGCCTGGCGGAGGCAGTATCGAGTTTTGGATATGGATTCGTGTTCCCCCGAGTAGACGATAGAAGTCACTACAACGTTTGCAGCTGCTGATGATGATATCACAAATATGTTTCCCTCTCGTGGCCGCCAATGGTACCATAATAGTGTAACATGGCCTCCGGGATTACCCTTCCGCGCGTACAGTGGCTAGAATGATAAAGTGCGATTACCGCCAAGCGGCGCCTATGAAACATCATTGAAGCCGTCTGGTGATGCTTCCGCTAGATGGCGCACCTTCTCGCTTACACGTCAGGTCGGCGCATGAAACGCGTGCTTGAACCCTGGAGTGTGCACGGGATGTGGGCGCTTTGCGTTGTTATTTGGTGCAAAATTCTGCCTCACGGTGTATGATGAGCAGGCGACAAAGTCATTGTTTTGTACCTCGTTACAAAAGCGGGTACAAATCGTACTAGGTATAGTTGTTCGGTGTGCGAAATTATTGAAAGGTGCAACGCTGCTGTTTGCGAGCTGCTTTGGAAAATAAGTTACGTCAGCTTTGGCATGTTAATTATGGCACAACTGCTATGTTAATTGATAGAACGATCGTGGGTGGCCCCTTTGTATGGCGTATTCCGGACCATTTTTCTGATTGTGCCTTGATATGCATGTGACAAAACCCGTTTCAAGGAAAATTTCAACAGTACTTAGGAAGCCAGGTGCACAGACTACATCATTCGGAGGCTTATTCCAGTCCAGAATTGTTTTAGGGAAAAACAAACACTTAAATACATTAATGCGGCATTGATAACTCAATCTTTTTTGTGTTGTCTCGAATACCGGTACAATCATTGTAAATGCTGTACAAGAACTTCAGTCAGCAGATTTTTCTTTGGGTTGCTAAAGTCTTCCACCCAATATGGTCGCGAAGTTCAGAGCTCTTGATACGAAAATGATAACTGCCAGTTATTTAAATAACGCCACTGAAGAACTGAAAAAAAAATTAAAAATTGCAGTAATTTAGAAATTTTCCCAATGCTTCAGCGCATGCTAATCAATTATAGAATGAAATTTCGTTGTGCAGCAGAGGTGTTTTTTCTTGTCTCACAGAAGAAAAACAGCCAAATTAAGCAGCCCAGGCAAAATGAGTAGCGAAGCAAGACAGTAACTGCGAAAACAAAATTACTATCCCTAAGTGATTCTTCAGCTGCTCACCTATCTATTTGGAAAACAAAAAAATTCACGGTAAAAAAAAAATTCAGGGGTGGTTTACTAGCATGGATATACATGCAATGTTTACAGCTCATGTTTAGAAAAGTATTGCCTCCTGTAGCTTTGTTATGCCATGCCTCGCCACGTTTAGCTAAGTATTAAAATTAGGTCTCCTTAGTCCTAATGAAAACCTAAGGAACTATTTAACGTCTTTAGTGCCACTGTGTCATATAGGATGAAGCCAACGACCTTCGATCAAAGCGCAGCTTGGATGACTGGCAGCTAATCCGTGAAAAAAAAAAAACAACTGGGTACCGAAATTGCGGAGTGGTCTATCTAGCACTGTGGCCAGCAAAGTTAATCTTTTTACCTCGGCCAGAGTCTGGTGGCAGTTACTGACGGCAAGTTTTTCTTGGAGTGATTGCTCAAAGGAGGTTTTAAAGCCACCCAGGCGAAGTCCCGCTTAGAATGCTGGTTGTAATTCTTCCGCATAAAAATAGCCGCTGCATGGAATAATAAAATTACATCGGCATGACTTAGATAGTTGACAAATAAATAAAGATGCCGTGTAAAAGTGGAGGTCGCAGTAAGAGCAAAAAGTATGCATCGGATCTTAAAGGGATGTCTCAAACGCGGCTGATTAACCGGGCGGTGAGCAGACGACACGCAGTGAGCGGACGTGTAAGCGTTTGTCAACGCCCCCTGGATCTCCCGCTCCGGAGCATCACGGAAGGGCTTCAGTCAGCGTTGCCAGATTGGAAAGTGGCCGCGACACCAAAACCTCGACGAAATTTCCCAAGATTTCCCCAGAATCCAAAAAATGCTATAAAATAATTACAAATGACCACGAAATAGCTGTCATCACTCATTTGATTAAAATAAAAGCATGTCATGCAGCCCCAAATCATCACTTTGGGCGTCATATATGTATGAGCGGAACCCGCGTATCATATCATCGGTGATGACGAATTTTGATCACGCAGAACATTATGACCTTGGCACATCTGCCTGAATGACAATGTTGAGCGAATCCGTACAATGGCATCCAGAGTTTTCAGCGACTCTTGCTTCAGAACATGGTCTTCACACATGTGACTTGACCGAGTACCCGCTCCACTGCTGCATTTGACACTGGGCATGAGAGACAGGCCAGTGCATACAATGCCAGTTCCTAGTAGGGCTTTTCACCCATGGTGTTTTCGTCTTTGAAAACTTTGACCCATAATGTTGCAGAGTCCTCTGGAAGTTTGCCGCCGAAGCCGCGGCCTCCTCACTCCAAAGATGCATAACAATTCCCCTGTATTACACTTCAGTCACTTCCGTCCAGGTTTCCTTCTCTTGAGATTGAGTGGCCGCTTGCGCATCCTAGTGCTAAACGTTTGGATCAGCAGCGCCCCTGAGTGGTTTTCCCCAGATATCACCAGATTTTGTCTGGTGTAGTAGTTCGTGGACTTGGACACCAGGACCTCCAACAATTCACCAGATTTCCGAAATCTGGTGGCGAATTTCACCAGATGGCAACGCTGGCTTCAGTCGGCAGCGCGGTCTGCACACTTCCCTTATTCTAGCCACTGTACCGCACGCGTGTGATGTTATCTCGGAGGCCATGAATAGATGTCCGCACTTTTTTTTTTTTCCGAAAATAAAACATTTTCCGCAACATTTTCTGCAAGATTCGTAAAATCGTAAGACTGGTCAAAATTCGTACATTTTACGGAAAATTTGGAAGAGTTGGCAGGTATGCTGAGAAAACCTCAGACCATCGCGCCATTCTTGTCTCCTTAAAGTTCTCTGTTACTAAACAGAATATATTTTTTTTTTAATTTTCTCATTTAGATTCCCCTGATGACATTTCAATAACAGACACTCTGGCTGATGAATTTGAAGAATTTCTTGTGCTGAGTTCCACTTGTGATGTGAACACATTTGGTGAGTTATTTTTAACCTTGGCGAGTTATTTTTAACCTTGCTTTGAACTACCTTAGCAGCAACTTCTTGTATTATATCACGAACATCAGTCCACATCTCTTCAGGCCGTCTTCTAGATCTAATTCTTGAAATCGATTCCTCACTTCCACAGCATATTCTGATGGAATTTGATCCAGATCATACCTGAAAGGCCTTCATGTTTGCTGCGTTTTCCTCAATCGAAGCTTAAATTTGGCAACAAGAAGCTGATGATCGGTGCCACAATCGGCCCTAGGCCTTGTTTTTACTACTTGTATAGCGCTTCTCCATCTCTGCCAGCAAAGAGCATAATCGATCTGATTCCTGTACAGACCGTCCGGTGAAGTCCATGTGTACAGGCGCCTCTTGTGCTGTTGAAAATTATGGACAGGTTCCAAAGCGTCCTCTCATGAAGAAACAATACTCCAATTTCTACTCAATAAGGTTTCCTCCTCCTCCTCCTCCTTCAGGAGGCATTGGCTGTTCACATGCAAAACCTACTGTATTTATGTTGCTAACTACAACTCTAACCACGGCTATCGCGAAACTAACTTTGCCACTTTGGTTTGCATCGTTAACCGAGAAAATGGCAGCGCCCACGTACGGAGTGGCAAGTGCGAAATGTGCACGAGCTGGTCTGATTCTAGCAGTGTGCATTTTTCACACAAAATACTATTCTAAAAGCATCGCATATTATTATAATAGGCACTGTTTCAGTGCCTGGCCGACAGCGCTTCTGCTTCATTCTCACAGCCTGTGCCCCTCTCCGTCGCGGAGGCAGGAAACCGCACGACAGTTGGAGCGGTGCGATGTTCACATTTAAAGGGGAGCCGGACGCCGGCAAACCTGTTCGGACGAAGACGAAGCCTCGCTATAGTGCCTAGAATATATATTTTAGGCACTATAGCCTCGCTGCTCCCACGTGACTATTTCAGCGCCCTTTTTTTTTTTTCATGATAGGAAAAAAGAAACCGAAAGGGTAGTCTGCCTTCCCGGCAGTGGTGGAAGTAGTGTGCCCACGTCTGTATGAAAAAAAGGGGGAGAACGAGAGACGATACAGTGCTCTAGCAGCAAATTTGGAGTTAGAACGAGTTTTCATCTCAGCTACAGTAACGGTACAAACACCATGTGTACTACGCCAACCGAAATGGATGTAATTATACCAAGATTAAACCGCAGCATAAATAATGCTCACTCCAGTAACATTATTTTTCACATTCAACCAAACTGAAGCCCACAAACACAATGAACTATGTTATCAATAAAGAAACGGTTTGCAACAACTTGGCATAATGCTTTTGATACAGGCATCAAAAAATCAAGCTAACAAGGCAAACTGAAGCAATATTTCACGCAAACCTGTGTCGGAAGTGGCGGTGAGATGCGACGCCCTGTATATTGAAAATGAAATAAAATCGGCATTTGTTGCCAGTCTCCTGTGCTTTGGGGCTAGAACTTGTTGCCATATCTTATCTATATATCAACTCCAAGGTTTACTGCAAAGCACCTAAAATGACTATTGTCAAATAACACTGCTAGCTAGAAGATTGTTCACCAGCAATGAAAGGCTGCTGCCGATACCACCATTCATGATATTATGTACTATCACCGGCAAGTTTAAATAATGCGGCATCAAAAGCTATATAGCTACCTCTTGAAATGCAGTGTCGTCACAGCTTTCATAAAAGGGCTAAATTATCTGTTTGCCAGGTTGGTTGCGGCCTTTTCTTGGATTTGATTTCTTTTGCGCATTGATATGCTTTTTCTTTATTTCCTTCCTTAAACCTCCTCCCCTCGATGATGTTTTCTTGCTGCGCCATTCAACCACTGTTTGCTTTTTTTCTTTGTTCAGTTTCCTTTTCTGCTCCTTGCCTTACCTTGCCTATGCATTACCTTTTTCTTTCCTCTCTTCATCTGCGCGACAGCCGTTTTGACTTCATCTGCCGAGCCAACAGGTTTACCGTCTGCCCAAATCCTGTCCCGAGCCTTGTTTGCCACGCCGTACATTGCCTTTGGTTTTAGACTATAGAGCTTAACTTGCGAGCCACATGCTTTACATGGTTTCAATTAGCCAAGGTACTGTTCTTCGTTTGTATGCGCCTATGTTTGCGCGAAAAACTGCCAGCTGAACTATTTGCAACGAGGTACCGTTTGCGTAGCTCCTAAACGAAATGGAGTGGAATTCCAAATCTACTTCTTGAGAATGGTGTTACTTCACCACCCCAGAAAAAAAATCCCCATCTTAATTATATTCCGCATTTAGTGCCGCGACCTCTCGCAGCAGTTTGGAGTTGGAACGCCTTCTTATCTTAGCCTCAGTACAAACTACACACCACCCAAGGGACATCATGTAAAAGAATGAAGAAATCAAAAAATCAATTTCCTGTTCTTAAGGATTACAGATTTCACAACGCTTATTTAACGCTCATACATATCACAGCAGAGAAACACTCCGTTACAATCTATGGCACGGGGGTATGGCGGAGGGGAGGGGGGGGGGGTAGGCTGGGTGCCCCTTTTGCACCTCACCTACCTCACCGCCCATGCTCCGGATCACGCCAGTAACACATGCGCTCCGCAATTTTAGCGAAACGATCACGATCAATAATCCACAATTTCCCAACAGACATGTTTCACGCACTATGTAGTACTTACCTCAGTACACGCCTGGCTCGATCGAGGCGGCCGCGGCTGACATATCTGTTTGACAAAAAGGAAAAACGCGAGTGCACTTATGCCTTTTAATTGAAATTAGTGATTTTCTGCTACAACGATTGATAAAACTGGTGCGTTTGAGTGCATGCTTTGAAAAGCCAACTAATGTATGTAGTACATACCAACGCGTGCCCGCAAAAACAGCGTACGATATGCGCACGTGGGAAGCCCGTGAGCACTACATTTGATATTCTCACTCGCTTCCGTAACCACGCCGAGGCATTCAATACATACCGCGGTTAAACGGGTAGCATTACAGCTCTTGACACATATTCTTGGCACCCACTACAGATATATATATATATATATACATATATTGTTCCTTTTTCGCACCATGCTTAGTTTCGGAAAGCGCAGGCGATCTGCAAAAGCGGCATTTCGGCATTTCAGTAATTATCAGCTCAAGGTCTTTCAAATACACCTATTTTGCGAAATACTTATTTTAGGCTCCAGAAAAAAATTAAATTTTTGTTCAGACTTACTGCGCCGCTGAAGATGCTTCCGATTGGCAGCCCGAGAACAAGGCCCAAAAGAAAACGACGCTCAAGCAACAGGAACCATACGGCAAGCAAACACTGGAAGCCGCAGAGCGCAGCCACTGGAGCGCAGGAGCACCATGGGAGCACCGCAAGCACCGCAAGGACCGAGCAGAATGGAACTTAAAAGAAAACAAAACAAAACAGCAGTATAAAAATAAAATTTTAATAATAAGGTTTTATAATAATGTAGTTTTTAAATATTGTAACAGCTCTTTTATCAATAAAAAAAAAAAAACGTGTTTCACAATTTGTTAGTCAAGTCAATTAAGAGTCAAGACAAGACGATAGTGGTACGTGTACAACGTTTATAAACGTTGGTACGTGTATGTACGGGAACATTACTACAGTGCCATACCTGCACGGTGCTTATTGTGTCTCCCAGACCGCGTCGTCTGCCATCTCAGCTGCAGCTGGCTGCAGCCATGGATGGTATAACAGAATCGGCAGGCGAAAACTAAAACACACTATCTATGCGAACCTTTATAGAGCTTAAAATATTAATTTAAGTACAATATTTTCATTTGCGGTTGCTTTCTTTTTTCGTCAACAAATGGTACAGTGCGGCACTGCTGCAAGCTAACTGCGGGACGTGTTACAAATGGCGGCGAAGAGATGTGTCGTGTCTCTTTCCAGGGAACATAATACTACATTGAGAACACTTCCCGCATTGACTGTTTTGGTAAGGCTCTCTTAGCATTACTGAAGGTTATATAAAAAGAATTCACAGTGGATTTATTGCATCAGTCATTTATCGCAAAATTTGCGCATAGATACTTCAATCATTTGTGCTCCTGGAAACTAAGAGGCACGGTTTCTTCACGTCGTTGGGATACAAGCGGGACAGTGTGTGTACTTGAGGTTTGTGTACAGTGCGAGTTGCTTACAGCCCCTTCGGTTACGTCTTCTCCAAGTGTGCAGTTCTGTACTTACAGTAGTATGTAGTACATGTTAATTTGGTGCGGTAGCTACCCGTATAGCTACTCGCTGTTGCAGTATTTTTTTTTTTTTTTATGTTGCTTTCCCGAGAACTGGCCCTCATATGTAAGTGCATCGTTGTTGCTTTCAGCTGTTTCGCCCCCCCCCCTCCCCCCCTCCACTTTTGCCCTTAGGCACAGCCTGTCTGTATGCTAGCACGTTTGTTGTGTATGCTTCGCCCCTCTGTACAGCCGCCCTGATTTTTAACAATATAGCGCGAGCATCGACCAAACTGCTAGTCAGCACCTTACAACGGCGATAAGCGTGCAACACGGCGAGAGTTCGTGCATGCGCAAAAATGTGGAATGTCGCAAACAGATATTGTGGCAGGGCGTGTGTCTTTGTGATCCGAACAGCGTAGCAGAAGACGCTCTCTCTTCGTGCGCGTGCGCGAACTCTCGCCGTGTTGCACGCTTATCGCCGTTACAAGGTGCTAAGCAGCAGTTTGGTCTACGCTCGCGCTATATTGTTAAAAATCAGGGCGGCTGTACCTGTGCACTGCAGAGAAGCACCAGGGCAGATGACCATCACTGTATTTTAGTTCATGTCATGGGCCGCCGGGACTTCATGTTCTGCCTTGTTGTACATGCTTACATTTTAGTTAACTGTTAATTCGTAAAATATAAACAAAGGTTAACTTTTCTCATATAGCTGTAAATATTTCGTCATACTGTCCAGGATGCCAAATGAGTTGTTGAAATGTCAGGATGACGCTAGAAATATATTGACCCTTGTTTACCCTTTTGTGCTGTGCTACTACCACAAATTCTGAACAGAAACAGTCAGTTCATTTTCTATTGCTGTCCAAAAGAACTTAAGTATACTTTCTTCATCAGTTTAAAAGCAGCTGCTTGTGTTGCCTCATATATGTTCTGTTTTCACCCAGAACCTCTCCACCTTCCCCAGTACTTCAAGAAATAAAAGTAGTCACTGAGCAGAGCTTAATTGTCCTTTGCTATTTTCACTAGAAACACGTGACCCTGCTCGTCCATGTCATGGGCACGGTTAATGCAGACTTTGCAGAGTATCCTTTTCTTGTCTGCAATATTTGGGCATTTTCAAAACATATTCATCACTGCTCGTAGCAGGCATGCCCATGTGGACGAAATACTGACTCTTCTAGAAATGAGCCCCGCCTCGGCTTAAGTGTCATGGCATCAACTAGTTGATGTTGGGACTTGAGTCGCAGGTGCTGACTCTGTAACTACAAAAGGCCTCAATTCAACCGGGAAGGGCATTCTTACACTAACTGTGGACCAGTGCACTTGTGCTATTTCGAAATAATGAAAAAATACAGATTAAAACAGGATTGCTGTACTGGGTGTTTAAATGTTTGGTTACTGGACAGTAGGTACAGCAATTTCGCAAGAGTCCATGTGCCTGGTACCTTGTCGCAAGAATGCACACAGACATATATATTACTTTGGTTGTTTTTATTCTAAAAGTCTTGTGAGCTTGAAAAATTCCTTCATGCTGACAAGTTCAAAGTGTTGTGGTGGTGCCTGTTGGCCACAAGGTCAAAAGACATGCACAGAGAGAGCGAGACCCTTTAATGAAGAACAGAGATTTTATCCGGCGTTTAAATTTCGCTGACATGCTACTCTGTGTAGGAAGGGGAATTCGGGAGGTAAAGATGGAAAACGAATCCTGAGGACATTAAAAGAAATGAAGGGGGAGATAAAATGCGGCCATTAAGTGTGTTCTAAGGTGCATTGTGGAGTAATGGTATAAAATGAAATGATGAAATGCATAGTCCGATAAATGTGCTTATAGAGTTCACAGCGTGAAAAATGCTGAAGGGTAACATTCAAGGTGAACTTAAAGTTTGTCTAAAGGTCCAATGTTTTTAAAATGCGTAAATAAAAAGGTCGTTGCGAGTCTCTGTTGCCTAGTGCAGGCTAAGGGACCTAAAACAATGCCCATTGTTAAAGACACTGGGGCACTTTTCCATGCTATGTTCGTAGTATGCACGCTCGTCAGCCTACGCAGGACACTCAAAAGACATCCACATGTTTATTCAAACCTTTAGGCACTAAAAAAAAATTATTACTGCTTAGAAGTGTGCTTCCTGTCGTAGCAGTTTGCGCACACATGCATGTCCTTTTAAGAACCAGCTGGCAGTAAATTTACTACCAGTAGATTATTATACCTACAGCTGTATGCGCTCACATTTCCGTGATTCAGTTAACTTTCTTTTCAGCCGTATAATGTGCTACTCCTGTGTGGGTAAAGAAAGATCACTTGGGGTTTACTTCTTTAGTTAATGGGTTTAGCATCTCAAAGCAATTCAGGCTATGAGAGACGCCATAGTAGAATGGTCCAGAAATTTCAACCTTCTGGGTTTTATAACGTGCACTGACATAACACAACCCAAGGGCGCCTTGGTTTACCCATCACAAAAGGGGTCGCCATAGCGTGGAACTTAGGGTCTACCTCAGTCTTTTTGCGAGCGTAAGTATTCAATGTAAGTATAATTAATGCAAAAATGGTCATACTTAGATCTGTACTTTAACAAAGAGATGCCGCTCTTTTGCTGTTATATACACCTGAAAAAAAAAGGCTTAATGTGGCAAATTTAATAAATCAAGCAAGAACACTAGTTTGGCGTAGTTTATTTTGATATACGTGATATATGGTGTATGTACATGGCTTTGTATCTTCTTGCCTGCTGTTCCTTGCATCGCTTAGCGCAAGTTTCTCAGCATTTGACAACTGCCACAAAGGACCAGGCCTGCTATCTTGAGGCAGATGGAAGATCAGGACAGTTTACATGGTTAAACGACACATGAGAACATATGTCGCTGCTAACGGCACACACACCTTTAATGCAAGCAAACACAAAGGCAGGTAATTTTAAGACAGATGATGTCACAGAAACAGCCGAAAAGTGGCCAGCCATGCCACCTGCCAGAGGCATGCTGTGAGGTGGGCCGTAATGTGTGCTGCTCAAGCTTCCTGGAGTGACATAGATATAAAGCCAAACTTTAACCAAGCCGTATGAATGTACTTGTGTGACCTAGGGTAGCATGTCTAGCCTGTGACCCAAGAGTCCTAGAAGGCGATTCTAATCTCACTGCTATCAAGCCTTATGGGCCACAATGTCATGCAAAAGGTGCTGTCACAAATACTAAAGCCAAGGGAGTA
Source organism: Amblyomma maculatum (assembly GCF_055883805.1). Lineage (NCBI taxonomy): Eukaryota > Metazoa > Arthropoda > Arachnida > Ixodida > Ixodidae > Amblyomma > Amblyomma maculatum. The sequence goes on from NC_139350.1 coordinate 8,885,984, forward strand.
AGTAGACTGGGCATTGCGACAAAAGCAAGCATTTTTGAAGAGTAACAAAATCATAGGAAGTGCCAGGCAACTCTACTCTCTGGCTACACGTTGGCTACAAATGAATTACTTCTCTATTCCTCTATGTGACAACAGTTGTTTCATGCATTCTGTCTAGCTTAACTGATCAGTATTAGACATATAGACCGTTTACAGAGAGTAGTTCCACTCTTCCCTAACAGGTGGCGCTACTAGGACGGCCGTCATTGCTGGCCTTCGGAACGCATCGGCGCGCAGTGCTAACTGCTGCTGCGTATCTTAAGAATACCAGCTGACTTTTAAACAGCGCTGCTTTGATGCAGGTGTCATCTGTATAGTCGAAGTATTCTGCGAGGAAGTAGAGCTAATGACCCTGTTGTTTACTGGCGGAAGAACAGACGATGCTTTCTACATAAGGTGCACATCATGGCCTAGGCAACCGTTTTTCTGGGAGATGTATCACGAGTTCATGTTCCTTTCTGGGACAAGAAAGCGCCTGTGAATTGAAGAGAATGGCTATACCTCACGCCCCAGCTCGTTTTAGCACCGGCAGTAGCCATGGCAATGCGAGAACGACCCTGACGTTTCCTCAGGAATTGAATATTGAGTCTTTGCACTGCTGCCGAGTTTTTTTCGCAGGGCGTTAAGAGGTACCTTGACGTTGCTATTAATGTCTATGCAGTTATACGAATTGATTGCGCAGCGAAGGAAAGTTAGTGTGGGCAAGTAAGTGAATCTGTTTACTTTAATTAGCTACTATTCCCTAGGATATGCGGGATCGAATCTCGGCCTCGGCGGCTGCTTTTCGCTGGAGCCAAAAACCCAGGCGCCCGTATTTTGTGCGATATCAGTGCACATTAAAGAACTCCAAGGGGATGGGAATTTCCGCAGTCCTCTACTCATAGCCTGAGTCGCTTAGGGACGTAACACCACGCAAACAAAACCAAACTTTAATTAGACAAGTACTGCTGAAATACATGTAATAACTACTGCTTTTATGAAACTAATGCACAGGCCAATGATAAAATTTATCATAAGACTTTTTTATATCCCCGCTTGCTTGGGCTGCGTACTGTGCGTTCTGAATTCCGGTGCAGTTTCCAGTCACCTTCGCCCGAGCGCAGGTGAACGCCGCTGAGCGCCTGATGCGGCCTTCAAGCAGCGTAATAGTCTTCTGAAGTCAGGACGTTTACAGGAGATAAAATTATATCTTATCAATTGTCGGGGATTACACGCGCGTCCATATTAAGCAGTAAATATTGTGCACAATGTTAAATGAACATCTCAAAATAACGGCTCGAGGGGCTAGTTGGTGCTGCATAGTATTCAGAAATGTGGCGCAATAAACACAAACACAGGAGAAGAAACACAACACACGCGCACGCTACCAACTGTAATAAGAAACTGAAAAACGCTGTTTTTCAGATTCTTATTACAGTTGGTAGCGTGCGCGTGTGTTGTGTCTCTTCTCCTGTGTTTGTGTTTGTTTTTCAGTTTCTTATTACAGTTGGTAGCGTGCACGTGTGTTGCGTTTCTTCTCCTGTGTTTGTGTTTGTTGCGCCACATTTCTGAATATTAAATGAACATTCATAATGCGTCTCAGCCAGCATAGTCTGAACATGCGCGTTCGCCCTTTGCGCAAGAAAATTAAAAAAAAAATAAGTTTGAGGAAATAATCAGTTTGTAATCTATTCAGTTTTACAGAAAGTCACGTTTTCCACAAAGAGCACTAGAGAGGGAATTGATCAAAAAAGCAAAACAAAAAACCGAGTCGACGGCTGATGGGTTTGTCGAAACGTTCTAGCCATGCAGACATTTAGGAGGACGCAATAAAAGAACTACGTTGTTAAATTAAACATTTTTTAGCACCTACACACACACTATGAGCATTCACAGGAAGTTTTTCGGCTGTCTACAAGCTCGTTGCCCCCAGCGATAGCGGGTACGCCGCACCATGCAGCCGAGTACCAGCGCGCCGAAAGCCGTCAAACCAGAAGGCCCGAAGGCCAGCGATGGCGGAAGGGTCACATGATCAAATATGGCAGCGCCCATGCGCTCACGCTGTAAAGGGTCTATACCTTCACCAGACATGGCACTTTGGGCTAGTGGCGGAGAGAAATGGATTAATATATTGTAGCAACAAACTGTCATTAAACTTTTATCACTTACTTCGTTTGCAAAAAAAAAAAACTTACCTTTAGAAGTTGAACCCCTGATACACCAAAAGAGCAACAAAACGCTGTTTAGTCACCAAACTAACGAAACAAAACTCGCGAGTGCAGTCAGAGGCAGCAGATGGTGACGGGGCATAACGCAAACAACATTGTTCTGAAAAGTGCCACATAGATGTCATTTATCGAAAAAGTAGCATACAAAAACAATGTTTCATACTGTAAAGGTCTGATGGTAGTGCGGGCGATCTCCAAATTTTGGAATTGGTTTCCAAGATCAAATAAAGGGTGTGCATGTCATTCATGAAAGCGGACGAGTAACGAACTTCATGCTTTACACATAACCAAACGTCAATCACAGCTGTTTCATATAGAGTTCCAACAACAGAACTCACTTGAAAGCTTGCAGAAGCCGCACATTACTGTCAGTAGAACAAAACCAGTCATCCCGAAAGCAGCCAAGTGCTTTTAATCTCTGCATTTTCATTTCATTGTCGCCTTGCGAAATGCACAAATCCTTCTCACTGCATGCCCGGCGGAACGTGTCTGCACGCAATAGAGGCGGTCAGAAAGCACAGCTGCGGACGGTTTGCTTGTTATTAAGTCCAAGACTTTTCTTCACCGGACGGAGTAAGTAATACAGTCGTACCATAGTGGGGATCTTGCCGAAATACAAGGCTTCGGTTACCTCATAAAATAGATCGCACTTCGGGGCCGATTTGCATGTAAGCGGTATGTAACAAACCTGCGTCTGAGCCACGAAGGGCTTCGTGGAGCGGCCGTACGCCAGCGATTGAATCAATGCACAAACCGCATTTAGTTCATCCGGGGCAAGACAAGATGACTAGCCTCATGCGGTCTTTGGAGAAGACTCAAAGCACAAGTATAGCACAAGAGCGCGCACACACATCCACGCAACAACGCGCATCGCACGCTGCCACAACAACACGAGCGCCGAGGCCCACGGGTCGCTAGCGTGGAATGGGGGTGCTGGCCGTAGCTCGTAACAGCCAGCCGACGGCCTCTTCTCCTTCTCCATCTACATTTTCCCCCTCGCGCCGCATCACTTTGTTGGGATCAGAGATACGCGGCTCGGCTGGCTGTCCGCGGCTCGCACGTATCCTTGATGCTTTTTCGAAGCGATGTGGATCTTTATGTCGGACTTGCCACCATGTAAAATATTAACATCACAGGCACCACGTAGCGCAAAATCCGAACTTCTTTCCTTTCTTAGACGCCACGAAGCAGGGAAATTCTGCCGCGTACGACTTCAAAAATACTTGCAAGTACTGTCGTGGCTTTGAGCCCGTCATTGCACTGCGAAACCGCTACTACTAAAACTTCAGTCACACTGAGTCGGATGCGGCCGCAGATCACGCAAAAACAGAGGCCAACACCAAAGTTGTCCAAACGTGAACAAAGGAACAGCCACTAGCCTGGCGGAGGCAGTATCGAGTTTTGGATATGGATTCGTGTTCCCCCGAGTAGACGATAGAAGTCACTACAACGTTTGCAGCTGCTGATGATGATATCACAAATATGTTTCCCTCTCGTGGCCGCCAATGGTACCATAATAGTGTAACATGGCCTCCGGGATTACCCTTCCGCGCGTACAGTGGCTAGAATGATAAAGTGCGATTACCGCCAAGCGGCGCCTATGAAACATCATTGAAGCCGTCTGGTGATGCTTCCGCTAGATGGCGCACCTTCTCGCTTACACGTCTGGTCGGCGCAAGAAACGCGTGCTTGAACCCTGGAGTGTGCACGGGATGTGGGCGCTTTGCGTTGTTTTTTGGTGCAAAATTCTGCCTCACGGTGTATGATGAGCAGGCGACAAAGTCATTGTTTTGTACCTCGTTACAAAAGCGGGTACAAATCGTACTAGGTATAGTTGTTCGGTGTGCGAAATTATTGAAAGGTGCAACGCTGCTGTTTGCGAGCTGCTTTGGAAAATAAGTTACGTCAGCTTTGGCATGTTAATTATGGCACAACTGCTATGTTAATTGATAGAACGATCGTGGGTGGCCCCTTTGTATGGCGTATTCCGGAGCATTTTTCTGATTGTGCCTTGATATGCATGTGACAAAACCCGTTTCAAGGAAAATTTCAACAGCACTTAGGAAGCCAGGTGCACAGACTACATCATTCGGAGGCTTATTCCAGTCCAGAATTGTTTTAGGGAAAAACAAACACTTAAATACATTATTGCGGCATTGATAACTCAATCTTTTTTTTGTTGTCTCGAATACCGGTACAATCATTGTAAATGCTGTACAAGAACTTCAGTCAGCAGATTTTTCTTCGGGTTGCTAAAGTCTTCCACCCAATATGGTCGCGAAGTTCAGAGCTCTTGATACGAAAATGATAACTGCCAGTTATTTAAATAACGCCACTGAAGAACTGAAAAAAAAATTAAAAATTGCGGTAATTTAGAAATTTTCCCAATGCTTCAGCGCATGCTAATCAATTATAGAATGAAATTTCGTTGTGCAGCAGAGGTGTTTTTTCTTGTCTCACAGAAGAAAAACAGCCAAATTAAGCAGCCCAGGCAAAATGAGTAGCGAAGCAAGACAGTAACTGCGAAAACAAAATTACTATCCCTAAGTGATTCTTCAGCTGCTCACCTATCTATTTGGAAAACAAAAAAATTCACGGTAAAAAAAAAAATTCAGGGGTGGTTTACTAGCATGGATATACATGCAATGTTTACAGCTCATGTTTAGAAAAGTATTGCCTCCTGTAGCTTTGTTATGCCATGCCTCGCCACGTTTAGCTAAGTATTAAAATTAGGTCTCCTTAGTCCTAATGAAAACCCAAGGAACTATTTAACGTCTTTAGTGCCACTGTGTCATATAGGATGAAGCCAACGACCTTCGATCAAAGCGCAGCTTGGATGACTGGCAGCTAATACGTGAAAAAAAAAAACAACTGGGTACCGAAATTGCAGAGTGGTCTATCTAGCACTGTGGCCAGCAAAGTTAATCTTTTTACCTCGGCCAGAGTCTGGTGGCAGTTACTGACGGCAAGTTTTTCTTGGAGTGATTGCTCAAAGGAGGTTTTAAAGCCACACCGGTGAAGTCCCGCTTAGAATGCTGGTTGTAATTCTTCCGCATAAAAATAGCCGCTGCATAGAATAATAAAATTACATCGGCATGACTTAGATAGTTGACAAATAAATAAAGATGCCGTGTAAAAGTGGAGGTCGCAGTAAGAGCAGAAAGTATGCATCGGATCTTAAAGGGATGTCTCAAACGCGGCTGATTAACCGGGCGGTGAGCAGACGACACGCAGTGAGCGGACGTGTAAGCGTTTGTCAACGCCCCCTGGATCTCCCGCTCCGGAGCATCACGGAAGGGCTTCAGTCGGCAGCGCGGTCTGCACACTTCCCTTATTCTAGCCACTGTACCGCACACGTGTGATGTTATCTCGGAGGCCATGACGTTAATAGATGTCCGCACTTTTTTTTTTTTCCGAAAATAAAACATTTTCCGCAACATTTTCTGCAAGATTCGTAAAATCGTAAGACTGGTCAAAATTCGTACATTTTACGGAAAATTTGGAAGAGTTGGCAGGTATGCTGAGAAAACCTCAGACCATCGCGCCATTCTTGTCTCCTTAAAGTTCTCTGTTACTAAACAGAATATATTTTTTTTTTAATTTTCTCATTTAGATTCCCCTGATGACATTTCAATAACAGACACTCTGGCTGATGAATTTGAAGAATTTCTTGTGCTGAGTTTCACTTGTGATGTGAACACATTTGGTGAGTTATTTTTAACCTTGGCGAGTTATTTTTAACCTTGCTTTGAACTACCTTAGCAGCAACTTCTTGTATTATATCACGAACATCAGTCCACATCTCTTCAGGCCGTCTTCTAGATCTAATTCTTGAAATCGATTGCTCACTTCCACAGCATATTCTGATGGAATTTGATCCAGATCATACCTGAAAGGCCTTCATGTTTGCTGCATTTTCCTCAATCGAAGCTTAAATTTGGCAACAAGAAGCTGATGATCGGTGCCACAATCGGCCCTAGGCCTTGTTTTTACTACTTGTATAGCGCTTCTCCATCTCTGCCAGCAAAGAGCATAATCGATCTGATTGCTGTACAGACCGTCCGGTGAAGTCCATGTGTACAGGCGCCTCTTGTGCTGTTGAAAATTATGGACAGGTTCCAAAGCGTCCTCTCATGAAGAAACAATACTCCAATTTCTACTCAATAAGGTTTCCTCCTCCTCCTCCTCCTTCAGGAGGCATTGGCTGTTCACATGCAAAACCTACTGTATTTATGTTGCTAACTACAGCTCTAACCACGGCTATCGCGAAACTAACTTTGCCACTTTGGTTTGCATCGTTAACCGAGAAAATGGCAGCGCCCACGTACGGAGTGGCAAGTGCGAAATGTGCACGAGCTGGTCTGATTCTAGCAGTGTGCATTTTTCACACAAAATACTATTCTAAAAGCATCGCATATTATTATAATAGGCACTGTTTCAGTGCCTGGCCGACAGCGCTTCTGCTTCATTCTCACAGCCTGTGCCCCTCTCCGTCGCGGAGGCAGGAAACCGCACGACAGTTGGAGCGGTGCGATGTTCACATTTAAAGGGGAGCCGGACGCCGGCAAACCTGTTCGGACGAAGACGAAGCCTCGCTATAGTGCCTAGAATATATATTTTAGGCACTATAGCCTCGCTGCTCCCACGTGACTATTTCAGCGCCCTTTTTTTTTTTTCATGATAGGAAAAAAGAAACCGAAAGGGTAGGCTGCCTTCCCGGCAGTGGTGGAAGTAGTGTGCCCACGTCTGTATGAAAAAAAGGGGGAGAACGAGAGACGATACAGTGCTCTAGCAGCAAATTTGGAGTTAGAACGAGTTTTCATCTCAGCTACAGTAACGGTACAAACACCAAGTGTACTACGCCAACCGAAATGGATGTAATTATACCAAGATTAAACCGCAGCATAAATAATGCTCACTCCAGTAACATTATTCTTCACATTCAACCAAACTGAAGCCCACAAACACAATGAACTATGTTATCAATAAAGAAACGGTTTGCAACAACTTGGCATAATGCTTTTGATACAGGCATCAAAAAATCAAGCTAACAAGGCAAACTGAAGCAATATTTCACGCAAACCTGTGTCGGAAGTGGCGGTGAGATGCGACGCCCTGTATATTGCAAAATGAAATAAAATCGGCATTTGTTGCCAGTCTCCTGTGCTTTGGGGCTAGAACTTGTTGCCATATCTTATCTATATATCAACTCCAAGGTTTACTGCAAAGCACCTAAAATGACTATTGTCAAATAACACTGCTAGCTAGAAGATTGTTCACCAGCAATGAAAGGCTGCTGCCGATACCACCATTCATGATATTATGTACTATCACCAGCAAGTTTAAATAATGCGGCATCAAAAGCTATATAGCTACCTCTTGAAATGCAGTGTCGTCACAGCTTTCATAAAAGGGCTAAATTATCTGTTTGCCAGGTTGGTTGCGGCCTTTTCTTGGATTTGATTTCTTTTGCGCATTGATATGCTTTTTCTTTATTTCCTTCCTTAAACCTCCTCCCCTCGATGATGTTTTCTTGCTGCGCCATTCAACCACTGTTTGCTTTTTTTTTTTCTTTGTTCAGTTTCCTTTTCTGCTCCTTGCCTTACCTTGCCCATGCATTACCTTTTTCTTTCCTCTCTTCATCTGCGCGACAGCCGTTTTGACTTCATCTGCCGAGCCAACAGGTTTACCGTCTGCCCAAATCCTGTCCCGAGCCTTGTTTGCCACGCCGTACATTGCCTTTGGTTTTAGACTATAGAGCTTAACTTGCGAGCCACATGCTTTACATGGTTTCAATTAGCCAAGGTACTGTTCTTCGTTTGTATGCGCCTATGTTTGCGCGAAAAACTGCCAGCTGAACTATTTGCAACGAGGTACCGTTTGCGTAGCTCCTAAACGAAATGGAGTGGAATTCCAAATCTACTTCTTGAGAATGGTGTTACTTCACCACCCCAGAAAAAAAATCCCCGTCTTAATTATATTCCGCATTTAGTGCCGCGACCTCTCGCAGCAGTTTGGAGTTGGAACGCCTTCTTATCTTAGCCTCAGTACAAACTACACACCACCCAAGGGACATCATGTAAAAGAATGAAGAAATCAAAAAATCAATTTCCTGTTCTTAAGGATTACAGATTTCACAACGCTTATTTAACGCTCATACATATCACAGCAGAGAAACACTCCGTTACAATCTATGGCACGGGGGTATGGCGGAGGGGAGGGGGAAGGGGGGGTAGGCTGGGTGCCCCTTTTGCACCTCACCTACCTCACCGCCCATGCTCCGGATCACGCCAGTAACACATGCGCTCCGCAATTTTAGCGGAACGATCACGATCAATAATCCACAATTTCCCAACAGACATGTTTCACGCACTATGTAGTACTTACCTCAGTACACGCCTGGCTCGATCGAGGCGGCCGCGGCTGACATATCTGTTTGACGAAAAGGAAAAACGCGAGTGCACTTATGCCTTTTGATTGAAATTAGTGCTTTTCTGCTACAACGATTGATAAAACTGGTGCGTTTGAGTGCATGCTTTGAAAAGCCAACTAATGTATGTAGTACATACCAACGCGTGCCCGCAAAAACAGCGTACGATATGCGCACGTGGGAAGCCCGTGAGCACTACATTTGATATTCTCACTCGCTTCCGTAACCACGCCGAGGCATTCAATACATACCGCGGTTAAACGGGTAGCATTACAGCTCTTGACACATATTCTTGGCACCCACTACAGATATATATATATATATATATACATATATTGTTCCTTTTTCGCACCATGCTTAGTTTCGGAAAGCGCACGCGATCTGCAAAAGCGGCATTTCGGCATTTCAGTAATTATCAGCTCAAGGTCTTTCAAATACACCTATTTTGCGAAATACTTATTTTAGGCTCCAGAAAAAAATTAAATTTTTGTTCAGACTTACTGCGCCGCTGAAGATGCTTCCGATTGACAGCCCGAGAACAAGGCCCAAAAGAAAACGACGCTCAAGCAACAGGAACCATACGGCAAGCAAACACTGGAAGCCGCAGAGCGGAGCCACTGGAGCGCAGGAGCACCATGGGAGCACCGCAAGCACCGCAAGGACCGAGCAGAATGGAACTTAAAAGAAAACAAAACAAGACAGCAGTATAAAAATAAAATTTTAATAATAAAGTTTTATAATAATGTAGTTTTTAAATATTGTAACAGCTCTTTTATCAATAAAAAAAAAAAAAAACGTGTTTCACAATTTATGTTAGTCAAGTCAATTAAGAGTCAAGACAAGACGATAGTGGTACGTGTACAACGTTTATAAACGTTGGTACGTGTATGTACGGGAACATTACTACAGTGCCATACCTGCACGGTGCTCATTGTGTCTCCCAGACCGCGTCGTCTGCCATCTCAGCTGCAGCTGGCTGCAGCCATGGATGGTATAACAGAATCGGCAGGCGAAAACTAAAACACACTATCTATGCGAACCTTTATAGAGCTTAAAATATTAATTTAAGTACAATATTTTCATTTGCGGTTGCTTTCTTTTTTCGTCAACAAATGGTACAGTGCGGCACTGCTGCAAGCTAACTGCGGGACGTGTTACAATTGGCGGCGAAGAGATGTGTCGTGTCTCTTTCCAGGGAACATAATACTACATTGAGAACACTTCCCGCATTGACTGTTTTGGTAAGGCTCTCTTAGCATTACTGAAGGTTATATAAAAAGAATTCACAGTGGATTTATTGCATCTGTCATTTATCGCAAAATTTGCGCATAGATACTTCAATCATTTGTGCTCCTGGAAACTAAGAGGTACGGTTTCTTCACGTCGTTGGGATACAAGCGGGACAGTGTGTGTACTTGAGGTTTGTGTACAGTGCGAGTTGCTTACAGCCCCTTCGGTTAAGTCTTCTCCAAGTGTGCAGTTCTGTACTTACAGTAGTATGTAGTACATGTTAATTTGGTGCGGTAGCTACCCGTATAGCTACTCGCTGTTGCAGTATTTTTTTTTTTTGTTGCTTTCCCGAGAACTGGCCCTCATATGTAAGTGCATCGTTGTTGCTTTCAGCTGTTTTGCCCCCCCCCCCCCTCCCCCCCCCCCCCCTCCACTTTTGCCCTTAGGCACAGCCTGTCTGTATGCTAGCACGTTTGTTGTGTATGCTTCGCCCCTCTGTACAGCCGCCCTGATTTTTAACAATATAGCGCGAGCATCGACCAAACTGCTAGTCAGCACCTTACAACGGCGATAAGCGTGCAACACGGCGAGAGTTCGTGCATGCGCAAAAATGTGGAATGTCGCAAACAGATATTGTGGCAGGGCGTGTGTCTTTGTGATCCGAACAGCGTAGCAGAAGACGCTCTCTCTTCGTGCGCGTGCGCGAACTCTCGCCGTGTTGCACGCTTATCGCCGTTACAAGGCGCTAAACAGCAGTTTGGTCGACGCTCGCGCTATATTGTTAAAAATCAGGGCGGCTGTACCTGTGCACTGCAGAGAAGCACCAGGGCAGATGACCATCACTGTATTTTAGTTCATGTCATGGGCCGCCGGGACTTCATGTTCTGCCTTGTTGTACATGCTTACATTTTAGTTAACTGTTAATTCGTAAAATATAAACAAAGGTTAACTTTTCTCATATAGCTGTAAATATTTCGTCATACTGTCCAGGATGCCAAATGAGTTGTTGAAATGTCAGGATGACGCTAGAAATATATTGACCCTTGTTTACCCTTTTGTGCTGTGCTACTACCACAAATTCTGAACAGAAACGGTCAGTTCATTTTCTATTGCTGTCCAAAAGAACTTAAGTATACTTTCTTCATCAGTTTAAAAGCAGCTGCTTGTGTTGCCTCATATATGTTCTGTTTTCACCCAGAACCTCTCCACCTTCCCCAGTACTTCAAGAAATAAAAGTAGTCACTGAGCAGAGCTTAATTGTCCTTTGCTATTTTCACTAGAAGCACGGACCCTGCTCGTCCATGTCATGGGCACGGTTAATGCAGACTTTGCAGAGTATCCTTTTCTTGTCTGCAATATTTGGGCATTTTCAAAACATATTCATCACTGCTCGTAGCAGGCATGCCCATGTGGACGAAATACTGACTCTTCTAGAAATGAGCCCCGCCTCGGCTTAGGTGTCATGGCATCAACTAGTTGATGTTGGGACTTGAGTCGCAGGTGCTGACTCTGTAACTACAAAAGGCCTCAATTCAACCGGGAAGGGCATTCTTACACTAACTGTGGACCAGTGCACTTGTGCTATTTCGAAATAATGAAAAAATACAGATTAAAACAGGATTGCTGTACTGGGTGTTTAAATGTTTGGTTACTGGACAGTAGGTACAGCAATTTCGCAAGAGTCCATGTGCCTGGTACCTTGTCGCAAGAATGCACACAGACATATATATTACTTTGGTTGTTTTTATTCTAAAAGTCTTGTGAGCTTGAAAAATTCCTTCATGCTGACAAGTTCAAAGTGTTGTGGTGGTGCCTGTTGGCCACAAGGTCAAAAGACATGCACAGAGAGAGCGAGACCCTTTAATGAAGAACAGAGATTTTATCCGGCGTTTAAATTTCGCTGACATGCTACTCTGTGTAGGAAGGGGAATTCGGGAGGTAAAGATGGAAAACGAATCCTGAGGACATTAAAAGAAATGAAGGGGGAGATAAAATGCGGCCATTAAGTGTGTTCTAAGGTGCATTGTGGAGTAATGGTATAAAATGAAATGATGAAATGCATAGTCCGATAAATGTGCTTATAGAGTTCACAGCCTGAAAAATGCTGAAGGGTAACATTCAAGGTGAACTTAAAGTTTGTCTAAAGGTCCAATGTTTTTAAAATGCGTAAATAAAAAGGTCGTTGCGAGTCTCTGTTGCCTAGTGCAGGCTAAGGGACCTAAAACAATGCCCATTGTTAAAGACACTGGGGCACTTTTCCATGCTATGTTCGTAGTATGCACGCTCGTCAGCCTACGCAGGACACTCAAAAGACATCCACATGTTTATTCAAACCTTTAGGCACTAAAAAAAAAATTATTACTGCTTAGAAGTGTGCTTCCTGTCGTAGCAGTATGCGCACACATGCATGTCCTTTTAAGAACCAGCTGGCAGTAAATTTACTACCAGTAGATTATTATACCTACAGCTGTATGCGCTCACATTTCCGTGATTCAGTTAACTTTCTTTTCAGCCGTATAATGTGCTACTCCTGTGTGGGTAAAGAAAGATCACTTGGGGTTTACTTCTTTAGTTAATGGGTTTAGCATCTCAAAGCAATTCAGGCTATGAGAGACGCCATAGTAGAATGGTCCAGAAATTTCAACCTTCTGGGTTTTATAACGTGCACTGACATAACACAACCCAAGGGCGCCTTGGTTTACCCATCACAAAAGGGGTCGCCATAGCGTGGAACTTAGGGTCTACCTCAGTCTTTTTGCGAGCCCAAGTATTCAATGTAAGTATAATTAATGCAAAAATGGTCATACTTAGATCTGTACTTTAACAAAGAGATGCCGCTCTTTTGCTGTTATATACACCTGAAAAAAAAAGGCTTAATGTGGCAAATTTAATAAATCAAGCAAGAACACTAGTTTGGCGTAGTTTATTTTGATATACGTGATATATGGTGTATGTACATGGCTTTGTATCTTCTTGCCTGCTGTTCCTTGCATCGCTTAGCGCAAGTTTCTCAGCATTTGACAACTGCCACAAAGGACCAGGCCTGCTATCTTGAGGCAGATGGAAGATCAGGACAGTTTACATGGTTAAACGACACATGAGAACATATGTCACTGCTAACGGCACACACACATTTAATGCAAGCAAACACAAAGGCAGGTAATTTTAAGACAGATGATGTCACAGAAACAGCCGAAAAGTGGCCAGCCATGCCACCTGCCAGAGGCATGCTGTGAGGTGGGCCGTAATGTGTGCTGCTCAAGCTTCCTGGAGTGACATAGATATAAAGCCAAACTTTAACCAAGCCGTATGAATGTACTTGTGTGACCTAGGGTAGCATGTCTAGCCTGTGACCCAAGAGTCCTAGAAGGCGATTCTAATCTCACTGCTATCAAGCCTTATGGGCCACAATGTCATGCAAAAGGTGCTGTCACAGATACTAAAGCCAAGGGAGTAAGTAGACTGGGCATTGCGACAAAAGCAAGCATTTTTGAAGAGTAACAAAATCATAGGAAGTGCCAGGCAACTCTACTCTCTGCTCTTGCAGAGAATCAGGGATGCTATTATGGTACTCCTTGGTGGGGTGGCACAAAGAAAAAATGGGGGAGAGTACTGCTCTTCATAAACATAATTAAAAAAAAAAAACAATTGTAACAATGAGAGCTTCACATGCTTACCAGGAAGGAGGCATTATATGAAAGTGTTCTTTCTGTCGGGGCCCGAAAGGGGCTATCGGATAGCTTTGTAGATGGTGGCCGCCTGCCACCGTCTCTCGCCTTCCTTTGCCATAGTCATTGCATACAGTGCATTAGCAGTGCGCATCTTTGCAACCTGTCACCAAAGTTGCAAGATCACTTGACTGGGTGGCAGCAGTGCCCTGAGCACTGCATGGGCTAAGATGGCCTTAGAGCTTGGGTTTAAAGTTGCGGCTCCATACGCAGAATTTCAGTGTCTATTTATATGGGGTTTTATGGCGCATAAGCAACTGTGGCTATCATGCACCAAACACCAATGTTTTGGCTTTTGATCTATTATTGTCAAGTGAAGTACACTTAGGGTATTACAGCAGAGACATGGATGAAATAAACTATGGTGTGTGCCGAGAAAAAAAGTCAAGGTTTATATACCTATTTTTTTACTTTTACCCCGCCACAGTGGCTCGGTGGTTAAGATGCTCAACCACTGAACCAGGGTACCGCGGTTTGATCATGGCCGTAGCAGCCATGTTTGGATTGATGCAGAAAGCATAGCACCCGTGTACTATGCACAGTCAGTACCTGTTAAATGGATCGAAATGATCCAGAGCCCTCCCGCCAGTGTCGCTCATAGCCCAAGTTGGTCTGGAATGTATACAGCTGTTGTGCTTTTCGTCCGGTTCGATCATGAATTCAACCCATGAAGCTATTGATTAAAAAATGTAATTCCACTGGCTGCGAGGATGTTTTAATATTCAGACATAGTAGGTCAAAAAATATGACTGAATAAACATGCTTAGTAAATGCTAAGTAATTTAACTGCATGTGTATGCAACATTCTCCATTTAGGCTCTTGTAACGTCCGATCACTGTTAAAAAGGGAGCTGATCAGTGTCATGACTTAACAAAGGAGCACTATTTAATTATTTGTTTTATGGAAACCTAAGTAAAAGCAGATAACCATGTTGGTGGAAAGTCGTCCTAATAAATGGCGTCGCTGGTCAGCTCCAGCCCAGAATGGGGAGACTCTACTATTCCTCCAGTAGGTGCGCTGAATGGAGCACCTCTGCAACTCCAGCCAAGGAACAGGCCTACTGGTAGAGTCTACCAGATATGGTTCCCTCACCACCTTGGATGCACAATGCAGTGCCTGCCTATAAGGGTCGCTTGTGTGTAGCAGCCGAGTGGTCTGGCTTACATTAGCTGTGTACTTGTTCTGACAGGAGAATGGCGAAGAAAGCGATCTACGCCAAAGGCTTGCTCTCGACAATGCCGTAAGCTAACCGGTTAAGTAAGTGGTAAACGAGAACATAGATGTCATTTGCCCCGTGCAAACATCTTTAGCTATATCTGTCTGCTCGTACAAAATCGTGACTGCGACATGATGAAAATTATTGGTCAACGTAATTCACTGTTCTAGTCACCATGCAGCCACCACACAACACACTATTTGAAGGTGAGCAAAAGTAAGGAACATCCCTTTAAACTGAACCGCTCAGAAATGTTCACGTCACTAAAGTCAGACTCTTGCGCGCGACGAAAAGGCCAGAAGGGCTATGTAATATATATGCAAAAGACTGGCTAATTCCTACCAAATGCCTATACCTGAATTGAGAAATACTTTACATAACCAACTACTGTTCTGGAGCACCCGGGTTCGAACCAAAGAAACATAAGGCAACTTGTAGCGTAGACAGGACAGCAACGCAGCAATTGACTACTCTCCAGCCGTTCTGTATTTCACTTCCTCATTTTCATGCGTGCACATGTGCAACAACACTTCGTCTTTATCACATTTCCACCGCACTTAAAAAAAAAAAAAAAAGCTTGCTGGCAAATGGTTAAATATCCTCTAATACATCAGTCTCTTAAACCTTGCGGGAAGCTTCTTTTCACATTTACTTCTGCGAGGA
Source organism: Amblyomma maculatum (assembly GCF_055883805.1). Classification (NCBI taxonomy): domain Eukaryota; kingdom Metazoa; phylum Arthropoda; class Arachnida; order Ixodida; family Ixodidae; genus Amblyomma; species Amblyomma maculatum. The sequence continues at coordinate 8,901,498 of NC_139350.1, forward strand.
GAAGGAAGAGTAGTAGTAGTTGCTGCTGTTGAGGCACACTTGGGTTGGGGGGGGGTCTGTCGGTTCTGTGTCGGGCAAAGCCAGGAATGAGGAAGTTCCTGGGCTAACATCAGCGTTCTTGGGGTTATGCGAGGTTGGACTCTGGTCTGCGTTTCTGGTACATGGACTAGTCGACACTCTGGTGCAGTCAGTGGGCAACAAAATGTTAGCGGGGAGAACCATCGGAGCCGAGGGTGGAGGTTGGCGCTGAACAACTGCTTTTCTAACAGCTCATAATTTGGACGAGTGCCACACTCGCCCGTCATCCAGCAGGTGTGAGACTGGTCCAATTCGCTCAACAACTCTTCGAGGCTCTGAAACAGAGCAGCCAGCTTGCCTCGCACAATCGGCTTGCGAACTCACACATAGTCGCCAATCTGAAAGTCACAGTGCTTGGTTCCACTCCACTGGTCTGCATAAAGCTTATATTTGGCTTGCTTCTGCTCTAGCCACTGGCATTAGAGCTTCAGCGCTCTTGTACGATCAGTCGAGAAGCACTGATCCGGGCAGGCAGACAATGTTAAGTCTTATACGAGGCATCTGGCCATGAACTAGGATGGCTGGTGCAATTCTTGTCATGGCATGTGGCGCACAGTGGTAGACACAGAGTTATAATAGCTGTACGTAGGTCATGTCACTCGCAAAGAGCCATCTGAACATATGCCCTGAAAACCTTATTAAACTGTCCTACAAGTCCATTGGCTTAAGGGTCATGAATTGAGGTGTAGCAGTTACGTATACCCCCGAGGATGAGAATTGTGGTTCGTGATCCGACACTATCTCTTCAGGGTAGCCCTTGTGAACAAATGTACCTAGAAGCAATTCTTGAACTGTGGCAGTTGTGAAAGAAGCCTCCGGCCATTTACTGTAATAGTCAATGAGTGTTATTGCAAAGCGACAGTTACTAGGAGCTTAGTCGACACGCCCCACGATGTCAATAGCAGGCCTATCCCAAAGCTTGTCTGGCAAAGCAACAGGTTGCAGAGGAACAGTACCTGCAGACCTGTACAATAGCAGCACTGCTGGAGGAATCATTTTCGACTTTCTGCACTTCACTGGAACGATCAGACGACTTGCAGATAGATTCCAAATGGCCCACTTTACCGCACCGACGACACTTTCGTTAACGAGCTTGCCATGTGGAGTCGTTCGCCAAGTGGGCAGGAGAACCGCAGCGACAGCACGAACGCTCTGGAAGCGCAGATGAAGATTTACATACGTGGCAACTGCATTTGATGCAAGGGACCTGAGGGACCCGTTCTGATGTGCACTCGCATCCCACGTGCTGTACTAGAGCGACCTCTTCTGACAGCTCCTTTGCTTCACCGGAAGCTTGCTGGCACTGTCTAGCAAAGGCCAGGGCGCGCGACGGAGTCAAGAAGGAGATGGTGTTCACTAAAATAGGGACTAATGATGATGTAGTCCGCGAAGCTCCCAAAATCTCAGTCACCGACAAGGCTGCGAAGGGCAGCGATGTACTCATATGCTATCTCTCTGGCAGTTTGTACTCGGCGGTGAAAACGATGGCGTGCGGCGATCACATTTACGGAAGATTTTTAGTGCGTCGGCAGTATAAAGATAGCATCATCACCGGACTGTGAGGCAGCAGCGGTAGGCGCTGAAGGGGACGACGGCGACAGTGTGTAGAATATTCGCTGGCAGGATAGCCCTCTCCGGTTAGCAGAAACGAGGAGGTATCTAGTGGAGGCACCAGACGCCAGCATGTAGTTGTGGAACGCCAGCTCCCATTACTACCACGAAAGGGCGGAGGCGATTGAAGACCCGAAAAGCTCATGATGGACGGTCAGCAGTCCACGCTGAGGTCCTGGTTTAAGCTGACATCTTCGTCGCCAAAATATGTAGTATCTTGCATGACAGGAACGCAGCAATTGACTTGTTTTTCTCACTGCGCGCGTGCAACATTTCGTCTTTACCGCACAATTCACAACACAAAATAACTCATGCGTACTAATAGCATTAATTAACACCGCCGCAACAAAACTAACGGTTTAAAAGCTATGACAACGAGCAGATTTCACACAGGTGAAACGCCACTCGGCTACGGTCTTAGTACCACTTCGTACCACGGTGGTAGCCACCGTAACCACCATAACGGTGGTACAGAGCACTTGCAGAGCGGGCAGTCCTCTGTCCGTTGTCCTCTGTAGCGGCTCTGACCCGCTGCACCAGCATGAGCTGCTGATGTGTGCTCGAGTCGGCTAGAAGGTTGGGGCTTGCCCTACATCCCCATGTTATGTGGTATAGTGTAGTAGTATCTCGGCACCAGACACATTCGCTTTTTGTATTGTGTTGGCCATATCTTGTGGTAAGGGCTCTGTTTGGATATGTGTTTGTTTGTAGGCACCTCCCATTCAAACATACAAGCTAACACGTCAACTGAAACATCGCAGCAAAGCTTTGCCGGAGGTCGTGCTTATAACTGCGACACCCCCACACTTGTTTGTTTTTCTTATGTCTGCATGCGAGCCCGCGCGGGACCACGGTTGAACCGCGTTGCACCGGCAACGCGGCTATCAAGTTGTAAGCAGAAATTTGCTGGTATATCTACTATATCGATTTCGTATGGGTCAACGATCTTATTGCTTATTATTTACGAGAAAAACAAATTTTAGCACTCTTTTTTTGACGCCGGTGACAGCATGGGACAAACCGTAACTTGGCGTGTGCCTCCATTCGACGCTTGAGCAAGCTGTTGCCGTGTTGTCTGCCGCGTTATGCCGCGTTTCTAGGCACAGAGTTACGAATAACTCCAACTTATTGATGCTGCCTGGGGAGGAGGAGGAATAAACATTTATTAGGCTCGAAATAATTCGGTTGTTCATGCAGGCACCAGATATGGTGATTCTCTCGTTGCGGGAGAACCCTATCACAAAAATTGAGAGCAAGAGTATGTGTTGAAGTGTGCGCATAGTTTTTAGTTGGAGAAAACCTAAATCTGGTGGGTGCTTATTGAAAATACTCGTAGGAAAATAAGATAAACATTTCAAACCATTATAATTTTCAGAATATGTATAAAAAAATATGTTGATGTCTTGCCATAGAGAAAGAGATTGGCCTTGCTGTGGAGCCGTGCTGTGGAGACTACACACTTTCCTGCTGAAACGGGTGATTAGGCTCTATTCGAAATTATTCAATGATGTTCTTGTTTTTGACGCAAATTAGTTTTCCTCTCATACTGATGTTGTTTTGCTTCTACAAGAGTTGAAAAAGTGACTTGCTGTCACTTATTTTCAAGTGAATAGCTCGTTGTTCGACAGCTTATCAACTTGAAGACAACAATTATGAACTGCTGACATGCTTGAAAGCTTGAAATATGGGCCGAAAGCCCGAAACTTCGTGCCAAGTGCGTTCAGCAGCGAGCAAGGCCCATCGCAGCGAGTGTCATTAAAAGCTTACCGTGTGACACGACGCGAATGACACTAAGTGCGAGTATCTCATCTGACAGCTTTAGCCGCTCCCCGCGAGCACTTGCTGCGCGGTCTTTGATGTCAACAGAAAGGATATCGCAACTCTTCGATAAGTACTTCTGGCCAAAGACTGTGCAGACAAACTGTCTGGTGTTGGGGTGAGCACCGCGTTTCACGAGTTCAGTCTGCCCATAGACGCGAGTCGTGTAAGTTCTTTTCCCCTGGCTTAAGTTGTGTTCTTTTGCTGGAGACTAAAAGGTAAAAGCATTTACGTTATATAACTAACCGCGTCTTAAGTGTCGTCCTGGTGTTTGAGTGTCAAATGTGCGTCCCATTTTCTCGTCCAGGCTCGGAAAGGATGGCACCCCTCGGGAGGACTACAAGCTTCAATGCCTGCTGTTTCTTCTCAAAAATGTGCACCTATCTATTTCGCCCGGTGTGTGCAACAGGCCGCAGTAAGTGCCCTTTTTGCTCTTGACATCGATCTTTACCACGTTCAAGAACCGGCAGTGGAAACGGGGTTCCGCGCTTTACAGAGCCATTGCTCGACTTGTCCCGAAGTGCTTAGCAGCGATCAGCTGATTTGTTCAGAAGTTCGCCCCAAAGTGGTGTTGTGAACGCGAACAGTCGTTTCGCGCAGTTAAAAGATGCTCCGAGTGCACAGATGCTGGTAAACGTGTCAGTCTTGAATGGCATCGTCTTGCTAGGAGCAGAGCTGTAACTAAAATGAAATGTCTTTAAGTTGTTTCTGTTGTAGATTGTCTTTTATTTCTTAATTTGTTGCCAGAGCTTCATTGCTAAACTTGACGCCACCATGATGCAGTGACATACGGCAAAGAGCGTACAGCTAGTGTGACTGACTGACTACATCACACCTGTAATTAGTGAGTGTGCATTTACTGGCAATTGGATCATACTAAATGATAGATATGTTGTTATGGACGAGGAAGAAGCGAGCAGTAGTGTGGGCTGGAGTGGTCGCGCTAGGCCCGCCGTGATTCATTAAAAATCATCTCACTGTCATCGGACATCATCTTTCTGTTCTCTGTCTTTTGTGTTCATTGGCTTGCTGCCCCATAACACTTTGGGGAAGGTGCGGGATACATCATCACTCCCCATCCTGGCCTGGAGCTTCGGCGCCCTGCGTCTTGCGCTGTCGGCAGGTCTAGGAGGTACTGCATGACTGGTCCCCTGCCTGCCGGGTCTGACACGACCTCTCCATTCCACCTTCCTGTCCCCCACCTCAACCACGAGACACGACGAAGGAGAGACTGACCTGAGATGGAGGCCACCCACAACCACAATACACGAGAAAACTGAACAACCATGTGGCCTCACTTACCCGATGTGCCAACCAAAGGCCCCACCGACCCAAGACACCGCGACACAAGAACAGATCCCCCCAGCCCATGCCATGCGGTTCATACCTGCGCCTCAGTCATCGGATCTTGGTGACCTGTCGTCCGAAAGCATCCTAGGCCAGACTTCATCCGAGAATCATCGTGGTGGCAAGCCATTGTCTTTTTCCTTTTATATCTTCAACCATGTAGTCATGCCTATCGTCGTGCCATAGATCTCATCAACAAACTTCATCGTCCACGATCGGGACGATCGCCTCGGTGGCCCAGGGTAATGCTACGGACGAGGAAGAAGCGGGCAATAGCGTAGGCAGGAGTGCTCGCACTAGGCCCGCCGCGATTCATTAAAAATCATCTCACAGTCATTGCATATCATCTCTCACTGTTCTTTGTGTTCATCGGCTTGCTGCCCCGTAAAATATGAATGCCTAGTTGATCGCCGATTTTGCTTGAACCTACATCGCCATGCTGGAAGACCAGGAGCACTGCAAGAAGGTGTACGATACTATTATTCGTTTATCAAGCGCTGTTTTGGCCTGCACTGCCAATGCTATGCATGGTTTGCTGTCATGATGTCATTTGCTTCCTGTGAATTGATGTGTGGTGATTAGGTAATTGATAGTTGAGCTTGGTTGAAATGTGCAGTGTGGATAGTGTCTTGTGAGATGGGAAGTTTTAACATAGTGTGGTGTGTTTGAACTGGTCCTTCATGATGAGTTCTCATATTCTTATGTCTCTCCACTAGCAAAGTTATGGTTATGATCGAGTTCTTAAATAGTGATTGTTGGTTTCTGCGTAAAAGAAATATTGAACTGTAGGCAGACATAAATCTTTTTAGGAGCCCTTGAAAAGCTCAGGTTGCAACATCATGCAGAAAAAGGTAATAGAAGGAATTTTCTGTTGATATCTTGCGTCCAGATTTGGTGTTATAATCTTTTAAATGATAGGCAGTTATCTGGCAGTTTGGCTTCACAAGTTTGGTGCAGTTTTATTTGAGCTGCATCTCCTTTGTGATTGAACAGTACTAGCCAGTCCAGGGAAACTTCATTAGTCCCTCTGTTATATTGAGGCCTTGGTTGCCAGTTTCTATCCAAGCAGCCATTACTGTTCTATAGTTAGGCAGTTGTTAAGTCTGCGGAAGGGCTTCCCTCTCGGTTGATGGTAATGGGTGCGAGGGGAGGGCCTCGTGCCGGACCCTGGGGGACTTATTTTGTGACTGACGGCTGCAGAGTTGAGCGCACATCGTCCATCAAATGAGTGACCACCGTCTGATACTTTTCAAATGCTGAATAAACATTTATTACCTCAAAATAAAATAAGCAGAACTAACACACTTTTCATTACGTTCAGATTACACGACGCCGAGCCTAATACCGGCCACCGCCACAACTCCTCTTTACTTCATACACGTTGTCTCCTACCTGCGGCCCCGGGCCACCACCAGTCACGCATGACTGGCCCACACGGCTGCCTTCCAGCAAAAGCCCCGCTTTCTCATTCCCGCATCCTAATCTCAAGCAGTTCCCACCAAAACTAACTGTTTAACCAATGACAACCCCCTCGCAACACCACAACCAATGAACAATTTTCCCGCAAGTGGAATTAAATGTTTTTCATTTTAGTCTGTTTAGAGGCAGGAAAGCCAACTAGTTCCACAAGTTTGACTGGGACCTAGAAATGTGTTTAGTGAGCACGTAAGCAATTTATAACCTTAGAGGCACTTCTGTTCTAAAATTTATGTTACCACAGTGATCACACAAAGGTAGTGTGCTTGTCATATGTATGCATGGAGGAAGCTAGTTAATGGTAATTGAGGCCGAACAAATCTCAGGAAAGTATATATTTTCAAAACTACTTGGTGAATGGAAGAACATCAGTGAACATTGTGTTTTTGCCAAGATAGCAGCCAATGCTCTCAATTACTTGTGAATCTCAAGCCATATATATCATTGCTAACTTGGACGCCTTTCACATTACCGGATGCACTTTCAAGGCAGTTGGAGAGCTTTTCCACAGAATAAGAAAACTGAATCAATGAACGAAGCCTTCATTTGATCGAAGGGATGGCTCTCGGCTCCTATTTGAATAATTAGGGAGTTGGAAGGGATGGGAGTGTAGCTTCTCGCTTCTTCATGGTTCTCTAAGCTGATTCTCATTGCTTGCCATGCTGCCGATCTGCGTGCTGTAAATTGACCTCTCTGGACGGCTGGATTCTCATCTCACCCTTCCATCTCAGTGGTGAAGCTCAAGTTGACAGCACCTGCCGATTCAACCATGACATCTGGTCGCAGCGTCACAGCCCATTCATGTCACCTTCCAACTACCACCTCTCAGAGGCATCCTCAGAGGTTCAAGACAAAGGCCTCAGGCACACCTCACATCTTTTCAATTTACCCCGTACTGCTTTTGCACTTAACTTGAATTTGCCTTATATTTTATTGCTTTTTTCTTGGTTACCAAAACGTCCCACCTTTGCCAAGAAAAGAAAGTGGAATTTCAAAGCTCACACAATCATTTTGAAAGCACCTAGAAGTCACGCTCCTTCGACTTTTTCTCGTAGGGCACAAACACCCCAAAGTTCAAAATGTATGAAGTGTGGGTCTCGACCTGCACCCATGAGAAGCTTTGGCAACTAAACATTTTTGCAACTGTACTGCTCAACCGCACACCCTGTGGCATAGGGCCTTCTAACAAAGCATGCACATAACCTGCATGCAGTAAGCATGATACGAAAGTCTGAGCCTAGCAAATGTCCCAGAGAAACCTGCTTGATTTATTGGCTACTGCTGTCAAGCTTTGTGGCCTGCAGTGCCATGCAAAAGGTGCTGTTACAGATACCAAGGGCAACGGAATAGACTGGGCATAGCAAAATAGCAAAAAAAAAAGCCAAGCATTTTTGAAAACTATCCTAATTGTATCAGGTGCCATTCAGATAAACCTACTCTCTCCCCCTCAAGAATATCCTCAGCCGGGTGGCACAAATAAAAAATGGAGGAGGGCAGGGTACTGCTACTCATAAATATATAAATGTAACAATGAGAGCTTCACATACTTGCTTACCAGGAAAGCAGCTTAACATGGGAAGCATTATAAGAAAATGTTCTTTTTATCGGGGCCTGAAGGGGGCTCTCAGAAAGCACCACCTCTTTCCCTTGACACAGTCATCATAGAAAATGTGTTAGGTGTGCACAGCAAGATTTCAAGCTTTGCACCAAAGCTGCAAGATCACATGGTCAGGTGGCAGCAGTGCTTAGAGTATAGCATGGGCTCTGGATGCTCAAAAGCCTGGTCCAGGTTTGAGCCCATACATAGAATTCTGGTGCCCGGCTTTTGACTCAGTTTGCCATGTGAATTACACTAAGGGTGTTACAGCTGAGACACAGATGAAATATAGGTATGGTGTGCACCGCAGAAAAGAAAGTAAAGGTTTACTGATCTATATTTACTTTTACCCTGCCACAGTGGCTCGGTGGTTAAGGCACTCAACTACTGAGCCAGGGTACCATGATTTGATCATGGCCGCAGTAGCCGCATTTGGATTTTGATGCAGAAAGCATGGCACCCATGTACTATGCTGTGTCACAACATTATGAAGTTAAAGGTGGTCAAAATGATTGGGAGCCCTTCACTATGGCGTCGCCCACAGCCCAAGTTGCTCCAGAACGTATGCAGCTGTTTTGCTTTTCGTTCTAATGAAAGGCAATAAGTTCGACCATGAATTCAACCCATGCAATTGTGTTCATTTGAAAATGTTATTCACTGGTTGCAAGGATGCTTTAATATTTAAGCATAGTGCGTAATAAAGTATGACTGATTAAACATCTTGAGGAAATGCAAAGTAGTTTATTACATGTGTATGCAACCTTCTCAACTGTTAGCTCTGAACTTCCAAGTTCCTTTGTTACCTCTGCAAGGTCACTCCAAAAAGTTAACCGAAGTAACCCCTCAATATCACTTTTTGAACTTTAAAAATAAAAATAAAAAGATTGCGAACATATTAGACAGATTTGAGCTTTTTTGGCCAGTTCATTTCTCTAGCAAGAGTATATTTGCTTACTGTGAGCAATTTACCACATGCAGTACTGCAAGAACAGGCCCTGTCTGGGCTTCACTCTGAGCTTTGTGAGCTGGGCTTAATTAGTAGTGTAATATAACGAGGGCCCAGTCAGGCTTTGGGCCTCACTCAGAGGCTCAAGCAGTGCCACCAGCTGTTCACTTCCTTCTGTGCTCCAAAGATTATTTTTCAAATAGCTTAACAGCTTGAACGGCTATTTTGGCTAAAATTGCAGCATTAAGCATATCTTATCAATGTCTGTCACTTGGCAGCAATGGGCAAGCTACCACCTGCCGTATATGCTGCACTCTTTCAGAAATAATTCAGAAATAATTCGCCGCAGAGTCCCGCCTGTAGTGCAAAGAAGGGGGACCAGATCCAGGGAGCCCAGCAACCCATGGGGGAACCAGAGCCAGGGAGAAGCCAAAAGGGTGAGCTTCAAGGCAAATTAAACCCACCTGAAATTCAGAGCCATACAGCTAGAGAAAGACTATGAATCACTTAGAAACCTAGTCATAACCCTCACTAAAGAAGTTGAGAACCTACAAGCGTGTCAAACCTACAGGCCTCTCGGAGTGCTTCCGCAAGTAAGGCAATAGCTAAAAACCTCACAGCTGCCAATAAACAAGACACCGAGGGTGCAGCGGCAGAGGCGGCAGCCATGCCAGCCAGACCACCCCTGCAAAAGAGAAAGGGCAGCGACACAAATCCAGTAATGACTAAGGTGAACACTCTCGAAGGAAAATGTCAGCGCATGGAAACAGCGACGAAACATGTGATCAAAAATATAAGAACAAATGCATGCAGTCTGCACCAGGCTGGAGGCATTAAGTAATGAAATGGACACACTGTAGAACCTGGTGACCAGGAAGGTCCCGGGTCAAGAGGGAAACAGGAGTTAAAATCATGCCAGGGATAAAGCAATCAAATCCAGAAAAAAAGCCAGATAACGTGCTGTGGCACTGGAACTGCAGAAGCCTGAACAGGAAAAGAGCACTACTGCAACACTTAATAAAATTGCAGGATGAAGAACCAATAGCAATAGCCCTGCAGGAAGTGGCTACTACTAAGGCCAAACTCACGGGGTACAAAAATTACAACGGAAAGGAGGGAGCTAGACCAGTAACTGTCATTAGCTGCGATCATACAGGAGACGGGGATCGAATAACAAGGACTCACGGAGGTCGTTACAGGCAGAAGAGATATAAAAAGCCTCTTTGTACTCAACATATACAGTCTGCCTCAGGACAATGGAGACTTTGGGCCCCTTTTCAATAAGCTAACAAGATCGCAGATGAGGACCCATTAGTAATAGTGGGAGACTTGAACGCCAAGACATGAGGAATAGGGCTATCCAGATTCTAAAACCGAAGGGAAAAACTATAGAACGCCCTTCAAAGCCAAGCATTTACCCTTCATAACGACCTGGATTCTTTCACCAAGGGTGGACATCCAGGGGGCTTAGACACCTCTCCGGACCTGACAGTCGCTAAGAACACAGGCAGAACCAGGTTGACTAACACTGGGAAAACCTAGGAAGCGACCACTACATAATCAGCTTAGTGCTGGGTAGACATTGCAGGCTATGGAAGATAAAAAACCCAGAAATAACAGAATGGGACCAGTTCAGAACACTCAGGCAATACGAAAGCACAGAAAGCATCAGCTGTATTGAGGCCTTGATGGAAAAGTTAAGCAAGTATATAGAAGTCACAACAGTGGAAGTGCAAGACAAAAAAGAACCTCGTATTGTAGACTCCTACCTCCTCATGCTACTCAGAAAAAAGAAACTGGAGGAAATGAGAAAAACGGCAGAGAAACAGTAAGCTAACGGGCAGAATAAGGAAATTGTGCATAGAGATCAAAAGATACGCCGGAGACTTAGAGGAAGAAAATTGGTTAACAGCATGCGACAAACTGAATGGCAGCTTGGCGGTAGCAAAAACATGGAACATTCTGCAGCACACGCTAAAACCAGGCATATTTTCAAAGGCACAAAGAGCTGTGCAATAAACTGGCAGAGACATATATACACCAGTCAGCACTCAAAAGACGAAGTAGAGGAAAACTACGGAAGCAAAAACAGAGCTTGATGAGCCCTTCACAGAAGCTGAGGTAGGGCTGTTCTAAGCAACCTGAAAACCCACTCAGCGGCAGGACCAGATCAAATCAACAACAAAGCACTTTGAAATTTAGACAATATTTCAGTCGGACACCTGACGAGAAATACTTTAACGAAGTACAGTCGAACCCGGACATATCGAACTCGAAGGGCGAAGTAGTTCGATATATTGATAATTCGATATACAAAAATCGGCTTGTGACGGCACTTACGAAACGAAAAATACCGTATTTGTCGCGTAATCAACCCACTCGCATAATGAACCCACCCTACACTTTTGCATCTGAGAATTTTGAAGAAAAAAAAAGCGTTAAGGCCAGCTCACTCACATGCAAGAGATTGAGCGATCTCAGTGACGAGCGGCAGCGACAGAGAGAAAATCTTCCAATTTGTTGGAACTGCGTCCCTCTCGCCGCTCGAGGAACTGTGGCAGCTCAAAACAAAGCTTGTGTGTTGCTGCTGCAGAAATCACGAGCGTTTTCGCTTGCATGTCGATGGCGCGCGCCATTCCAGGTCGTCTCATCCACAGCTCATTTCTTGGCAGCATGCCAAGATGCTGCGCAGCGATGTCATGGCGTGTTTATGTTTTGATAGCTCTTGCGGTGGCGGGGAGCAAACTTGGCAGAGTGCCCGTGATGGCTTGATTGCACAAGCCTGGTTCGATTTATCTCGCCGCGCTTGGGGCGGGCGTTGTCCACTGTCACAAAATCATCGGAAAGCGTGATACTGCAAATGCTGCCTAAAGCAAAAAATGCTAAAAGCCGATGTCATGATTGCAGCTGACTGCGTGCTTTCGTTGATTCATGCATGCAAGGATAAATGACTCCTGCAAAAACAAAAACTGCTGCTTCTTAACGTCCGCAGCCGTCATATCCTAGGCCTGTTTCACATGCTGCGACTGCACGGAAAATGTTCGCTGCAGTCGGTGACGCCGCAGTGCGATTCCGCACAACGCTTTCACATGCAGCAAACCCACGTGCGAATTCGGTGAGAGATACCTTCAGGGTTGTTTGATGTTTTGTAGAAAATGCATACGCAGAGCATGTTTGATTCATATACTCAGATGTATTTTTAGGCCCTAAGCGATAATTCATACACATTTGTGAAAACGAGCCAGTCTTTCAGCATACAAAAACACGTTGCTGCGCCGAATGAAACCACTCAGGCGTGAAAATAGGGGTGAACTGCAAGAGGCTGTTTGCTACACACGTGGCATATGCAAGCATTGACAACACTGTTACGTAACGGCAGGATTGAACTTGCTTAGAACCTTGCGGCCGTACCTTGCTAACGAGGCAGTTTCCTCTCAGAAACCATGAAAGTTTTCACTGCATGCGTACCCTAACTGGCTGTCTTTGTGCACTAGCTTAAAAGTCAGGCGACTGCTGCCACTACACACATCACGGTCACCATTGGTAAAGTCTGCATATAGGTTGTCGGGTTTAGAGGCTACCATCAGCTTCAAGAGAAACTCTTATGAAATCAAAACGAGTCTCCAAAAGGCTCCTCTCGTTCACAATGCTACCAAGTTTTTCTAGCTGCAAAGATTATTACAAAGACTGATGATAATGTGTCCTTGTATGGGCTGCCAGAAGATTCCGTTGGACATCGGCGGCCCTTGTGCTCATGTTAAATGCTTGAGTTTAAAAAATAAATTCGTTGCCATCTGCCACAAAGATAACAGGGCAGTCAACACGAGTGCCACTTTCAGCATAGCATTGTCAGCAGTCATGTGCATTAAATACAGCTAAGACATGCTCACTAACATGTTGCTTAACTTTTGTTTTAGTTAACCTTTTAACCTATTACTATTAGGCTCTTTCTTTACTTATGACAGGCTCGAAGGCTGCAATATCAACATCATTTTCCATGCCCCTGTTGTCACACTGCAGGGCTAGGAATTCTGGGGCCGCACTCGGGTGAAAGCGAAACCGAGTAGCTGCAGACAGCGGCAGCTAAGTCTACAAGCACGCTTCACACAGCAGTACGCCGTTCCTGTCTTCTTCCTCAGTGCTGTTATTCCAGTGTGCCTATCCTGAGTTCTGTTGTAGCATGTTACAGGTGCGTCAATGTGTGACACACATTCATAGGCGTGGCCAGCACTGTCTGTGGCTGCTCGGTGGCCCTTGCCCCCGAGTGTCGTCTCAAAATTCCCAGTGTTGCAGCAGCGACGAGAATGGTGCATTTGAAAACCTAAAAACTGATATGGGCTACAAACCTGTCCATAAACAATGCACATAACAGTCGTAGTTGAACAGTTAACTATGCAATATTAGCTAACCACCCTGCTAGTTAACACCTACGGACTGTATTTGGATGCACGCATGACCGCTGACAATGCTATGGCAGACAATGCGGTCTTCCAAACTCACAAATCTTATTTTTAAATATCACCGACAGTCTTGGATGAAACATCTTTAACAATGTAAAACATCAGAACATCAGCCCTTCACACACCCGGGTGAGAGCAAGTGTAAAACCCCAGTCCTTTACACACCTGGGTGAGAACAAAAGTGTAAAACATCGGCCTTTCACACACCTGGGCGAGAATAGGAACTCAAGCTTTGACCAGAAACTTTATGTGACCATCAAATTGGCTGCACAGATTGGTGATAGACATGAAAGCAGTCACCTCCGTCCTGGCTTGCCAACCTGCGCACTGTTAGACTTGGGTGTATCCAGACAAGAAGCACGCTTGTGTTTGGGTGCACTCTCCTGTGTTTCCTCCTTTCCCTGCATGCCCCTGGCTGCAAAAGAGAAAGCAGAGGTGATTCACAAGACAGCTCAGTATGATGGAAACAGAATCTACATATCATTGGACACTTGGTTGAAAGTTTTTGATTTCTTCAGCTAGAGCTCTCTAGGCCGCAACTCAATCAGATGAGATCATCTGCCACACTATGTAGTGATGGATGATGCATCTCTCCAATTGGCAACTAGACATTTAGAGAAGAAAGCTTCAGTCTTGGAAGTTTTGTACCCGACATTGAAAATTGCCACCCATAAAATGAAGGCTCAGCCTTTTCAAACAAAATGATGGTTGGCTCAATACTTAATGAACAGAGCAGTGACTGCTCCTCATCAGGTCAGCTATGGAGATAAAAGGGTGGCAGAAAGCTATGACAAAATCTGTGGTGGCCATAACTGTCGCAGGACAGGGCTAATCAGAGATCAGTGGGAGAGGACGTTAACATGAGTTAATTCATCTTTTCAACACTTTCAATCCCTTTGTGTCCAAAATAACGGGATCCGCCACAGTATAAGGCATGAAAGACCAGAATATTTAGGTAATAAAACACAATCCGAACCCAAATATTTCGTCAGCATTCTTTCTCCTTTACCATTACAGAATACTAAAATTAGATTGCATACATGACAGAAAAACGTAACTATGAGTGGCGACACTATTCACAGTACTAATCCTCTGCAGTGAACAAAGTATTCACCAAGTTCTTTCTGAAAATGTCAACTTTTTGCTTTCTCCTTTAGGTGATGTGATTTCACCATCTGCAGTTACTCAGCGGAAGTAATCAAGTTGATCAGAATCCTAATAATTTGCTCCCTGCTATGCGCTGCCACAAACGGAACACTGTGCCACCCAGCAGCTCTTTCACCCCTGGCATCTCTGTCCTCTCGATCCTACCGCACCATGATCGGAACCGACCACTTCTGTCTCCGGCTAGCGACGGATGCGCACAAGTATTATACTGTTATAGTGCCACTTGCCCAAAATGCCAGCTGTGTCTGTGTGAAGCCTTGATCAGTGAAGTCACTGCCATCCTCTAAAAGCACCACCCACCAGGTTTGCTTGCATTAACATTATTTGGTGACATTTTGATACACAGTAGACAAATTGGATGGTTGCTGTTACAGCGGAACGGTCCTCCTATCCTCATGGTAGCTAGCTTTTTTTTTATCACGAGTAGACATTAAAAAAAAGCACTTTACGCAAACAGTACTTTGACATAATTACGTCAGCCTCTTTTTCAAGACTATCTACAACTTCTGCACTGACCTTTGTTCCCGAGGCACAAATAAAAAAATTGAGTAATTTTTCGGTATGTGTTTTTTTTCTCTGTAATGGTGCATAAAACAATACTATCACCGCATGTTATTTTTCTATGAATGCTAAATAATTTATAATGGACTTTCTTTTCTGTTCGATGCAATGCCGAGGGTACACCACTGTTAATTATGCAATAGCATTTCACACACACAGATGATGTTTTTCACCTCTTTTTCTTTCATTCATTGTGGACTTTTGCGTTACAACTGACAACAATGCCAGCTTTTCTGCACACACGGGGCCCTTAAAAAATCTTCCGATTTATTATTTCGCCGGGTTGGCACTCAATGTCGTTAAATGAGCTTCACTTGGTGATGTTCTCGAGGAGGAACATCGAGTGCGGGAAATTTCCTTGTTGCTGAAACCCTAGCACAGGCTGCTGAGGCCTTTGTAAATGAAAATAAAGCAGTGGGAATGCAGAGTGACCATGGCTCAAGCGCAAGCAGAAATAGAAAGTATGCTTTCCTTGGACCACTAGTTGAAACAGGTTAATATCAGACTAATTCTTCATCTCAGCTGAAGTCAGAGCTCGCAAAGCCAGGACTGTTGTTGGCATGGATATGTAGTAAAAGCAGCAGAATCACGCAAATGTTTCTGAATTCGCAGTGTGTCCTACTGACAGCTGAATACCATTTTTGTCGACATTTCAAACCACTCTGCTACAAATAATTATTTCTTCAATGTCACTGCCTGCTGTAAAAAAATGAACACTGAAACCGAAACTACAATTGTCATGCTATTCAGCCGCCCACAGGCACGAATGACAGAAAGCGTGGCTTGGACTGCCACCCACGAAGTGATAGACATCGGATGCGAGATAATGCTTTGGGTATGTTTACCGTGGCTGATGGTGCGCAGCTCACTTTGTTTCTCAACGGTGCACGCTTGCCATCACGTAGGTTTTTCTCTGTGTTTTGTTCGCATATGTGGCCTTACAGGCCCAGGCAACCAACGTGTTGCTGTTTGGGACATAATTTCATGCTACTGTATTGTTTGTTGTCAAACCTTACTTGTAGGTCAAGCTCCCTTGTGCCCAGCTGCTTGTTTTCTTGCCTTCATTGATTATGACTCAATATGTGTGACTTTCTGTGGAATACACTTGTCAGTGCATGACAATGGTTATAATATTTACTTGTTTTAGATCCACAGCTTTCAGACAGAACTCACAAGCTATGGAAGCTTAGCACTCAATTTCAGGTTGCCACGCTAAGAAAGCTGCAAAGTGTTGCCCTGGTGAGTGAGGCCGCATCCACGAGCAAAATGCGGAGACACGCCTATGTAACGAACATGCTGTCTACGCAGCAATCGTGCACTGTAAAAAACGTGGTGAAAGCAAGCTGCACATCAGCTATCGTCAGCCACCGTAAACGTACCGAGAGCATTACCTTGCACCCGATGACAGTCACTTTGTGGCGCTGGTGGCAGTCCAAGCCATGCTTTCCATCATTAGTGTCAAGTCTGTGGGCGACGGTACAAACATTTCCCCATGGAGATCTTGATTCTTTGCACCAGCACTTTTTTTTGTCCTTCAGGGCACAGTGGAGGACAGCTGTAGCATGCACAGCTTTCTATGGAAATTTGTGAGGTCATAAGGAAAAGTGCAGAAATACGTGCAACGCTCTATCCCCCACGTTGCAGCAAAATATTGCTCCCCTGTGCCAAAGCACAGTCTCCCAGAGTGTCCATAAATCCACTCCTGCACTGGACTGACTAAAATGTTTTGAATAAATAATTTCTGGCTGCAAAGCAAAATCGTTCGGATTAATTTCCTTTGGTGTATTCCTTTAGTGTTCGCTGTCACTATCGGTATAGGTTGCATTGGTAAATGTGTTTCTGAAGCAGATCAGATGTACTCCAATTTTTTTTTCTGCTGGTTTAATTTCTTGAAAACATCAGTGCTCTCCACTTGCCATACACTTTTCCTGTAATTTCATTCTTATAAGATGTACTCCAATTTTTTTTTCTGCTGGTTTAATTTCTTGAAAACATCAGTGCTCTCCACTTGCCATACACTTTTCCTGTAATTTCATTCTTATAGGTTGCTGAAATCAAAAATAGTTTGTTATCCCGGTCCTGCTCTAATTACTTCCCAATTAAGTACTCGTAGAAGGACCAAGTTAAGCAATAAATTGGGTGACTGTGGAGCAGACATTTCCGGCTGGTAATGTAGAATATGTCTTGTGCATTTATCATTGACTTCCTTTAGTACCAAATAACAGCGCTTCGACTGCAGACTGGCATGAAACTGGCATGAAGGAAGTTTGATGTACCAGTTACCTTCTTACATATGGGCAAAAGTTCTGTGAGGAAAAACCTATACTATCGATGAGAGCATAACCCATTTCGGTTACTTGCAAGCCGCTGATATGTTAGCTAGGCTAACTCAGATTAGTTTATTGTTAATGCAGAAATTAGACTGTCTTACTTTAAGAGGGGTTTGTTTTTCGGTTCTCAATGAAGACTATAACCACACATCGGCAAGTTCATCTTTTCTGGTCTTTAAGCGGGAACACAATCTTTGAGAACAAAATAATCGCTAAAAAACTTATTTCTGGAAAAGTATATATGCAAGTAGTATGGATTATAAATACCCTTTCTGTTATTATGAAAGCCTAATTTGCTGTAGAAATACTGGAAACTAATAAGCCACGGCATCCTCAGAGACATGAACAAGAGCCGAAAATGTCCTAACTTGGTGTGCCTGCCAGTCCTATCTCGCTCAACCAAGCACTGCCACCACCAACGGCGGCAATGGCGGAGCAGTCGAAGTAAGGCTTGCTTCTAAGTGGGAGTCTGGCAGTGGCTTTCAAATTTCCCGCTCTCAAATTCAAGGCCGCAATTGGATGTGCTCTTGAGAATGCGGGGGATTGAGCGAGTGCTATTGGCTGCTCCGCGCGCTAATGTGGTAGCCTGTACCACCTGCCCCCATCATCTGCTTTTTTGGCTCTTTTATTTGTGCCTCATTTCATACTTCCCTTTCTCCCGCCGCACCCTACTCTGTTTTTCATATCTATCCTATCTGCCATCTTTATGATCTCACACCAAATTCCCGGTTTAGTTTCATGAAATATGTCTATCAGTGCGTGGTCAGTCATAATGTCTCAAGGTGCAACACACGTTTGGTACATGCAAGTGTTCTATGAAGGCCGTCCGCATGACCAAGCGCACCACCAATGACTGCACCGACACTTAGAAAGCAAAGGAAATTTAGAAAAAGTGCCTTGTCTTGCCCCGTGGCAATTATCCATGATTTATCATAATGAGTTTTACAACGCCGAAACATTTTGCAAATTCTCCCGGTCCGGGATAAAGGACGCATGTGACCAGGGTTCTTCCCATGGTCGACAGCACTGGCTTTGCCGCCCACCTCTCAGGCACCCACATTTTCAATTACCCGCCCACCATCACCCACCTCTCTGGTCTCAAGTTTGCGCTACTTGGGGACAACTTTCTGTAACAGTAATGTTTCAGATGCTACAGTGCTCGTCACTCGGGACGGCATCACGCTGTTCTAACATCTATTCATATTTTCTCTTTTGCGTCCACATGCATCCACCGCTCGTCGAATATGCTTAACCATTGTGTTTGAGGATGTTTGACCGCTCACTGTCTATGAAGTGAAGCATCTCCACACCGCAAATGGGCATCTGTAACGAGGCACCATTGCTATGGCATCGCACTGCAAAAAGGGCCACGGTGGTACTTGCGATTATGAAGAAATTTTTCAACATTCCTAAAAATGTGCACAAAACAAAGTAAATCCACAGACAATTGTTGTCGCATAACTTTCATCTCAAATGTATGCACAGACATATTGCAGGTGTTCATTGTAAAATTACTGTGATACAAATGATTTTTGACAGTTTTAATTCGATAATTCAGGCTTTCAGATAATTCAAACATTTTTCTTGAGGGCCAAATTACCAAGATTTCGCTGTATTAAAAAAAAAGAGCTACACAGCCATCTGCGCCGTCATTTTATTTTCCTCAAGTCACCCACTGTGTTGCCATTCAGTTCATACTGCCACCCTCCTCATTCCGTCAATTGTCAACCTCTTAAAATTTTTCTGGGGAGAAATCTGCATGAGACCCATTTTGACATGTCTTCCTGCAAATTGAGACCCATTCTACACAGCTCTATAAAACTTGCTAGTTAAAGAAATGGCAGCGCTATACACTGAAAATACCATAAAGATATCTGGCAAAACAAAACAAAAAAAAGCTCTCAACCTTCTAGAGCTGTTTTTTCAAAATCAGTTCTATAGTGCAGCTTTTATGCACCATTCAGCTGTCGAGGCGCGTTGCCGTTGGTGCCATTCCCGGTGGAACCGAACAGTCATGAGCCAAAAAGAATTTCTCTGAAGAGGAAAGACCGAAGATCGTGGCTATCATTTTCTTTCTCTTCTGAGAAATTCTCTTAGGCTCAGAAGAAAAACAGAGTGCTTTGTAAGTGCACATACACACAAGCATCTCTCAAATACTGTGCCTCAGTATATCGCAAAACTTGTGCTCAAATTTTGCATTACAGAGTATTGCAACCGTTCTTATATTTATATTTTTGCACCTAGTGAGCTGCTTAGTCCAGCTGCATCTCAGGAGCCACTTATCAGATTTTCATGACGTTTCTTCTATTCCATACCTAAATAAATTTACAATCCCATTTTCTCAGGAACTGTGTCTGGAATCAACAATAGACAATTAAAATTTGGTTCATGCAGACCTAATCAATGACACAAAATTTGGGACAGTGCTAAAATTTTTAAGCAAGGAAATTAGAAAAATGGGCTTTGTCTTGCCCTGAGGTACTAATTATCCATAGGGTCGCACAGACTATACATGCTGGTTGTCACCACTACCCAGTGACTATAATCATTCACTGGGTTCAAGACAACACAAATTTGAATACCATAGCAGCAGACGTGCTTCCTCATGCAGCAGATGTGACAACCTTCTCATGATTCCTTGCCACCGGATCCACTTCTGACCCATTTGACAGCATCAGCGTCTCTCAGGCAGCGTACACGTGCTCTAATTCCCCCGTGTACGTACCCCTTTTCCCCCAATCTAACAAGGGTGGAGGAGGTATCTCTGAGACGGCTGAGAGTCGGAGTGGCCCTTACACCCGCCGTTTGACACCTGTGGCAAAGTCCTACTATTCCAGTTCCCGACAAATGGCCACACTGCGAAGAACCCGCTTGCGACACCACTGTGCGGCATCTAATATGGACATGCCCAGGAACTTCGCATATACGCAAGACCATTTTACAAAAAGCTGGACTTTCACCGACTGACTCTCATTTCCACTTATGGGTAACAAACAACATTTATGCACGCAGTTTATGTGACTTCTTGCACATGGCTGCAATCCACACATTTCTGTGACTCTACCACCACCTTTTATGCTGTGTGGCAAACTCCAGCGCCATAAATAAATAAATACTAATTATCCAGAAATGGACACATTGAATTCCACAATGCCAGCACATTTTGCAAATTTCGCAAATTCTTCAGGCCTGTCCTACAGCACTTACATAAGCCATATTGATATACTCCTCAAACCTGAGAACCAGTGAGCACAGCTCCAAAAAACTTGGTAGTTATTCAAATGTTTGTGCTATGAGCCTACCCTGAAAATTGCATTCAAATATCTTGCGCTCAACCCCGTTTAATCTGAGGCCTTTATTTCCCATCATGCAAAAGCCAGAAATGCATAATCCGCAGCTGCACAGCAACAAAAAATAAATGACGACACACAAAGCAAGCCAGTCATTCACAACGCATCCACACCAATTTACAGCCAAGGCTACCACCACTTCGGCATGTCATTAGGGTGAGTTCAGATAAGAACAGTGATCGACTATATTTTGTTTTCAGTGAAATTTTTAAACGTGATGGGCAAATGAGTCTAAACAAAGAAATCAATCAGTTTTTATGAGGCAGAAACAATTGCACATCAATGTAGGTGGAAAGCTTCTTTTTACCATTTTGTAAAGATGCAGGTGTCAAGCCCTACTACCCAAATTTTTGCCGCACATTTTTCTATACAACTTGTACTCTTACAAATGTTATGAAATTTTTTTTTGTTCCTGATCTTTAAAGAAAGAATTGCGAACTTTGTTCTAGGTGCTACGAGCTGCAGAAACACCAGTTTTCAGCCTTACAAGCTGGCACGATGCACTTTGCACAGATTAATGAGTAAATACTGATGTGCACAAAATTTTAGTGCTTCCCGAAATGGCAAAAACATTTTGAACTTCTTGTGACAAACCCCCCCCTTCTTTTTTTGAGAAAAGAAAGCCATATCTTAGAAATCTAAGGTGCCTTCTTTTGAGCTGACATATCTGCCGCAACATAAAAATTTTGTTGAAAACAAAAGATGGTTGTCATGCAACCTTGATTCGGTTCTTGTCTGAACATCGCTATATATATACTCACCTCCATGTGGAACCAGTTTTCCCTACTCTCTCCCTACTTTTGGTTCTATAGGGTTTAATGTCCCAGTGACTCAAGCTATAAGGGATGCCACCATGGTAGACCCCGGAAATTTTGACCACCTGTTCTTTAACGTGCGCTAATCGTGGGGTGAAAGCAGGCTTGAGCAGCTTTGAAGAAATCAAATGAGTTTTCAAGCATGTTTATAAGTTCAAACACCTGAAGTAATTGCATTTTTCTTTTTTATTTTTTTATTTATAATACCCTCAGGGTACAGTTGTACGTTACAGAGGGGAGGGGCGCATACAGGATATATATATAAAACAGAAGGTTAACAAAAGCGTACAAATCTGAAAAACAAAGCAAAATAAAAAAGAACAAGGTACATGTGCAATTTAGGAAATTTAGGAAAACGGCATAGGTGTTAAAAACAACAATATAAAAATATAATAAGCAACAGTATACAATGATGTTATGCAAATAACCATACAGTAAGTTTTAAAACTAGGACATGCAAAAAAGCATACTTTTGGATCTTTACATATTCAACAATTACCGTATTTACTCGCATAATAGGCGCACTCGCATAATAGACACACCCCAGTTTGGGTGCGAAATATCAATTTTTTTTATTTCCGTGCATAATAGGTGCACCTCGAACTTGGCACTGAGATCAATGCCGTATTTACACAATTGAAAGCCGACGCGCCTGCCTCAAACTAACGTGAAAAAAAAACAAAACAAAAAAAAAACGCACTTAAATTCCACAACGCGCGATGCCGCATATGAAACCTACTGTGAATGAGCCCGAAGTTTAGGCAAGGAACACTCATGACGATGACGGTAAAGTACGACAGCTTGGAGGAAGGAAACAAAGTTTTTTGCTTGCTCCATGCACGACAGTATCGGTTGTGACGGCCAAGTACAAAAACACGCGGACCGTCAAAAAAAAAAATCAACGGCTGAAAAGAGTTATTCCGTCAACTAGCGATACCCCCCTAACTGCCGCACGGAGAATGTATGCTTTACGCTACCTTCTCTGTGGGAGCTCTGAAAGCTGGGAGACTCGGGGAAATGAATTCCAGGAGAGGAGGAGGAGGAGAAGTGTCTTGTCCATTTGTTTTTCTCTGGGAAAATCGGACGCAATGCCATGGCAATGCTACGAGTGACGTTGGTCAGGGGCGACATGACACAAGCGGCAGTGTCATCGCCATCGATGCGCATTTTAGGCAAGGTGCTAGGCGGCGCAAGCTGCCATCTGACACAAAGGGTAGATCAATTACCATCTATCCATTCTTCTAAGGGGCCTCGTTTCGCCATTTTGCAAGCAGCGTGCGGTTAGGTTTGTCGTGTGTGCTACAATGGGTAAGTATGGGAGCTACACAGCTGGATTCAAACTGAAAGCTGCGCAGTACGCAGTGGAACACGGAAACCGTGCTGCAAGCAGACATTTCAGTGTCGGAGAAACCAGCGTTCGCTACTGGAGAAGTCAGCAGGAAAAACTTCAAGCCACCAAGTCACAACAGGCCTTCCGCGGTGCGAAGTCCGGAAAGTATCCACAAGTGGAGGAGGAATTGGTTCAGCACATACGACGCCTCCGACAAGACTGTTGTGCAGTGTCCCTCGAAATAGTGCAGACGGAGGCACGTAGAATTGCCCGAGTGCAGGGCATCGAAGCTAAAGACTTTAACGCAAGTTCTGGGTGGACAACGCGCTTCATGCGATGCCATGGGCTAACCCTGAGGAGGCGGACAACGTTGTGCCAGCGTTTGCCTTCGGCATACGAGGACAAGGTGGTGGATTTTCACCGTTTTGTGATCCGGCTTCGACAGCAAAAAAACTTTATTTTGTCGCAGATTGGGAATACAGATCAGACGCCCCTTTGTTTTGACATGCCAAGAAACACCACAGTGGAGGACAAAGGTGCACGAAGTGTGCTCATTAGAACATCTGGCGCGGAGAAGGAAAGATGTACTGTTATGCTAGCGGTGACAGCAGATGGGCACAAACTACCGCCATACGTCATTTTTAAAAGGAAGACGCTTCCTAAGGGAACTCTCCGTCGAGATATACACATTAGGGTCCAGGAGAAAGGCTGGATGAATGAAAATTTGATGCTGGACTGGATAAAGACAGTCTGGGGCCGGCGGCCAGGTGGCCTGTTGTATCCGGCCATGCTTGTTCTGGACAGTTTTCGCGGACACCTCATGGAAAGTGTTAAAGCGAAGCTGAAAGAGCTGCGCACGGATATTGTCGTGATTCCTGGAGGCCTCACATCTGTACTGCAGCCTTTGAACGTGTCCTTAAATAAGCCTTTTAAGGACAATGTTCGAAGGCTGTACACTAACTGGATGGCTGGAGGGCAGCGTCAGCTAACTCCAGGTGGCAAAATTAAGAGGCCGCCTGTGGAAATATTGTGCGATTGGATAGTGGAAGCCTGGAGAGAGATCTCTGATGATGTCATCAGAAAAAGCTTTAAGAAGACAGGGATCTCCAACGCACTAGATGCGAGCGAAGATGAGATGCTGTGGAACTCGGACAAAGGATCGGAATCCGAATCTGTATGAGTAGAGCATCAGTGCATGTATGAAAACAAATTTTTCGTGTGTGTGCACTCGACGTCTCTCGTCTATTCATTGAAATGTAAGTAGCTTTCTTTTTCATTTTTATGCCAGGTTTATCGGCATTTATGTGAGAGTAGCCATGTTCTTTATATATGTTAAATTTAAAGCACGAGAATGCGAGTCGAAAAATGTGCGGAAATTTTACCCCGCGTAACAGGCGCACCCCTAACTTTAAGCCGAATTTTCTGAAAAAAAAAGTGCGCCTATTATGCGAGCATATACGGTAATGCTCTGCTGACTAAGCATGCACCTCTGAAAAGACAAACAGCCAAACATGTACAGATGTTTAAAATAACACAGGTAACTTGAGCAACAATTTGGAACAGACTAGCAGCAAATCGAATACTTGATCCTTCACTTTGTATCTGAACATCAGGCTATCTAAAAGCCTTCGCCCATTTTTACTGAAATCTACTGGCCATAGGGTTTTCTTGGCAGGAAATACTGGAGTGGGTTGCCAATACCTTCTCCAGTGAATCACATTTTGTCAGAACTCTCTGCCGTGACCTGTCTATCTTGGGTGGCCCTACACAGCAGAGCTCACGACTTCATCGAGTTTCGCAAGCCCCTCCGCCACGACAAGGCAGTGATCCATGATGCTTAGTGCATCATGAGGAAGGCCGGTCTGGACGAGTCTATCTGAAGTGAAGATTGCTGGAAAACGTATTAACAACCTTAGATATGTGGATGATACCACTTTAACGGCAGAAAGTGAAGTGGAACTCAAGAGACTTCTAATGCGCGTACAAGAAGAGAGTGAGAAGTTTGGGCTTAAACTGAACATTAAAAAGACAAAGATCATGGCGTCTTGCTCTATCAAGTCCTGGAGCATCAAGGGACAAGAAGTGGAAGCTGTGACAGATTTTCTCATTTTGGGCTCCAAGGTTACCCCAGAGGGAGACTGCAGCCATGAAATTAGGAGACGCCTGCTTCTGGGAAAGAGAGCCATGGTTAGCCTTGACCGCTTAGTAAAGAGCAGAGACATTACACTGCCATCCAAAATCCGTATAACTCGTGCTATGGTCTTTCCAGTTGTGATGTATGGATGCGAGAGTTGGACTGTGAAGAAGGCTGACCGCCAAAGAATTGACGCGTTTGAATTGTGGTGCTGGCGGAGACTCTTGAGAGTTCCTTGGACTGCCAGAAGATCAAATCAGTCAATATTGTCGACCATAAACCCTGATTGCTCATTGGAAGGTCAAATTCTAAAGTTAAAGCTCAGCTACTTCAGTCATCTGATGAGAAGAGAGGAGTCGCTGGAGAAAGATTTGATGTTGGGAAAGGTTGAGGGTCACCGGAGAAGGGGTAGGCAGCGAACGCGATGGTTAGATGGCATCCTCGAGGTGCTGCAGATGAAGTTATGTGATGTTAGGAAGGTATAGAGACCGGAAAGTGGGGTGTTATATGGTCCATAGCATCACGAAGAATTGGACACGACCGGCCTGACTGAACTGGAGAGGCGTTGCGGCCTGTGGGTGTGTGCAGTGCGCAAGTGTCTGTGGGTGGTGCAATTATTCAGCGCCAAATTCGTCATCTTACCCCACTCTACGCATGACATCATTTTAGGAATGGGCTTTTTGAAGTTTCGTGGCACTACAGTCGATTGCCGCGATTGACACCCTTGAACACCAACTTTTTTATTTCTTAAAATACTTGAATGAAATTTTCAGGGTAGACTCATAGTACAAACATTTGAAGAAATACCCAGTTTCATGGAGCTGAGCTGGGCTCATTGGTTTTCAAGTTAGGGGAGTACATCAAGATAGTTTGCATAGGTCCCTTAGGGCAGGCCTGGAGAATTTGCAAAACGTGCTGGCACTGTGTAATTCATTATGGTCATTCCTGGATAGTTACCCCAGGGTAACACAATTCTCTTTTTCCAAATTCCTGTGCTGCAAAATTGTAGCACAGCCCCAAAATCAGTGTTATTAATCAAACCTGCATTACCAAATTTTAATTGCTTGTCATTAATTCCAGGCACAATGTCTTGAAAAAATGAAATTTGCTTGCCCTCAGAAATTCATTGAGGTATGGAATAAAATAAACCTCATAAAAATCTGATGAGCGGTTCCCAAGATACGGCTGTCCTATGCAGCCACACTAGGCAGAAAAGTGATTCTGAGAAAACGGCCCAAGAAGGTTGAGAAAGGGCTAATTTTCTTGTTTGTCAAGTATCGCAATGAAAGTTTTAGGGCAGGCGCATAACATTAACATTTGAATAACTAACAAGTTTCATAAAGCTGTGCACGCTGGTTCTTAAGTTACAGGAGTATACCATATGGGTCCAGGTCCGTAGAATTCGCGGAATATGTTGGCATTGTGAAATTCACTGTGGCAATTTTTGGATAGGTATTGCGGGGCAAGACAAGGGGCTTTTTTTAATTTCCTTTTTTTCTAAGTTCCACTGTAACAAATGCTAGGACGCTGCAGGTACGGTGGCTAGAATGGGTACTGCAGGTGTCGATGCAGCGGCGCGTCTCACCACGAGGACGACCTTTGCTTCCGTGCACTGAACGCGTGTCGCATCTCGAGGCATCGCGAGCGACCATGCAACATTTACCACGTTGCACGCAACCTTCCAGAGGGCACGTCGAGAGATCGTAAATATGACGGTTGCAAAAGTGGCAAAAGGGAAACAGAACGCACGAAGTACAAAGTAGAGTTCATAGCCACCATGAAAGAAAAAATTTAAATTCTGTAAGGACTTTCAAGGCCCTAACAAAAAATTTTCATGGACTTGAATGAATACTTTCTGAGATCATAAAAAAAGACCACAACATGCTTTACAGCAATGAAACACAATAGCACAACAACATTTAACTAGCTTCTTTTCTCAGACATATTGCACACACACACAAAAAGGCCCATTCTCGAACAGTGGACTCGTTATTAAGTTCCTGAAGCTTTCCCTTCAACTTGCGTACGAGTGCGTAACAGCTTCAAAAAATGTGCTATGAGTAAAAGCTTGATCGTTCCGAGGATGACTACATCTTTGAGAGTGGCGATGAAGCCTCGAATGGTAGCAGTGAGAGCAGCAAAGATTGAGAACCGGATAACCAGTGACGTGGCGGTTGTTTGAATAAATGTTCTGACAATGAAATGATCACCGAGCATGCAGTTGTGTCTTTCTAGTGTTCTTTTTTTAGATAAATGTGCAGATTACATGCGACGACTTTTTTTTTTTGGGGGGGGGGGGGATTCAAAGTTAGGGGTGCGGGTTATATGCAGGGCCGCGTTATAGACAAACGTGTTTACAAACAAAGGGGGCGCTCGCGGCGCCGCAGCAGACTGGGGTGAAAAATAGGATTAGCGCCCATAGGAATACATGGAACCGAAAGATTTCTAAGCAGTTTTTCGATTTCACGGAAAACCTATGATGCCCTTATTCGGTGCAGAGTAACCGTGAACATCCTAGCACAGATTGTGAAAGTTTGAAATTTCATTACGGAGGCGAAGTATTTTTAAAATGTCGCGAAATGTACGGGGATGTGAGTTGGGAGGGCGACCCATAAAAACACAAGTAAACACAACTTACCGTATAATTTTTCTCGTTTCGCAGGGCACGAGAATTATGGTGGCCAGTCGTTAAACATTGGCCAGTGCTTTGAAGAAGTATGCTGCGTCATTGCTGAGGCGGTCTACTTTTAAAACTCCCGGAATAATCTATGTTATGAATCCGGACACCCTCAAAATGCTCATTAGTTTTGTTTACAGTCTGATATGCTGCCGCATGGGGTAAATAAGCTTGATAATACTGTCGCTGAAGTGATAAATCCTTGACAGAATAACATTTACAAAGCAGTTGTCAAACGCCATATGACAATACGGACCGAGCGAGATTCGCGCATTGCAGCATATGACAGCGCAGTTGGCGATACCCACCGCGGCCGCCTCCAGCTCCGGAGCGTCTGCTAGCGACAGCGCCGGTGGTGCACAGTCGTCTGCAACTGTGCACGGTCAGTTTATCATACTGTGAATGGTCCCTTAAGTCGTCAGACTTGCAGTAATTGCAAGGGAATTTAGTGTCATACAACATGATGTCGGGGCGCGGTATCAGGCATCCACAAAATATGTGAAGGGCTCAACGTTGCTGAACCGAGGAAAATGTCGCGGTAAGTTGTATTTACGTGTGTTTTCATGTGTCGCCCTCCCAACTTGCTTACTCATACGTTTCGCGGTGTTTTAAAGATACCTCACCTCGGTAATAAGATTTCGTACTTTCAAGATCTGTTCTAGGATGTTCATGATTGCTAATGTGCACAGACGAGATACTGAGTGTCGGGAGAATAGCTGAGTCGAAAAATGTGTGTGCTGCCTCCACACTGCGGCAGAGAAGAGGCACTGATTCAGGAATGCAGTTAAGAAGAGCACAACTCATTAGTGCAACCATTCGATACACTGTTGATGTCACCAAAAACAACCAAACTCTACAGATGCCAATTTCACACAAATGAAAATGGCAAAAACTGTACATGTGGAAGATACAAATATAACAAAAAAAAAATCTCATTCATAGCAATTTCCATACAGTTATAAAAGACATTAAAACAAGGGCATTGTGATCCACTCAGGATTTGAACCACTTTTTTTAAAAAACAAATGATGTTTCAAATCCTCCATGCTCACATGCAGGCCTCCTCTAAGAGACCATGAAAAGGCAATGACTAAAACTAGAAAATGTGCTCAAACAACTGGCATCCCATCTGTTGTCATCAGAATGAGAAAATAACTTGGAACGCGCATAAAAAATAATGCTCCTCCACTCCCACCTCAACTCCCCACATGTTGATGCAGAAGAAAAACAGAGAAAGCAGGTCGTGACAAACGACGCCCTCAAACAGCAAGAGTCACTTGGGGGCACCTAATTATGAGATGCAGGCAGGAAGCCAAGCTGAGGTCAGTAACTAAATGTAGTGCCATCTCTCTCCTCCTCCTACGCCGTTGCTCCTCCTCTCGCGTTTCGATCGCGGCTCCACCTAAGCGGTGCACGGCTAGCGCATGCTCTCTGGAGCAGGTGCCGGGTCTCACCAGAGCATTTCAGCTTGAATTTTGTCACAATGTGCTCACATTAAAATATTGCTCGCTGCTAAAACATCAATACAAAATGTCCACAGGGGCTTTCCACTAAAATAACTTCGGCTGTCAGTGTCTTACACCACACATACGCAATTTTGGCATCGGCGCAACTCACCTTCACCTCTGTGCATTCATCGTCCATCATTCACTGGCCAAACTGAGCAGCATGCTTTAAAAAAAATTGCAACTAGGTGGCTGAAGAGAACAATTTAGCAAAAGTCTGCTTATGGTTTCTTTGCAGCTTTCACTAGCTTGCGAGCTGACGATAAACTTGAGAAGCATGGCAGCTGTTGCCTTCATTGTGTTTTCAACTTAAGCTGCAGATCTATCAGCGCTTGCATGCATGGTGTGCGAAATCGAGACAAATCAAAAGCAAAGCACGAAATTTGTGGCTTTATCTGGTTGCTTAAAAACCATCATTGTTTTGTTAAATGCAGCGACACTCTCAAAACATGCAGTTAGCTTATATTCAGAACGAAGACAATGCCTCAGAAAGCATGGCTGAGTAGCTAAATGCCAAGGACTTTATTCCATAGTACTTAATCGAACTCCAATGCAAAAAGTGTAAAAACATTTGACTCACAGGGATGTGGCAAAGCGAAAAAAATGAATGAATTCA
The DNA here is from genome assembly GCF_055883805.1 of Amblyomma maculatum. NCBI lineage: Eukaryota > Metazoa > Arthropoda > Arachnida > Ixodida > Ixodidae > Amblyomma > Amblyomma maculatum. The sequence continues at coordinate 8,931,316 of NC_139350.1, forward strand.
TACAGAGTGTATGGCAGCATACTAGGTTAGAACAGAGCCGGAACCATGGTGATGAGTTCAAGTCCGCCCAGACGATTTGGTGCCGCAAAACCTTCCTCTGCGCCATATCTCGGTTCGTGGACGGTGTTATCAACAACCGCTTGCCATCATGCCCACGTGTCCTGCACCCAAAAGTACTGCAATAAGTCATTTCGAACGAAGCAACTTAAAAAAAAAAAACACCTAAAGAGGCGTGAGCCCTAGCCAGACTTCATGATATACGTCGCACGCGTTGTTTTACACCGCGAGAAAGGAGGCAGCGAACGCAACAAGCAAAAAAGAAGCGTGCGGAAACGCGTGACAGCGCTCAACCAATGGGAGGGTCGAACGCCGAAGGAAAGCGCAGGAGAAGAGGAGGGTGGCAATCTTCAAACGTTGGCGCTACATTTAGTTTATTGAGAGGCTTTACTGTGGGCAGGGACAGGTTGGAAAGTGCAGTGAGGTGCCACCCTCGTCTATTGAGAGCAAATGCAAGGAGCAAATTTTGAAAACTATTTCTGAATTCACCGTGCCTGCACAGCTTTCCAACTTGAATCAAATACTCATAAAAACCATGTTTGCATATATGTTGCTTTAGACTATGCCCACAAACATATTTTTAGGGCCCTTCGAAAGTTCAATGAAACATTTTGCAAAGCATTCATCCTTAACTTTGCTGAGCGCCTATAAAACTCAGGTGTGCAGTAGAAACCGTGCAGCCAGTATAAACATTATGTGTCAAACATTTCCACCAATCAGATTCTATTTTGCTTAAAAGACAAACACCAATTTTGATGTCACGATGCTCTTTAGTCTCACGAAGCAGCTTCATCTCAGATTTTCACAAACGCAATGCCCTCTGTAACTGCAGGAAAACTCATGAACGTGAAACTCAGCATTTCAAGGTGCATGCAGCTGGAAAGAAGAGACAAAATACCATTCACAGCCTCACCTGGGATGCAACGCACTTCCCCACCAGATCCCAGGACACGGCTTTAACCAGTCTGGTGTGGCCTTTCAGGACTGCCAGGGTTTCTGCTAGTGACCACAGTGAACAGGTGACATTAAATCCTGCTGTTTGAAAAACTAAAACATGGAGAACCTCCTGTGCATAAAAATAATGTTCGAAATTAATTTTTATGTTCATTTGCATCCTGATCCAAACGCCTCGATGGATCAACAGACTTGTGTAAACATCATTAACCAGAGCAAAAAATTTCAAGGTTCACTGGAAATGCTTGCAGCTCAAGGAGCTCAGTAGATCTTAAAGTCTTTGAATTAAAATAACTTCTGTAGCCTCACAAGCAAAGCCACTGTAGAAGAATTATGAGAAGCGGCCATAGTTACGCCACACAACAGCACTCACAATGGCATACACACAGCACTATCGAGGAAAGAAGAAAAATATGTAACATGCTTATGCGTGAGAAAGCGCACCCTCGAAAAATGGCTGTTATGCACTGCTGTAGAGCACTGCGGGAAAGCAGTCTTGCGGGGCTCCATCACACCCCTCTGCTGGTGGAGGCCTGACATGGTCAGACATCAGCACTGCTTGTGCAACACATGCAGCACACTGCCTTCCACATGCTACAGAACACGTAAATAAAAAGAGCATCCACTCCTTTGCTTGAGGCCCAAAAATCCAGTTCAACATTTTAAATTCCACTGGAACAGTGTTGCACCATGCGTTATTGCGGCACAGAGATGGACACATACTGGTGTAATATGCACCGCCCACATCCAAAGGAATGCCTGTTTGTAGAATGGGTCATACAGCTGTGCTGCAGATGGAGTAAGATAAGAGACAGATGGCTGCCCTACTAGACACATTCAAGACAGTCAAGAGCAGGATGCAAAGATAAAAATAGAAATCAAGCTCCCAAGAAATGTTGCTAGTGAGAAGGAAGCGACTGCTTTGTGTTTTAAAGAAAAAGCTCAGTATGCACTATTAAAAGAGTAACAAACAAAAATTGATATTTTTTCAGCATCTGTACAAATTTTCATATATTTTGTTTTCCCAATTTTCCACTCCCCCCAACAGTTTACACTGCTTTTGAATGAGATAAACATTCGGCAAAATTAGAACCCTTTTATAGTAAAGTCACTGGGACCAGAAAAAAGCTTTACTATATCAGGGTCTTTACTATATCAGTTGTTGGTGATGACGTGGTCCCGAAGTTGCTGTCTCATAATTAAATGCTTAATTACAGAGCACAGCTTATCACATTATGAAAAAAAAACATTCTAAAATACCTTCCATCTCTTATCGTCTGTTCGTGACACTTTTTCAGTTATATAATTTTGTTTACATCTCGTGGAAGTACCTCTTACGCATGAGGGCAACGAATACAACAGAGTTTGATTTCATGCGATAAATAAAGACTTGCGTGAATTCGGCATCATCTTCTGCTTTTTCAAAAGGCAGTAGATGAGAAATGCACACGGCAGTCAAGCGCTGCACTACTGAAGATGCATATGGTGCAACTCCAGTTCTTGCCACCATTGTCTCGTGCTGTACTGCACTGCAAATGTTTAGGCGTTTCTTCCCTTCCCTCTTTTTCACTGCACCCTTACTCATTTTTACTTTCTGAATGGTCCGCGCTGCCTTCTTTCCATGTTTGTAGATGGCTTACTTTTTTCCCTACGCACTGCATGCTTTCTCTCGCAACTCCAAGGACTACGCGAAGTTGGCTTCTCTTTCTGCAAAGCCTAGTGGTAAAGCCATTTGCAAAAACATTCGGCGCTTCTTTTTTCCGGAAAAAAAAAAAAAAAAACATTTCTCTCGCGATCCTATTTAGCGCATGTGTGGCAATGTCATTTCACAGGAAATCGTCGCCACGGCCAGATGCACTTTACTATAACCGTTTTTTGCCAAAAATGTTTTTATAATACAGGGGGAAAAATGTAGAGTCGTCTATGGAAGATGGACTAGGACTTGAGTTTCACTTTACTATGTCCGAGTTTTACAATATCCAAATTACTATGGCAGCTTGTAAACACAGCACTGTATGTATCACCTGAAGCACGTCACAATGATGGGCGGCCTTTTAAACCTATCATTTCTGTAAGAATTACTTATTGCAAACAACTAGTTGAAGCTGCAGAGCCACACATACAGTCGAACCCAGATATATTGAGCTCGAAGCAGATCACGAAATAGTTCAATATATCTATAATTCGATATACAAAAACTTTGCAATAATAAAAAATTCTACCATATATTTGTCGCGTAATCAACCCAATCGCATAATGAAACTATCCTCCACTTTTCAACAAGGTATGTTGCTGGGTGAGTCGGTTATTCACTGTCAGAGAAAGAACGCTAGCAGACGACGGACAAGAAAGACGAAGACACACACATTCGCTTGCTAACAACTTTATTTTGGAAGACAGCCGATCTGCGCCTTATATACAAAGACTAAAAGTGCGCATGACCCCGGTTATCAGAGCTCGAACCGCAGCAAGAATTCAAGGAATGGCATGTGACACAATTAACGCTGTGTCACGGAATGTTTGGGGCGGGGCAGATGCAAAGAAACAGAACTGGGGCACACATGAAGCCCAGATAAAACAATATTGAGGAGAGCCCCAACAAATAACATGGCTAAAAGTGAAAATGAATGCACAAAAGCAATAACAAAAACAACAAATTAGTGCGGGCATAAGCTCAAGTCTAAAAGGCAAGGCTGTAAAAGTCAGCGAAGGAAAAAGTGCTAAAATAGGACAAAGTATGCAAAACATGAACAACAATTAAAAGACGCTGAATGAAAACACTGAAATCTTATCAGACAAAACCGAAAAGGCAAGTAAAAGGACACTGACAAAAGAGATCATATGCCTAAGAAACTGAAAAACAGGGCGGGCTAAAGAAACAAACCACAGATGCACGAAACCTAATGGCAATAAAAATAGGTGTTGCAAAGACAGTATAGCTCAACGTTATTGTTAGTCGAGCTGGTAGGCTAGACGATCAACGATGAGGGCGTCTACAAGTCTTAAAGTGTCCTTGCGATGAATGAGATGAGTGATCTGGTTGATTTGGCGCTGCAGGAGGTGTATGGTGTGGGTGGCTCTAGTGTCCTGTTGAATGTGGAGACCCAGCAGTCGGAGTTGTGGTACTTTGAGAATCAGAGCGTTGTCAAGAGTATGGCGATGGTTGGGGCACGTGGGGAAGGCTTGACTAGAAGCTCATGTTTCTGCGGTGCACACGCAAGACCCTGTGTATATGTGTGGATGGCATTCGTAGTGAGTTGTAAAGTATGTTCAACTTGGCCAGGGCAACCCTTAGTAGTCCATAGTGTGATATATTGCGTGCTGAAGATCGGGTATAGTTTCGAGTATCCGGGCTAAGGAAGTTAGGGCAATGTTTAAGAGGATGGATGAGAGGACTGAACCATGCAGTGTGCCTCGGTTGAATAAATGGATGATTGGGGAGGTGTAGGAGCCGAGTGTGATATGGGCCGAAGAACGGAAATCTGAGCTAGTGAGCTCCATAGTAAATCATTACCCAGCTAACGGAAAAAGCAATCTATGATGCACGAAGACCGATAATGCTCTTTTACACTTGCGGATTGCCTGGGTATGTGATGCACTTTTGGCGGTGCCGTTTCCCAGTATCAGTATACATCTGCCAGAACTTCCAGGTACATACATCCAACGAACCAGTACACCGCGCCTATCAGCCGCCATAAAGTTTTGCTTTCTTCAGGTCATTCAGCCTTTCCGGTAGAAGTGTGAGTGCATGAATGTGTAATCAAGGTCCTACCGGTGAATCAGCAACAGCAAGTGAGAGCATATTTCGTTGCTTAAACACATAAGAGCACACATGAAATAAAGTACAAAAGCGAATGAGTTCAGAAATGATTGATTACGTGCATGAAAGGTTTTCAGCGTTATCAGTACGTCAGAAAAGAAAATTATAATATTGCCTTACGTACTTCACTGCGTCGATATGTGCAGAACTAAAACAGTGGGTACGGCCTGAGTGAAAAGGTTTTGCTGCTGTGGCTCGGAATTCTAAATTCATGGATCACTTCCAGTGCCATGGAGGACTCCTTATTGGTGAGATGAAACTTGCCGAGAACCGTCAGTTTTCGTCGAGCGGAAAAATTGAAGCGTTTGTTGATGTAAGAAAATTCACTCCAGAATGGTCAACGCTCGCTAAGCGGTGATCATGGCCTCGTTCTCTTGTTCCGATCATTCAAAAGGAAGTGGCAGCAGATCATTGGTTTATTTGCCTCCCACAGCAATGTAAAGGTGGATACCTAGCCAAAATAGTCGCTGAAGCCATGATAATGTTTGAAAATGCCGGTCTGCATGTTGACTTCTTAACGCGCGATGGAGCTACATAGAATAGGAGCATGTGGGGCTTATTTGGCATATATGGAAGGTTAGAAAGGGTTGCTTGCAGGACACAGGTCCTTACTGAACCCGGTCGTTTCTTCTACTTTATATCAGATTTTCCCCATTTGATAAATACGTGAGGAACACGTTTGTTCAGACAGGAATGAAAGCCTCAAAAGGACATGGTACTGTCGATCACATCAATATTGCTTGAACGTGTGATGAAATGCCTGATGCCACTCTAAAGGCAACGCGCCACATAAGCATGTCAGTTGTTTGTCCTTCTGGCTTTGGAAAAGGAAGAGTGAACTATGCATTTTGGCGTCTTAGTGACGAGATGTTTAGAGGTCTTTTCCCCTACCAAGTCAAATCGAGACACAGCTGGGGTGTGCCGCGGCGACAGTTAGATTTGTAGAAACGATGAGATGTTTGATTAAAGCAATGACATCGTGGTGCATCTCAGATGCCCTGAGACCTTGACGGCACCAGGAAGAAGTCATTCAAAGTTTCTTGTGCTATAGCACAGCTGAAGGTCTTCGCGTGACGCGTGACTATTACAAGCACACTACGTCTTCTCCAGTACTTGGCAGCCGTGGTGGGGTTCCGTTCTCTCACGACAAGACATTCTTACCACGACCCATCGAAAGACATTTTGGCATCGTTCAAAAAAAGTCTGGTTGCAACGATGACCCCACTGCCAGCCAATATTTGATATCTGTGAGCACGCTAGGCTTTCAAAACATGGCAAGATCATCAACAAAATTCAATGTCTCTTCGGGACATAGAAGGAGCCATCCTGATGATTCTAGTGTGAACGAAACGAGTTCTCAGATGAGAATTGATGAGTTTTTGGATGTTGGGAACTTTACAGAAGAATATGAAGTCCTCTGTGTTTGTGACCATGATCATCCTGCAATGTGTGTTCAAGCAGGTGATTGCAGGCTGTTTTTTACGTGGGCGGTTATGTCGCGCAGAAAAGCAATGCGACAGCAAAGTGAGCTGAGTGCTGCCAGGAGCTTGTCGAAAACAAGCATCGTAGTCCCCCAGCTGAGGCACCCCTGACCGCAGCTGTTTACAGATGAGAACTTTTATATCCATCTGAGCAGCTGAATGCACTAGTGATGTCACTAGAAAATACATTCACCCACTGCTTCAGTGTGAAGCAAGTAAGAAGCGACAGCCTTATGGATTTGTAAGCTGGGGAAACGATACCAAAGTTGAAATTTGTAGGCTGCCCAGAACACACAATAGCACTCAAAAACAGAATCATAAAGTTTTGCGCGCTCACAAGGTTTCATTTCAACGTGAAATCTCAGAACGCAAAACGGGACGAAACGTAGGAGCGAATGATGCTCTGAAATATGCCTTCCAGGCTTTCCAGTTTTGAATGAGCAACTTTTATACTTTCACTTATTATATTTATGTGTAGTATGATGCTATGATACATCATGAGTCTGACCATGGTTTAAGCTTTTCATTTTTCAATGAGTCACTTCTATATATTTATTTATGTACGTATGTTTCTGTTATACGTGATGTTCCTCTCTACAGTCTAAGCTTTCCATTTTCCCAGAGTCACTTTTATATATCTACTTATGTGCAGTATGTATCTGGGATACATGATGTTCCTGAACATGGTCTAAGCCTTCCATTTTGCAATGAGTCACTGTAATATGTTTAGTTATGTGCAGTATGTCTCGGTGATATATGATATTCTTGACCAGTCTCCAAGATTTCCATTTTTCAATGTCATTTTTATAGATTCATTTATGTGCAGTATAAAGTCACTGCACGTAGTGTTCAGTAAAGGTCATATTCAGTTCCTGAACGTAGAGTTCAATAAAGGTCATATTCACATAATGGTTTGCTTGCTGAGGTTCATGACTGCTTATTTCTGTGGCGCTCCTTCTGTTGTGTTGAGCGTCGCGAAGTCGTGTGAAACTCGTAAGATTACCCTCTAGCGAGCGCTTTCGCGAGCTAAAAGCGAAGGCAGACTGATGGTCAATGTAGGCACACATGTCATCACGTCGGTTTCAAACTAACCTGTGGAGATGCACCAAGCGTGAATGCAAAAATCCAGCTTTCTGCAAGATAGGCGGCGCCGGCGCAGCCAGCCTTCCCAGCGCGCTCGACGCATCCCACTACGGAGAGCAGCGCCACATACGCAAGGCATGAAATGTAGGCGTGGCGCTCGCCTCCCGGTCGCGTCACCTAAACTCCTCAAACCACCATAGTACAGCTGTTTGGATCATGGCATTGTTCGTAGACACTTGTTGATTCATTAGGATGGCAGTGGCTATAGGTGTCTGCTTTGAGTCCACAGGCTGGTGTATTCTGCTGCTTCACCACTATCGAATAAGCCACGGAATACACACTTTACAGTGTTTTCATTGCCACTTTCGAAATTGTGATTACTGGCTTTTCATGTGCATGTCATGGAGGAGCACTCAAAAGAGCCTTTTGGATGGTTGCTTATATACACCACCTGCCTGACGCACCAACCTGGTTCTATCTGTAATGAAGCAATGACGTTTATTGTCAACCAGCTGAGTCTGAAGCACCCCGAAGAACTGCAGAGAAGAAGCGGTGGGCCGAGTGTCACATAGAAGGCATGGCGTACTCAGCTGCACAAGCAATGCTCACTGTTGCAGCCATCAGGAGATGGCCCTAAGTTAATGGGGGAAAGCTGTGGTACTAACTCGCAACACAATGCAAGTGCGCAGCCAATTGAAAAGAGCTCTCAAATTGTCACAGTTATCACTGTTTGTGCGTTAGAAGACCAGAATCTCTAAAAAGGTAGTCCTCGTTATGTTGAGGAGCAGCGCAATTCTAGCGACGCGGTTTGTGCAAGCAATCCAAGCTGGAAGCGTCGAGGTTACCGATGGTAGAATGATTGAAGGTCTTCTAGAGGCAGCATCTCTTATTCGATGCAAAGGCTTTGATAAAAAGGGAAAGTTCACAGCCAAATTTAAACGCCGAGAGACGACCTGGGGCATGAAAAGTTTCAGTGCGTCCTGTCTCTGAAGAGCTCAGGCGCCCGGAACAGCGTGCCATCAGTGTATGTATCTAAGGAAACTTCTAATCAATCAGGCATCATACAAAAGAAGGGCAGCAAACACCCGGCCTTGATGACTTTCATTCAAGCTCAAGGACCGGACAGAACAACTGAAGCGAAGCAGGCTGGTCATGCTTGAGGCGAAGTCTGTTTTAAAGTTTGGAGAAAAAAAAATTCTAAAATTAAAGTGTCAGTGCATGAAACTGTAATCAAGGTCCTACCGGTGAATCAGCAACAGCAAGTGAGAGTATATTTCGCTGCTTAAACACATAAGAGCACACATGAAATAAAGTGCAAAAGCGAATGAGTTCAGAAATGATTGATTACGTGCATGAAAGGTTTTCAGCGTTATCACTACGTCAGAAAAGAAAATCATAATATTGCCATTACGTACTTCACTGCGTCGATATGTGCAGAACTAAAAGAGTGGGTTCGGCCTGAGTGAAAAGGTTTTGCTGCTGTGGCTCGGAATTCTAAATTCATGGATCACTTCCAGTGCCATGGAGGACTCCTTAATGGTGAGATGAAACTTGCCGAGAACCGTCAGTTTTCGTCGAGCGGAAAAATTGAAGCGTTTCTTGATGTGAGAAAATTCACTCCAGAATGGCCAACGCTCGCTTAGCGGTGATCATGGCCTCGTTCACTTGTTCCGATTATTCAAAAGGAAGTGGTAGCAGATCATTGGTTTATTTGCCTCCCACAGCAATGTAAAGGAGGATATCCTAGCCAAAATAGTCGCTGAAGCCATGATAATGTTTGAAAATTCCGGTCTGCATGTTGACTTCTTAACGCGCGATGGAGCTACATAGAATAGGAGCATGTGGGGCTTATTTGGCATATATGGAAGGTTAGAAACGATTGCTTGCAGGACACAGGTCCTTACTCAACCCAGTCGTTTCTTCTACTTTATATCAGATTTTCCCCATTTGATAAATATGTGAGGAAAACGTTTGTTCAGACAGGAATGAGTCTCAAAAGGACATGGTACTGTCGATCACATCAATATTGCTTGAACGTGTGATGAAATGCATGATGCCACTCCTAAGGCAACGCCGCACATAAAAAATTCAGTTGTTTGTCCTTCTGGCTTTCCAAAACAAAGAGTGAAGTATGCATTTTGGCTTCTTAATGACGAGATGCTTAGAGGTCTTTTCCTCTATTAAGTAAAATCAAGACACAGCTGGGGTGTGCCGCAGCGACAGTTAGATTTGTAGAAACGATGAGATGTTTGATTAAAGCAATGACATCGTGGTGCATCTCAGATGCCCTGAGTCCTTGACGGCTCCAGGAAGAAGTCATTCAAAGTTTCTTGTGCTATATGAACTCCTGGGAAGATACTGCTGGATCGAAAGGCTGCCTCAGCAATAGCACAGCTGAAGATCTTCGCGTGACTGTTACAAGCACACTACGTCTTCTCAAGTACTTGGCAGCCCTGGTGGGGTTCCGTTCTCTCACGACAAGACATTCTTACCACGACCCATCGAAAGACATTTTGGCATCGTTCAAAAAATGTCTGGTTGCAACGATCACCCCACCGCCAGCCAATATTTGATATCAGTGAGCACGCTAAGATTTCAAAACTTGGCAAGATCATCAACAAAATGCAATGTCTCTTCGGGACTTCGAAAGAGCCATCCTGATGCTTCTAGCATAAACGAAACGAGTTCTCAGATGGGAATTGATGAGTTTTTGGATGTTGGGAGCTTTACAGAAGAATATGAAGTCCTCTGTGTTTGGGACCTTGATCATCCTGAGATGTGTGTTCAAGCAGGTGATTCCAGGCTGATTTTTACGTGGCCGGTTATGTTGCGCGCAAAAGCATTGCGACCGCAAAGTGAGCAGAGTGCTGCCAGGAGCTTCGAAAAGAAGCATCGTAGTCCCCCAGCTGAGGTAGCCCTGACCGCAGCTGTTTACAGAGGAGAGCTTTTATATATATCTGAGCAGCTGAATGCACTAGTGATGTCACTAGAAAATACATTCACCCACTGCTTCAGTGTGAAGCAAGTAAGAAGCGACAGCCATATGGATTTGTAAGCTGGAGAAAAGATACCAAAGTTGAAACTTGTAGGCTGCCCAGAACACATAACAGCACTCAAAACAGAATCATAAAGTTCTGCGCGCTCACAAGGTTTCATTTCTACGTGAAATCTCAGAACGCAGAACGGGACGAAACGCGGGAGCGAATGAAGTTTTTGAAACTGCGACGAGTGCTCTGAAATATGCCTTCCAGGCTTTCCAGTTTTGAATGAGCAACGTTTATAGTTTCAGTTATTATATATGATGCTATGATACATCATGAGTCTGACCATGGTTTAAGCGTTCCATTTTTCAATTAGTCACTTTTATATTTTTGGTTATGTATGTATGTTTCTGTTATACATGATGTTCCTCCCCACAGTCTAAGCTTTCCATTTTCCCAGAGTCACTTTTATATATCTACTTATGTGCACTATGTATCTGGAATACATGATGTTCCTGAACATGATCTAAGCTTTCCATTTTGCAATGAGTCCTTGTAATATATTTATTTATGTGCAGTATGTCTCGGTGATATATGATATTCTTGACCGTTGTCCGAGATTATCATTTTTCAATGTCATTTTTATAGATTCATTTATCTGCAGTATAAAGTCCCTGAACGTAGTGTTCAGTAAAGGTCATATTCAGTTCCTGAACTTAGTGTTCAATAAAGGTCATATTGACATGCTGGTTTGCTTGCTGAGGTTCATGACTGCTTATTTCTGTGGCGCTCCTTCGTTGCGTTGAGCGTCGCGAAGTCGTGTGAAACTCGTAAGATTACCCTCTAGCGAGCGCTTTCGCGAGCTAAAAGCGCACGCAGACTGATAGTCAATGTAGGCACACATGTCATCACGTCGGTTTCAAACTAACCTGTGGAGATGCACCAAGCGTGAATTCAAAAATCCAGCTTTATGCAAGATAGGCGGCTCTGGCGCAGCCAGCCTTCCCAGCGCGCTCGACGCATCCCACTACGGAGAGCAGCGCCACATACGCAAGGCACGAAATGTAGGCGTGGCTCTCGCCTCCCTGTCGCGTCACCTAAACTCCTCAAACCACCATAGTACAGCTGTTTGGATCATGACATTGTTCGTAGGCACTTGTTGATTCATTAGGATGGCAGTGCCTATAGGTGTCTGTTTTGCGTCCACAGGCTCTTTATTCTGCTGCTTCACCACTATCGATTAAGCCATGGAATACACACTTTACAGTGTTTTCATTGCCACTTTCGAAATTGTGATTACTGGCTTTTCATGTGCATGTCATGGAGGAGCACTCAAAAGAGCCTTTTGGACGGTTGCTTATATACACCACCTGCCTGACGCACCAGCCAGGTTCTATCAGTGATGAAGCATTGAAGTTTATTGTCAACCAGCTGAGTCTGAATCACCCCGATGAACTGCAGAAAAGAAGCGGTAGGCTGAGTGTCACATACAAGGCATGGCGTACACAGCTGCACAAGCAAAGCTCACTGTTGCAGCCATCAGGAGATGGCCCTAAGTTAATGGGGAAAGCTGTGGTACTAATTCGCAACACAATGCAAGTGCGCAACCAATTGAAAAGAGCTCTCAAATTGTGACAGCTATCACTGTTTGGGCGTTAGAAGACTAGAATCTCTACTTTAAAAGGTAGTCCTCGTGATGTCGAGGAGCAGCGCAATTCTAGCGACGCTGTTTGTGCAAGCAACCTAAGTTGGAAGCGTCGAGGTTACCGATGGTAGAATGATTGAAGGTCTTCTTCTAGAGGTAGTCTCTCTGATTCTATGCAAAGGCTTCTGAAAAATAGGGAAAGTTCACAGCCAAATTTAAACGCCGAGAAACGACCTGGGGCATGAAAAGTTTCAGTGCGTCCTGTCCCTGAAGAGCTCAGGCACCCGGTACAGTGTGCCATCAGTGTATGTATCTAAGGAAACTTCTAATCAAGCAGAACTAAAAGAGTGGGTTCTGCCTGAGTGAAAAGTGTTGCTGCTGTGGCTCGGAATTCTAAGTATTTGGATCACTTCCAGTGCCATGGAGGACTCCTCATTGATGAGATGAAACATGCCGAGAACCTTCACTTTTCGTCGAGCGGAAAAATTGAAGCGTTTGTTGATGTGAGAAAATTCACTCCAGAATGGTCAGCGCCTAACCGGTGATCATGGCCTCATTCTCTTGTTCCGATCATTCAAAAGGAAGTGGCAGCAGATCATTGGTTTATTTGCCTCCCACAGCAATGTAAAGCTGAATATCCTAGCCAAAATAGTCGCTCAAGCCATGATAATGTTTGAGAATGCCGGTCTGCATGCTGACTTCTTAACGCGCGAAGGAGCTACATAGAATAGGAGCATGTGGGGCTTATTTAGCATTAATGGAAGATTAGAAACGGTTGCTTGCAGGACACAGCTCCTTGCTGAACCCGGTCGGCGCCCGTAGCAACTTGTGGCAGTATGGTGTGTCCCTTGGCGATAATTTGATCGAAGTAACGAGCCCTACGACCGTCTGTTGTGGTTCTCACCACCATGGAGCATTTATCAAAATTCATGCAGGTGGGACCATCAAACGCCGTGTTCACGCAGATTCGTTTTATACAGCCAAATGCAGATTGGATGTCAGCAGAACGCTTCAAGGCTGTGGAAGCAGAGTTGTCGAGCGTGATTGAAAAGCGGCTGCTGGACATTCTGTCACTGAAGCCCGGAAGTCTGGAAAGCGTAAATGGTGACCTCACATGTGGTGACGTCAAGGTCACGTACAACATGAAGAAGTGACCCAACATTTGCTCGTTCGTGTGACCCAACATTTGCTCGTTCGTGTTGCGGCCACGTGCAGACAACCACAAGTGGGATGCCAAGAGGTCAAAACATGAGGAGTCAACCAGCAAGTTTAGGGACTACGGTGGGATGTTCCAGAGGAAAACTGTGCTTAAGTCAGAGCTCACTGTAAGCATGCGGCGTCTGACAGCGAGCGAACTGGCTCAGCAGAGAAAGGTTCAGAACACCCAGACATCTGAAAGCAACAGCCAGCGAGGAATCAGCGGTTACTTCAGGCCAGTTGTGCCAAGGCCGAAGACGCCCAAAGAAAAGGCTGCGCTGAAGCGACTGTTGGATCGCAGGGAGACGAAAAAACGACATTTGAGCAGCTCTGACTCGGAAAGTAACAGTGCAAGTGAAAATCTTAGTGAAGCTTACAAGCCTCCGAAGCACGACAGAAGAATTGTGGCAGCTGCCCATGGCGGCGAGAAGGCGAAAGACTCCAAAGCAGAAGAAAACATGAAAAAATTTGCTTCGCTTTCTCAGCCCATACTAGAGAAGCACAGTTCACAAGCCGCAGCTCACCAGGAAGCCAGAATCTCGGCCACTCAGGCTTGCAAAGCTGCGGGGTCTTCTCGGGGAAGCAGTCCGTCACTTCAGTCTGGTTGGAGTCGCCAAGACAGGCCTGATCTGCTGAAGGAGAACAGCAAGTCCAAAACGTCGTCACATCGAGACAAAGAGAAAGCAAAGAGCCATGACGTAGGGTCTTCATCTCGCGGTAGCAGTAGCAGCTCATCCCGTCACAAAGAACATAAAAACCGCTCAGAGCACAAAGAGTCACGTGAGCGGGACGCAACATCTCACAGTCACAAGGCGGAGACGGACAAGGAGTCATCGTCAAAGTCCAGCCGTAGCAGTGGGAAGGAAAAGGAATCCACACAAGAGAAAAGCAGGCACCGGGACAAGCGGCACTCTCCCCCTAAGAAGTTGCACAAGGAAGAAAAGTCGTCCTCGTCGAAGAGGACTCATGACAGCAGGGACAGAGAGGAGAAGCCAAAAGCTGGCAAGCCGAAAACGGCAAATATAAAGAAGCTATTGAAAAACTGTGGAATCAGCGACTCGGACGACTCTGACAACGGCACTTTGGAAAAGAATCAGCGAGACGAAACTTCCCGGCGGTCTCCAGACTCCACACAGTTGGTAGACGTTAGGCCCATGCCGCACACTTCGAAGAGTGATGGAGCTGCAAAGAGGGAAAGCTTGGATGATTTTCAGAGCAAGAAGGAGATGCCAAGAGCCTCATCGATGGCCCCAAAACGCCAAAAAGAGACTGACAATGTGTTGTGCAAGAGCTTGTTTCTTGATGACGAGGAGAGTGATGGGGGTGATGGCGGAGGCAGGAAAGAAGGCTCAAAGTCGCCTACAACCGAAGAAGACATGCCAGCTGCCAGTGCGTTGAAAAAAGCACCTCCAAGGTTACCCGACACTGACGTGTACGAGCCGACCCCAGTGGCGAAACTGGTTTCGGAAGATGATGCTGAAGAAGACTAGTCTTCAAAGCCAGCAGCATTGAGTGCTGGTTTGGACGAAGAAGTTTCCAAGTTCATGAGCATGCCAGCACATAGAGATTCATATGTTCCTTCCAGCCGGCAAACGCCTACGAGGCCCGAAGCGTTCTCGTACAACCCAGCATCTCCAAAGAGGCAGGAGGACAAGCGCAAGAAAAGGGACGGAGGCCACATCTACGTTCCGTCGAGCATCGGGCCATCAAGTGCGGCGCGGCCTTCACGCGGTCGCTACGAGGAGTACGTCCCCGAGGCTGTCAGCCGGACGGCACGGCATCAGCAGTCAACTCTGGACTACGTCCCAACGTACATCCCGACGCCAAAGAAGGAAATTAACGCGGACGTGTCCACGACGACATACTCCACACAGCAGCCGGACGATAGCAGTGCTGAAGGCTCTTTTTCTGGCACCACTTCGGCCGCTATGGAGCAGGAGATTCGGAATGCCAGGTCTGTGAAAGACCTGGAGGCAAAGCACATCCGTTACTTGTTTGAAAAGAACTTGCCCCTCTTAGATAAGATCACCAAAAATGAGGTGGATTGCAAGAGGTATGAAGATTTCTACAGAGGCGGACCAGCAAAAAGGGCGTTGACCCACAAGGTGCACATACACCGGTTTTCCGATAGCCAGGTGGACCTCATCCTGAAACTTTTCCTGGAAGAGTTTGGTTGGCGGAAAAAAGTCGACGGTGACTTCATCCACCAGGTCCTTATCGCAGAATTCTTGCTGAGAGTGTTCATGGCAAACTATATATCAGATTATCCCCATTTGATAAATATGTGAGGAACACGTTTGTTCAGACAGGAATGAAAGTCTCAAAAGGACATGGTACTGTCGATCACATCAATATTGCTTGAACGTGTGATGAAATGCCTGATGCCACTCTAAAGGCAACGCGCCACATAAGCATGTCAGTTGTTTGTCCATCTGGCTTTGGAAAAGGAAGAGTGAACTATGCATTTTGGCGTCTTAGTGACGAGATGTTTAGAGGTCTTTTCCCCTACCAAGTCAAATCGAGACACAGCTGGGGTGTGCCGCGGCGACAGTTAGATTTGTAGAAACGATGAGATGTTTGATTAAAGCAATGACACCGTGGTGCATCTCAGGTGCCCTGAGACCTTGACGGCACCAGGAAGAAGTCATTCAAAGTTTCTTGTACTATATGAAATCCTGGGAAGATACTGCTGGATCGAAAGGCTTCCTCAGCAATGGCACAGCTGAAGCTCTTCGCGTGACGCGTGACTCTTACAAGCACACTACGTCTTCTCAAGTACTTGGCAGCCGTGGTGGGGTTCCGTTCTCTCACGACAAGACATTCTTACCACGACCCATCGAAAGACATTTTGGCTTACCACGACCCATCGAAAAACATTTTGGCATCGTTCAAAAAATGTCTGGTTGCAACGATGACCCCACTGCCAGCCAATATTTGATATCTGTGAGCACGCTAAGCTTTCAAAACATGGCAAGATCATCAACAAAATTCAATGTCTCTTCGGGACTTAGAAGGAGCCATCCTGATGATTCTAGTGTGAACGAAACGAGTTCTCAGATGAGAATTGATGAGTTTTTGGATGTTGGGAACTTTACAGAAGAATATGAAGTCCTCTGTGTTTGTGACCTTGATCATCCTGCGATATGTGTTCAAGCAGGTGATTGCAGGCTGTTTTTTACGTGGCCGGTTATGTCGCGCGGAAAAGCATTGCGACCGCAAAGTGAGCTGAGTGCTGCCAGGAGCTTGTCGAAAACAAGCATCGTAGTCCCCCAGCTGGGGCACCCCTGACCGCAGCTGTTTACAGATGAGAACTTTTATATCCATCTGAGCAGCTGAATGCACTAGTGATGTCACTAGAAAATACATTCACCCACTGCTTCAGTGTGAAGCAAGTAAGAAGCGACAGCCTTATGGATTTGTAAGCTGGGGAAACGATACCAAAGTTGAAATTTGTAGGCTGCCCAGAACACACAATAGCACTCAAAAACAGAATCATAAATTTTTGAGCGCTCACAAAGTTTCATTTCAACGTGAAATCTCAGAACGCAAAACGGGACGAAACGTAGGAGCGAATGATGCTCTGAAATATGCCTTCCAGACTTTCCAGTTTTGAATGAGCAACTTTTATACTTTCAGTTATTATATTTATGTGTAGTATGATACTATGATACATCATGAGTCTGACCATGGTTTAAGCTTTCCATTATTCAATGAGTCACTTCTATATATTTATTTATGTACGTATGTTTCTGTTGTACGTGATGTTCCTCTCCACAGTCTGAGCTTTCCATTTTCCCAGAGTCACTTTTATATATCTACTTATGAGCAGTATGTATCTGGGATACATGACGTTCCTGAACATGGTCTAAGCTTTCCATTTTGCAATGAGTCACTGTAATATGTTTAGTTATGTGCAGTATATCTCGGTGATATATGATATTCTTGACCATTCTCCAAGATTTCCATTTTTCAATGTCATTTTTATAGATTCATTTATGTGCAGTATAAAGTCCCTGAACGTAGTGTTCAGTAAAGGTCATATTCAGTTCCTGAACGTAGTGTTCAATAAAGGTCATATTCACATGCTGGTTTGCTTGCTGAGGTTCATGACTGCTTATTTCTGTGGCGCTCCTTCTGTTGTGTTGAGCGTCGCGAAGTTGTGTGAAACTCGTAAGATTACCCTCTAGCGAGCGCTTTCGCGAGCTAAAAGCACACGCAGACTGATAGTCAATGTAGGCACACATGTCATCACGTCGGTTTCAAACTAACCTGTGGAGATGCACCAAGCGTGAATGCAAAAATCCAGCTTTATGCAAGATAGGCGGCGCCGGCGCAGCCAGCCTTCCCAGCGCGCTCGACGCATCCCACTACGGAGCGCAGCGCCACATACGCAAGGCACGAAATGTAGGCGTGGCTCTCGCCTCCCTGTCGCGTCACCTAACCTCCTCAAACCACCATAGTACAGCTGTCTGGATCATGACATTGTTCGTAGGCACTTGTTGATTCATTAGGATGGCAGTGCCTATAGGTGTCTGTTTTGCGTCCACAGGCTCTTTATTCTGCTGCTTCACCACTATCGATTAAGCCACAGAATACACACTTTACAGTGTTTTCATTGCCACTTTCGAAATTGTGATTACTGGCTTTTCATGTGCATGTCATGGAGGAGCACTCAAAAGAGCCTTTTGGACGGTTGCTTATATACACCACCTGCCTGACGCACCAGCCAGGTTCTATCAGTGATGAAGCATTGAAGTTTATTGTCAACCAGCTGAGTCTGAAGCACCCCGAAGAACTGCAGAGAAGAAGCGGTGGGCCGAGTGTCACATAGAAGGCATGGCGTACACAGCTGCACAAGCAACGCTCACTGTTGCAGCAATCAGGAGATGGCCCTAACTGAATGGGGAAAGCTGTGGTACTAATTCACAACACAATGCATGTGCGCAGCCAATTGAAAAGAGCTCTCAAATTGTCACAGCTATCACTGTTTGTGCGTTAGAAGACCAGAATCTCTAAAAAGGTAGTCCTCGTGATGTCGAGGAGCAGCGCAATTCTAGCGATGCGGTTTGTGCAAGCAATCCAAGTTGGAAGCGTCGAGGTTACCGAAGGTAGAATGATTGAAGGTCTTCTTCTAGAGGCAGTCTCTCTTATTCGATGCAAAGGCTTTGATAAAAAGGGAAAGTTCGCAGCCAAATTTAAACGCTGAGAGACGACCTGGGGCATGAAAAGTTTCAGTGCGTCCTGTCCCTGAAGAGCTCAGGCGCCTGGAACAGCGTGCCATCAGTGTATGTATCTAAGGAAACTTCTAATCAATCAGGCATCATACAAAAGAAGGGCAGCAAACACCCGGCCTTGGTCACTTTCATTCAAGCTCAAGCACCGGACAGAACAACTGAAGCGAAGCAGGCTGGTCATGCTTCAGGCGAAGTCTGTTTTAAAGTTTGGAGAAAAAAAAATTCTAAAATTAAAGTGTCAGTGCATGAAAGTGTAATCAAGGTCCTACCGGTGAATCAGCAACAGCAAGTGAGAGTATATTTCGCTGCTTAAACACATAAGAGCACACATGAAATAAAGTACATATGCGAATGAAATCAGAAATGATTGATTACGTGCATGAAAAGTCCTCAGCGTTATCACTACGTCAGAAAAGAAAATCATAATATTGCCATTACGTACTTCACTGCGTCGATATGTGCAGAACTAAAAGAGTGGGTTCGGCCTGAGTGAAAAGATTTTGCTGCTGTGGCTTGGAATTCGAAATTCATGGATCACTTCCAGTGCCATGGAGGACTCCTTATTGATGAGATGAAACTTGCCGAGAACCGTCAGTTTTCGTCGAGCGGAAAAATTGAGGCGTTTGTTGATGTGAGAAAATTCACTCCAGAATGGCCAACGCTCGCTAAGCGGTGATCATGGCCTCGTTCTCTTGTTCCGATCATTCAAAAGGAAGTGGCAGCAGATCATTGGTTAATTTGCCTCCCACAGCAATGTAAAGGTGGATATCCTAGCCAAAATAGTCGCTGAAGCCATGATAATGTTTGAAAATGCCGGTCTGAATGTTGACTTCTTAACGCGCGATGGAGCTACATAGAATAGGAAGATGTGGGGCTTATTTGGCATATATGGAAGGTTAGAAACGGTTGCTTGCAGGACAGAGGTCCTTACTGAACCCGGTCGTTTCTTCTACTTTATATCAGATTTTCCCCATTTGATAAATATGTGAGGAACACGTTTGTTCAGACAGGAATGAAAGTCTCAAAAGGACATGGTACTGTCGATCACATCAATATTGCTTGAACGTGTGATGAAATGCCTGATGCCACTCTAAAGGCAACGCGCCACATAAGCATGTCAGTTGTTTGTCCTTCTGGCTTTGGAAAAGGAAGAGTGAACTATGCATTTTGGCGTCTTAGTGACGAGATGTTCAGAGGTCTTTTCCTCGATTAAGTAAAATCGAGACACAGCTGGGGTGTGCCGCGGCGACAGTTAGGTTTGTAGAAACGATGAGATGTTTGATTAAAGCAATGGCATCGTGGTGCATCTCAGATGCCCTGAGACCTTGACGGCACCAGGAAGAAGTCATTCAAAGTTTCTTGTGCTATATGAACTCCTGGGAAGATACTGCAGGATCGAAAGGCTGCCTCAGCAATAGCACAGCTGAAGGTCTTCGCGAGACTCTTACAAGCACACTACGTCTTCTCAAGTACTTGGCAGCCCTGGTGGGGTTCCGTTCTCTCACGAATATACATTCTTACCACGACCCATCGAAAGACATTTTGGCATCGTTCAAAAAATGTCTGGTTGCAACGATCACCCCACCGCCAGCCAATAGTTGATATCAGTGAGCATGCTAAGATTTCAAAACTTGGCAAGATCATCAACAAAATGCAATGTCTCTTCGGGACTTAGAAAGAGCCATCCTGATGCTTCTAGCGTAAACGAAACGAGTTCTCAGATGAGAATTGATGAGTTTTTGGATATAGGCAACAATAAAGAAGAATATAAAGTCATCTGTGTTTGGGACCTTGATCATCCTGAAATGTGTGTTCAAGCAGGTGATTCCAGGCTGATTTTTATGTGGCCGGTTATGTCGCGCGGAAAAGCATTGCGACCGCAAAGTGAGCTCAGTGCTGCCAGGAGCTTCGAAAAGAAGCATCGTAGTCCCCCAGCTGAGGTAGCCCTGACCGCAGCTGTTTACAGATCAGAACTGTTATATATATCTGAGCAGCTGAATGCTCTAGTGATGTCACTAGAAAATACATTCACCCACTGCTTCAGTGTGAAGGAAGTAAGAAGCGACAGCCATATGGATTTGTAAGCTGGGGAAAAGATACCAAAGTTGAAACTTGTAGGCTGCCCAGAACACACAACAGCACTCAAAAACAGAATCATAAAGTTCTGCAAGCTCACAAGGTTTCATTTAAATCTACGTGAAATCTCAGAACGCAAAACGGGACGAAACGCGGGAGCGAATGAAGTTTTTGAAACTGCGACGAGTGCTCTGAAATATGCCTTCCAGGCTTTCCAGTTTTGAACGAGCAACTTTTATACTTTCAGTTATTATATTTATGTGTAGTATGATGCTATGATACATCATGAGTCTGACCATGGTTTAAGCTTTCCATTTTGCAATGAGTCACTTCTATATATTTAGTTATGTACGTATGTTTCTGTTATAGGTGATGTTCCTCTCCACATGCGTTCTACGCCGACGATATTACGGTGTGGACAGCTCGAGCCGGTTCTGATGCCTGGATGGAGGAAGCCTTGCAGAAGGCGGCAACAACCGTGCACGAGTACGCAAAGTCATGCGGACTGAGCTGCGCTCCCCAGAAATCAGAGTTGCTTATTATCCAACCGGGAAAATCCAAGAAAGAGCTGCCGCCGAACGTGATCGTCACCATCGACGGAACGGCTATCAAGCCAACACATCAGATTAGGATCCTCGGCCTACTACTTCAGGCCGACGGGAAGGCACACGCCGCCGTCACAAAGATCAAAACTACAACCGACCAGATACTCAGTATGATCAGAAGGGTATCTAATAGAAACCGAGGCCTCAAAGAGGACGATGTCATGCGCCTGATACGCGCATTCGTCGTGTCACGGGTTACCTACTCCGCCCCCTATCTCCAGCTGACGAAGGCGAATAGGGACACCCTAAACACGATGCTTCGTAAGGCAACGAAGCAAGCACTGGGCATTCCCATATACTCGTCCACACAAAGACTGCTGGACATGGGCGCCCACAACACGGTGGAGGAGCTCATTGAAGCCCACCTCTCTAATCAGAGAATCCGGCTCAGTCATACGAAACACGGACGAGCCGTCTTAGGCAAGATAGGATGGCAGATTGAGCCAGTACCCCTCAAGGAAGCCCTTCCGGAAGACTGGAAGACGGCCATTCAGACCAAACCCCTTCCCCGGAACATGACGCCGGGCACGGACGACGAGAGGCGCACCGCGCGGGCCAAAGCCATAGCCCGGAAGCTGGAAGAGAACCCCAGGGTCCTCTACGCGGACGCCTCGCTCCGAAAACACAGTGACCGTGCAGCAGGGGTGGTTACGTCAAAAGACAGGCTGATCGTCAGCGCGTCCATAAAGACAACAGACGCCGCAGTTGCAGAAGAAGCGGCCATGGCCCTCGCACTCGCACAGCCGAGCGTGGACACCGTGGTCACTGACTCAAAGACAGCCTACAGAAGCTTCCGCAGAGGGGTAATATCCTCCGCGGCCCGAGCCATTCTATCCAAGTGCAAGCCTCCGGGAAGAGCTATAGAGCTCGTGTGGGTCCCGGCTCACTCGCAGGTAGCAGGCAACATCATCGCAGACTACCATGCCCGAGAAATGTCAATCCGGGGCGAGAACGAGCCGGAAGAGCTACCGCATCCGGTTACCAGCTTTCGGGAAATTACAAGTATGTACCGAGAGGAAAGGTGCAGACTGCCAGCACCGCACCCCAAGCTCACCAGGCAACAACAGACGATCCTGCGCCAAGCGCAGGCGGGATCGCTTGCGCATCCCGTATTGATGAGCCGCATGTACCCTGCGGAACACGACATGCTCTGTCCTTTTTGTAAAAAAGAAAAGGGCACCCTGCCGCACGTTTTGGCAGAATGCAAACAACTCAAACCCCCCCAACTCAAACGCGTAGTACCGTCATCTTTCCCACCATGGAGGTTTGCTTCATGGCAAATTTCGACAACCATACCTGGCATCAAAAGAAAAGTCCACACCCCAGGACCCGCACTTAAATACTTCGCCCTTGAGCACATCTGTGCACGCTACAGTCATCATTGCCACATCTATACTGATGGCTCTGTCACAGCTATTTATTCATCCATCGGCGTGTGGATACCATCAATGCACACCACAATCTCGGCAACACTCAGTCATCGCACTTCAGCTGTGGCTACTGAGTTAACAGCTCTCAGAGAAGCAATTATATATATTCTACAACAACGCCCTGCAGCATGGGTTATCTTCAGCGATTGTCGCGCTGCACTACAATTGCTTAAATCATCAAGAATTCAGGAAGAGCTCGTCATTGACATAAATAAGCTACACACAGAGGCCTATGACCTGAGTCACAGCATTGTGCTACAGTGGTTACCTGCTCACTGCGGCATCGCGGGCAACGACCTCGCAGACGCCGCTGCAAAAGAACTAAAAGATTCCACAAGGACAATTTCAATACCATTCTCACGAAGAGATGCAGCAAGACTTGTAGCAACTGAATCATGGCGATTGCAACGCTCTCTATGGTGTGACCCGAACCATCAATATCGACCTCTACACCGAATAGATCCCACTTGCGTTTTTCGAATTCCTCACAAGTTGAACAGGTAGCATCGAAACTGTCTACACAGAATCCGCTTAAATGTGTCATACACAAACTACTTCCTACATAAAATAGGCATAGCGAGCAGGCCTCTGTGCTCTACATGTGATGTGTGTGAAAATTTTGAACATTTGGTAACCTCCTGTCAATGGTTTACTGCACATCGCAGGACACTGCGCAATAATTTAAGCTTACCTAAAGAAACAACCTTGCGCCTTGAACATGTCCTGGGTCCTTGGTGCGACGGATCGTCTGCTGCGCGAGCTACCAAGGCCTTACTAACTTTTCTGAAGGACACAGGGTTGATTAATACCCTTTAAAACTCATCTGTGAGTGATTATGTGCGTGTGAAAGTTAACTTTTCTTAAGGACACAGGGTTGATCAATACCCTTTAAAACTCATCTGTGTGTGCTTATGTGCGTGTGAAAGTGTGCGACACCGATTCTCTTTTTTTTTCTCATTTATTTCCCCTTTCCCTCCCACACTCTGTCACCCTCATCCCTCAACCCTCATCAGGAGTAGCATGCTAGGCATACCACCAGGCAGACATCTCCTGTTGCCATTAAAATATCTCTCTCTCTCTCCTCCCCTTCCCGCCAACACCCCCAATCCCCAACCCCTTGAGCGATGGGAGACCTTGTTGTCCAGCCCCGCCCTATCGATCCAGCTCGCACTGACAGACAGGGGCCAGGAGCTGCAGGAAACATATGGGTCCCGCAACTAGGGAACCACCCCGTCTGGTGCAAGCATGCACCACCGAATTACTTCGGGCTTAATAAATGTTGATTCCTCCTCCACCATTTTCCCAGAGTCACTTTAATATATCTACTTATCTGCAGTATGTATCTGGGATATATGATGTTCCTGAACATGGTCTAAGCTTTCCATTTTGCAATGAGTCACTGTAATATATTTAGTTATGTGCAGTATCTCTCGGTGATATATGATATTCTTGACCATTGTCCAAGATTTCCATTTTTCAGTGTCATTTTTATAGATTCATTTATCTGCAGTATAAAGTCCCTGAACGTAGTGTTCAGTAAAGGTCATATTCAGTTCCTGAACATAGTGTTCAATAAAGGTCATATTGACATGCTGGTTTGCTTGCTGAGGTTCATGACTGCTTATTTCTGTGGCGCTTCTTTCGTTGCGTTGAGCGTCGCGAAGTTGTGTGAAACTCGTAAGATTACCCTCTAGCGAGCGCTTTCGCGAGCTAAAAGCGCACGCAGACTGATAGTCATTGTAGGCACACATGTCATCACGTCGGTTTCAAACTAACCTGTGGAGATGCACCAAGCGTGAATGCAAAAATCCAGCTTTATGCAAGATAGGCGGCGCCGGCGCAGCCAGCCTTCCCAGCGCGCTCGACGCATCCCACTACGGAGAGCAGCGCCACATACGCAAGGCACGAAATGTAGGCGTGGCTCTCGCCTCCCTCTCGCGTCACCTAAACTCCTCAAACCACCATAGTACAGCTGTTTGGTTCATGACATTGTTCGTAGGCACTTGTTGATTCATTGGGATGGCAGTGACTATAGGTGTCTGTTTTGCGTCCACAGGCTCTTTATTCTGCTGCTTCACCACTATCGATTAAGCCACGGAATACACACTTTAAAGTGTTTTCATTGCCACTTTCGAAATTGTGATTACTGACTTTTCATGTGCATGTCATGGAGGAGCACTCAAAAGAGCCTTTTGGACGGTTGCTTATAAACACCACCTGCCTGACGCACCAACCTGGTTCTATCAGTAATGAAGCATTGAAGTTTATTGTCAACCAGCTGAGTCTGAAGCACACCGAAGAACTGCAGAGAAGAAGCAGTGGGCCGAGTGTCACATAGAAGGCATGGCGTACACAGCTGCACAAGCAACGCTCACTGTTGCAGCCATCAGCAGATGGCCCTACCTGAATGGGGAAAGCTGTGGTACTAATTCACAACACAATGCAAGTGCGCAGCCAATTGAAAAGAGCTCTCAAATTGTCACAGCTATCACTGTTTGTGCGTTAGAAGACCAGAATCTCTAAAAAGGTAGTCCTCGTGATGTCGAGGAGCAGCGCCATTCTAGCGATGCGGTTTGTGCAAGCAATCCAAGTTGGAAGCGTCGAGGTTACCGAAGGTAGAATGATTGAAGGTCTTCTTCTAGAGGCAGTCTCTCTTATTCGACGCAAAGGCTTTGATAAAAAGGGAAAGTTCGCAGCCAAATTTAAACGCTGAGAGACGACCTGGGGCATGAAAAGTTTCAGTGCGTCCTGTCCCTGAAGAGCTCAGGCGCCTGGAACAGCGTGCCATCAGTGTATGTATCTAAGGAAACTTCTAATCAATCAGGCATCATACAAAAGAAGGGCAGCAAACACCCGGCCTTGGTCACTTTCATTCAAGCTCAAGCACCGGACAGAACAACTGAAGCGAAGCAGGCTGGTCATGCTTCAGGCGAAGTCTGTTTTAAAGTTTGGAGAAAAAAAAATTCTAAAATTAAAGTGTCAGTGCATGAAAGTGTAATCAAGGTCCTACCGGTGAATCAGCAACAGCAAGTGAGAGTATATTTCGCAGCTTAAACACATAAGAGCACACATGAAATAAAGTACATATGCGAATGAGTTCAGAAATGATTGATTACGTGCATGAAAAGTCCTCAGCGTTATCACTACGTCAGAAAAGAAAATCATAATATTGCCATTACGTACTTCACTGCATCGATATGTGCAGAACTAAAAGAGTGGGTTCGGCCTGAGTGAAAAGGTTTTGCTGCTGTGGCTCGGAATTCTAAATTCATGTATCACTTACAGTGCCATGGAGGACTCCTTATTGGTGAGATGAATCTTGCCGAGATCCGTCAGTTTTCGTCGAGCGGAAAAATTGAAGCGTTTGTTGATGTGAGAAAATTCACTCCAGAATGGCCAACGCTCGCTAAGCGGTGATCATGGCCTCGTTCTCTTGTTCCGATCATTCAAAAGGAAGTGGCAGCAGATCATTGGTTTATTTGCCTCCCACAGCAATGTAAAGCTGAATATCCTAGCCAAAATAGTCGCTGAAGCCATGATAATGTTTGAGAATGCCGGTCTGCATGCTGACTTGTTAACGCGCGAAGGAGCTACATAGAATAGGAGCATGTGGGGCTTATTTAGCATTAATGGAAGATTAGAAACGGTTGCTTGCAGGACACAGCTCCTTACTGAACCCGGTCGTTTCATCTATATATCAGATTATCCCCATTTGATAAATATGTGAGGAACACGTTTGTTCAGGCAGGAATGAAAGTCTCAAAAGGACATGGTACTGTCGATCACATCAATATTGCTTGAACGTGTGATGAAATGCCTGATGCCACTCTAAAGGCAACACGCCACATAAGCATGTCAGTTGTTGGTCCTTCTGGCTTTGGAAAAGGAAGAGTGAACTATGCATTTTGGCGTCTTAGTGACGAGATGTTTAGAGGTCTTTTCCCCTACCAAGTCAAATCGAGACACAGCTGGGGTGTGCCGCGGCGACAGTTAGATTTGTAGAAACGATGAGATGTTTGATTATAGCAATGACATCGTGGTGCATCTCAGATGCCCTGAGACCTTGACGGCACCAGGAAGAAGTCATTCAAAGTTTCTTGTATTATATGAACTCCTGGGAAGATACTGCTGGATCGAAACGCTTCCTCAGCAATAGCACAGCTGAAGGGCTTCGCGTGACGCGTGACTCTTACAAGCACACTACGTCTTCTCAAGTACTTGGCAGCCGTGGTGGGGTTCCGTTCTCTCACGAGAAGACATTCTTACCACGACCCATCTAAAGACATTTTGGCTTAACACGACCCATCGAAAGACATTTTGGCATCGTTCAAAAAAATGTCTGGTTGCAATGATGACCCCACTGCCAGCCAATATTTGATGTCTGTGAGCACGTTAAGCTTTCAAAACATGGCAAGATCATCAACAAAATTCAATGTCTCTTTGGGACTTACAAGGATCCATCCTGATGATTCTAGTGTGAACGAAACGAGTTCTCAGATGAGAATTGATGAGTTTTTGGATGTTGGGAACTTTACAGAAGAATATGAAGTCCTCTGTGTTTGTGACCATTATCATCCTGCGATGTGTGTTCAAGCAGGTGATTGCAGGCTGTTTTTTACGTGGCCGGTTATGTCGCGCGGAAAAGCAATGCGACCGCAAAGTGAGCTGAGTGCTGCCAGGAGCTTGTCGAAAACAAGCATCGTAGTCCCCCAGCTGACGCACCCCTGACCGCCGCTGTTTACAGATGAGAACTTTTATATCCATCTGAGCAGCTGAATGCACTAGTGATGTCACTAGAAAATACATTCACCCACTGCTTCAGTGTGAAGCAAGTAAGAAGCGACAGCCTTATGGATTTCTAAGCTGGGGAAACGATACCAAAGTTGAAATTTGTAGGCTGCCCAGAACACACAATAGCACTCAAAAACAGAATCATAAAGTTTTGTGCGCTCACAAGGTTTCATTTCAACGTGAAATCTCAGAACGCAAAACGGGACGAAACGTAGGAGCGAATGATGCTCTGAAATATGCCTTCCAGGCTTTCCAGTTTTGAATGAGCAACTTTTATACTTTCAGTTATTATATTTATGTGTAGTATGATGCTATGATACATTATGAGTCTGACCATGGTTTAAGCTTTCCATTTTTCAATGAGTCACTTCTATATATTTATTTGTTTACGTATGTTTCTGTTATACGTGATGTTCCTCTCCACAGTCTAAGCTTTCCATTTTCCCAGAGTTTTTTTATATATCTACTTATGTGCAGTATGTATCTGGGATACATGATGTTCCTGAACATGGTCTAAGCTTTCCATTTTGCAATGAGTCCCTGTAATATATTTATTTATGTGCAGTATGTCTCGGTGATATATGATATTCTTGACCATTGTCCAAGATTATCATTTTTCAATGTCATTTTTATAGATTCATTTATGTGCAGTATAAAGTCCCTGAACGTAGTGTTCAGTAAAGGTCATAATGACATGCTGGTTTGCTTGCTGAGGTTCATGACTGCTTATTTCTGTGGAGCTCCTTTCGTTGCGTTGAGCGTCGCGAAGTCATGTGAAACTTGTAAGATTACCCTCTAGCGAGCGCTTTCGCGAGCTAAAAGCGCACGCAGACTGATGGTCAATGTAGGCACACATGTCATCACGTCGGTTTCAAACTAACCTGTGGAGATGCACCAAGCGTGTATGCAAAAATCCAGCTTTATGCAAGATAGGCGGCGCCGGCGCAGCCAGCCTTCCCAGCGCGCTCGACGCATCCCACTACGGAGAGCAGCGCCACATACGCAAGGCAAGAAATGTAGGCGTGGCTCTCGCCTCCCTGTCGCGTCACCTAAACTCCTCAAACCACCATAGTACAGCTGTTTGGATCATGACATTGTTCGTAGGCACTGGTTGATTCATTAGGATGGCAGTGCCTATAGGTGTCTGTTTTGCGTCAAGAGGCTCTTTATTCTGCTGCTTCACTACTATCGATTAAGCCACGGAATACACACTTTACAGTGTTTTCATTGCCACTTTCGAAATTGTGATTACTGGCTTTTCATGTGCATGTCATGGAGGAGCTCTCAAAAGAGCCTTTTGGACGGTTGCTTATATACACCACCTGCCTGACGCACCAGCCAGGTTCTATCAGTGATGAAGCATTGAAGTTTATTGTCAACCAGCTGAGTCTGAATCACCCCGATGAACTGCAGAAAAGAAGCGGTAGGCTGAGTGTCACATACAAGGCATGGCGTACACAGCTGCACAAGCAAAGCTCACTGTTGCAGCCATCAGGAGATGGCCCTAAGTTAATGGGGAAAGCTGTGGTACTAATTCGCAACACAATGCAAGTGCGCAACCAATTGAAAAGAGCTCTCAAATTGTCACAGCTATCACTGTTTGGCCGTTAGAAGACCAGAATCTCTACTTTAAAAAGGTAGTCCTCGTGATGTCGAGGAGCAGCGCAATTCTAGCGACGCTGTTTGTGCAAGCAACCTAAGTTGGAAGCGTCGAGGTTACCGATGGTAGAATGATTGAAGGTCTTCTTCTAGAGGTAGTCTCTCTTATTCTATGCAAAGGCTTCTGAAAAGAAGGGAAAGTTCACAGCCAAATTTAAACGCCGAGAGACGACCTGGGGCATGAAAAGTTTCAGTGCGTCCTGTCCCTGAAGAGCTCAGGCGCCCGGTACAGCGTGCCATCAGTGTATGTATCTAAGGAAACTTCAAATCAAGCAGAACTAAAAGAGTGGGTTCGGCCTGAGTGAAAAGTGTTGCTGCTGTGGCTCGGAATTCTAAGTATTTGGATCACTTCCAGTGGCATGGAGGACTCCTCATTGATGAGATGAAACAAGCCGAGAACCTTCACTTTTCGTCGAGCGGAAAAAATTGAAGCGTTTGTTCATGTGAGAAAATTCACTCCAGAATGGTCAGCGCTCATTAACCGGTGATCATGGCCTCGTTCTCTTGTTCCGATCATTCAAAAGGAAGTGGCAGCAGATCATTGGTTAATTTGCCTCCCACAGCAATGTAAAGCTGAATATCCTAGCCAAAATAGTCGCTGAAGCCATGATAATGTTTGAGAATGCCGGTCTGCATGCTGACTTCTTAACGCGCGAAGGAGCTACATAGAATAGGAGCATGTGGGGCTTATTTAGCATCTATGGAAGATTAGAAACGGTTGCTTGCAGGACACAGCTCCTTACTGAACCCGGTCGTTTCATCTACTATATATCAGATTATCCCCATTTGATAAATATGTGAGAAACACGTTTGTTCAGGCAGGAATGAAAGTCTCAAAAGGACATGGTACTGTCGATCACATCAATATTGCTTGAACGTGTGATGAAATGCCTGATGCCACTCTAAAGGCAACGCGCCACATAAGCATGTCAGTTGTTTGTCCTTCTGGCTTTGGAAAAGGAAGAGTGAACTATGCATTTTGGCGTCTTAGTGACGAGATGTTTAGAGGTCTTTTCCCCTACCAAGTCAAATCGAGACAGAGCTGGGGTGTGCCGCGGCGACAGTTAGATTTGTAGAAACGATGAGATGTTTGATCATAGCAATGACATCGTGGTGCATCTCAGATGCCCTGAGACCTTGACGGCACCAGGAAGAAGTCATTCAAAGTTTCTTGTGCTCTATGAACTCCTGGGAAGATACTGTTGGATCGAAAGGCTGCCGCAGCAATAGCACAGCTGAAGGTCTTCGCGTGACTCTTACAAGCACACTACGTCTTCTCAAGTACTCGGCAGCCCTGGTGGGGTTCCGTTCTCTCACGACACGACATTCTTACCACGACCCATCGAAAGACATTTTGGCATCGTTCAAAAAATGTCTGGTTGCAACGATCACCCCACCGCCAGCCAATATTTGATATAAGTGAGCACGCTAAGATTTCAAAACTAAGCAAGATCATCAACAAAATGCAATGTCTCTTCGGGACTTAGAAAGAGCTATCGTGATGCTTCTAGCGTAAACGAAACGAGTTCTCAGATGAGAATTGATGAGTTTTTGGATGTTGGGAACTTTACAGAAGAATATGAAGTCCTCTGTGTTTGGGACCTTGATCATCCAGAGATGTGTGTTCAAGCAGGTGATTCCAGGCTGATTTTTACGTGGCCGGTTATGTCGCGCGGAAAAGCATTGCGACCGCAAAGTGAGCCGAGTGCTGCCAGGAGCTTCGAAAAGAAGCATCGTAGTCCCCCCGCTGAGGTAGCCCTGACCGCAGCTGTTTACAGAGGAGAGCTTTTTATATATATCTGAGCAGCTGAATGCACTAGTGATGTCACTAGAAAATACATTCACCCACTGCTTCAGTGTGAAGCAAGTAAGAAGCGACAGCCTTATGGATTTGTAAGCTGGGGAAACGATACCAAAGTTGAAATTTGTAGGCTGCCCAGAACACACAATAGCACTAAAAAACAGAATCATAAAGTTTTGTGCGCTCACAAGGTTTCATTTCAACGTGAAATCTCAGAACGCAAAACGGGACGAAACGTAGGAGCGAATGATGCTCTGAAATATGCCTTCCAGGCTTTCCAGTTTTGAATGAGCAACTTTTATACTTTCAATTATTATATTTATGTGTAGTATGATGCTATGATACATCATGAGTCTGACCATGGTTTAAGCTTTCCATTTTTCAATGAGTCACTTCTATATATTTATTTATGTACGTATGTTTCTGTTATACGTGATGTTCCTCTCCACAGTCTAAGCTTTCCATTTTCCCAGAGTCACTTTTATATATCTACTTATGTGCAGTATGTATCTGGGATACATGATGTTCCTGAACATGGTCTAAGCTTTCCATTTTGCAATGAGTCCCTGTAATATATTTATTTATGTGCAGTATGTCTCGGTGATATATGATATTCTTGACCATTGTCCAAGATTATCATTTTTCAATGTCATTTTTATAGATTCATTTATGTGCAGTATAAAGTCCCTGAACGTATTGTTCAGTAAAGGTCATAGTAAGTTCCTGAACGTAGTGTTCAATAAAGGTCATAATGACATGCTGGTTTGCTTGCTGAGGTTCATGACTGCTTATTTCTGTGGAGCTCCTTTCGTTGCGTTGAGCATCGCGAAGTCGTGTGAAACTTGTAAGATTACCCTCTAGCGAGCGCTTTCGCGAGCTAAAAGCGCACGCAGACTGATAGTCAATGTAGGCACACATGTCATCACGTCGGTTTCAAACTAACCTGTGGAGATGCACCAAGCGTGAATGCAAAAATCCAGCTTTATGCAAGATAGGCGGCGCCGGCGCAGCCAGCCTTCCCAGTCAAAAAAATTCAATGGGTCCAATTGGGAATTTCCCAATTGAAATGAATTGGTCAAAAACCATTTGTGTTTTCGCCACCCATTGGGCCTGACCATTTCATATGAATTGGTGCTCCCAATTGGGAATAATTGGTCACCCATGAAGACCAAATGGTTTCCCAATTGAACTCAAATGGTATACCCATTGAGCCCAAATGGTTTGAACTCACATAGCTGAAGAAAAAAAAAAAGAATGGAGATGCAA
This sequence comes from Amblyomma maculatum, assembly GCF_055883805.1. Lineage (NCBI taxonomy): Eukaryota > Metazoa > Arthropoda > Arachnida > Ixodida > Ixodidae > Amblyomma > Amblyomma maculatum. The sequence goes on from NC_139350.1 coordinate 8,963,396, forward strand.
TTTCAATGTTTTCTGCCTAGAAGTTATAGGGGAGCCAATTTTTAGACAAGTTCAATGAAGTTACAATTTTTTACAGAAATCATGGGAGACAAGCAAGCATTACACACGGAACTAACACAGATTCAATGTATACATCCACAGGTTGCAGACTTATATACTCCATTCTTTGAACAGTGCTGCTGGGACCAGTGACACATTTTTGTTATTCAGAGTTAACTTATTTAATTATGCCTGCAGTTACAGTAAACATGATATAATCAATTAATAAGATTAAGCGGCATATACTTTTTATAAGAACTTAAATTTTTCACTCTTGTCTCTTTATACAGGTATGTATATCTGTGCACATCTCAGTCAAGGATATCACTGACTTGACTTTCCCAATTGGGAATGTTTGCTTAGGACCAATTAGAACCAATGGGAAGCCCAGTTGGAAGCCCAATTCGTTTCAAATGGTCGTCCCAATTGGGAGCGAGGGAATCCCAATTGGGATTGAAGTAACCCATTGGGCTTCCCATTAGCCCAATGGGTTTATTCAATCCCCCCGTTGGTTTCTTCAGTCCCAATTGGGACGCCCAATTAGTTTCTTCATTCCCAATTGGGAGTCATGAAACCAATGGGTGTCCCAGTTGGGAGTGAAGAAACCAACTGGGCTTCCCAATTGGGAGTGAAGAAACCCGTTGGGTTGGACAGTACCCATTGGACAAACCATTTGGGATTGGCAGAACCAATTCAATCTGACTGGTCTTCCCAATTGGACCCATTGACTTTTTTTGACTGGGTTCCCAGCGCGCTCGACGCATCCCACTACGGAGAGCAGCGCCACATACGCAAGGCACGAAATGTAGGCGTGGCTCTCGCCTCCCTGTCGCGTCACCTAAACTCCTCAAACCACCATAGTACAGCTGTTTGGATCATGACATTGTTCGTAGGCACTTGTTGATTCATTAGGATGGCAGTGCCTATAGGTGTCTGTTTTGCGTCAACAGGCTCTTTATTCTGCTGCTTCACCACTATCGATTAAGCCATGGAATACACACTTTACAGTGTTTTCATTGCCACTTTCGAAATTGTGATTACTGGCTTTTCATGTGCATGTCATGGAGGAGCACTCAAAAGAGCCTTTTGGACGGTTGCTTATATACACCACCTGCCTGACGCACCAGCCAGGTTCTATCAGTGATGAAGCATTGAAGTTTATTGTCAACCAGCTGAGTCTGAATCACCCCGATGAACTGCAGAAAAGTAGCGGTAGGCTGAGTGTCACATACAAGGCATGGCGTACACAGCTGCACAAGCAAAGCTCACTGTTGCAGCCATCAGGAGATGGCCCTAAGTTAATGGGGGAAAGCTGTGGTACTAACTCGCAACACAATGCAAGTGCGCAACCAATTGAAAAGAGCTCTCAAATTGTCACAGCTATCACTGTTTTGGCGTTGGAAGACCAGAATCTCTACTTTAAAAAGGTTGTCCTCATGATGTCGAGGAGCAGCGCAATTCTAGCGACGCTGTTTGTGTAAGCAACCTAAGTTGGAAGCGTCGAGGTTACCGATGGTAGAATGATTGAAGGTCTTCTACTAGAGGTAGTCTCTCTTATTCTATGCAAAGGCTTCTGAAAAGAAGGGAAAGTTCACAGCCAAATTTAAACGCCGAGAGACGACCTGGGGCATGAAAAGTTTCGGTGCGTCCTGTCCCTGAAGAGCTCAGGCGCCCGGTACAGCGTGCCATCAGTGTATGTATCTAAGGAAACTTCTAATCAAGCAGAACTAAAAGAGTGGGTTCGGCCTGAGTGAAAAGTGTTGCTGCTGTGGCTCGGATTTCTAAGTATTTGGATCACTTCCAGTGCCATGGAGGACTCCTCATTGATGAGATGAAACATGCCAAGAACCTTCACTTTTCGTCGAGCGGAAAAAATTGAAGCGTTTGTTGATGTGAGAAAATTCACTCCAGAATGGTCAGCGCTCATTAACCGGTGATCATGGCCTCGTTCTCTTGTTCCGATCATTCAAAAGGAAGTGGCAGCAGATCATTGGTTTATTTGCCTCCCACAGCAATGTAAAGCTGAATATCCTAGCCAAAATAGTCGCTGAAGCCATGATAATGTTTGAGAATGCCGGTCTGCATGCTGACTTCTTAACGCGCGAAGGAGCTACATAGAATAGGAGCATGTGGGGCTTATTTAGCATTAATGGAAGATTAGAAACGGTTGCTTGCAGGACACAGCTCCTTACTGAACCCGGTCGTTTCATCTACTATATATCAGATTATCCCCATTTGATAATTATGTGAGGAACACGTTTGTTCAGGCAGGAATGAAAGTCTCAAAAGGACATGGTACTGTCGATCACATCAATATTGCTTGAACGTGTGATGAAATGCCTGATGCCACTCTAAAGGCAACGCGCCACATAAGCATGTCAGTTGTTTGTCCTTCTGGCTTTGGAAAAGGAAGAGTGAACTATGCATTTTGGCGTCTTAGTGACGAGATGTTTAGAGGTCTTTTCCCCTACCAAGTCAAATCGAGACACAGCTGGGGTGTGCCGCGACGACAGTTAGATTTGTAGAAACGATGAGATGTTTGATTATAGCAATGACATCGTGGTGCATCTCAGATGCCCTGAGACCTTGACGGCACCAGGAAGAAGTCATTCAAAGTTTCTTGTATTATATGAACTCCTGGGAAGATATTGCTGGATCGAAACGCTTCCTCAGCAATAGCACAGCTGAAGGGCTTCGCGTGACGCGTGACTCTTACAAGCACACTACGTCTTCTCAAGTACTTGGCAGCCGTGGTGGGGTTCCGTTCTCTCACGAGAAGACATTTTTACCACGACCCATCGAAAGACATTTTGGCTTACCACGACCCATCGAAAGACATTTTGGCATCGTTCAAAAAAATGTCTGGTTGCAACGATGACCCTACTGCCAGCCAATATTTGATATCTGTGAGCACGCTAAGCTTTCAAAACATGGCAAGATCATCAACAAAATTCAATGTCTCTTCGGGACTTACAAGGATCCATCCTGATGATTCTAGTGTGAACGAAACGAGTTCTCAGATGAGAATTGATGAGTTTTTGGATGTTGGGAACTTTACAGAAGAATATGAAGTCCTCTGTGTTTGTGACCATGATCATCCTGCGATGTGTGTTCAAGCAGGTGATTGCAGGCTGTTTTTTACGTGGGCGGTTATGTCGCGCAGAAAAGCAATGCGACCGCAAAGTGAGCTGAGTGCTGCCAGGAGCTTGTCGAAAACAAGCATCGTAGTCCCCCAGCTGAGGCACCCCTGACCGCAGCTGTTTACAGATGAGAACGAGCAGCTGAATGCACTAGTGATGTCACTAGAAAATACATTCACCCACTGCTTCAGTGTGAAGCAAGTAAGAAGCGACAGCCTTATGGATTTCTAAGCTGGGGAAACGATACCAAAGTTGAAATTTGTAGGCTGCCCAGAACACACAATAGCACTCAAAAACAGAATCATAAAGTTTTGTGCGCTCACAAGGTTTCATTTCAACGTGAAATCTCAGAACGCAAAACGGGACGAAACGTAGGAGCGAATGATGCTCTGAAATATGCCTTCCAGGCTTTCCAGTTTTGAATGAGCAACTTTTATACTTTCAATTATTATATTTATGTGTAGTATGATGCTATGATACATCATGAGTCTGACCATGGTTTAAGCTTTCCATTTTTCAATGAGTCACTTCTATATATTTATTTATGTACGTATGTTTCTGTTATACGTGATGTTCCCCTCCACAGTCTAAGCTTTCCATTTTCCCAGAGTCACTTTTATATATCTACTTATGTGCAGTATGTATCTGGGATACATGATGTTCCTGAACATGGTCTAAGCTTTCCATTTTGCAATGAGTCCCTGTAATATATTTATTTATGTGCAGTATGTCTGGGTGATATATGATATTCTTGACCATTGTCCAAGATTATCATTTTTCAATGTCATTTTTATAGATTCATTTATGTGCAGTATAAAGTCCCTGAACGTAGTGTTCAGTAAAGGTCATAGTAAGTTCCTGAACGTAGTGTTCAATAAAGGTCATAATGACATGCTGGTTTGCTTGCTGAGGTTCATGACTGCTTATTTCTGTGGAGCTCCTTTCGTTGCGTTGAGCATCGCGAAGTCGTGTGAAACTTGTAAGATTACCCTCTAGCGGGCGCTTTCGCGAGCTAAAAGCGCACGCAGACTGATAGTCAATGTAGGCACACATGTCATCACGTCGGTTTCAAACTAACCTGTGGAGATGCACCAAGCGTGAATGCAAAAATCCAGCTTTATGCAAGATAGGCGGCGCCGGCGCAGCCAGCCTTCCCAGCGCGCTCGACGCATCCCACTACGGAGAGCAGCGCCACATACGCAAGGCACGAAATGTAGGCGTGGCTCTCGCCTCCCTGTCACGTCACCTAAACTCCTCAAACCACCATAGTACAGCTGTTTGGATCATGACATTGTTCGTAGGCACTTGTTGATTCATTAGGATGGCAGTGCCTATAGGTGTCTGTTTTGCGTCAACAGGCTCTTTATTCTGCTGCTTCACCACTATCGATTAAACCATGGAATACACACTTTACAGTGTTTTCATTGCCACTTTCGAAATTGTGATTACTGGCTTTTCATGTGCATGTCATGGAGGAGCACTCAAAAGAGCCTTTTGGACGGTTGCTTATATACACCACCTGCCTGACGCACCAGCCAGGTTCTATCAGTGATGAAGCATTGAAGTTTATTGTCAACCAGCTGAGTCTGAATCACCCCGATGAACTGCAGAAAAGTAGCGGTAGGCTGAGTGTCACATACAAGGCATGGCGTACACAGCTGCACAAGCAAAGCTCACTGTTGCAGCCATCAGGAGATGGCCCTAAGTTAATGGGGGAAAGCTGTGGTACTAACTCGCAACACAATGCAAGTGCGCAACCAATTGAAAAGAGCTCTCAAATTGTCACAGCTATCACTGTTTTGGCGTTGGAAGACCAGAATCTCTACTTTAAAAAGGTAGTCCTCATGATGTCGAGGAGCAGCGCAATTCTAGCGACGCTGTTTGTGTAAGCAACCTAAGTTGGAAGCGTCGAGGTTACCGATGGTAGAATGATTGAAGGTCTTCTACTAGAGGTAGTCTCTCTTATTCTATGCAAAGGCTTCTGAAAAGAAGGGAAAGTTCACAGCCAAATTTAAACGCCGAGAGACGACCTGGGGCATGAAAAGTTTCGGTGCGTCCTGTCCCTGAAGAGCTCAGGCGCCCGGTACAGCGTGCCATCAGTGTATGTATCTAAGGAAACTTCTAATCAAGCAGAACTAAAAGAGTGGGTTCGGCCAGAGTGAAAAGTGTTGCTGCTGTGGCTCGGATTTCTAAGTATTTGGATCACTTCCAGTGCCATGGAGGACTCCTCATTGATGAGATGAAACATGCCAAGAACCTTCACTTTTCGTCGAGCGGAAAAAATTGAAGCGTTTGTTGATGTGAGAAAATTCACTCCAGAATGGTCAGCGCTCATTAACCGGTGATCATGGCCTCGTTCTCTTGTTCCGATCATTCAAAAGGAAGTGGCAGCAGATCATTGGTTTATTTGCCTCCCACAGCAATGTAAAGCTGAATATCCTAGCCAAAATAGTCGCTGAAGCCATGATAATGTTTGAGAATGCCGGTCTGCATGCTGACTTCTTAACGCGCAAAGGAGCTACATAGAATAGGAGCATGTGGGGCTTATTTAGCATTAATGGAAGATTAGAAACGGTTGCTTGCAGGACACAGCTCCTTACTGAACCCGGTCGTTTCATCTACTATATATCAGATTATCCCCATTTGATAAATATGTGAGGAACACGTTTGTTCAGGCAGGAATGAAAGTCTCAAAAGGACATGGTACTGTCGATCACATCAATATTGCTTGAACGTGTGATGAAATGCCTGATGCCACTCTAAAGGCAACGCGCCACATAAGCATGTCAGTTGTTTGTCCTTCTGGCTTTGGAAAAGGAAGAGTGAACTATGCATTTTGGCGTCTTAGTGACGAGATGTTTAGAGGTCTTTTCCCCTACCAAGTCAAATCGAGACACAGCTGGGGTGTGCCGCGACGACAGTTAGATTTGTAGAAACGATGAGATGTTTGATTATAGCAATGACATCGTGGTGCATCTCAGATGCCCTGAGACCTTGACGGCACCAGGAAGAAGTCATTCAAAGTTTCTTGTATTATATGAACTCCTGGGAAGATATTGCTGGATCGAAACGCTTCCTCAGCAATAGCACAGCTGAAGGGCTTCGCGTGACGCGTGACTCTTACAAGCACACTACGTCTTCTCAAGTACTTGGCAGCCGTGGTGGGGTTCCGTTCTCTCACGAGAAGACATTCTTACCACGACCCATCGAAAGACATTTTGGCATCGTTCAAAAAAATGTCTGGTTGCAACGATGACCCTACTGCCAGCCAATATTTGATATCTGTGAGCACGCTAAGCTTTCAAAACATGGCAAGATCATCAACAAAATTCAATGTCTCTTCGGGACTTACAAGGATCCATCCTGATGATTCTTGTGTGAACGAAACCAGTTCTCAGATGAGAATTGATGAGTTTTTGGATGTTGGGAACTTTACAGAAGAATATGAAGTCCTTTGTGTTTGTGACCTTGATCATCCTGCGATGTGTGTTCAAGCAGGTGATTGCAGGCTGTTTTTTACGTGGCCGGTTATGTCGCGCGGAAAAGCATTGCGACCGCAAAGTGAGCTGAGTGCTGCCAGGAGCTTGTCGAAAACAAGCATCGTAGTCCCCCAGCTGAGGCACCCCTGACCGCAGCTGTTTACAGATGAGAACGAGCAGCTGAATGCACTAGTGATGTCACTAGAAAATACATTCACCCACTGCTTCAGTGTGAAGCAAGTAAGAAGCGACAGCCTTATGGATTTCTAAGCTGGGGAAACGATACCAAAGTTGAAATTTGTAGGCTGCCCAGAACACACAATAGCACTCAAAAACAGAATCATAAAGTTTTGTGCGCTCACAAGGTTTCATTTCAACGTGAAATCTCAGAACGCAAAACGGGACGAAACGTAGGAGCGAATGATGCTCTGAAATATGCCTTCCAGGCTTTCCAGTTTTGAATGAGCAACTTTTATACTTTCAATTATTATATTTATGTGTAATATGATGCTATGATACATCATGAGTCTGACCATGGTTTAAGCTTTCCATTTTTCAATGAGTCACTTCTATATATTTATTTATGTACGTATGTTTCTGTTATACGTGATGTTCCTCTCCACAGTCTAAGCTTTCCATTTTCCCAGAGTCACTTTTATATATCTACTTATGTGCAGTATGTATCTGGGATACATGATGTTCCTGAACATGGTCTAAGCTTTCCATTTTGCAATGAGTCCCTGTAATATATTTATTTATGTGCAGTATGTCTCGGTGATATATGATATTCTTGACCATTGTCCAAGATTATCATTTTTCAATGTCATTTTTATAGATTCATTTATGTGCAGTATAAAGTCCCTGAACGTATTGTTCAGTAAAGGTCATAGTAAGTTCCTGAACGTAGTGTTCAATAAAGGTCATAATGACATGCTGGTTTGCTTGCTGAGGTTCATGACTGCTTATTTCTGTGGAGCTCCTTTCGTTGCGTTGAGCATCGCGAAGTCGTGTGAAACTTGTAAGATTACCCTCTAGCGAGCGCTTTCGCGAGCTAAAAGCGCACGCAGACTGATAGTCAATGTAGGCACACATGTCATCACGTCGGTTTCAAACTAACCTGTGGAGATGCACCAAGCGTGAATGCAAAAATCCAGCTTTATGCAAGATAGGCGGCGCCGGCGCAGCCAGCCTTCCCAGCGCGCTCGACGCATCCCACTACGGAGAGCAGCGCCACATACGCAAGGCACGAAATGTAGGCGTGGCTCTCGCCTCCCTGTCGCGTCACCTAAACTCCTCAAACCACCATAGTACAGCTGTTTGGATCATGACATTGTTCGTAGGCACTTGTTGATTCATTAGGATGGCAGTGCCTATAGGTGTCTGTTTTGCGTCAACAGGCTCTTTATTCTGCTGCTTCACCACTATCGATTAAGCCATGGAATACACACTTTACAGTGTTTTCATTGCCACTTTCGAAATTGTGATTACTGGCTTTTCATGTGCATGTCATGGAGGAGCACTCAAAAGAGCCTTTTGGACGGTTGCTTATATACACCACCTGCCTGACGCACCAGCCAGGTTCTATCAGTGATGAAGCATTGAAGTTTATTGTCAACCAGCTGAGTCTGAATCACCCCGATGAACTGCAGAAAAGTAGCGGTAGGCTGAGTGTCACATACAAGGCATGGCGTACACAGCTGCACAAGCAAAGCTCACTGTTGCAGCCATCAGGAGATGGCCCTAAGTTAATGGGGGAAAGCTGTGGTACTAACTCGCAACACAATGCAAGTGCGCAACCAATTGAAAAGAGCTCTCAAATTGTCACAGCTATCACTGTTTTGGCGTTGGAAGACCAGAATCTCTACTTTAAAAAGGTTGTCCTCATGATGTCGAGGAGCAGCGCAATTCTAGCGACGCTGTTTGTGTAAGCAACCTAAGTTGGAAGCGTCGAGGTTACCGATGGTAGAATGATTGAAGGTCTTCTACTAGAGGTAGTCTCTCTTATTCTATGCAAAGGCTTCTGAAAAGAAGGGAAAGTTCACAGCCAAATTTAAACGCCGAGAGACGACCTGGGGCATGAAAAGTTTCGGTGCGTCCTGTCCCTGAAGAGCTCAGGCGCCCGGTACAGCGTGCCATCAGTGTATGTATCTAAGGAAACTTCTAATCAAGCAGAACTAAAAGAGTGGGTTCGGCCTGAGTGAAAAGTGTTGCTGCTGTGGCTCGGATTTCTAAGTATTTGGATCACTTCCAGTGCCATGGAGGACTCCTCATTGATGAGATGAAACATGCCAAGAACCTTCACTTTTCGTCGAGCGGAAAAAATTGAAGCGTTTGTTGATGTGAGAAAATTCACTCCAGAATGGTCAGCGCTCATTAACCGGTGATCATGGCCTCGTTCTCTTGTTCCGATCATTCAAAAGGAAGTGGCAGCAGATCATTGGTTTATTTGCCTCCCACAGCAATGTAAAGCTGAATATCCTAGCCAAAATAGTCGCTGAAGCCATGATAATGTTTGAGAATGCCGGTCTGCATGCTGACTTCTTAACGCGCGAAGGAGCTACATAGAATAGGAGCATGTGGGGCTTATTTAGCATTAATGGAAGATTAGAAACGGTTGCTTGCAGGACACAGCTCCTTACTGAACCCGGTCGTTTCATCTACTATATATCAGATTATCCCCATTTGATAATTATGTGAGGAACACGTTTGTTCAGGCAGGAATGAAAGTCTCAAAAGGACATGGTACTGTCGATCACATCAATATTGCTTGAACGTGTGATGAAATGCCTGATGCCACTCTAAAGGCAACGCGCCACATAAGCATGTCAGTTGTTTGTCCTTCTGGCTTTGGAAAAGGAAGAGTGAACTATGCATTTTGGCGTCTTAGTGACGAGATGTTTAGAGGTCTTTTCCCCTACCAAGTCAAATCGAGACACAGCTGGGGTGTGCCGCGACGACAGTTAGATTTGTAGAAACGATGAGATGTTTGATTATAGCAATGACATCGTGGTGCATCTCAGATGCCCTGAGACCTTGACGGCACCAGGAAGAAGTCATTCAAAGTTTCTTGTATTATATGAACTCCTGGGAAGATATTGCTGGATCGAAACGCTTCCTCAGCAATAGCACAGCTGAAGGGCTTCGCGTGACGCGTGACTCTTACAAGCACACTACGTCTTCTCAAGTACTTGGCAGCCGTGGTGGGGTTCCGTTCTCTCACGAGAAGACATTTTTACCACGACCCATTGAAAGACATTTTGGCTTACCACGACCCATCGAAAGACATTTTGGCATCGTTCAAAAAAATGTCTGGTTGCAACGATGACCCTACTGCCAGCCAATATTTGATATCTGTGAGCACGCTAAGCTTTCAAAACATGGCAAGATCATCAACAAAATTCAATGTCTCTTCGGGACTTACAAGGATCCATCCTGATGATTCTAGTGTGAACGAAACGAGTTCTCAGATGAGAATTGATGAGTTTTTGGATGTTGGGAACTTTACAGAAGAATATGAAGTCCTCTGTGTTTGTGACCATGATCATCCTGCGATGTGTGTTCAAGCAGGTGATTGCAGGCTGTTTTTTACGTGGGCGGTTATGTCGCGCAGAAAAGCAATGCGACCGCAAAGTGAGCTGAGTGCTGCCAGGAGCTTGTCGAAAACAAGCATCGTAGTCCCCCAGCTGAGGCACCCCTGACCGCAGCTGTTTACAGATGAGAACGAGCAGCTGAATGCACTAGTGATGTCACTAGAAAATACATTCACCCACTGCTTCAGTGTGAAGCAAGTAAGAAGCGACAGCCTTATGGATTTCTAAGCTGGGGAAACGATACCAAAGTTGAAATTTGTAGGCTGCCCAGAACACACAATAGCACTCAAAAACAGAATCATAAAGTTTTGTGCGCTCACAAGGTTTCATTTCAACGTGAAATCTCAGAACGCAAAACGGGACGAAACGTAGGAGCGAATGATGCTCTGAAATATGCCTTCCAGGCTTTCCAGTTTTGAATGAGCAACTTTTATACTTTCAATTATTATATTTATGTGTAGTATGATGCTATGATACATCATGAGTCTGACCATGGTTTAAGCTTTCCATTTTTCAATGAGTCACTTCTATATATTTATTTATGTACGTATGTTTCTGTTATACGTGATGTTCCTCTCCACAGTCTAAGCTTTCCATTTTCCCAGAGTCACTTTTATATATCTACTTATGTGCAGTATGTATCTGGGATACATGATGTTCCTGAACATGGTCTAAGCTTTCCATTTTGCAATGAGTCCCTGTAATATATTTATTTATGTGCAGTATGTCTGGGTGATATATGATATTCTTGACCATTGTCCAAGATTATCATTTTTCAATGTCATTTTTATAGATTCATTTATGTGCAGTATAAAGTCCCTGAACGTAGTGTTCAGTAAAGGTCATAGTAAGTTCCTGAACGTAGTGTTCAATAAAGGTCATAATGACATGCTGGTTTGCTTGCTGAGGTTCATGACTGCTTATTTCTGTGGAGCTCCTTTCGTTGCGTTGAGCATCGCGAAGTCGTGTGAAACTTGTAAGATTACCCTCTAGCGGGCGCTTTCGCGAGCTAAAAGCGCACGCAGACTGATAGTCAATGTAGGCACACATGTCATCACGTCGGTTTCAAACTAACCTGTGGAGATGCACCAAGCGTGAATGCAAAAATGCAGCTTTATGCAAGATAGGCGGCGCCGGCGCAGCCAGCCTTCCCAGCGCGCTCGACGCATCCCACTACGGAGAGCAGCGCCACATACGCAAGGCACGAAATGTAGGCGTGGCTCTCGCCTCCCTGTCACGTCACCTAAACTCCTCAAACCACCATAGTACAGCTGTTTGGATCATGACATTGTTCGTAGGCACTTGTTGATTCATTAGGATGGCAGTGCCTATAGGTGTCTGTTTTGCGTCAACAGGCTCTTTATTCTGCTGCTTCACCACTATCGATTAAACCATGGAATACACACTTTACAGTGTTTTCATTGCCACTTTCGAAATTGTGATTACTGGCTTTTCATGTGCATGTCATGGAGGAGCACTCAAAAGAGCCTTTTGGACGGTTGCTTATATACACCACCTGCCTGACGCACCAGCCAGGTTCTATCAGTGATGAAGCATTGAAGTTTATTGTCAACCAGCTGAGTCTGAGTGTCACATACAAGGCATGGCGTACACAGCTGCACAAGCAAAGCTCACTGTTGCAGCCATCAGGAGATGGCCCTAAGTTAATGGGGGAAAGCTGTGGTACTAACTCGCAACACAATGCAAGTGCGCAACCAATTGAAAAGAGCTCTCAAATTGTCACAGCTATCACTGTTTTGGCGTTGGAAGACCAGAATCTCTACTTTAAAAAGGTAGTCCTCATGATGTCGAGGAGCAGCGCAATTCTAGCGACGCTGTTTGTGTAAGCAACCTAAGTTGGAAGCGTCGAGGTTACCGATGGTAGAATGATTGAAGGTCTTCTACTAGAGGTAGTATCTCTTATTCTATGCAAAGGCTTCTGAAAAGAAGGGAAAGTTCACAGCCAAATTTAAACGCCGAGAGACGACCTGGGGCATGAAAAGTTTCGGTGCGTCCTGTCCCTGAAGAGCTCAGGCGCCCGGTACAGCGTGCCATCAGTGTATGTATCTAAGGAAACTTCTAATCAAGCAGAACTAAAAGAGTGGGTTCGGCCAGAGTGAAAAGTGTTGCTGCTGTGGCTCGGATTTCTAAGTATTTGGATCACTTCCAGTGCCATGGAGGACTCCTCATTGATGAGATGAAACATGCCAAGAACCTTCACTTTTCGTCGAGCGGAAAAAATTGAAGCGTTTGTTGATGTGAGAAAATTCACTCCAGAATGGTCAGCGCTCATTAACCGGTGATCATGGCCTCGTTCTCTTGTTCCGATCATTCAAAAGGAAGTGGCAGCAGATCATTGGTTTATTTGCCTCCCACAGCAATGTAAAGCTGAATATCCTAGCCAAAATAGTCGCTGAAGCCATGATAATGTTTGAGAATGCCGGTCTGCATGCTGACTTCTTAACGCGCGAAGGAGCTACATAGAATAGGAGCATGTGGGGCTTATTTAGCATTAATGGAAGATTAGAAACGGTTGCTTGCAGGACACAGCTCCTTACTGAACCCGGTCGTTTCATCTACTATATATCAGATTATCCCCATTTGATAAATATGTGAGGAACACGTTTGTTCAGGCAGGAATGAAAGTCTCAAAAGGACATGGTACTGTCGATCACATCAATATTGCTTGAACGTGTGATGAAATGCCTGATGCCACTCTAAAGGCAACGCGCCACATAAGCATGTCAGTTGTTTGTCCTTCTGGCTTTGGAAAAGGAAGAGTGAACTATGCATTTTGGCGTCTTAGTGACGAGATGTTTAGAGGTCTTTTCCCCTACCAAGTCAAATCGAGACACAGCTGGGGTGTGCCGCGACGACAGTTAGATTTGTAGAAACGATGAGATGTTTGATTATAGCAATGACATCGTGGTGCATCTCAGATGCCCTGAGACCTTGACGGCACCAGGAAGAAGTCATTCAAAGTTTCTTGTATTATATGAACTCCTGGGAAGATATTGCTGGATCGAAACGCTTCCTCAGCAATAGCACAGCTGAAGGGCTTCGCGTGACGCGTGACTCTTACAAGCACACTACGTCTTCTCAAGTACTTGGCAGCCGTGGTGGGGTTCCGTTCTCTCACGAGAAGACATTCTTACCACGACCCATCGAAAGACATTTTGGCTTACCACGACCCATCGAAAGACATTTTGGCATCGTTCAAAAAAATGTCTGGTTGCAACGATGACCCTACTGCCAGCCAATATTTGATATCTGTGAGCACGCTAAGCTTTCAAAACATGGCAAGATCATCAACAAAATTCAATGTCTCTTCGGGACTTACAAGGATCCATCCTGATGATTCTTGTGTGAACGAAACCAGTTCTCAGATGAGAATTGATGAGTTTTTGGATGTTGGGAACTTTACAGAAGAATATGAAGTCCTTTGTGTTTGTGACCTTGATCATCCTGCGATGTGTGTTCAAGCAGGTGATTGCAGGCTGTTTTTTACGTGGCCGGTTATGTCGCGCGGAAAAGCATTGCGACCGCAAAGTGAGCTGAGTGCTGCCAGGAGCTTGTCGAAAACAAGCATCGTAGTCCCCCAGCTGAGGCACCCCTGACCGCAGCTGTTTACAGATGAGAACGAGCAGCTGAATGCACTAGTGATGTCACTAGAAAATACATTCACCCACTGCTTCAGTGTGAAGCAAGTAAGAAGCGACAGCCTTATGGATTTCTAAGCTGGGGAAACGATACCAAAGTTGAAATTTGTAGGCTGCCCAGAACACACAATAGCACTCAAAAACAGAATCATAAAGTTTTGTGCGCTCACAAGGTTTCATTTCAACGTGAAATCTCAGAACGCAAAACGGGACGAAACGTAGGAGCGAATGATGCTCTGAAATATGCCTTCCAGGCTTTCCAGTTTTGAATGAGCAACTTTTATACTTTCAATTATTATATTTATGTGTAGTATGATGCTATGATACATCATGAGTCTGACCATGGTTTAAGCTTTCCATTTTTCAATGAGTCACTTCTATATATTTATTTATGTACGTATGTTTCTGTTATACGTGATGTTCCTCTCCACAGTCTAAGCTTTCCATTTTCCCAGAGTCACTTTTATATATCTACTTATGTGCAGTATGTATCTGGGATACATGATGTTCCTGAACATGGTCTAAGCTTTCCATTTTGCAATGAGTCCCTGTAATATATTTATTTATGTGCAGTATGTCTGGGTGATATATGATATTCTTGACCATTGTCCAAGATCATTTTTCAATGTCATTTTTATAGATTCATTTATGTGCAGTATAAAGTCCCTGAATGTAGTGTTCAGTAAAGGTCATAGTAAGTTCCTGAACGTAGTGTTCAATAAAGGTCATAATGACATGCTGGTTTGCTTGCTGAGGTTCATGACTGCTTATTTCTGTGGAGCTCCTTTCGTTGCGTTGAGCGTCGCGAAGTCGTGTGAAACTTGTACGATTACCCTCTAGCGAGCGCTTTCGCTAGAGCAATCCAAGCAATTTTAGCAATCCAAGTTGGAAGCGTCGAGGGTACCGATGGTAGAATGATTGAAGGTCTTCTTCTAGAGGCAGTCTCTCTTATTCGATGCAAAGGCTTTGATAAAAAGGGAAAGTTCACAGCCAAATTTCTATGCCGAGAGACGACCTGGGGCATGAAAAGTTTCAGTGCGTCCTGTCCCTGAAAATCTCAGGCGCCCGGAACAGCGTGCCATCAGTGTATGTATCTAAGGAAACTTCTAATCAATCAGGCATCATACAAAAGAAGGGCAGCAAACACCCGGCCTTGATCACTTTCATTCAAGCTCAAGCATCGGACAGAACAACTGAAGCGAAGCAGGCTGGTCATGCTTCAGGCGAAGTCTGTTTGAAAGTTTGTAGAAAAAAAATTCTAAAGTTACGACTTACAGTGGCTCTACAAGCGCCATGTTGCATATTTGATATAAGCTCCATAGTAAATCATTAACCAGCTAACGGAAAAAGCAATCTATGATGTACAAAGACCGATACTGCTCTTTTACACTTGCGGATTGCCTGGGTATGTGATGCACTTTTGGCGGTGCCATTTCCCAGTATCAGTATACATCTGCCAGAACTTCCAGGTACATACATCCAACGAACCAGTACACCGCGCCTATAAGCCGCCATAAAATTTTGCTTTCTTCAGGTCATTCAGCCTTTCCAGTAGAAGTGTGAGTGCATGAAAGTGTAATCAAGGTCCTACCGGTGAATCAGCAACAGCAAGTGAGAGCATATTTCGCTGCTTAAACACATAAGAGCACACATGAAATAAAGTACAAAAGCGAATGAGTTCAGAAATGATTGATTACGTGCATGAAAGGTTTTCAGCGTTATCAGTACGTCAGAAAAGAAAATTATAATATGCCTTACGTACTTCACTGCGTCGATATGTGCAGAACTAAAAGAGTGGGTACGGCCTGAGTGAAAAGGTTTTGCTGCTGTGGCTCGGAATTCTAAATTCATGGATCACTTCCAGTGCCATGGAGGACTCCTTATTGGTGAGATGAAACTTGCCGAGAACCGCCAGTTTTCGTCGAGCGGAAAAATTGAAGCGCTTGTTGATGTAAGAAAATTCACTCCAGAATGGTCAACGCTCGCTAAGCGGTGATCATGGCCTCGTTCTCTTGTTCCGATCATTCAAAAGGAAGTGGCAGCAGATCATTGGTTTATTTGCCTCCCACAGCAATGTAAATGTGGATATCTTAGCCAAAATAGTCGCTGAAGCCATGATAATGTTTGAAAATGCCGGTCTGCATGTTGACTTCTTAACGCGCGATGGAGCTACATTAAATAGGAGCATGTGGGGCTTATTTGGCATCTATGGAAGGTTAGAAACGGTTGCTTGCAGGACACAGGTCCTTACTGAACCCGGTCGTTTCTTCTACTTTATATCAGATTTTCCCAATTTGATAAATATGTGAGGAACGCGTTTGTTCAGACAGGAATGAAAGTCTCAAAAGGACATGGTACTGTCGATCACATCAATATTGCTTGAACGTGTGATGAAATGCATGATGCCACTCTAAAGGCAATGCCGCACATAAAAAATTCAGTTGTTTGTCCTTCTGGCTTTGTAAAACAAAGAGTGAAGTATGCATTTTGGCTTCTTAATTACGAGATGCTTAGAGGTCTTTTCCTCTATTAAGTAAAATCGAGACACAGCTGGGGTGTGCCGCGGCAACAGTTAGATTTGTAGAAACGATGAGATGTTTGATTAAAGCAATGACATCGTGGTGCATCTCAGATGCCCTGAGACCTTGACGGCACCAGGAAGAAGTCATTCAAAGTTTCTTGTGCTCTATGAACTCCTGGGAAGATACTGCTGGATCGAAAGGCTGCCGCAGCAATACCACAGCTGAAGGTCTTCGCGTGACTGTTACAAGCACACTACGTCTTCTCAAGTACTTGGCAGCCCTGGTGGGGTTCCGTCCTCTCACGACACGACATTCTTACCACGACCCATCGAAAGACATTTTGGCATCGTTCAAAAAATGTCTGGTTGCAACGATCACCCCACCGCCAGCCAATATTTGATATCAGTGAGCACGCTAAGATTTCAAAACTAAGCAAGATCATCAACAAAATGCAATGTCTCTTCGGGACTTAGAAAGAGCTATCCTGATGCTTCTAGCGTAAACGAAACGAGTTCTCAGATCAGAATTGATGAGTTTTTGGATGTTGGGAACTTTACAGAAGACTATGAAGTCCTCTGTGTTTGGGACCTTGATCATCCTGAGATGTGTGTTCAAGCAGGTGATTCCAGGCTGATTTTTACGTGGCCGGTTATGTCGCGCGGAAAAGCACTGCGACCGCAAAGTGAGCCGAGTGCTGCCAGGAGCTTCGAAAAGAAGCATCGTAGTCCCCCCGCTGAGGTAGCCCTGACCGCAGCTGTTTACAGAGGAGAGCTTTTTATATATATCTGAGCAGCTGAATGCACTAGTGATGTCACTAGGAAATACATTCACCCACTGCTTCAGTGCGAAGCAAGTAAGAAGCGACAGCCATAAGGATTTGTAAGCTGGGGAAAAGATACCAAAGTTGAAACTTGTGGGCTGCCCAGAACACACAACAGCACTCAAAAACAGGATCATAAAGTTCTGCGCGCTCACAAGGTTTCATTTCTACGTGAAATCTCAGAACGCAAAACGGGACGAAACGCGGGAGCGAATGAAGTTTTTGAAACTGCGACAATTGCTCTGAAATATGCCTTCCAGGTTTTCCAGTTTTGAATGAGCAAAGTTTATAGTTTCAGTTATTATATATGATGCAATGATACATCATCAGTCTGACCATGCTTTAAACGTTCCATTTTTAAATTAGTCACTTTTATATTTTGAGTTATGTACGTATGTTTCTGTTATACATAATGTTCGTCCACACAGTCTAAGCTTTCCATTTTCCCAGAGTCACTTTTATATATCTACTTATGTGCACTATGTATCTGGAATACGTGATGTTCCTGAACATGGTCTAAGCTTTCCATTTTGCAATGAGTCCCTGTAATATGTTTAGTTATGTGCAGTATGTCTCGGTGATATATGATATTCTTGACCAGTCTCCAAGATTTCCATTTTTCAATGTCATTTTTATAGATTCATTTATGTGCAGTATAAAGTCCCTGAACGTAGTGTTCAGTAAAGGTCATAGTAAGTTCCTGAACGTAGTGTTCAATAAAGGTCATATTCACATGCTGGTTTGCTTGCTGAGGTTCATGACTGCTTATTTCTGTGGCGCTCCTTCCGTTGTGTTGAGCGTCGCGAAGTTGTGTGAAACTCGTAAGATTACCCTCTAGCGAGCGCTTTCGCGAGCTAAAAGCACACGCAGACTGATAGTCAATGTAGGCACACATGTCATCACGTCGGTTTCAAACTAACCTCTGGAGATGCACCAAGCGTGAACGCAAAAATCCAGCTTTCTGCAAGATAGGCGGCGCCGGCGCAGCCAGCCTTCTCAGCGCGCTCGACGCATCCCACTACGGAGAGCAGCGCCACATACGCAAGGCACGAAATGTAGGCGTGGCTCTCGCCTCCCGGTCGCATCACCTAAAGTCCTTAATACACCATAGTACAGCTGTTTGGATCATGATATTGTTCGTAGACACTTGTTGATTCGTTAGGATGGCAGTGCCTATAGGTGTCTGTTTTTGGCCCACAGGCTGGTGTATTCAGCTGCTTCACCACTATCAAAGAAGCCATGGAATACACACTGTGCAGTGTTTTTACTGCCATTTTCGAAATTGTGATTACAGGCGTTTCATGTGCATGTCATGAAGGAGCACTCAAAAAGAGCCTTTTGGACGGTTGCTTGGAAATGCAGATGTCCATATAGTACACCACCAGCTGAAACGTTATGTAGATGAATATTTTAGTTGCATAAATATTAGTAGAGGTGCTTCAAATATAAAGAGAAAACACATTTCTGCAAAAGAATGATGTGAAAAGGACGTTATAAGCAGGACTGATCTACCTGTAAGACTTAATGGGCATCAAATTGGTACAGCAGTAGCAATAAAACTTATTTGCCACCAAATACAGTAAAAGCTTGGTTATGTGAACCTCAAATATTTGAACTCTACTTCTTGGTTCAGCCAAGCTCCATATAGGTCTACGAATAGAAAAGCCCGTAAATTCTGACAGTAGTCTGTTCACCAAAGATATTTCAATGTATGTGCTGCCGCATGTGGGCGGCCTGGCATACTCACACACGTGGCCATTAGCATATGATGCAAACAGAAATATTTTATTGACTGTGCTAGAAGGAATCTGGATATTTTATGAATACAACTGGTTGTGTCCCAAGATTTCTTGAAATGGCAGCAGTAAAAGAATTCCCCCCTCTCTTTTCCCTTTTTCTGGAAGGAACTCATGTGGTGGTGCACCATGCTCCATGCATGTCTGCTTGTTAAGTCGCAAGCCTGTATTTCAGCCTATCATATTCAATGACAAACCTGCACCACTTCATCCTGTGCCACCTGTTTCTTAGTTATCACTTGATCATATTCGATTGGTGGTGGCAGAGCTTCTGAAAGCCACAATTTGTCCTCTGCAGAATGTGATGGCCAATAAGAAACGCTTTAATGCTTTCTCTTTGGACAAGTTCAGACCATGCATATATGGTCGTCATTAAAGAAACATGTTTAGTCGATGTAAGAGAAAGTTTGGATGTTAAAATCATATTTGAGATTGAGCAGGCCTTTCTGGCTGCATCACTTGAAGTGCCATCATTGGGAGGTGTCAGTGTGCCTTGCATCCTTGTCCTCCTCACATTTCCAGAAGCATTGCCATCAGTGCTGCTTCTGTGCAACGAACCGATTTTGAACCGAGGGAGTCAAAAGACAACATCCAGCAAACAATGCTGCAAGCAGTGGAGATGACAGTGTGTCAGAAGCAATGTAACTAACAGGGCAGCCTCAACTGTCTAGCTCTTCAATATGGCTCAGGGCTGGTGGCCGACTAACATGTGTGCGTGATGTCGCAGATAGCATTATTGCTAACACAGTGGAGCTAACACAAATATATAGAATTCCTTAGTATGGTCGCATTACTGACAACAATCTTCAAGTGGCTTCCAACAACGACACCGTGCATGCAAGTGCATTTGCTCATTGAATTTCAGACAATGCGTGTGCGATGTTCATTCAAAGAACAGGTCAGGGAAGAGATGGATTCCCGCCAACATGGGGATTACGAACCATGCACGTTGCAGTTTCATCGAGCGCCATTATGAACAAGGGAGAAACCAGATATTTTTTTATTTCTAGTTTTGCACAAGTATGCTCATTATTCCTGCAATATTTGCCCTTGAACTTTCGCTTATAGGTTACTTCTCAGTTACTCTCAACGAATGCGTTTAGAATCACAATAATTGACCGTTTCAAAAATTGCTTATTCTATGCAAATATTGATATCTTTATTTTGAACGGAGTGCACGCAAACCCGGATAGATAATTCTTGCTGAACCGGATGTCGTGGTAACAGCGCATGTGCAGTAGCGGCCTTTTGGAGGCACCAGCAAAATGCGCAAACCTACTCTAGTGTAGCTCAGCTTCTAGCTACGCTAACTTATTCACTACAAAAACTGTATGTCAAGCACAAGTTTTTAGAATGTGGATGCGCAGAATAATTAAGGATATAAACTCGTAACCAGAAATGTGCTTGCACTCGATGCTCCACCTCTACTCTGTAAGGGTGGCATTTTGGGCGTGTTGGCAGTACCTAAAACAAATTGCGAAGGGACTGGCCAGGGACGAGAAAAGACACCCGTGTGCTAACTTCCAACTGTTTATTGTTTGAAAATAAAATTGTCTGACTCTTGCACCTGTGCAATGTAATGCTTGCTAACTTCCAACTGTTTATTGTTTGAAAATAAAATTGTTTGACTCTTGCACCTGTGCAATGTAACACTACTTTTTTATGTGTACAGCCTACCATTGACATATTGAAAGAAACATACAGGTCAAAGTGAAATGTTTCTGGACGAACGCCTTCACAAGCATCGTTGCAATGTAAAAGAAACGAAAGGTGGTTATCTTGATGTACACTGCAGAAAGGTGAAGATTGGAGCGACAATAAATGTACAATTAACTTCTTCTGAAAAGTTAGAACTTTCCTTGAACAAAGTGAAAATGCCACGGTTATTCAAGAAATCAGAAATCTGATATAGTTTGTGTGCCATAGTTAGTATGTGTCTTCTTTTTGTAGCTTTCATTCTGCTTATTGTACTAATGTTCCTTAAGTTCAATTCAGTTTATTACCTTACAAGTCCCCCGTAAGAGAGAATTACAAAAGCCCTGGGATTTTATACAGAATGCAAATATATCATTATTGTTAAGTGGGGATCCAGGCACTTGCAGTGGGCACTGGTAGCGAGCAAGGCCGGAGCGGTGGTGGCTCAGCTTGTAGACACTAGTCCGCAAAGGACACTTCTCTTTCTCAGTGATCTGTCCGCTTAATTGGAACTTCTTTACAATCTGGCCCCCGCAGAAAAGAGGAGCCATCTTGGCGACTCAAGGAGACGAAAGGATAGCGGGATCGTAATAGGGTTTCAAACGATCCACGTAAACAATCTCACGCCCACAGCGGCGAAGTTCAGTGGAAGCGGCTAGTGGCTTAACTAGGTAATTGACGGGAGAAGTCTGTTGGAGCACTAGATAGGGTCCGTGGTACTTGGCAGTAAACTTGCTGGTCAGACCTGGTGGTGTCGATGGGACCCAGAGCCATACGTGAGCACCGGGAGAGAATTGGTGCACATGGTGGCTGCTCTCCGCCTTCTTCTGGGCTTGCTTGTCTGATGTAAGCGAGCGAGCCAGCTTGCGACATTCTTCAGCGTGCCTGGCAGCTGTTCAAAGTGATGTATACTGAGATATCAGGACGGTAGGGGAGGATGGTGTCGAGTGGAGACGAAGGTTCCGCCCGTACAACAGAAAAAATGGTGAGAATCCGGTAGTTGCTTGAACGGCGGTGTTATAGGCATAGGTTATAAATGGGAGAATCTTGTCCCAATCGGAGCGGTCGGAAGCGATATACTTGTGCGGTTGAAGCGCTCTGTGAGGCCGTTGGCTTGAGGGTGGTACGCGCTGGCTGTCCGGTGGACGGTCTGACATTCGCGTAGGAGCGCTTCGACAACCTCGGATAGAAAAGACTTGCCTCGACCACTTAGAAGCTCACGAGCGGCCCCGTGCCGCAAAATGAAATGATGAAGAAGAAAGGACGCGATATTGGGTCCGGTGGCATCCTGAAGTGCTGCTGTCTCCGCATAGCGAGTAAGGTGATCGACGGCCACGATGATCCAGCGATTCCCTGCAGGTGCATATGGTAGAGGTCTATACGTACAAATCGATGCCAACACGATCGAATGGTCGGCATGGGCACGGACGATGCTGTAGTGGAGCCGGCTGATGGATAGGAGAAGGCTTCCGATGCTGGCAATCGATGCATGAACGCACATACTGACGAAGGTGTACATACCGCGCCAGTAAAACCATTGTCGCAACCGTTCATAAGTCTTAAATACACCCAAATGACCACACTGCGGATCGTTATGGTAAGATGCGCATATATCACTACGGAGGTGGCGAGGTACGACGAGCAGCCACTTACGGCCATCTGGCATATAATTGCGTCGATAGAGGAGACGGTCACGAAGGGCGAAATGCTGCGCTTGACGACTAAGGGCGCGCGGAGTCGGTGCAAGTGACAAGTTCGTAAGAAGATCGATTAGTGATGTTAGCCACGGATCCTTGCGCTGTTCTGATGGCATGTCGTCGATGGACAGGGAAGACAAGGCGATGCTGGAGGCAGGTGACAACCCAAGCATCCTTGGCCGACCATTTACGTGTGGCCGACGTTCGGAAAATGGTCGGCAGCCTACTTAGTCGGCTAGTAAACCACGGCAAGCGGTCGGCCCGGAGGTAGCCGCCAGCCATTTCGGCAAGTAGTTCGCAGCGGCCTTTGGCCCGACTTTTTGGGCGGACTAAATTCCGGGCACGGCGCCAGGTTAATGGCAAGAGTGCGGCAATGCGTTGGCCCGACTGTTGAGGCGGTACATTGAAAAAAAGTTATGAAGAGCACGACTGCTACTTTTTTTTTTAAATTTGCCTGTTACTTGGCTTTGGTTTTTCGCGATGTTATGTAATTTGCGCTTAGTATGGTACAAAATGATACATGCTATTCAGTGTAAATGTTTTGTTACATTAATTAATGCTATTGTTTGTTTAACTTGTCGCTCACATTTTTAGTGAACCTTATAGCTGTTAGTAAAATTATTTACCGAGTTCTGATAAACAGCAAGCCACAAAGTGACCGCGATTTCATGTGTAGATCATGTCATTATACTGTTTGCTTAATACGAAGCGCAGCTGTAGGTGCTGTAACATCAGTTATATTTTGGCGCACAAGCTCCCGTACACCCCATTTAGCCCGTATCACTCACTGAAATGCGTCCGCTATATGGCAGGGCACTTGAGTAGACGCAACTTCTCATTGTAAGGGAGGAGAAGGCTATTGTGTAAAATAAAAGAAGCGGACAGAAGAGAAAAAGCACACGGGGGCAGAAATTATGCGTAGGGCACTGGCAAGCCTTGGCCGCGGCGAACGCTCCGGCAGGCAAGCGAAGAGACAAATTCTAAAAACACACTTCGCAGCAGGAGAAGAGAAATGCGTACACGGAGGGAGACCCGGACGAAACAAAACCGACCTCACGCTCGGACGTTTTGAAGGAAGGGCGGAAAAGTGTGGGGGAAATGGTGGGAAGGGCGGTGCAACTGTGTCACCCCCGCAGCTCGAAAGTTGGTGGCGAGCGTTCCTGACTGGGCGAGAGAAGAGATGTATACACGCCGACTTTGAAGAGAGCATGCAGTTTTGTGGTATTTGTATACTATTTTTGAAGGAGCTCTTTTCGAACAAAGTTGTCTTACGATCAAATACATGAAGAAAAAAAACGAAGGAAAATGATTATTGTCTAGGTTATTAATCGCATACTTTCTTTCTCAAAACAGTCTGGTAAAGCTAAGAACCGCGAGAAAACGGGCCAGCGTCCTTGTCATTTGGTTTTGTTTCTTTGCGTGTGGCCCATTCATCCTCTTTTACGACCTGCCGGGGTGGGACGGGCGGCTCTTTTCATTTTTTTTTTTTTTTCGGAAGTCGGAGGGGCGCATTTTCGCAGCGAGCGGTCCGATTCTACACCGGAAACTACCCCCCTCTCCTCCCCCGCTTCTTGTCAACAGTTCTTGGAAGACTCGGCAGCTTGTGCTCGTGGGTGCGTGCGTGCTTTCAAGTTCATTGCAGAAGTGTAGAGCGCGACCAAGAGACGATCTCGAGCGCGCGAGGACGCTGTACGTGCGAACGAAATGTTGGAAATGTAAGCGCGTTTTCCAAAGTTGCGCGTTATTAGTTAAAATTACAAGACAGTCAACTTTGTTACCTTCAATAACTAGGCGCTGGACAACCAGACCTGTTTTTCATTCGCATTTATATACTGTCAGGACAAGTGACTGTAGTAGTTTTCAACCGCTGTATCCTTTCAGTAACTCCGCCAAGCCATCCTGAAGTAACGCGCTCCTCCGGCGCGTTTGGACACAAAAAATCGAAGATGCTCCGCTTTTTCTGTTTTTTTTTTGTGCCTTTTTTCTTTTTGCTCAAAGAATGGGAGTGTGGTTTCATAGGAACGAAACAGTTGATTTTTATTTATTTTATTAGTATTTCGCTTTTGTTTTACAGATTGTTTTGAATTATGGCTTCTATATTTTCTTGCTTGTTACTGTCCACTCCTGGTCCGCGAGAGACATATTTTCTCAACGCATCCTGCATATCAATATGAGTTTGAGACCCCTATGTTATACAGAGTGATTGAAAATTAAGAATATTTATTGAGAGCTACACGAGGTACACGCAATAAAAGAAGCTAATTGAAAAGAATTCTTTCCTGAAGCAGCTGCCGCAATTTCGGGTTTTTGTTGTGGCTGGCAGATTAATAATATGGAGAACTTTTAGTTTTAAGGCGTGAACATGTATCGGAAGTGATTAAAGCGAATTATCTGTCGTACGTACTAAGCCGAGAGATCGCTTGTAGAATAGCCCTGCATATGGAAGGAATGCTGCATAGGTCCAGAAACTTAAGACTTCTGCTTGAAAAGTACCGGGATAAGAGAGTAGAAACGATCATGACGTCATAGGCGTGAACTTCAACCATTTACATAGCAGAGAACCAAAGAAATCTTATTGATAAACATGGAAATAGCAAAGCACACTGGGACAATAAATAATGTTTCAGTAAAACAGCAAACAGTACCGAACATATAAGGTAGCGGCAAGAAATATATAATGCAGTGAGTTTCTGGTCACACGTTGTATATCAATAATGCGCAGCTGCAACAGGACTCCCTCGGGAGCTCTGACCCCCTAACAAATTTCCAGACAGTCGATTGCTCGATCCTTTGTGCTCACACATATACGCGTGAGCCGCAGGCTTGCGTCTTTCAAGACAAGAACCCAGTTCAAATCACTTCGATGTACAAGTGACCTTCCTGAGGTGGATGTGCCGCGTCAATAACCTCCGGATAAAGCTTTGTTCTCCAAGAACTAACAGCTGGCTATATCTAGGTGAGACGCACTAGCATGGGGAACAGTAGACAACGGGGTCACCGAAAGAATACGATCGACCGCGTTCCTATTCTGCCAAATGATCAATCCCACGGACTTCACTACACGTTGTTCGAACGCTTCGCGCGGCCTTCCACTGTGCGACGAAAAAGCTCACGGCGCTAGGCAGTGGAATGTCCAAGCTGCGACGCAGTCCTTAAGGACACGTGTGTGAGACTCGACCTGACCAAAGTTGATACTGTGCGGATCAATATGCCAGCTGTAAAGCCTGTCTTAATTTGGTGGGGATCGAATACGCCACACTCAGTGCGCCACCGAAAGTCTCTTAGAGCATGCGGGAGATTGGGTGCAACAGGCGTCTCCCACTTCGCATACGTTTGGCACATATGTATAGGGGCGCAGAATAGCAGAGCGCTTCGCAGAGATTAGATACTGCTATGGCTATCCATGCTCCGTCTACAAACATCTCCTCTAACTATGCGAACACGTGCGCCTGCTTCCCCTGACCATGCACTACAAGCATCTGCCTTCTACTTCCAAGCCAGTATAAAAGTTAAGGCGCGCCCAACTTAACCTATGTGATCCACTAACTCGGATACCCAATAGCGCACAACAAAGGGCATAATGAAGACAAGGCGGAACCCAGACAGGCGCCACCACCTAGCTATAGTGAAAATATAATCAAAGTAGATTGACTTTGCAAGAGGAATTCACAAGAAAACACGTGCTAAGCCATGCAGGGTCGTATCATTGGGAGGCTGTATCAATAAACAATCAAGGAACACAGATGTGGGAAAGTTGGCACCTGTGTGCACTAGGCTTTATCGGAAGTTTCGCGCATACGTTAATTAGCTATAACTTTAGGATGAACAAGATGTCCGAGATTATTGAGTTAATAGTCTATCCCGACATCGGCACGAAGCCGTGTGTGACGCATGCACGTACGCACGCACGCACTTACGCACGTCTGCAGTCGCACAGAGTAAATTGTTCCACGACCTTACACAGTGGTACGATGGAATAGTTAATAATATTTGAAAGAAGGAAATAAAAATTAGGGGGACGCTCAAGCTTCCCCTTAACATTCGACGGGATACAACGCCTTCTGATTCTTCTCTCTATCTCTCTATTTCGGTGGACAACCGCAGTTAATTGTAAATTGGTTATAGGAAAGTAAAGGCGCAGCATCTGTCACAGATCCCGGTGGGAACCTGGACCGCATCTCCATATTTACTACCACATTCCGAATATTTCAGACAAAACCCGACGATACTCAAGCGAAAACCGGGTTAGCGAGGTGGCTTTTGGACCAAATGAGCTGTAGCGCTTCGCATATATACATATATGCTGCACTCTCGATAGACGAAACTCGAGTATATTGCCGACATGAGGATAAATGGAACAGCTTGGGACAAATATTTGCCCGCCTCAGTTAAAACACGGGGATTAGGAAAGCTTTATTCCTTATATATCAATATGCCGAGGCCGACTGTCTTTATCCAGAACACAAATGTGGTCCTGATAGTTTTCAAATAAAAATGAAAGGCACGCAAAAAGCCGATCGCCCGGACGATTCGCCTGTCGAACGTATACTTCCTGCGAACACAAGCCTTGTGCAAGAAGTAACCTTTGGTTCTTTTGAGAAAATTCAAAGGGATTGCGTTTTGAGAATCCCGCGCAACATGACGAGGATCGATCGGCTCCTGCACCAGTGGCGGTCTACATTGTTAAATTCTTCAACGTCAGCCTCACACGCAGAAATATGGTATGAAATGCCAGAATATATATAAAGTTCCTCGAATCCCCTTTTCCCCAGCCGCGTATTCACTGCTGCTATAATATATCATTAAATAACATTGTGCATATCAAAGTAAAGTCTCCTGCAATACAGCAGGTTTCCCCTCTACGTTCCATGAGGCAGTCGGCTTAGCAGGAGAAAAGTGGAAAATTCGTATCATTGAAACAGCTATTTTTATGCAACATTGAGTTATACCGCGTGCATGATATATATTGACACTATAGCATTTGAGCCTGCTAATAGAATTATACATTGCGCAACAGAAGGTGAAATTAACTGTTATTTCTACATATTTTGAAATAAAGCTTTAACCGCGCGCTAATTGAGCCGCGGCGGGTATGGTACACTCTGTAGTTGATCGCGAGTTGTCATGAACTTATGCTTGAATTTGTGAACTGGTAGGCGCTGATTGTCTGTTTGAAGCATACTTAGTATTAAGTGCCTAAGATTTGCGCGGTAACTGCTATGAACCTACGAATGTAATTGTCCATTTTTTTTTATGGTTAAATGGTAACCTCTGAATTTAAACAACCTCATCATAAAGTTAACCTATAACGTAACCCTAAGCAAACCCACGGTAAACCGAAGAGATCACGTGCCTTTAAGGTTTATATGTTAACCGTCAATTACTTTTGCCAGTGCCCTCGAAACCTATCAATCCTAAACGCCCTTAAATTCGTTTCGAAGCCTCCGTGAGTTTACATTTCGTACGGGGTCAAGAAAAGAGGCGGTGAGCTTTTATGAGCTTTCATCCGGATCCGGTGCACTTCGCCCTGCGACCTTCTACTGATTTTCATGCATCCCTAAAACAAATGGACAAAATATATTTTTGTCAGAAACTTGCAGCAGTTACTATGTGGTTCAATCGGTATTTACCAGCTTGAGCTCGAGGTCACGGGCTTTAGTCGAGCTGCAGAAGCCGCATTATGATGGAAACCAAACGCGAAAACGGAAATGTGGTTTGCGATTAATATGACAGCCCGAGGGACTCTAAATAACCCACGTACTGCTTTGGGAAGTATAAATCCGCATGGACTATGTAATCTCTGCAAAAGCACTCATAATATACAGTGTTCTGCAACTTAACCGTCATGGAAAAGACGGTTCCGATAAAGTTGCTGAACACTATATACGTAGCCAGGTCTTGCTATTTTGGCTAAATGAAGCTGCAGGTGTTCTACTGCCCCACACTTGGTTTATGTGGAAGATATTCGGTTAAAAGAACATTACATACATTCAAGCCATAATTTTTTCATGCAAAGAACTACAGCCGCTGGTATCAAGACGGGGGCTCTACAGAAGCCGTAGAAAAAGGAAAAGAAAAGAAAAGATACTACCTCGACGCTTCTTGAACGACGAGGGAGGGGGCGGGGGGGGGGGGGGGCGTGAAAAAGAAAGAAAACTGCTTCTCGCTGCGCGGGACCCGCTGCCCCCATCGGTCCATCTCTTCTCCCTGCGGCAAAGCGGAAAGAACCACGGGGAGGCGAAAGGCATCGAGGCACCCTACCGCGGGGGGCGACAGGAATGCCGAAGCAGAGAGAAATAGCGGCGAAAAAAAAAGAAAGAATTGCATGCACCGCACACAGGGAGATTCTCCCTGCTTTTGCAGCTTCTCTCCCCCCCCCTCCTCCCTTCTTGAGGTCACGTGGCCAAAAGGCGGGAAAACACATCCCGCGCGAGCTAAGATGCGCGGCGCCACTCAGTCGACGGCCAGCCTCCGTGAGTCCGTGTGGGCGCGCGCGATGCCTACTGCCTAATTTTATCGTCCGCTTTTATTTCGCGCAAATTCAATCTGTCTCAACCTCCTGCAGCAGTCAGCGTTTGAAAAGAACAGCCCATATATGCAGCTGATGATTGCAGCCGCTCTGTACAGATTCTTCGTGCCGAAGTTCACCAAAACATGCGTAAGTACATGATCTTTCGGTCTTGATCAGAGGAGCTTTTAGCTAGATTCGATATTATACTGAACATAATAATGTATTGTTTTGGAGCATATGTTCGTCTTGTTATATACTCCTTGCATCTTTCTTCATATATATATATATATATATATAATTGGTGTGGGCGCTGATCGCGCAGGAAGACTTGCTGAGCCGTTTGGAAACAAGGCTGCGGCTGGCTGCGGTGGCAGAATTGGCTCATTTTGCTGCAGTCTGGGTCCTTGGGTATCTCCTGTCCCAAAATGCTCGCCTTTTAATATGGAGGGACACTCACTATACCGATCAGGTAAGTCCAATCAGCACATATTTTGTTCGATACGACAATATACTGCAACCGTTTCTGGAGCGCGTATATATATATGCGCATCTTATTACTACGTACATTTTTTTTTTATTTTTATAATCGATGTGTGCGCATTTTGCTTTGATTGCGCAGGAAGACGTGCTGAGCCGACTTGGAAACGATGCTGCGGCGGTGGAATTAGCTCTTTTCGCTGCAGTCCGAGGTCCGATCTCCTCTGCCCCAAAACGCCCGTCTTTCACTTCTTCACATCGAAGTGCATGCACTGACATGTATACCGACCAGGTAAGTCAAATTATCGCTGATTTTCTTCTATACGATAATGTACTGCAGCTAATTATGTATTGTTTTGAGATTTATGCGCATCTTGTTACTGTAAATGCATATTTTGTAATTGGTGTGCGCGCCTTGCGCTGATCGTGCAGGGAGGCGATATCAGCTGATCTGGAAACTGGCTTCGACAGTGGAAGCTCGTTTCGCCGAAGCCCGAAGTCCTTGGTCTCCTCTACACTAAAACGCTGGTCTTTCGCTTCTTCATGGCGGTGCACTTGCCGGACAGGTATTAGCGCTGATTTTGTTCGGAAAATTCGATTATCCGACTCACATCGATGGGACGCATGCAACCCAGTTAAATGTCAAATGCTATCACTGTAAATATTGCAGCACCCCTCGCCATAGGAGCGATCAGAAGCTGTACTAGCATCATCGCTACTGCCAAGCAAGCTCGTGCCAGGACTGAGTACAAGATTTATGCCGTTTTTATTATTATTATTATTATTTTTTTTTGCTGCTGTAATGATGTCTATACGTGAAAATTGATGATTGAGTGATGCGGTATGCTGGCAAGGTAAGTGAGCCAGTGCGTTCATTTTGTGGATTTTAGAATTATATATGTGATGCTGTTACGACCGTGCATCCGCATTTGCGCGCTCTATTGTTCGCCTGTGGGCATGGATAAGTGTTGTGGATATGTGGTGATGGTCCAATGGCTCTAAGTGAGCCTGTTTCCAGGAATCCTGTTTTGTAAGCCTGTTTTGCTTTGTGGACACCCTGCAAATGCAAAATTGACCCTGTCAAGAGAACGTCTGGAAAAACACAAAGAAACGTCCCCCTGCGGGAAATGCAGGAAGTGCTTTCTTTCTTTTGTTCACCCTTCCAGTCGAGAAGCCCTATCGTCCAGTGAGGAATGCCTACTTTCCAAAGGAGACGACAGAGTGACATGTCCGCTGACGTGCAGGACAAGAAAGGAGCATGACGCATACAGCCATTAAGTGATTTCCCAGGAATGCAGGAAAGATTTGCAATTGTCGAAAACGGACAATGCTGGGAGCGTATGCGGCGCCCACGTGCACTTGGGTTTGTGAGAAGTAAACCCACTTGTCAGAACCAGCCTGTGGTTTCTTTGCTGAAGAATAGAAATGTACCTCCTCTCCTCGCCGTTCCCAAGCTTTTCCCGCCAACAAGTGACCAGGCTCAACGAAACAATGCCGGGCCAGTCAGTGCTTCAGACCATCAGAGCAGTGATGTGTTCGATTGGATGCCGATATCTGAGGGGCGTGCCCTGGATTTGGTTGGTCAGCATCTTCAGAGAGGGGCTGGACATGGGGGGGTGTAAGGACGCTGCAGAGCACGAAATGTCGCTCTGGGCCCTGGGTAAACGGCTCATCCAGTCGCTTCTCGCTATGAACTCTTAACGCTTGCCATTTTGCTGATGTACCCTTCTTTTTCGTGTAAATAATCTTGTAAATAAGTTTCTCAAAGTGCCATTAAACCTGCTTGTACATATTTCACCAACTTCGAAGATTCAATCCTACTTCAACCCCGAGTCTCTGCACGCTACCAAGTGAAGGCCGGGTCGACGTAGCCCCAGCGTCACGACAACTGGTGACCAGCGTTGGGATCTGAATCTACAAGCCACAACATCTGATGACTGGAGGTGGGATCTGGATCTACAAGCTACAACATCTGCTGATTCGAGGTGGATCAGAATCTACAAGCCACATCTTGTGATCGGAGGTGGCATCTCAAGCAACAAGCAGGCGCAACAATCGGCCAACAAGAGAGCAGCTCGGAACATCGATCGCATGTGTGGGTGAGTGCTTGGCTTTTCTTCTAATGTGGACCAGGTTCTAGAACAGGGTTAGATTTTAGAACTGGTAAAAAAAGTGTTGAAACGCCTTTAGGTTTGGTAGTTTGCACAGTTGTTTTGGAAGTAGCCGACACTCGGAGCGATCATGGACCTACAAAAGCTGCAGAAACCGGACCTGTTGCTATTGTGTGAGGAATTGGGAATTGATACAAGTGGTTTGGCACGAAAACCCTTGATTATAAAGGCAATCACTGATCTGGGAACCGATGATGAGGAGCTCAGTGAAGCATGGAACCTCATCGGTCAAAAAAAGGAGCAGCTCAGACAGCAGAAAGAGCGGGAAAAAGAGGAAAAGAAGCCAGAAATTGAGCTCCGGAAATTAAAACTAGAGTTGAGCAAGAGGTCGGGCGATTGTCCCCAGCTAGCGGTACCTCTTCTCAACAAGGAGACAGATTTCAAGATGTCAAAGTACATGCAGCCATATGTGATATCAGGGGATATCGGTCTGTATCTGGCTAACTTTGAGCGAACTTGCGAAAAACTGTCCTTCCAGCGAGACACTTGGTCTCAGAGATTATTGATGGTTCTGCCCTGCGAGGCAACGGAGGTTGTCGCGCGGCTAAGCAAGGAGGACGCGGACAACTACGAGAAGGTCAAAGCTTGCCTTCTGAGAAAGTATAGGCTTAGCGCCGAGGCGTTCAGACAACGTTTTCGGAACGCTACTAAGTCCAGGGACGAGAGTTACCCTGAATTCCTGTACAATTTAAGAGTAAATTTGGGCGAGTGGCTAAAGAACACAGATTCCTACAGTGATAGGGACGCTGTAGTCGAGCGAATTCTTTTGGAGCAGTTTTATAACTGCCTCCCAGAAAAAGAAAGAAATTGGTTACAGGACCGAGGCGAAATTAAGTCGGCAACTGAAGCTGCCGAACTTATTGAGGAGTATGCTTCGCGCCGACAATTCAGCAACCCAGCAGTGGATAGGCCCCGCAATCCCAAGTTCAGTGTGAATAACCGTCAGAAAAGGCACTTTGCTAGATTTGCAAACGAAGAAAGGAAGGCTTCTTCAGGCAAACGCCCTAGAAAGGACGGCAGTGAGAAAAGTGGGGAAGTGACCAACGCGCAGAACACAAAGAACAAGCTTGGGGCTAGGAAGCCGCTCACATGCTTTAGGTGTAATGAGCAGGGTCACATTGCCGTCAACTGCCGGAAAGAAAAGTTTGCTTTCTCGTATGTCAGTGACTGCGATAAAAATAGGCAGCTTTTGGAACCCTACCTGCATGACCTAGTAGTCAACGGGAAGCCTTGCAAGGTACTGCGCGATTCGGCCGCAACGATGGATGTTGTCCATCCGGCGTATGTGTCGCCTTCCGACTATACAGGACAGTGTGCGTGGATCCGCCAGGTAGTGGAGGAACAGAGTGTGTGCTTGCCAATTGCGAACGTGGTCATCGAGGGCCCTTTTGGCAAATTGACAACCGAGGCTGCCGTTTCAGGAAAGCTTCCTAAGTGCTATCCGTATTTGTTCTCCAACAAATCGGACATGCTACTGCGAAAGAGGGGCATCCTTTTCGGAGACAGAGTTGTGCAAGCCTTAACACGTTCAAAGGCGCGAGAACTAGCTACACTGCTCATTCCAGAAGAATCCACAGCGCAGGAAACGGCAGTTAAAACAGTGGTAGATGCGGAAGATAGCAGGTCAGAAAACTGAGAGCGAGGCATCTCAGATAAGTCTACTTGAAAGTGAGCTTGATGAGACGCGGAATGAGGACGTTCTTGAGAGTAACCTCTTGCCGCCAGTGTCTAGTAATCTCACGAGACTTTTAAGTGGAACTCGAGAGGACTTAGCTATGGAGCAAGCCAATGATCCCAAGATACAGGAGATAAGAGAGCGCCACCGCGCCACTAAGACAGCAAAGAACATTTCTTTTGAGATGAGAAAGGGAGTGCTGTATCGCTTATTCAAGGATAAGCGCGGAGTAGAGCGGGACCAATTAGTCGTTCCCCAAAAGTACCGCGGAGACTTACTGCGACTTTCCCATGGCAGCTCGTGGTCATGTCACCTTGGAATAAGGAAAACAAAGCAGAGGCTGTTGCAAGAATGCTATTGGCCTGGATGTTTTAAGGACACGGAAAATTTTGTACGATCATGCGACACGTGCCAGCGGGTTGGAAAGGCGCAAGATAAGTGGAAAGCTCCGATGGTGTTAGTACCAATCATTACCGAGCCGTTTCACCGGTTAGTAATAGATGTAGTTGGGCCACTTCCTGTGACAGAGTCAGGGTACCGTTATATCCTCACTATGTTATGCCCAGCCACAAAGTTTCCAGAGGCTGTTACGCTGCGCGAGGTGACGTCCGAGAGTGTAGTGGATTCGCTGCTGTCAGTGTTTGCACGAGTTGGATTCCCTTCCGAGGTCCAAAGTGATCAGGGTAGCGTTTTCACGAGTGTCCTCACCACCTCATTTCTCGAGCGATGCGGCATTAAGGTAGTGCATAGCTCGATCCATCATCCGCAGAGCAACAGCGTAGAAAGATGGCACTCTGTTCTCAAGCGAGTCCTGAGGGGACTGTGCTATGAAAACAAGCGCGAATGGGATACCTGCCTGCCTGCAGCGCTTTTCGCTTTGCGGTCAGTGCCGCACGAATCCACTGGATTTAGCCCAGCCGAGTTGGTGTACGGAAGGTCACTGCGCTCACCTTTGCGAATGGTGCGCGAAGCCTGGGAGGGGCGCGGAGAAGACCCAACAGTAGTAGAATTCATTCTGAACCTCTTGAATCGCTTACATAACACTAAGGAACTCGTTGAGGCCAGCATGAAGTCAGCCCAGGCTCGTTCCAAGGTGTACTATGATAAGTCAGCCCGTCAAAGGACGTTTTGTATCGGGGACTAGGTGATGTTGCTGAGAAGTTCAAGGCAGAATAAGCTCGAAGTACAGTGGGAAGGACCGGCTGAAGTCGTTGCAAAGCTTTCTAACACTAACTACGCAGTGCAAATTCCCGGTAGGCGTAAAGAAGTGCGCATTTATCATTGCAATCTTATGAAGCCTTATGTGCAGAGGGAAGCCGTGGTAAATCTAACGTTAAACCTTCCCGAGGAGATGGGGGACAACTTGATTTGCCTCAGCGGAAAAGGAAGCAACGCTCAGGAGCTTCTCAAAAAGACGGAGCAGAGAGGAGAACTAAAGAAATCCCAGCTGTCCGATCTGGGCGAGATAATAACAGAGTTTGAGGCCTGCTTCGTGGACAGGCCAGGCAGAACTGATTTGACTGAGCACGATATTGAGCTGACTTCAGACGTGCCAGTGCGATCAAGGTGCTACCGATTTTCTCCAAGGCAAAGAGAAATTCTGGATAGGGAAGTAACTCGCATGCTGGAATTGGGAGTAATAAAACCCTCGGAAAGCGATTATGCTTCGCCTATGATCTTAGTAGAAGCTCCAGGTAAAGACCCTAGGCCTGTGGTAGACTACCGAAAGCTAAATTCTCTCACCAGGGATCAAGTGTATCCTATTCCGAATATTGAGGAGAGAGTAGAACAGGTCAGTAGAGCGGCATATGTGACTACGCTGGACCTTACTCGAGGATACTGGCAAGTACCGCTCACTGAACGCGCCAGCAGATACGCGGCTTTCGTCACTCCGACGGGCAGCTACCAGCCAACAATGATGAGTTTCGGGCTCAAAAATGCTCCATTTTGTTTTTCCTGACTCATGGATAGGGTTTTAAAGGGGTGTGAAACATTCGCGGTGCCTTATTTAGACGACATTGTGGTTTTTTCCGACTCATGGGCGGACCATATGGTACATCTAAGAGCTGTACTGAGCCTTTTGCGTCAAGCTGGACTAACCGTAAAGGCCGAGAAATGTTGCCTGGCAAGGGCGACCGTGGACTACTTGGGTCACAATGTAGGTCAAGGTTTCAGGAAACCCAGCGAGATTAAGATTTCTGCGGTAGCAGACTACCCGCGGCCGAGCACGAAGACGGAAATTCGAGCATTCCTGGGTCTGACTGGGTACTACAATCACTACATCCCTAACTATTCAGCTTTGGCTAGCCCTCTGACCGACGCTCTCCGCAAGACAGAACCGACAAATGTAGTCTGGGACGAACAAAAGGAAGCCTCCTTCGTAAACCTGAAGGCTGTGCTGATTAGCCGTCCGGTATTGCGAGCTCCAGACTATGACCGAGAATTCACGGTCCAGTGTGATGCCAGTGATCGAGGGCTAGGTGCTGTTCTCTGCCAGAGAGATGACGACGGTAATGAGCACCCCGTTCTCTACTTGAGCAGAAAACTGAGTTCTAGAGAGAGGGCTTATTGCGCGTCAGAGAAAGAGTGCGCTTGCATTGTATGGGCCATTCAAAAATTGAAGTGCTATCTTGGAGGGGCCAAATTCACCGTAGAGACGGACCATTGTCCCCTGGCTTGGCTGCAAACTGCGACATCGAAGAACAGTCGCCTTCTTAGGTGGAGCTTGATTTTACAGCAGTACAATTTTGAAATAAGATACAAAAAGGGAAAGTTAAATGGGAATGCGGACGCGCTTAGCCGCTGTTTCTAAGCAGTCCGAGGTGTTCCTCACCATGTATCCAAATTGATAATCAGGTTTTTCTCTTTTTTTTTTTCGTGCGCTTGAATATATGTGACTATGTAAAGCAGCACGTTTGGTTTTCTAGGAATACGTGGGTCCTGAACGTCTTGAGAGTGGGCTTTTCTCGAACAACAATGGCAGTTTTCTTTTGACCTGGTCTCTTCAGACGGGAGCCGAGTGCTTGTTTAGACATGTGGTTGAGTTTCAGACAGCTAGAGCAATTTGGCCTACAACAATCAAGACAACGCGACAAGCAACAGCGAGCTTCAAGCGTTCACGTGCAGGCCATTAAGTCGTCTCTTCATGTAGCAGCTGCGACTGCTGCCCTCCGAGACTCTTCTGGCGGGGGAGGAGGCTGTTACGACCGTGCATCCGCATTTGCGCGCTCTATTGTTCGCCTGTGGGCATGGATAAGTGTTGTGGATATGTGGTGATGGTCCAATGGCTCTAAGTGAGCCTGTTTCCAGGAATCCTGTTTTGTAAGCCTGTTTTGCTTTGTGGACACCCTGCAAATGCCAAATTGACCCTGTCAAGAGAACGTCTGGAAAAACACAAAGAAACGTCCCCCTGCGGGAAATGCAGGAAGTGCTTTCTTTCTTTTGTTCACCCTTCCAGTCGAGAAGCCCTATCATCCAGTGAGGAATGCCTACTTTCCAAAGGAGACGACAGAGTGACATGTCCGCTGACGTGCAGGACAAGAAAGGAGCATGACGCATACAGCCATTAAGTGATTTCCCAGGAATGCAGGAAAGATTTGCAATTGTCGAAAACGGACAATGCTGGGAGCGTATGCGGCGCCCACGTGCACTTGGGTTTCTGAGAAGTAAACCCACTTGTCAGAACCAGCCTGTGGTTTCTTTGCTGAAGAATAGAAATGTACCTCCTCTCCTCGCCGTTCCCAAGCTTTTCCCGCCAACAAGTGACCAGGCTCAACGAAACAATGCCGGGCCAGTCAGTGCTTCAGACCATCAGTGCAGTGATGTGTTCGATTGGATGCCGATATCTGAGGGGCGTGCCCTGGATTTGGTTGGTCAGCATCTTCAGAGAGGGGCTGGACATGGGGGGGTTTAAGGACGCTGCAGAGCACGAAATGTCGCTCTGGGCCCTGGGTAAACGGCTCATCCAGTCGCTTCTCGCTATGAACTCTTAACGCTTGCCATTTTGCTGATGTACCCTTCTTTTTCGTGTAAATAATCTTGTAAATAAGTTTCTCAAAGTGCCATTAAACCTGCTTGTACATATTTCACCAACTTCGAAGATTCAATCCTACTTCAACCCCGAGTCTCTGCACGCTACCAAGTGAAGGCCGGGTCGACGTAGCCCCAGCGTCACGACAGATGCACACAGATCTGAGCCGTTTCACATTGATTTTGCTCTGTGCGCTTGCTTTCTGGGCAAGCAGTTGTATTTTCATCGTGCAGATTATTTCCTGGTGCTTACATGCTCATGAGGTGTTCAGCTAACTTGTTTCAAGCTTAAAAAATTTAGAACGGGTTCTATAAGCTTCTAAGAGTTGGGCTGTCTAAATAGCCGTCTTGGCTGATGAGACAATTTTTAAAATAATGCTCGGTTGTTAAATAACGAAAATAAATCAGATGACTTATCGTTAAATATCCGGTCGCTTTTGCTGTAAAAGTTCCATCTAGTTTCAGAAAATTAAGCTGTATTCTACGGAATAAACTTATTGTAGGTTTCATGTAAATATCGCGGAAACTGTTTGTTCTGCCGCGTTGGAATCCCTCATACGCGCTCTATGACAAGCGCGGACACTTGGTTTTGCTAGAATTATTAAATTGCAGCATTAGCATGCAAGAACGCGCTTCGGGAGGATAAGGTTTGAGTGCGCTACGGTTGCAAATTGCAACATCATGACTCCAGAAACACACAGTGATCGCGCCTTTTTCGCGGATTCACGGATCCTGATTACCTATTGCGGCTTTGCGCTAATGCGTTTTCAGTAGGGTCGCATGAAGTCAAGCGCATAAAATATATTGATGTGATAGTGCAGTTGGTGGCAGTGAGCAGGCATTATTTTTTCTACCTTTTCACCCTATATTTGCCTGCAATGTAAAAGTCTAGGCGAAAAGGAAATATTTAATTAAAACACTTTTCTTCATACAGCTGACCAAGATGGAACCTGCCGCAGATCCGACCAGTCGCAGACATCAAATGATCGACAGGCTGCCAAAAGAAGGAGACCAAGCCTCAAGGCCGTCTTCCATATGTGGCACACGCGCAGTCATATATCCACGCTTATTAAAAAGCAAATCGCGAGCTTTTTCTGAACGCTGTTGACAAATAAATTTTTCACCAAATACTGCAGCTTTTGCTTCTTGATGGCATCAGAAAAGCTACTGCTTTTCTTGATGCATTTGTATGTGCTACCCCGTTATATATGCATGGGCCACGATATATTAAATGCATGGCATGATACCTGCACGAGGGGCGATGCCGGCCACTAACCGGCGTCGGGAAGCAACCGGCCGACGTACGGTCTTTCGTCAGCAAAATGCTAGGGCAGACGAGCGGCCGACCATTCAGTAACGCTGGCAGACGGCAGGGCCACGTGCGGCAGGTGGTCGATCACGTCGGGCCAAAAGGTCGGGCCGTAGTCGATTGCCGAAAATCGGCCGACGTTAGGTCAGTGTCAATCCCCGACGCCGGCCCTCATTCGGGTGCCGAAGGTCGGCCGGCCACTTTTTGGTCGGCGATAAAGGTCGGCCCTACCTTTTGCCACACACTTTTTTTTTGCTTGGGAACGAAGCGTCAGGCGGCACCGGCGAGCGAGATAAAGCGTCTGCGTCGGAGTGCTTGCGCCCTGTACGATGGATAGCATACTCTTGCAGTCTAAGCGACCAGCGGGCGAGACGGCCGGTGGGGTCTTTTAGTGAAGACAACCAATACAAAGCGTAGTGGTCTGTAACAACATCGAATGGGCGCCCATACAAGTATGGCCGAAATTTCTGAAGCACCCAAACAATGACCAAGCATTCCTTTTCTGTCACCGAGTAGTTGGTCTCGGCCTTGGTCAAAGTTCGACTTGCGTACGCCACAACGTACTCATCAATACCGGGTTTTCGTTGGGCAAGAACAGCGCCGAGGCCGGCGTCACTGGCATCGGTGTGCACTTCAGTAGGAGCAGCCAGGTCAAAATGGCGCAATGAGGTAAGTATCGTGCGCACTTTCGTAAAAGCAGTATCGCAAGCCGGCGACCAGGCAGAAAGATCTTTGTGAGCGCTGAGAAGTCGCTTCAGAGGGGCTATGATGCTCGCAAAGTTCCGAACGAAGCACCTAAAATAGGAGCATAAGCCTATAAAGCTGCGTAATTGCTTGATAGATGTTGGCTTCGGAAACTCTGCGACAGCGCGAAGTTTAGATGCATCAGGAAGGATGCCATCCATGGACACTGAATGCCCTCAAATACTGAGTTGGCGAGCGGCGAAATGGCAGTTTTTCAGATTGAGCTGCAGACCGGCGTCACTAAGGCATTGCAAGACAGTTTCAAGGCGAATCAGGTGGGTCGCGAAGTCGGATGAAAATACAACGATATCATCCAGGTAGCAAAGACATGTGTGCAACTTCAAACCGCGGAGAATATTGTCCATCATGCGTTCAAAGGTGCCGGGCGCGTTACACACGTCAAACGGCATGGCGTTGAACTCATACAGCCCGTCAGGGGTGACAAAAGCTGTCTTGGGGCGATCGTCCTCAGCCTTTGGAACTTGCCAGTAGCCAGAACGTAAATAGATTGAAGAGAAAAATTCCGCTCCATGCAAAGTGTTCAGCGCGTCGTCTATGCGTGGTAGCGGATAGACGTCTTTTCGTGTGATCGCATTAAGGCGGCGGTAGTCCACACAGAATCGTATAGACCCGTCTTTCTTCTTGACTAAAACGACCGGGAACGCCCAAGGGCTACTGGAAGGCTGAATTACACCCCTACTGAGCCTCTCGTTGACTTGCTTATCAATAATGCGGCGCTCTGAAGGTGATACACGATAAGGGCGTTGGCGTAATTAGGCGCGCATACTAGTATAGATGTGGTGGGAAACAGTTGATGGACGACCCAAGGATGGCTGCTGGATGTCAAAGGAAGCTCGAAATCGGTTCAGCAAGTCGAGGAGCTTGGCGCGTTGATCTGGAGCGAGAGCACTGTCGATGGCTTTGTCGAAGGCAGCCAGAGGTGAAGAAGGAGACGAGGAACGAGGCGGGCTAAGGGTAAGGGCACTGACGTCGGAGATTGAGTCGGCACGGGTGGAGAAAACCGGTGGGACGGTCAAAATATTTTCTGATCGAACAGGCTCGGCATGCCTAACGAATTCGCCACGTTGCAACATGAGTGGATAGAACGAATCATTAGTAATGGCTAGTTCGGTGCGTCCGCTTCGTACACTAAGGACGGCGCAGGGCTGGGAAAGACAGCGTCGTGAGACGAATAGGGAAGATGGGGTGAAGAGCACTGTACAGTCTTGAAGAGAGGCACAGTTTATAGGCACAATCGCAGCAGATGAAGGCGGGATATCAGTAGCATCCGCAACGTGGCATTTGGCTTCCCCAAGAACGTTAGCAGCGGTCGGTGCGGAGCACAGCGGAGAAAACTACTTCGGCACGAGCTCAATGAATTACGGCGCGATTGCGACACAAGAAGTCCCATCCTAAAATAATGTCATGAGAGCAGTCACGTAGAACGATAAAACTGATGACGTAGAGAACGTCCTGAATGGTGACTCGATCTGTGCAGGTACCGAGCGGTTTGATGTGCTGAGCAGTGGCGGTGCGCAAAGAAACCCAGAATATGGCAGAACAACTTTTCGTAACATGCGGTACAGTCTAACGTCAATAACCGACACAGCAGCACCAGTATCTACAAGCGCAAGAGTACAAACATTTTCTATGGTAAATTCGATTTAATTGTTCGGTGGCGAAGCAGGACTTTCACTGGTCGACGAAAGCGCAGTTCTTGCCTGCGGAACTGCGTCTAGTGGTTTTCCAGCATTGGCGAGGTAGAGCGACGACGCGGAGAGGTTGAGCGGTGGTAGTGCGAGAAGTGGTCAAAGTGGGACGAGGGTTGAGGTGGCGCACGGGGTGGGGATGGCGGCTGCGCGTAGTTGACCGGGCTCTAATCGAAAGCGTACGGAGCTGGGTGACGGCGGCACAGGCGTGCAACATGGCCAGGAAGACCACATACAAAGCAAATGGGCCGGTTGTCAGATGTTCGCCAAGGGCGTAGAATAGGTGGCGCACGGCGCTGGGTTAAAAATGCCCTCTGAGGCGAACCGTACGATGGAAAAGGTGTAGGAGGTGGTGGTCTTGCGGCAACCTCAGCATACGACAGTGGAGTCTGTGCGGGCATCGGGACAGCGTCGGCATGAATGAGCGGAGCTGTCAGTGGAGCGGCATGAGCACTTTGTTGTCCAGGGGGCGGAAGTGCGTCGGCAACTTGTTCCTGAATAACCTGGCGTATGGTCGGAGCCAGGTGTGAACTGGAATGCAGAACGTTTGGAATCAGCAATAATTGCCGTGCAACTTCTTCCCGTACGAAGTCCTTGATCTCTTGAATTAGTGCGGCGCTTACAGGGGCGTCAGACATAGCCACGATCGTGGCTTCAGGTTGTCGAGGGACGATGCAGTTGCCGACGAAAGTCGTCGTAGCTTTGACACATCGTGGCAACCTCACTTACAGTACGGGGCTTTTTTGCCATCAGAATGTTGAATACGCCTTCGTGGATGCCCATCATGATGTGGCGAATCTTCTCAGCTTCAGTCATCGATTCGTTTACACGATGGCACAAATCTAAAACGTCTTCGATGTAGCTAGTGAAGGTTTCTCCTGTTTGCTGCACCCGCTCGCGCAAACGGTGTTCGGCGCGAAGCTTGCGGACCGCAGGGCGACCGAAGACATCCACAAAGCGAGATTTGAACGAGGCCCAAGTTGGAATGTCAGCCTCGTGATAGGCGAACCACAACTTTGCTACTTGTGTAAGGTAGAAGATAACGTTGTTAAGTTTCAAGACGTAATCCCATTTATTGCGGGTGCTTACACGCTCATACGACGAAAGCCAGTCCTCCACGTCCTAATCGTCGGTACCGCTGAAGAACGGCGGGTCCCGCTGTCGAAGCACCCCGGAGCATGGAATAGAAGAGGCCGAAGAGGCCGAGGTAGCGGGGCCGGTGGTTTTGGTGCCGGAGTCAGTCATTGAGGTCGGAATTCGGCGGCTGCGGAGCTTCAGGGAGAGGAAATGGAAGAGAAATCCCGCGACCTCCACCAAGTGTTAAGCGGGGATCCAGGCACTGGTATTGGGCACTGGTAGCGAGCAAGACCGGAGCGGTGGTGGCTCAGCTTGTAGACAGCTAGTCCGTAAAGGGCACTTCCTCTTTCTCGGTGATCTGTCCGCTTAATTGGAACTTCTTTACATTATAAACAATAATTGAAATAGACGGTCTGTTAAAGGCGATACAATGTCAATGGGGACGTGGTAGCTGTTATGTCATGGGGAAGGCCATTCCAGTCTTTAGCAGTTCGGAAATAATAGGAGGCACTTGATGTTGCGGTTTGAGCGAATGGGCGCACTTGTAGCGCAAGGCTGGTGCGATGGAATGTGCAGGCTGCTGCTTGATGTATGGTGTATGACTAATACCGATGCAGGGTCGACTGGAAAACGCTGAGAAGCCACATTTAAGTTTTAAAGACCAAATGCTGACGTCATATAGGTACAAAGAGTGAATGCATCCGACTGCACGGATTTAAATCGATTCTAATGAGCCGATGAGATAAGATAGATACAGGTTCCAAATTGGTGATACATGTTCAAG
Source organism: Amblyomma maculatum (assembly GCF_055883805.1). Classification (NCBI taxonomy): domain Eukaryota; kingdom Metazoa; phylum Arthropoda; class Arachnida; order Ixodida; family Ixodidae; genus Amblyomma; species Amblyomma maculatum. The sequence continues at coordinate 9,006,319 of NC_139350.1, forward strand.
CTTGTGCCTGACAATTGAATTGTACGCAGATAATTTGACATGTGGTGAAGCACTGCGCAGATGACATGTCAGAAAGCCTAATGTTTCATTAGATGCCGAGATGACATTAGTAACATGCATGCGCCGATACGGGCCTTAAGGCCGCACATAAGTAGTTATAAGATTCCCCTACCTCTAGTGATGTGTCAGAGGTGCTGTAGTGAAAGAAATAGGAATTATTACAGTGACAGAAGGATAGTATTGACATTTAGTGCCATTTAAGACAACTATCAAATTGCTGCACCATTGTAGAACACTGTTGAGGTCACTTTAAGTTTGGTCAGATGCATTATTGATAGTATGTTAAAAAGCAGTCATCTACAAACATGCATGTATTGCAAGAACCTCTGAGTTCGTATTACTGCAATGGTAAATACTGGCGCTGGCATGGGAGCGAGCTCGGGAGATTGGCGTGTGCCCGTCTTCTTTTAAGGCGAAAGCCTTTCTCACGCTGCCATGGAAAAAATGTGTTCCGCTTTTGCGGCGGCTCTGATTAGCCGAGGCGGGATGATGTCATAGAGGTATCGACCAATCACAGATACCACTACAGTATGCGCCAATGCGTGCCTTATATGGCCATATGCCAATCAATGAGCAATTACTGATAATGACTACTTGTTTGAATAATTAAATACTAATTATGAGTAATTAGGTAATTTATAACTAAATATCAACTAAACAATTTAGTAATTATCCAGTAACCTATTTTATGACTAACCAATCAATCCCTCCTAATTTTTCCGGGAGTCCGCTCGCGAGCTGGTTGGCCTAGGTGTGATCTCATTTGCCGGTGCCTGTGCGTGTTGGTGCCATTAAACCTTCTTCTGTGACATTTTGGTGGAAATGCGTACATCTCATGTACGAAGAGATTCTTGGTGCCTCCAATGCCCATCTACACTCTGCGGGCACGATGCCTGTGCACAAGGTGAGCCACCGAGTGCGAGGCTTAGGTCCCAATTGTGATTTGCTTGCCTCCCCATTGCGACCCATTCCACCATGGCAGCAGGACAGTCCGTTTATTTTCCCGTGAATTCTCAGCCACAGTTCTTCAGTGCTCCGCATATGCCCATGCCATTTTATGGCAACAAATTTGAGGATGTTGAAGACTGGGTGACCACCTATGACCAGGTCGCTGCGTTTATTGCTTCGGATGAGGAGCGCAGGCTGTGGAATGTTTATTTTTCACTAGAAGATGCAGCCAAGATGTGGTTCGGTAACCACGAGGCTACCACCGCCTCCTGGATAGATTTCTGGTGGCAGCTGCTCGGAACTTTTAAATGTAAGAAAAGAGGTAGCTGAACTGGTTTTACAGTCCCAAGCATAGAGGCCTAAGGAGAGCGTCCCCAATTTTATAGAATAAGTGACTGGTTTTCAACCGCACGGATCCATCCATGTCAGAGGCGAAGAAGGTGCGCCATTTTATCTGAGGCATGGCCGGAAACAAGATAGTGAAGTCTTTCGTGAACTTATCTGAAGCATGGTGTGCGAAAAGCTGAATAGCTGCCCTCTCTTGAGCAACATCTGCATGTTGGAGGCATCTCCAACGGTGTGCGAGACCTCCACCAAGCATTGCCATCAATGCCATCTCCCAGCCACCTGCATAGTCTGTCATGACTTCGGCGACGTGTTGGGCACTGCTGCACCAGCAACACCGGCTTCCTGCAGGCCCCGCTTCTCCCTCTCGTCCTGCACCCTGATATCCAGTTTCGACTAATGTGCCTGATTTTTGACTGCCTGTTGGGAAAGTGTACGCATGGACAATGCCAAACTACCTTGCCATGTGCTTCCACTGCGGTGAAGCAAGTAACATATTGCACCACTGCCCGTACCAAAGCATAAACTTGCGCAGGTTCTCACTGGTTGCCCAACGACTGCGCTGTGGTGAACAACCTCGGGACATCGACCAGTTCCTCAGCGGCAACGTCCCACCTGCATCTTTACTGTGACGTCAGTACAGGTCACCGGCCCCACGACAGTTCTTTTCATCGAGTCGTAAATCTTCCTTGAGCCAGTCGCCAAGTTTCCACCAGGAAAACTGAGGGCGGCAACCCTTGGGGTATGGCCGCCGTCAATCAACATAGTGACCAACATGCTCCACTCGCAGATTCGATCAAACAAACCAACCTCCACGCCGCTGCTCTGACCAGCAGTCTGATCACCTTTCAACGATGTTTTCATCCGCTGCACAAGCAACAAGAATGACGACTTCCCTACGATCAGAGACGCTTTCCTTTGATGCTACAGTTGGATGCACCAAATAACCGGCCAATTATATAGTGCAATCTGTCAATGGTGAGCCTTTCTGTTGGTATGCCGATCATCATTGACGACCACTACACGATTTTCGCATTGTGATTCATGGCCTTGCTACCATCCTATGCCACGTCCTGACTGGCACGGAGCGCCAATACGGATAGTCAGAGGGCATGTGGTGATTCCACTCGGAGTGTGTGCTGCTTCAGTCAAGATATGCCTCGTTACTATCACTTGTTGGTTCGCTGTGCTGGCATAGTGCTCCATGGACTTGGTCCTCGGTGCTGATTGTTTTTGGGAAAATGACGCAATCGCAGACCTCTATCGCCTCATGGTGACTTTTCATCACTTATGGAATTCCCAATTACTATACACCAGGCAGACCAGCATTCCTAATGTGTGATGACCACGTCAGTCTACCTCCATGCCCCAGCGCAGTGCGACAACCCGCCCACTCTTTAATGCATCGCAGCAACGAGCACAGAAATTATTTTTGAGCCTACATGTCTACATCTCTCGGGGATCATTTTCTTGAGTAACAAGCAACTTGAACTGCTCTTAACGGTTTCAGAGCCGAATCCTGCCATTTACTGCAAGCCACCGCCGTTACTTATTTGGATGAAGTCAGTCGTAGGTCCACAGTGCTATACCGCTGGTCAACAAGAACTTTCCTGACAGCATTAGTTATACTGTTCAAACGGATGTGAATCCTGACTTGCCTCTTGACCAGAAAGCCACCTTCAAGCTATTCTTGACTTACCATGACTGCTTTGCTGTCAATTGCAAGGTTAAATAGAGATCAGTTGCAGCGGTGGCGTAGCGGTAGAACATCCGCCTCGCATGCAAGAGGACCGGGGCTCAAATCCCGGTGCCGCGCAATTCTCCACCGGATCAAAAAAAATGTCCATGTGTCGATGGAATTGCATAAACAGGCTTGGGGTGCGACCTGATGCCGGTGAACACCTCCTGCAACGCACTCCCTCACCAGAACAGGAGTTGGCCATCCTGGTGCAGTAATTGGCCGCAACTATTCATGATTAGTTCAATAAAGCCCCGGCCCTTAGTCACCAGCGGCTGCGGAACAACTGACCACGGCGGCGGTCAGACCTGTGATGCAGCAGGGGGTGCTAAGAATTCCTGGCTCCGCTGGATAGGCCGCCATTGGAAACTGACCCTGGCAAAGTTTAAGGCTAGAACCCTAGCTAGTGAAGCTAGTTTAGCAGTGCTGTTAGAGGAACTAGAGGGTATGAAATGGGACGTCATAGGGCCTAGTGAGGTTAGGAGGCCGAATGAGGCATATACTGTACTGAAGGATGGGCATGTACTGTGCTATCGAGGTTTACCAGAGAGGCGACAACTAGGATTAGGTTTCCTTGTCAATAAGTATATAGCGGGTAATATAGATGAATTCTATAGTATTAATAAGAGGGTGGCAGGCATCGTAATTAGGCTTATTAAGCGGTATAAACTGAAGGTTGTACAGGTCTATGCAACTACACGTAGTTATGATGATCAGGCAATTGAAAGCTTCTACGAAGATGTAGAATCGGCAATGCGAAAATTAAAGACGCAGTATACTGTACTAATGGGCGACTTCAATGCCAAGGTAGGGAAAAAGTAGGCAGGAGACCAGGTAGTAGGTGACTATGGCATTGGTTCTAGGAATAGCAGGGGGAGTTACTAGTTGGGCTTGCAGAGTGCAATAACTTAAGAATCATGAATACCTTTATAAGTAAACGGAAGAACCGGAAATGGACACGAAAAAGTCCTAACGGGGAGACTAAAAATGAAATTGACTTCATATTGTGTTCAACCTCCACCATTATGCAAGGTGTAGAGGTAATCAGGAAAGTGCGATGCAGTGACCACAGGATGGTGAGGTCCCGAATTAGCTTAAATCTGAAGAAGGAACGCAACAGATTAGGAAGAAAGAAACCCATCAATGAATTAGCGGTGAGGGGGAGGGCAGAAGAGTACAGGATCTCGCTACAGAATAGATATTCAGCTCTAACCGAGAATGGCGACATTACCCTAGCAAAGCAATGCATAATACTTAATCCCGCTGAATACCCTATCCGAAAGATGACGTAATACAGCCGCCCACGAGGCCATGTGCACCGCCAGTTGTGATGGTCACCGAAAAGATGGAAAACAGGCTCTTTATTGCCTACAGGAGGCGATAACGAGATTACGAAAAATGGTTGTGTACCAGTTTCCTCAAATCGATTACTTGTTCGACCAGCTCCGCTATGCCCCGATACTCATCATCGCTTGATTAGAGTGGGTACTGGCAGATGGAAGTTGATGAATGCGACAGAAAGAAGACCGCATTCATTACTCCTGATGAACTGTATCAATTTAAGGTACTTTCCTTCGGCTTGTGCTCTGTTCCACCTTTCAAAGAATGGTGTCTAGCAGGCCTTGAACAGCCGACATGCCTTATCTACATTGACAACGTTATCATCAGAAGGAGCATCAGAAGCACTATACGACTATCTTAGATGCCATCCGCGTGGCCGGCCTCTCTCTAAAACAAGAATAATTGCATTTCGCATTTCGCAATAATTGCAATAATTGCAACTTTGCATTTCGACAGCTCAATTTTCTAGGCCACGTCGTGACCGTTGAAGTCCTTATTAGCTCTGATCCATAGAAGATGGCTGCTGTGGCGGCTTTCCGGACCACCACTGATCAAAGTATTATGCTCGGCTTTTGGGCCCCTGCACACAATATAGTTGTTTTGTACACAAAGAAGTCCTCCCACATAGCTAAACCACTGACGTGTTTAACAAAGGACAGACAACCATTCATATGGGCCAATGAGCCGCAAAGAGCTTTCAAGAGCTTCGCCATTGCCTTTGAACAACACTCGCATTTAGCCACTTCGATGAGGAGGTATACACAGAATTGTTTATCAATGCCAGTAATATTGGACTTGGTTCATTTCTCGTTCAGTGAAAAGATGATGCTGAGCGGGTGATTTCTTATGCCAGCTACAACTTCTCTCGTTCTGAAGCAAATTATTATGCTATTTAAAAGGACTGCCTTGCAATTATGCGGGTGGTAACAAAATTTTGCCCGTATTTGGATGGTCGGCTGTTTAGAGTTTGCAGTGACCACAACTCCTTCGGTTGGCCAGCGAACCTTAAAGGCCCCTCGGACCAGTTACCCCACTGGAGTCTCCGCTTAGGAGAGTTCGTCAATAATTAATACAAGTGCGGCAGGAAACGCAGGGGGGACGTGGGCTGTTTCTTGACGCCATCCCGTGCCCTTAACACAGGCGACTGTTTTCCCTGGTGCTCTCACGGATGCATGCTCTCGCTCAAGAACAGCAAGACGACATCAAACTGTGTCCCCTCGTCGATTACCTCGAGAAGCGCCTCGTCGCCACCTCGCCTTTTTACATGTGGCCAGCCATTCTGCTTGCGAGGTGTCCTCTACGAGAGAAGCAATGATTCCATGGACAATCAGTACCTTCTATTTCTTCCAATGCTGCTATGCACCGACGTTTTGCAGGCGTGCCATGATAAGCTTCGTGCTAGGCGTCTCGTTTTTTCACGGACCTGGCGCGGGTACGACAGAAGTATTAGTGGCCCAAATCTGCTGCTCGTATCCAGCACTATGCTAAGATATGCCATGACTGCCAACATCGGAAGACATCGCCTGTCAAGCCTGCCGACCTGCTGCAGCCTTTTGATCCTCCCCAAGTGCCTTTTCACCATAACATTATGAACTTTTTCGGGCCATTTCTTACATCACCGGGAAACTGGTACATTACAGTCACCCCTGACTACCGCACCGCTACTGTAAAGCAAAGCCCTTCCCAGCGGCACCTCTACTGATATTATGCATTCTTTAATTTTTAACCTTGTCCTTCGTCACGGTGCACCTGCATTCGTTTTAAGTACCACCTTCCTTTCGGTCGTCGCACGCTGTTTTTGATCACGAAATCAGAGTATCGGGATAAGCTACTACTAGTTTGTTCACATAGACCATCAAGTCTTACTAACTTTTATGAAATCCTCAGGGGTGTTATTACGGTGCTTGTAGGCGAATATCAAATGCAGATCATTAAAAGCCGTACAATAGTAATGAAAACTCACTTTGCAAGGAGCGTAGTAGAATGCTGTGATCTATTTATTCATTTATTCAAATACCTCACGGGCTCCGATTGGAGTATTATGTGAGGGGGTTACATAACTGGGGTGCGAAACAGCAGTAGTCAATTAAAACGGATTGCTGGGCTAGTTGGTGCATAGTCACATAAAGGAAAGGTTAATAGCGCAAAACGGCACTCACAAATAGGCACAAATAGAATCAGCGCCGGTCTATATGTCTCTATTTGTGCCTATCTGTGAGTGTTTTTTTGCGCTATTAATCTTTATGTGAAACATAAGTAGAAGATGGTTATTTCAACATCGTTATTTTCAAAACGTTATCGTTACACAATGGTAAACAACCACAAGAAAAAAGAACAAAATTTTAAAAGCACACTATAGAACACACTTCAGTAACAACACTTCACAACAAAATGCTGCTTATTTTTTCTTTTAAAATATCATAATCTGAAATGCGAACAATGTTGTCAGGAAGATTATTCGAATAAATGACTGCATAGGGCAGGGCTGGTGAGTTGAATGCAGTGGTTCTTCCCTAAAAGCGTTTAAAGTGAGGTGATTATGCAATCGCTTAGATGTGCGGGCCCGTTTTGTAAGAGGTAGTGTGAAGGAATGATGGCTGTAAACAATTTTATCGAAGAGGAAGATATGTGCTATTATTCTGCGAAATTCTAAAGATGAAATAGATAACGACGCCTTAATGTCAGTTATGCTGGAATGTCGGCAATAGTTGCGAGCAATGAAACGAGTGACACGATTTTATACGCGCTCTGGGGAATAAATTAAGTAGTGTTGGTGGGGTGACCAAATGGAAGATGCGTATTCAAGATGAGAGCGGACAAATGTTTGATATGCCAACTGCCGTGCTAAAGAAGGTGCACCTCTGAGGTTACGTTTTAAATAACCTAATGTACGGTTAGCTTTGGCAGTAATTTTTTCTATGCGGGTCTTCTAAGAGAGATTAGGTAAAAAGTGCAGGACAAGGTACTTGTATGACGACGCAAGGGTGACTGGATTGTGATTAAGCAAGTAAGTGAAAAGGTAATTAGTCTGTTTATGCCTTAATGTCATTAATTGGAATTTAACAGTGCTAAGGGACATTTCCCATGATACGCACCAGTTATTAATGCAGTGTAGATCTCTTGAAGGGCGATGCGGTCATTAACAGAGCTGATTTTACGATAAATCACGCAACCGTCAGCAAACATTGAGTGTTGTAGTGATGCTTGACGGTAGGTCATTGATGAAAATCAAACAGTTAAGGGCCTATTACACTACCTTGCGGTACGCCTGATGTTACTTCAATTACAGGGTACTAATTATTATCAACAGAAGTGAAATGTTTACGAAATGATAAAAAGTTTGTTATCTAAGATATTGATAATGAATCAAGGTGCAAAGATGAGAGTTTCGCCATTAAACGACAGCGTGGAACATGGTCAAAGGCTTTAGCATAGTCGAGGAATATACAGTCGATTTGAAGATTTTCGTCCATACCGTGGAACAGCTCATTAGTACACTCGAGTAGTTGTATCTCACATGATAACCCTTTTCTGAACCCGCGTTGTTGTGAATAGAAGAAACCGTTGCCTTCTAAATGTAGTGCCATGTTAGATGCAATGATGTGCTCAAGACGTTTGCAAGATATACATTTCAGCGATATTGGGTGATAGCAACATTAGTTCGGTCACCGGATTTGAATATTGGAACGACTTTTTAAATTTTCCACTCGTATAGTATTTCTCCTGCTGAAAGGGATTGGCGAAATATGAGTATGATGCTAGAATGAGCCACAATATGTTTCAAATTTTTATTTAATCCCATCAACACCACATGAAGTAGTTAATTTTAGATCGTTAATCAATGTCGCAACGCAATCAACAGTAACGTTTATTGGGCTCATGTAGTGATAGTCATAATCAGGTGCCCATGGAATATTGGAACATATTGGTGAACATATTGGTGAAAATGTTATCTGAGGGTGTTCGTCTGGAGCAATGGGATCTCCAGCCTCATCGATCAATGTAAAATCTGAAGACGTTTCGGAAGGTGATAAAGTTTTCCAAAATTTTTTTGGATTGTGCTTAAGGACACATTGCAAATCGTGAGCCATGAAATTATGCTTAGCTTTCCGTATGGCCGCGCAGTATTCTTTATCGGCGTTATGTTTTTTTTTTTCGTGTTTCGGGTGTTCTGAGCCGTTTAGCAGTTTTTGAAAAGCCGTTCTTTTTTTTGTCAATCGGCGTACCAAGATTCCTGTGGTACCACGGCTTAGATGAGCTAGTATGGAAACATATGCGGGGTATTTAGGTGTTCATTAACTGCGTGAGTTTGTAGGGCCCGTGGCGCGCCGCGCATTCGAAGGCCGTGCCACTTCCCAATGCGCGCTGCCTGTTTCCCTCTCCCCGCTCGTTCGGGGATAACCGGTCCCGCGCGAGGGGGCTATAAAAGAAGGCACGCGCCGCCGTCTCGCTCTCTTCGCTCCTGCTCTTCGTTCCTGCTTCGGCCTGGCGCTTCTCCACAGAAGACGACCCGCAGGCTGCAGCCCCCCGGACGACGACCTAGCACCGCCTTCGACGACCCCTGTGAGATTAAAGATGTTTGTTACACGGCCCGCTGTGTATTTGTCGTGCGCATCCCTCGGGCAGAGGAATCGCCCACAACTGGCACCCAACTGGGGCTGAATTAGCACCCATGTGGACGATTTCTCTGCCAACGTGGCAGCGCACGGCAACACGACGGGCCGGTCCTTTGCATGTTAGGCGCGACGCCATTTTGAGTTTAGGGCTATCGTGTGTGCAGATGACGCGGAGTGTAGTATAGTAGTGTTTGTACAGTGTTTTAATTTTGTTTTGGGTTATGCGTGTGCTTGTTAGTGTCGGGCGGTTTGTGTTTTAATTTTTTTGTGCATATGTTAGTTTTATGAAGTGTTTAGCCTTTGTGACTAGCCTTTTGATGCGGGCTAGGTGGTAGTCGTGCGCGTGTAGGCTCCCGGCCGGCCTTAGTTGTTGAGTGCAATGCCTCCGAGAAAAGACGTGCCAGATAGGGCCGCCGCTTTGGACGCCAGTGCGTCCGGAAGTGAGGTAAAGGACGCGGTAGAGTCTGCGCAGGTTACCGATGCGGCCGCCCTGATGAGGCAGATGAACGAAGTGTTGTCGGTGTTCACCCGTCAGCTCGGTTCGGTGGCTAGCGCCAACCAAGCCACAGCTGCGGCGACAGTCTCGCGTCCGCAGATAAATGTAGAGGTTCCCTCCTTTTCCGGCTACACGGACGTGAAGTCAGTCCACGAGTTCTTGCAAGAACTCGAGGATTATCAGACGGCACTGGGTTCCCCAGACGACGTGGTGCTAGCGCAGGTAATCCCCGTGGCACTTGTTGAGAGCGCGGCGCGATGGAGACGCTGTCAGCCGGCCTTCCAGTCGATGGCAGACTTCACCGATCGCTTCCGCGCCGAGTTCTTGCCGCCCGATTACGAGCGCCGGATGCTTGAGGAGCTAGCGTTGCGTACACAGCACCCAGAGGAGAGCCTCCTCGAGTATGTACGCGCAATGCAGGAGCTCTACAAGTGGGCAGATCCCACGGCAACCGATCTAGAACAGGCCACGCGCGTGATGAGGCAACGCCATCCGCGCTTCAAGCCGTATTTGCGGGGACGTGGTTTTGCAAACCTCGAGGCCCTAGCACAGCAAGCGAAGGTAGTACAGGTAGATTTACTCGCTGAATGGCGCTACCAGCCACCCCCCAGGCCAGCCGAATCGCTAGAGCCGCGATGCGCCTGGGCCGGAGGCCAAGACTCCGTGCCGCGCGCCAGAGGCGCAGACGTAATGACGGTAGGGCAGGAAAGGCCAGCGGAAGGCTCCGCGATTCCTCGCGCTCTTGACCCGTATGCGTTCGAGCAGCGGCGTCGAGCAGGGCTCGCCAGCGACGTCCGCACAGGCGCGGAGAGAGGGGAAAGACGTCCCCAGCCGCTTCGTGGAACGCGGCATCCCCCGACCGCGCGGCAGGTGAACGATCAGCTTTGCTGAAATTGCAACCAGCCGGGCCACGTGGCACGAGAGTGTCAAGCAAGGCGTATGCAGGGAAACGCGGACTGCCGGCGACCATAATTGGTAACACCAGCCTGTCGCCGTCGGCGGGAGACTTTCGTGGTAGCCACGGCGGAAAATGGGAAATGTACTTCCACGCCGCGTCACCGGGCGACCGCCCCGGGGGCGCAGAGGCTTTTGTCCCCCTCGCTGTAGAGCGCAAGGAATGTTGTCGCGCTCGAGCCCTTTTATGCTAGTGCGGTTAGTTGGTCAAAGCTACTCAGCACTCATTGACACGGGCTCAACTCTGTCACTGGTCGGCGATGATGTGTTCGAGGCCTGCCGTAGATGCAACATCCGTGTCAGGCCAGCCGAAACCCATTTGAGCTTAGCAGCAGGGACGACAAAAGCGGAGGGAGGGGTAAGTCTGGTCCTGCGTTTTGACGGCAGGAAGCGGAGGCATCGCTTCGCCTATCTGCCCGGCTTAGCCATACCAGTTATTCTGGGAAGAGATTTTCTTTCGAGCGAAGGCATTGTGCTTGACATGGGGGAGAACGGCTATCGCTACAGCCCCTTCACCCCCTCATTCCCTTTGTTAGCGCGCCCAAACAGGAATGCGTCGCTCAGCGAGCGAGCGTCCACGCTTTTGTGGCAGACGGCTCCCCCGCGACACTGAATGGTAGCCCATTAGAAGCAATTATCGCGTCCTTCTCAGGAACCGGTAGTCAGCGCCGAAGGCTCGTGGAAACTTTACTCCCGTTTTCGGATCGCTTCACAGAGAGACAAGGCAGAACCGACTTGCTTCAGCACGAGATCGAAACGGGTGATGCGCGCCCTTTCAGATGTAACCCGCGGCCGTTAAGCGCGCATAAGAGACAGCTTCTCGACAGCGCCCTTGACGAGATGATAGATACCGGCGCGGTGAGACCCTCACAAAGTCCCTGGGCGTCCCCAGTGGTTCTAGCGCCAAAGAAAGATGGTTCGGTCAGGCTGTGTGTTGATTATCGAAAGCTGCATGAACTCACTGACGCCTACGGTTGCGTACCCTTTCCAGTCGATCGAGGCTGTGATGTACGCGTTAGGGAACGCAAGGTTCTTCACAGTCCTGGATGCAAGCAGAGGGTACCTGCAGATTGAGGTGGCGGCAGGTGACATTCAGAAAACCGCATTCACCTGTCACCGCGGGCTCTTCGATTTTACTCGACTCCTGTTTGATTTGTCTAATGCACCGAGCACGTTCATGCGATTGATGGACATCGTGCTGGGGGATGCAAGGTTCAACTACGCGATGGCGTACCTCGACGACGTCGTGATATTCTCACAGTCGTTCGAAGAGCATCCCATTCACCTGAATTCCGTTCTTGAAAGAATGAGACGTGCGGGTATAACGATCAACCCAAAGAAAGTGCAGTTGGCATCAAAGAGAGTGAACCTCTTGGGATTTGTGGTTGATGATGGCACTTTGAGACCGAACGATGACAAACTGTAGGCAATTCTGAACTACCCCTGCCCGACGGACGTGAAAAGCTTGCAGAGGTTTTTGGGAATGGTTGCCTTCTACAGACAATTCATCCCTAGTTGTTCAGAGCTCGCTAGGCCGTTGAACCAGCTGTTGCGGAAAGGCTCGAAGTGGGTCTGGGGCAAGGAACAGAACGACGCTTTTGTTGCCTTGGCTCGCGCGATAGCGAATACCGCTAGTTTGCGCCTCCCCGACCTGAACAAGCCGTTTGTCTTGCAGACAGATGCTAGTGATGCCGGTGTAGGAGCTGTTTTGTTGCAGGAACACGAGGGAAAGCTGCGCCCTGTCTCGTTCGCTAGCCGCACGCTCACATCGGCGGAGCGGAACTACTCCGTGACCGAAAAGGAATGCCTGACGATAATGTTCGCATTGTCAAAGTTCGACATGTACCTAGACAGAGCGGTTTTCACCGTGCAGACAGATCACCAGGCACTTTCGTGGTTAAAGAGGCTGAAAAACCCCGCAGGCAGACTCGCGAGATGGGCGCTGACGTTGCAACGTTACGCGTACGCCATTGAGTACCGCCGGGGCAGCATGAATAAGGTGGCCGATGCTTTATCGCGCGCACCGTTGAAGGCTGGCAGAAGCGCAGACCAGCATTGCTGAAAGCGGCGCCGCCGCTAGTGGAGAGGAGGAGAGGGCGGACGCGAGTGTCGCGCCCTGCGTAGTTAAAGAGAGAAAGGAGGCGGACAGAGTTGCCGCGCTGTACTGCGAGAGAGAGAAGGCGCAGCAGCTGGTGGCGGCGACTACTCGCCTGCCAAGAAGCGAGGCAGAGAGAAATCTGTCTTGGGGAGTAGAGGTCAGTAGGGAAGAGCTAATTGAGGCCCAGAAAGCAGACGGTTTATGCCAGCGGGTGCTGACAGAGCTTGCGAGTAGTGCAGCTTGCACCGGGAACGCTGAGGGCAAGTATGACGCGTATCTGCTGGGCGATGAAGGCTTACTGCTCCGCTACATCCCCCAACTTGACGAGGAAGACGCGATTGCATCCGCCTTCCGAGTCGTGGTCCCGAGGAAGTTGCCGAAACGATTCCTCCAGTACTTCCATGACTCAGCGCTGGCAGGCCATGGCAGCGGCAGTAAGACTTATAAGTTATGCCGTGTCGCGACCTGGCCAGGTATGAGAAAGGATGTGCTGGGTTACGCCCGCACATGTCCTGTTTGCCAGGTAGCCAAGCCTCGGGCTGGGAAACCCGCTGTCATGATGAAGCCGGTAGTTAGCAACTATACGTGGCAAGTGGTCGCGTGCGATATCATGGGACCCCTCCCTCGCTCCGCGCGCCGACACCAATAAATCCTGGTAATAACGAACCACTATTCCAAGTGGGTTGAGGTTTTCCCCCTTAGGAAGCTTGTGTCAGAACGGATTTGGGAGAAACTGTTGGAGACATTCACTCGTTTCGGTTTCCCTTCCGACCTGATTACAGACAATGCCTCGTATTTCACAAGCAAAGTCTTTGTTGATTCCTGTCGAGCGCTTCAAATCCACCACAGGAAAACGAGTCCCTACCACGCTCAGAGCAACATAACCGAGAGAGTGAATCGGAATGTTAAGAGTATGCTGGTCGCGACGACCGAGCAGCACAGAGATTGGGACGCACGGCTGTCCGAACTGGCTTTCGTCACTAGAACAACCGTGAACAGGTCGGTGGGTATGACACCTGCTTACTTGAATTTTGGGAAAGAGATCGTTTTTCCGTTAGAGAACTCCCTACTTGACGCGGCGGGGCCCGCGCCCCCTCCGCTTACGCAGTACGCGACAAAGCTCTGCGAGCGCCTTGAAGCAGCGCAGCGCGCGGCTCGTGAAAACCTCGATGTCGCGCGCATGGAGCAAGCGGATCAGTACAACAAAGGTCGTCGTCACGTCGTTTTCAACACGGGCGACTTGGTACTGAAAAGAACGCACCCGCTTAGTAACGCAGCGCGTGGTTTCGCCGCGTCGCTAGCGCACAAGTGGGTTGGACCGTTCGAAGTTACGGCACGGACTACGCCACTCACCTACCAGCTGCGGTTGTTGGCGAGCGGTGAAACCGCTGGTCCGGTGCACGTCGCAGACTTGAAAGCTTACCACCTTCGCAAGGACGATAACTGCGAAGCGGGGGAAGCTCAAAGCGATGCAGCGATCTCCCCCAAAGTAAGGCGTACAGGTAGCAACCCGGTTCGCAACCGACGCTATAACCTAAGGCCAAGGTAGTGCACTACTTTGTCTAACGTCTTTGCTTCTTTCAGAATGCATTCTGATACGATTTTGCAACAGCCAGATGAACTACCGTCGCTGGGGCGGGAAACCGCACCCAGCGCATGGTTCAAGGAGGCGCCACTTAAACAGGGGGTACCCCCCCTAGTTTGTAGTGGTTTGTGGCCCATCATTGTGACCAGCGTGGCCATGCTGGCCGTCTTCAACGAGTCTGGATTGGAGCCCGCTGCCCAGGCCTGGAGTACGGGCCTCAGGAAGCCAGGTGTGCCCGGGGCGGAAACGCCTGCTGCAATATGCATCCAGCACGGCGCCACGTGGAAAGGGGTCAACGATGTAGAGCAGCAGCTCAGGGCCGCTGCCAGTCGTATCCGTGGCCGAGCCCAGCTGCGCTGTGACCCCGAGGATGTGGCCGCTGCCGGAGAGGGACCAGCCGGAACAGTCCCGCCATGCCTGCTGCTCCTCCCGTCCCACGGACCAGCTGAGATGGCATTCCGCCAGAGCCAGGCGATAAGCCTTCATATTTTACGCCGACCCGGGCTCGGACATGGACATGGCCCGGCTGTTGGCGGAGCCCGGGTCGGACGCTGAGGGGGGGGGAAGATGTAGGGCCCGTGGCCGCGCCACTTCCCATGTAGGCCGCGCCACTTCCCAATGCGCGCTGCCTGTTTCCCTCTCCCCGCTCGTTCGGGGATAACCGGTCTCGCGCGAGGGGGCTATAAAAGAAGGCACGCGCCGCCGTCTCGCTCTCTTCGCTCCTGCTTTTCGTTCCTGCTTCGCTCCTGCTTCGGCCTGGCGCTTCTCCACGGAAGACGACCCGCAGGCTGCAGCCCCCCAGACGACGACCTAGCACCGCCTTCGACGACCCCTGTGAGATTAAAGATGTTTGTTACACGGCCCGCTGTGTATTTGTCGTGCGCATCCCTCGGGCAGAGGAATCGGCCACAAGTTTAGAGATCGATTAGGAAAGAATTGCAGAAAGGAGTCGCAGAAGGTTTGTAAGCCGAGGTTAATGGCATCGCAGTTCGCTCTGTTATAGTCGAAGATGTATTTCTGAGGTTGGTTGCGTTAGCGTGACGGCATTTTTAGAGTGAAATGTAGCAGTTTGTGATCACTGAAATTATCCGTGAGGGAGATCGGGCTACATTGTCTGGAGCCGAAGTGATGACAAGGTTTAAAATGTTAAGGCCGCACGTAGGCATAGAAACAAGTTGAGAAAGAAAAGTCTAATGTTAGTTCCACGAAATTATCCAGGTCATGTGCCGATGCAGATAAGGTATTCCAGTTGATATTCGGGTAATTAAAATCACCGAATAAATAAATGTCGGCCTTCAGGAAGTTGCTTCTTATATCTGAGAGGATAGCATACAGATTTGTAACGAAAATTTCTGAGCTATCTGGTGGTCGGTAACATATACCAAGAAGGTGGTAACATATACCAAGAAGGCACTTGAGAGATGAGGACGTGATGAAAACCAATAAAATTCCTAGAGGGGACGAAATGTTGACACGAAAGGAAGGAATGTATTTTTATGGCGATCATCACGCCACCACCCCTTTTATTAGTTCTGTCAATCCGGTAAATAAGAAAATCGGGTGAATCAGGTAAGATTTCATCGTCAGTTATATACGAGTGAAGCCACATTTCTGTTTAAGTTAAGATGTCAGGGTTATTATCTTCTAGATACGAGTAGAGGTTGGTGCGCTTTGGAAGTATGCTACGTAAGTTAGTAAATGATATGGAAAGCGAAGGGTGGGCACTGCCACCGTATGAAGGCTCTGGATGATAGTCTGCCTCGTGTACAACCGCTCTTCGTTTTTGCTATCGGGTGCATTTTTTGACAGTGTCGGAAGCAGCGTCGTACATATATACATTATCGTTCATGCGCAGTTTATCGAAGTTTAAACGATCCGCCCTCCGACTTTGCGAAATCTAACAAGTTTTTCCTGGCCAGACATGTTGGGAAAGAAAAATCTTCGCGAACAACATAATACGTGCCTTTAAACTTATAGCCTTGATCTATGATATGCTGTTTGTCCTTCCAGTGCGCGTACTTGACGACGATCGGTTTACTTTTCTCTGGTTATCGACCAAGCCGATGGGCCCTTTCAATTTGTGTTGGCCCAAGTGTGCAGCCAGTCCGCACACAGCTCCAACACCTTCGTTTCTGCGCTGGACCATCTTTCGGACTGGTCGTGCAGGTATACAAAAAAAATCAGGTTGAAGCAGCTTAGTCTTCTTTCTGTGTTGTCACATCGTGAGGTAATTATCTTTATATGCTCGATTGAATTTCAGGGACCCATTGTAGACAGCTCTGTGGATGGCGTAGAAATGTTTGATTTCATTTCTACCATTTCTATCTTGACTGTGCGAATTCTGGCAGAGAGCTGTATTAGCTCAACAGGAACGTTCCCCATATTTCCTCAGGACCTTGTGAAGATATTTGCCTGGCTGGTGCTGCTCTGAGAACTGCAATGTAGTGATAATATTTTATAGGGTGTCAAAATAGGGTGTGAAAACTGTTAAATGTAGATAATCTATTACAAATGCCTTAGTTCGCAAATACCGGATAACTGACCAGTAAGGCGAGGGTGTCCCATGTCTCCTGTGCTGTTTGCTATATACCTGGGATATTTTTGTATGGCAATCATCTGAGGTGGAAAGATACGTGAGTTTAAGGTTACCTACCTGAGTTTAGGTTAAAGTTATGGCTTATGCGAACAATGTTGAAATCTTCTGTGATTACATAAAAAGCACATTCGAGGCTGTTTGCCCGGCTAAAGGTTATTTTAATGAATATAGAAGAGCATATCAGTTTAGAAAAAGTAGTCGCATAAAGCATGCAAAATAGAATGTGCAACCGCGAATTTTGCCGGTGAGCAGTGGACTGCAGTACCTGCACTGCACCTAAGGTTGCCCCTTCGGCACCCCCGTAATCAGAAGCAGTCCTTAGCATACAATCTGCGCTAATTAAAGATGAAACAATGGCAAGGCCATATATTATCAATGCTCGCATGAGTTGCCAGTTGCAATGATTTTCGGACTCCAACGATTGCTATACACAGCAAGTGAATGTTTAGCGTTCTAAAGATGCATTGTGTGTTTGCTGTGTGTCTGTAATTCCAGTTGGTAGCAATCTAATCTCAGAAATATGTTTTGCAGAGATCGTGATGGAGGGATTTGGCATTCTCTTTCATTTATGAAGACGATTGTATCGTGGTTTTTCTTCATGCGTGATGAAAAGAATGATTTTTTTTGTGCAGTTATTCAGGCAAGAATGGCAAAAGCACTCCAAAAATTTGTTGTATCTATATCCAGTGTCATCATTTGGAAAGTGACTGGGCATTTTGTGAAGCTTTGTTGTTTACAATTCTGCACGCAAATTTTTATAGGAGTATTTGGTCTGGTTATCAGAACTGTAAACAGACTTAGTTGACAATTCGATGTCTATAACTCGGTATAGGATCGTGTACTGTGCAGGCCAAAAAAATCATTTACTTGATAATATTGAAAGGATGGTAGTGAGGTTTGCCGTCAAATCATTTTTCCTTCCACTGCGTTCTAGCACTCTGCTGTTAAACCCTTTAGTGACGAGGCTTCAAAATTATTGAAAAAATTTTTTATTTTTTATTATCTGCACTTATTACAGCATGACAAAGAATATTTTACAAGCACAAGAAATTCATACATATATTGGCTGAAATATAAGATTGCTGCATGTGGACAACAGCAAGCATGAGTCCTTGAGAGGGCTTCACTGCATGGTTCCTATGGAATTTGTACATGCAATATTTTCCTCAATATTGGGCAGCGTGAGGACCGGCGCCGGAGAGCGGGCCACTTTTGCGATGACAGCCATCGACTTCCGCGAGAGGGCGCGATGTGCAACAAGGGTGCCATGTTCGCCGCTCGGCGCGTAGCGGCTGCGGGGATAGTGGGAGTACAGGAGTGGCGTGGTTCTCTTTGGAGTATTTTCACACGCCACACAATTGATGCTATACTTAAGAGGCTACTTATTCCAGATGCTCAAACCGATCTCTGCACTTCCTTTACGTCTCTCGAGCGCTTGGGTATTCCTTCGGAGCAGCGCGCGATGTTTGAATCGCTATTTGAAACTCAGTTTCTTCTTCCTGCGGAAAGCCATAAATAGTCCAGATGAGAGATTTGTACTCAATGTCACCAACGAAGCGTGGTGTTTTGCCTTCGTTCTTTCCGTAAGGCAATAAAGACTGCTGCCGAGGAGCGCTACTAACACGCAGAGAAAAACAGTATACCGGCGAATCAAAGCTTGTGCTTTGTAAGGCCTCTTTAGGAACACCTTATACTTTACGAGCCTGCTTTACTAACACCTGCTTACATTTTGCAGCTTCTGTTTATCAATACATAGCAACGTTTTTCTTAATTAAATCCTCAGTAATCTGTAATATATCTCTTTAATCGGTGTTCTTTCTGTGCCCTATAATCACCGCTTATTGAAATGACAAATACACAAATGATATTTGCCAAGTATGGCTCCCTTAGTGCCCTGGTCAGAGCAATATGATTTGAGTGACGACCTGTGCAAACGATGAAGATTCTGCCTACTCCCCTTTACCCCCATCCATTGCCATGTGCTTTCCTATTCAATAAAAGACGTTCAATCGATAAATCAGCGTGCGAGCAAATCACATTTATTTATAACTTAACTGTACTACTTTAAAGCACTGCGGTATTTACCGGCAAAAAAATTACAAGGGTTCAATGCTGCTGAACCAAATATTGAGTGAAAGCATTAGCTGCGGGTGACCGAGCGTTCTCCTTCTTCTCTTTTTCTTCTTCCTCAGCCCACATAAAAATCCCCGCTTTAACCAAGCCGTATGAACGTGCCTTATTGGGCTCTAGGAGTAACGTGAATGCTAGGGTCCTCGCAGGCTGATTCTGACATAACCGTCCCATGTGAAACGATAGACCTAAGTCAGCAGCTCCTGCCAGCCCACACCCTGGTGTCACGTGGCGTGTGACGTCCCAGCGTCACGTGGGTAAGACGTGGCTACCGGCCGCGCTACGCTGAAGGCTCGAAACCTAGAGTAGTATTTCTTTCGCTATAAAAAAGGTATACGCGACTCAATGATTTATTCTTTGGTAGCGATTAACAAATACATATATCGCGGACATTTCTTAACGTGCCGCTCACCAAAAGCTGAACAGCTGTCCAGATGAAAAAGAAAAAAAAGTCAAGTATAGCTAGGGCAGTATTGCAGATAAAATATGAAAAATTAAACCTGTCGCATACAAGGGAATGCATTCATAGTGGACACTTGTGTGCAGACCTTTTACTATCATCAAATGGTGTACGGAGTCAAAGAAAAAAAGAAAAAGCACGTATAATTGCGCGTCGTCTTGACAAGTATATGATGCAGTTCTTGGCGCGCACCGATAGAAAACAGAAAAATGCGACAAAGATGACGAGCAGCTTTAACAAAACAGAACTGCGCGAGGGAAACGGGACAAGAAGGCACGAATACGCACACAAAGCGCAGTGTATTCGTGCCTTCTTGTCCCGTTTCCTTCCCGCAGTTCTGTTTTGTTATAATCATGAACCGACTAGCCCAACATCACGTCTTACGAGCAGCTTATACGTAAGCAATTAATATAAGGCTGAATTGAGATGCGGATACTAATGAGTGTTTATTCTTCAAGTGTGTGGTACGAAATATTTAGTAATCGACTGGGTATACTTGCCAACTACTGCTTACAGAACTATAATCGGGCTACTTGCCGGCTACTCTTTACAGAACTACTCAGGCTGTAACTGTCCCCCCCCCCCCCCAAGAAAATTATAACAAGTTTGATATTACACGTGAAATACTTCCAAGGGAATTTAATTATTTTTCCCTTTGGAAACTCTTGTCGCGGTTCGCAGACTTTGCAAAGAGCGAAGGTGCAAAAGCACATGAAATTTCATTACTTCAAGGGTGAGCTTTCTGGTGCTCCAACTGCTAAAATGTTTGAACTTCCACACCTTACAGGAAGATAAAGGCGTCCAGAAGGCCCTCCGAGTCAAATTTGTAGATCAATTGAAACTAGCTTCGAGCCTATGCCACAGTTTTTATTCATGGTGAGAAACCGAGTGCCGGCCTCACTTCTCTTTCGTAGAATCTGAAAAAGCTGCATATCCGGCCATATAGTAAAGCCTATATTTTGACGTTATAAGGATTATCTAGTGGAAGCGAATTAAGCTCACACTATAGCCTCTGCATCATCTATCTTTCCGTCGTTCTTTTTTTTTTTTCAATGCTATTCTTTTTTCTTTTTCTTTTTTTATGCATGTGCACCAAAACAGGACTATAGAGCGATTTTCTGGGTGCAATGACTTGCATATTACCGGTTGCTTGAACACGCAGAATAAAAACTACCTAAAATGAAAACATTTTCTGGAGCAATTAAGTTATCGTCAACGTATACACATTGAAATTAAATGTCTTAAGTATAGCGCGCACCTCTGGATATTTAAACCTACCCGTTAGAAGAATGTTCCAGCTTACTGAAAGAAAAATAAAGGTTTGTCCTTAGATTGGTGTACAGTTTCACAAAGTTGTTGGGTCTTAAATTTAGACGCTTATATCTTTATATGCGTTCGATTGCACGCGCTGCTTGTAGCCTGTCTTCATTGCTTTCATTTTCCCAGGCCTTCATTTGATTCTTAAGCTCCATTGTTTCCTTTTTTTTATTGTCTTTCATATATCTCCATTTGTCTTTGTATTTAGCTGCCCGCTTTCTTCTCCGTCATGCGCTTGCTGCGGCGTACGAAAATTTCAACCCTTTGTTTCCCTTCGCGGTCACTCTTTTCATGGCGCCGCATGGCTTCCACCAGCCCGTTTCTCTCAGGCCACTGGTAGGCCTCACGTTTTTTTTCCTGTGCAGTCTTTACCTCCTACTTCGTCCACCTTTCCTGACCTACTGTGTTCTGTTATTCAGTTGCCAATTTACCTGGTGTGTCGTTACTTTCTGACGTCTTTACTATAAATCTCTATACCTCGAGCGAGGTAGTCCGCATTTCATTCGTTAGGTGGATGCAAACGTTTCTTGTGACTTCAGGTGACGCACTGTACTTGGCACGGTTTGCGTGTGAAACAACAGAGTATACTATTTTGAACTGTTTTGATAATGGGGTCACTGATGACCAGCTTTAAGTCAGCGCTCGAACGTACGTGTTACACGTCTGAGTTCTTCATATATCCTATCTCCACACTGCCCTCTTTTCAAAACGACATTCCTAAACGTGAATTAGGTGCTTTAGAATGCTAAAGCAAGTTGTACGGCGCGGAAAGCGTGCTGTGCGAGTCAATTCGTACGGCCTCTCCAAGCTGTTTTTCTTTCGGAGCCCAACTTCCTGTCATGTTGCTTCCCCGAGGTGTTGCCTACGGCCAAAATGGAAAATAAATTAGATGATTGCTAACAGTACTGAGCCCCATTAACCGGCAAATTTATAAAATACTGTCGCGAATAGCTCGAGACGATGCACAATTAAACAAGAACGTACAGTGCGCGCGGTATCCGCCCCGCCGCACAGCGCGCATACGCGGGACTCCCGGACGATTGACACACCAGTTGCTGGTGGCGCCCTCTGCGCTGCTGCGCCTCCGTTATCGCAAAAGCGGCCCCCCGCTCCCATGCATTTCGCGGTGCGGTCGACACACTGCCCAATATTCTAGAGCACTATACCTTCGTGTGAAGCAAAGATGCACACTACACTTTCTGCACATTACACGAGTAATACCTGTGTAATTGGGGTATTTCCAACGACCTTTTTCGCAGAGAACACTGGTAGGTGGTCAATAGTGTACAGCCTGATCTCCTTGCAGGGCACAAGAGCTGCTGGCCCACACTGCCTCTTCACTTGTAGTTCATTTTCAATCCTTGAAGGGCCCAATGGTCGCCTTCTAGAAAGTGTTGCAACCTCTCCCTGCTGTTTCAAAACGCACGCAATCTCTTCTTTGAAAGACAGTAGCGTCAATTGCTCGTTGCGTGGCACATTAGCCGCGGTGGCATTTCGGAAGCCATCTGTTGACGATTACTACATCCAATAAATGAAACAGCCACCAGTACCACTTTTTGGATCTAATGTGGATGCAGTACAGCGCCACAAGCATGTCCATTACATCCACACCGCCCATAGATTCATTGTAGACACCTACTATAGAAGGACGCGGTATGCTCACCATCATTCGGCTGTTCTTGACAAAACGCTTCACAGGAGTGTCCGGTGATGCGGATGCCAATGTGGACAGCAGCGTCATGGACTGTTGTCAAACTGCTTCACAGCCCTCAGACTGATCCCTTCAGATGCATCCATCTCGATGCAAGAGCTGCGCCCTTTAATTTTTAGATCTTTGTCGGATGAAAGTTTGCATCCTTTCAGGCAAGCTTCACACACTGTGCCTACAGAACTGACCCCAGCCTTCTTTAGGACTATCCGTAGATCCAAACTGCAAAACCAGTTGTCAAAATACAGGATGTATTCTAGACCGCGAGGTACGACACTCGCCATTCTCAGAACGATGTTGCCACTTGCGGCGAAGACTGGAAAACCCGGCTACGGAAACATTTTGCCTGTATAGATTTCGAAGTTGTACATTATGCCGCACTTATCGCAGGGAAGGAACAATTTATAACGCCATTTTTGGGCTTGTTTGGCAAGTATTGCTTCAATAAGCTGCGGCCTTTGAATGGCACCAGCTGCTCATCAATGCAGAGCTTGTCAGATTTTGGTATTGCCTGAGATTTATGAACCACGTGGTTCAATGGTGGCCGAACTTTGTACAACCTGTCACGTTCATGGTCATTCGGGTCCGGTGCCTCATGGTCGTCACTGAAATGCAATGATTGTTTGGTCTCTTGCCATCTATCTCTTGTCATGATGATTGAAGTGACTTTGTTGGGATTCCTCTGATCACTATACAGGGAAGACTGCTCACAGATTAGCGACAGGAAGCCATGTCAAAAGTTTCTGAAATAACTGATGGCACTTCCACAGGGGATGGATGGGGCTGTACTTCCTCCCATTACCAGAAGAGTCTTGGACAACACTCCATTGGGAGTACTGGCCCATTTCAGTCTAGTATTAAGCGCAGATCAAGGTAACTCCCCTGCGTGTGCGCGGTTGTGTATCAGTTGCCTTTATCTTGCGGTAAGGTGTATGCTGGCCAGACGGGCCAATGTATAAATGTACTACTGAAGGAGCATTTGGGGGCCATTCCGACAGTTATTCACACGTGGCTGCGGACTGCAGGAAATGTGACGAAAGGAAACGTCAAAAGGTAATAAGCTAGACAAAACTGCTATCCGCTGTTCTCACAAACTTCAATTCTTTTCCATCATAGAGATAAACTAACGCGAGAAGTTAAGGAGGCCTACTGTATCATGAAACAAGGTGATAGGTGCATCAGCCAGACTTCTCCCTTGCAAAGTGTGAATTTTTATACCTTGATTAAACTTGAAACGTAATATTTGTTTTTACCATTGGCGGTACCGCGCAGATGCATGTTTATTCTCTGTATATATAGTCTATAGACTATATATATATATATAGTCTGTTTGTTCGAATAAACTTGGTTGTGAGTCTGCGCTTGTCCAGTTGGTTAAGTCTTTCGTCGTAGTCTTTTTTAGCGCAGTGCATTTTATCAATCATGTACAACACGCAATGCAGGGCCAATCTTCGAAGGCCTGGAAGTTTCTTACATTGTACTGTCAATATTTTCTGGAGTTGGAGTTTTGAACATGTCTTCATCTTGGCAGTCAGCAGACGGAGCTGTAAAAATTGAGCAAAAAGCAGATGCTATAAAAACGTGGGAAATAGGAAAGGCAAATTAATTTACAAATTAGTGCATGAAATGCCAAGTGAATTAGGCAGTTCTAGTGACCCAAGTGGGAAAATTACTGCTTTGCTATATGGGACAAGAAAAAATGGAGTTTCAAGCGAACAAAGGAACAAAGGAACAAAGGAACAAAGGAACCCCCCCCCCCCCCCTCCCATATCAAACCTCTCCACTCTCCAACAAACGCAACTTCATTTGTGGCTCGAATATTTGTGTAATTCTGGCTGTTCCAACAAAAGGAATGCTTACATGCCCAGGCCGAAGTACCATTTTCTGGTTCTTCGTCGCTTGACGCATCCAGGTCCGAGTCATCGCTATGTTCAGGGGGCGCCTTTGCAGCTATTTTCCATAAAATATGTTGAGGTCCATGTTTTGTACCTGTAGAAAGGTCCGTGCATATCACACGAGGCCATGCAGAACATATATTAGCGGCGTGGGCGGCGTACCACACTATTACAGAAGGACAGCACACCGCAACCTCGGCGGAATGAAAAACAGCACAGTGCCGAGTGTTGCCTGTGGCCAACAAACACGAGACTCGCCCCTACGGGCACAAATTGCAGTGCCACTTAGGTAATTCAAGAAAGAGCAAACAAAGGCACTCTTCTAAGCAAATGATAAAAGCCAGAGAAAAAAATGAGCGCTTACCAGGAAATTGGAGGGCAGAGGTTGAAGCTGCGTAGTCGACTCCTCTGCACAGATTTGCGCGCTAAACTTCTTTTTTCTCTTTCATCAATTTCATTATTACACATCAGATGACGCTACCTGTCCATGTAGAAGTAACATGGGCAGATTGGAGGAAAAAAAAAGCGTCCGAAACCAAAACTGCACAAAAAAAAAAATTTCTTGTGTGTTATATTTATGGTCGCGGGCCTTCATAGTTTATGAAAGGCGAGAATGGCTGTTTGTGATGCATATGTAAGTGTCCATTCAGGCATGTAGCAACATAAATGAGTTTTTGTTTACCAGACATATCAATCTGAATGTGAGCCCCCTAGAGTGGATGAGCATTCTTGACGACCTGGTACACCTAAGGAAGTTTTGATATAAACTTGTACTTGTGTGTGGTGCTGATGCATTATTCATCGTGTTCTGTATTATTGTTAAGTTGTATAGAAAAGTAATAAAGAAACAAACGTGGCAATATTGTGCTGTCGTGTTCAGGCCAGGGAGGCGGACTTGTTCCTTCTGGCACAGATTGTAATCAAGTGACCAATGTGTTTTTCATTTTTGAGAGTTCGTGCAGACACGCTCTGTCCGCAGGAAACATAGGCGTCTCGGATAAGATAGAATTTTTATTTAACTACGAATCATCTGCACAAGCTGTAGAGCTCATCTTTGTACCCATAATGCTGCGCTCAGTGGGGGATGTCAGTGAGATGTTATGCCCTCATTACAAACCCTGTACACAGATCCTATCCACAAATCATGTCCTCACCAATCCAGAGCCAAGAAATGCTTTCATATCAAAAGTGCGCATGGTAACGCTGGTAATATCCTGAGATGCCTCAACAAGGGCAATGAATTTAAATCCCTTATGCGAGCTGCTCTGCTCGTGATGAAAATATGTTTAATGAAAACCAATAATGATGGCAAAACAAAAACGAATGTTAGCATAATCTCTGAAAGATTGAACGGAAGTGAGGATATGATTAAGCAGAAGTTAAAAGGCAATGGAGGGTGGAAAGAATGGCAGGTAACAATCAATGACCAAGAAAATGAAGAGAAAAAGACATGGAAGAATACAAACGAAGCAGGCAGAGACTTTGCATAGTGCATTCATCCTTATCGGACAAATTACCTTCGCTCATAAACAGAATTCGACTGAGTCATGAATATCCCCTACTGTGACGGAAATATACTGAAAATACACACAAACACGTAGCTAAAGACACGGCACGCGACAGCAGGAGGGCGGACACCACGAGGCATCCACCTCGCTAGGCCAGACAGGCCCCCCCGATATGCGCGTAACCGTAGGAAGCACTAAAGTTTGAAGGGCTATGAACACTCATCAATGTAGTGATTGAACGTATACGCAACAATTGGGACTAGAAAATTGGCGAGGAAGTCTCCACTATTCTTTGAAATTCACGAAATGCAGATCTGGATGGTGGTAAGTGGGATGGTTGAAGTGTTGGTCTTTAAATTTGGCAGGAGTAGCGCTGGGACGCTGAAAAACAATGCTTAGTACCGTCTCCAATATGATCCTCCCGTTTCCTCCCTACCAGCCTAGGGGTCACTGCGCATGAGACCCCGCTATGGCGAAAACTTCGCAAATTGCTAAAATTTTCCTGAAACAGCCCTAATGCTAAGGGGCTTGCTGAGCTCTGGGATAGGGACCATTGGTACAGCACACACTTTCTCGGAGGCTGCTCAGCGCACATATAGGTTTCCCATCCTGCAGTGGTATACCCAACTACGAGCTACATCGTAAGCATGCCTGAAGGCATAAACTTCCTTTGTGTTTGAAACACCCTGTTAACCTGTGTGCCCATCTGGAGATCTATTCAACGAGGTAAAACTGTTGCAGGACGGAAGTCACTGCACGGAAATCGCAGCCTATATACAAACGGCCTGACGACTGTATTTTATATCAAGTTCTTATGGCAGCTGAGGACACCATTCACCTCATTAGTGAACAGGCTCCTGAGCGATGAGAATCTCTGAGGTACTCAAAGGGCTTATCACTCTAATTTGCAATGATGAGTCGAGACACACTGACCCACCGGACTGTCCCAATTTTCCTGAACTAATGAGTGTGCAATACAGCCATAGTGGGCCCATGATGTTCTGAACCACATAATGGCTACATGCTTCGCACAACTAGCCTCATGTGTGTGAACTGTCATTGCCCCACGATGCCTCTTTAGAATTTCCCGGTGTGGAAATGGATCGAGCAGTGCTGAAAAAAATGTTGCGTGAAAACTTCACACAGAGACGGTTCTGCTAGCGTGTGTCGACAGTGAATTTTCGTCGCCAACACTCTACTACACAACCATACCAGCGGGAAAGAAGCCTTCAGCGCTCTTGCTACTTGTTCTCTCCCACCCTCTGCAGCTCCAGCTAATGTAAGCCCAGTAGTATAGGCAAGGAGATAAATAGGGCTTTCAAGGTAACCTGGCCATCTCTACCACAGTCAAGCTCAAGCTTGATGGGTGAACAAGTGACACACTCCCAACGGCCTCCGCCTATGGATGAGCGAGTACAAGGACAAGACCTAACCCCATAGGCGAAAAGGCAGAATTGCTTGTATTGCTGATGTAGCTTATGAATGCCAAGCAGACGATGCTGTCCAGCCTGCACTTGCCAGCAGCATGGAGTGCACTACACGTACTTCACCTGCTAAATCAAGTCCTAGCAGATTTACAATAGCAGCAATGGCTCTCAAGGCATTGCTATTCCGACAGCAATTCAATGAAGCGCACATTTTAATGGAGTTTTCATTCACTGAAATTCCATATTTTTTATATTTGTGAGTATATTTACAGACATTAATTTCAAATCTTAATTTGTGAGTCAATGTTAAAAGGTTACAAGGCATTTCAGTCCTCCATGCACGGACGCAGGGACCAGCAAAGTCATCATTTATATTTGACGCTCGATATTCTTTACTTTACAGTTCCCCATAGTAAAGATAATTAGTACGCTTGCGTAACGATTCCAGCAAGTCCTTTTGCGTCCAATTGCGTCCTGTCAGCGTGTAGTGGAGGGCAGCGCGAGGCGATGTGTGCGGCAATCATTGCCGAAGTAGCTAGAAACTCTCCCAGATCAACAATCTGCTGCCTTTGCACAGTCGTTATTGAAGGTAGTTAGTAAAAAAATCTCTGCGCTATGTAGTGCTTCACTTGGCGATATTTTGGAGCAATACAACGACAACCGATGAGAATTTTTAAAAGCCATGTGCCTTGGGGCACCTATATGGAAGTCCTGTAGCCGTGGTGGACGAAACCGTGACAAACAATGGGAGCTGAATACGTTGCCGTTAAATGCATTGCTGCATTAAAAACGCCCGCTTGATAAGCCAGCGCTCCACGCTCTATAGAGGACGTGGGCAAGAGACGACTCGTCGGCGACTGTAAGCATGCCGCTTCAAGGGATTCGACTCCTCCAAACACCGCGCCGCTCACCCGTCAGACACCCGAAATACTTTGCTTTGCAACCCCGTACAGCTGTGCAGCAGAGTTGGAGTTTGACTGATGCCAGCCTCATTCGCAGTAACGCTCTCTCTCTCTCCATCTACCTCGCGCGCTGTCTCCGTTTCCGTCATATCGGGAGAAACTACTCTCGCGTTTCTATCGCTTTGAAAAACTATATTCGGCTTTGAAGCTTGATGCTCTTAATTTTGAGGCCTGTAAAACTGTGTCTAGCCAGCCCAGAGGTATCGCCCACGTGACCCAGTACTTGGGATAACTAGTGCTGAACTTGTGCGGCGAGATTGTTTTCTTAAGCAGTTTATTTGTGCGTTAATGCTACATGTATTTATTTGCTTCACATGGTGAGCAGCAGCAGACATGGCAGTAATTGAATTACAGTAATAAAATTACTGTAATGTATTTTCAGTATTTTGTAATGTAATGAATTACTTTTTGGTAGTAATTTCAGAGAAAAAGTAATTAATCCCTATGGAAATTACTTGAATAGACAACAAAGTAGAGTGCGGCAAGCAGAATTACCATGGTAACGGATCGGCAAAAGGAGACAGAATGAACAGTGCGAGAACTCCTTTGTTGGAGGTTCACTTTTCTCCAGGATATGGTGCAAGAAGGAAAACTCCCTGGACACAGTGGTGCCAACATGAGGCAGTGCAAGACAAATAACCTAGCTTCTTCGGGCCCTTAAAATGGCGGAGGCCAGCAAGCTCATTTCACGACCGTTCTCCTTTATTTGTTGTTTTTTTTTTTTGCGGTTGTCTTATTTTTGTAACGTTAGGTGCTGCAGGAAAGAGGGAAGGAATAGTTCTCTGGGACGGAATTTGGCGGAAAGACGAAATAGTGTGTGTGCTTCGTGTCTGGAGAACATGTTGCTGTTTTGTTTACTTGATTTACTTAGTTTTTGCATGGATGAAAACTAGAAAGTGATTTGAAAGTAATTGGATTACTCTGACGATGTAATTAGAATGTAATTTTGTTACTTTTAGGAGCATTATTGGTTAATGTAGTTTAATTACTTTGGGCGATTTTCAGCAAAGTAATTAGTAGTGTAATTTATTTCCTTTTCAAAAGTAATTTTGCCATGTATGCGCAGCAGCTTCACCGTACATGTGGCGCTGTCTGGGAGGTGCTGCCAAAAGAAGCGGCTGTTTGGATCCACCGCCGTGGCAAGCGCCGACGGTGTGCTCCGATTACTTTGTGGTCTCCCGTAAGGTTAAATCATCGGCTTACCGCTTCGTAACAATATAAACGCCGAGTGAAATAAGAGCCTCTGCTTACTGTTGTGTTTATAGTAACTTCCAGCCTTATATTGCACCCAGTGCTTTTCGTTGCGGCTGTCATGATTTTGTTTTTGTTTTTCAAGACTGCACGCTAGGTCTCTCTCCAACACGACCGATCGCTTGTTTGTATCGAGTGAGCGGCCCGAAAAAAAAAAAAAAAAAAAGCCGGGTAAATTTTTTTTTTTTTTTTGCCCTTCTATACCCAGATGGAGCTCTTAAGAGTTCCACTGAGAATGCCTGCTTGGGACCAGCGCCCAGCAGATCTTCGCAAACGGCCCTGTTATGAATAGCGCGGAGCCTTTCTGGCATGCGGTTTTTTTTTTTTTATAACTAATAGGTAATGATAGTTCCCAGCTATTCTAGGCACTCGCTTTTGGGAAGCCTAGCCTGACGTGGCAGCACGACATCGAGAGCGAGGCACATTGCAGGAGTGCACGCTTTCTGGCTTGCCACTCGTTCATGCCTATCCCCGCAAGAAGCAAAAGAAATAGCACTTTAAAACTGACAACTAGGTTTACTGGTATGTTTATGGGTGCTGTACTAATTATAAGAATACAGCCGGGATGCAACCAAAAATAAGTTTTATAGGTTGGAAATCATACCAGAGTGGACCCAAGAAGTGCAAGTATAAGAAGACTATAGCGTTTAGCTTCCATGGAGCATCTTCATATCTCGTATTATATTTTAGTCGGGACGGGAGCCTCTGGCTGCCTGCACATTACACACGCCTATTCAGCGCCCATTTCCTCGGAAACGAGGAGCAACATAGCCCAACACTTTACATATACCAACTATATTTCCAACACGTTATCGACCAGGTGATGGAGTTTCGTCTGACACAAAACTGAAGAGATACAAAAGGTGCGTGTCGCTGACCATTTTTAACGCCAGATGCAGAAAAATATTTTCACCTTGTTTCGTGAAAAGAAAAAAGAAAAAAAAAAAAAAAAACGTCTGTTCATCTTTCAGGGCTCGGCGACGTGACTCAACGTTAGCAGTGGCACCCTGCCTTGCAGGTGAAACTGGCATTCGTGATATTGCGTAGGTTTGCCGACTACATACCACACAATCAAATTACGTATATGGTGAAGAGAAGACGTCGAAAGGGAATAAAACTCACCTCCAAGATGACACGCGTAAAAAGCGCTTTTCATTTGGGGAGCAAATTTTCCGAAGATATTCTAGATATCTCAGGAGATATCTCTGGGCTGTGAAGGTCCTCGCGCACTGCATGCACGTAGTAATACTTAAAATAATGAATTCTCAACATTCGCGATCATCCGAAATCCACAGAACAGCACGCGCTGCGGAGCTTGCTCAGCCATGCCTGTTTTTCCGCGCACTGCACTCTCACAAGTCACCACTCGTTTATACACACAAAATAGAAAATAAAAACTACGGCAGGAGCGCCGAAAAAGCTCGCATTAGGGTACATCTCCAGATACAACCTGTGTTCGTCTCTTCCTGAGGAAGAGCTTTTTGTTTTTTATTAAAGCCTTTCCATTGACCGACGGTGCCCACCTGTACTCGGCTCTCGCTTCTGGGGGGTCTAGCACGCCGTCTACAGGTATACATTGCCATCGAGGGGAAAAAAGCCAGCGCTCCGCATTGAACACTGGCGTAGTTTTTGTTTTATTTATCTCCGTTCTTTCAAAGTGCCATATTGTTCGGGTTCCGAATACCTACTTCAATGAAAAAACAAAACAAAAAAAAGAACCTCGCCAGCAGAAGCGCTCTTAAGCGTTGTTTTTGCGGTTGACAAAGAACGTGAACCTCTCATGGAGCCGGTCTGAGGTAAGCGATCATAAATAACGGCAACGTTTCTCTTCGAGATGAACGGAGGTGTTTGAGATGCGAAGCACTTCGGACCATTACGGCGGAAACGGCGCCTTTGCTCCCTTGAACGTAGTTGAAGCGAATTCGAGAATGCTGACGAGCTGCGTACTCATTGCTCTCATTACCCCTGGTAGGGCGGGTGTTTGCTTTCCCGCGCAGAGTATTTAGTTGACCTTTTCGAGAGCAGATCCTGGCATGTTTATTTGCTTTCTCGGTCATTTGCAATTGCTGTTTAAATAGTGCTAAGACTGTACAAGACGCCCAATCATGAACATCGCAGCGCGTGGCGGCAGAATATGTTACTTTGTCCCGGTGACACTTCCGTTGTCGGGCATTATAGTGCCTTCAAAGAGAAGTTTGAGACTTCCAGGCTTTCGGACAAATCTTCCTTGCTGGGGGAGCTCTTTGAAGTAGTCAGCACCTTTCCATACTGTCCACAATCAGTGTTCGTTACCTTCACAAGTGATATGAGCAGTACCGTAAACACACGCGCCAGTTCTTCGGCCGCTACACACCGAACTGCACAGCGCGAAGTATACAGGACGAAACTTTGCTCGTAGAAATGTGTTACACGATTGGGAATGATCACTTACTTCTTTGCCACTTAGCCGCTTGAGTAGGCGAGCTTCTGCCAGCTTATTTGTTCGGGTAGAAATGGGAGCATACGCCGGGTTCTGTCGTGTACATGAACCATGTCAACGACTGAAATAAACTGCGACAACCTAAGCGGCGACACAAGTATGCAATGCCTGCACTCTCTAACGAGAGTAACTAGAGAGACAAACGTGACGTTGATCTTTTAAGAACACTAAACCAGTTGCAGCACGGGGAGTGACGTGATCCCAGTTGCTCCTGTAGGTCGCCCTAGCATCCAATACCGGACGTCGCCTGCGCTCGTGAACTCGCATAGGCGCGGCCAGTACGCACGCGCAGCCCTCTAATGGCTGCACGCTAAGGTAAAAGTTGTCTTACTTAAAATAGCGTTTCCTTAGCGGTCACACAAGCAGCCCAAAAGCACCGGCTGCATCGACCCAGCAGCACTCAATAATCTCGCGAGGATTACATAAATACGTAAACGTTTGCATGAATTCACCCTGCACTGCTCGATGCCAAGTGCAGCCTCTGTGGCGCAGATTCAACGTCCTTGTCTCATAATAAAAGTCAAACTCAACAATATAAAAAAGTATTCTTACGTAAAATAAACAAAGTTCGGCTGGTGTAAGGGGTGTTTCGCTGTCCCAGTTTCTACATCAAACATCCAGGGGCTTCCAAGTGCCCCACGAAGTTCAACGACTCTGGAGGCCCTTAAAGGCCCATTTATGTTCGAGCACCCCCTAAATGAAGCTGATCAGTCTAAACAAAACACCGAAGTTGACACAAGAAAAAGAAAATTCGACCAAAGCAACGATTCTAACAAATCGCTCTTCAAAAGTTCAAAAAAAGAGCGCATGAGACTTTCCGCCTTTCAAAACGTTCTCCTTCAAAGTAAAGGCCCCACTCCATGGGGCACACTAGAGGCACACGAGCGAGGCGCCTGCGCTCTCAGTGCAGCGCCCTGACAAAGCTGGAAAAAGTACGCATCTCCATGAAGAGTATCTGGCTCGCGCGCTCCTCTGTTTTTGCAAGACTACGTTGTTTAAAGCCGGCCGAAACAGTCCGACTGCAACTGGAAGCTTGTCCCGGAGCGACTTCCATGGCATTTGCACACGCTCGATGCTGTCTGCTTTATTGGAACACGAGGATTTTAAACACATTTCACTTATTCAATGTTTGCCATAAACAATGCGCTTGACTGCGCGCGGAGCTCCCGGCAGCACGTCAGACGCCACCTCTCCCCACATAGCTTCTTTACCTTATTTATTTTTATGCTGTTTGTGGCTGGCGAGCCCCAGCGAATGCCACCGCAACACTGCAGCGATGAACCTTTCGTTGTCGACGGACTGACTGCACGCACATCTCTGCGTACCGCAGCACCGACGTCAAAAAAAAAAGCAAACAGGTATCGCAGAGGCCGCGCAGATGGCATCCTCTGATTGGTGCACGCAAGCCAATAACCGGCGAGCCTCCTCCGCGTTTGCGCGAGCGCGCAGGTAGTCATGCAGGGAGCGCCGAGGAAATAGCTGACTCCGCGCGCGCCTGGAGTGTCACGCATGCGCAGATAGACTCCAGCGTACAGGCAATCCTTCCCGCATGTCGGCGGAGGAAAAACGGAAAATACTCCCGCGCACTACGCAATGCGTGTTGAGAATACCCGTTGCAGAATCGGAAATCAACCCAACGGACGTTTCTTCTGGAAAGGCAGAAGAAATAAAAAAATAAAATAAAAAAAGGGCAGTGACGTCGGCGTCACGTGGGGGGAGGGTAGCGATGACACGCGGGGACCATCTGCGCTCCGGTCCGCGTATTTGGGTTTGCTAGGTACGGTGGCTCCGCAAGGGACAAAACGACAGAAGAGACGAAGAAAGCGGGCTGTTCCGACTAGCATCTACCGCCCCTAGGAGCCGAGCAGCCTAGCGATTAGTGGCGCATGCTTTTTCAGCTTGAGAGAGCCTATAATACTATTACTACTACTACTACTACTACTACTACTACTACTACTGAATAATAATAATAATAATAATAATGAACAGTATTATTTCTCTGCTAATTATTATTATTATTATTATTATTATTATTATTATTATTATTATTATTATTATTATTATCATTAGTAGTAGTTGTAGTATACAGGAAGACGCGTTTCACGAAGTTGGCACTGAATTGTCTAGTTAACAGCCGAATTAACTGGCTAAATATTATCTTCACAGTTTTAAGTAATAATAATAATAATAATAATAATAATAATAATAATAATAATAATTGGTTCACAGGAAGGGAAAGGCGCAGTATCTGTCACACTTGTGTCTGTGGACACCTGAACTACTCCGTAGCCCTCCACTACGGCTCCTCTTTCTCTCTTCCTCCCTTGTGTCTGTGGACACAAGTGTGACAGATACTGCGCCTTTCCGTTCCTGTGAACCAATTAATATTATTACCATTAATAATTACTACTACTACTACTACTACTACTAATAATAATAATAATAATAATAATAATAATAATAATAATAATGATAATAATAATAATAATAGTAGTAGTATAGGCTTTCTCAAGCTAGTGCCGCGTCCAACATGACGCCCATTGGAAAAGCATGCGCCACTAATCGCTAGGCTGCTCGGCTCCTGGGGGCGGTAGATGCTAGTCGGAACAGCCCGCTTTCTTCGTCTCTTCTGTCGTTTTGTCCCTTGCGGAGCCACCGTACCGAGCAAACCCAAATACGCCTCCGGTCCTCCCGTCTGAACCCACATTAACCGCTTTTCTCTTTAGCCTACCCGAGGGCATGATGGCCAAGCATCATTGTTTTTTCTTTATGTATTAAGCACGTTTTGTCGGTCCTGCGACATATACAAGTAGAGCATTTTATCATTCGCGGGGCGCACACCACGGGATAGCGTTTGTCGCCCTGTGACCGCCGCCGTCTTTCCAGTGGGCGAGAGCGGCATTTGCTTCTCCACGGCCCGCGTCAGCCATGACGCCCGCTCGTCAGGGAGTTCTCCATCCTGGGCCGCACAGCTCCAACTGCGCTGTACTGTTTTCGCGGGAGATTGTTTCCAGAAAGCAAGTAATCGACGGTCCTCCTAGCGACCTCTACTTCGGCTGACGGACACAGTGTTTCGCGAGCCTCGTGGCTACTTTGCTGAGCAGGGATTGGAACGGAGAGTTCTTTGTTGCCCGGACGCGTTCCGCGCTGTGCCGGAGTGGAGCCCGCTACAGCACAAACCGCATCGATTTTCCAGCTGTGCTGCTGCACTCGCCTGGCTTATAGCTCTTTAACAGTTTCTTTATAACTTCCAATCCTCTACGTGGCGTCTTACGGTGTCTTGTAGAGACAGCGCAACATAGAGACATAGCGTTGTACTTTCCTTCCTCAAATACTGACCGCAGCGCAAACAGGGCATAAAAGCGAAACGGAAATGGGCATGTGAAGAAAGAAAAAATAAGCGCGGGACCTAAAAGCAGCTTACAAGTAAACAATGATTATAAGAACTTTGGTAAAGAAAACACTGACACTGATAGGAGAAAACCATGCGCAGTGAGATCAGGCACAACATACCAGTATCGACGGAAGCCCCCAAGTGTGTCCATGTGACGAACCGCAACTGCACCCCATGGTGACGAATCGAGCACCGAACGTTCTTGTCCCCTCCGGTGTCTCCGTTCAGAGAGAGATAGAGAGAGAGAAGTGGTTCTTTTTTGGGGGGGGGGATGAAAGGGGGATCGGCGCGTTCAACTGTCTCCTCAGGTATGAGGGATCACCGCCGTTGCGCCGAATTAAGGGGGAGAGGGGGGTAAAAGGAAGGGAGGATGAGTGGGATAGTGGCAAGGAAGGAAGGTAAAGGGCAATAGGATCCGGTGAGCCTTGAGAGCCGGGATAAGCGCGAGGCATGGAGACGGGATCACTGAAGGTCGGCCCACTGTTGGATGGGCGGACAATAGGAGGGCGGCGCCCGGAAGAGCGGAGCTGGTGGAGTGTTCCTGGGTTCGTACCGGTGCAGGCACAAATACGCGCAAAGAAGGAGTCACTCAGGGGGATGGCGGTCACTCTGGGAGGGCCACTGATGTCACGGTCTGGGCACAACACTCGGAGGCACAGAGGTGGGCACAATGTGCGAAGGCACAGTTAGTGAAGTCACACTTTGGGCACAGCGAACAAAGGCATAGTCAGGGAGGGCACAACACTCGGAAGCACAGTGGCTCGAGTGAACAGTGAAGGCAAACATGACACATCCACTGAGCACAGTAACGAGTCACAGGATAGGCACAATGTGCGAAGGCACAGTCAGTGAAGTCACACTTTGTGCACAGGGAACAAAGGCATGGTCAGGGACGGCACAGCACTCGGAGGCACAGTGGTTCAAGTGAGCACAGACACGACACAGCCACTGAGCACAGTAACGAGTCACGGAAGGACACAATGTGCGAAGGCACAGTCAGTGAAATCACACCTTGGGCACACGGAAAGGAACGCAGTCGAACGCGCACTGCATAACGCGAGCTAGCCACAGATTGAGTACAGTACACAAACGCATTGTGGCACAGGTGAGGCGAAACGCCAAAATGTCATAGGCGCATAAGGTGGGTGGACTCCAGGTAGTCAAGAAGGACAAATAACGCACGCTGGACTTTATGTCGGGGGCCACGTCGGTACAGCAGGTCATCGCTAGTAGCTGTCGGGAGCCCCAACTTGCGATAGCCAGCAAAGGTCTTTGCCCATCGTAGGCCGGACAATGCACAAGTAAGTGATCCAGAGTCTCCACAGCACCACATTCTCTGCATGACGGAAGTCCGGTCTGGCGAAGGCGGTGCAGTCGTCCCGCTGTCCAAACACAGCCGATGCGCATTCTAAGAATGATTGCGCTCTGGGGAGCCGTGAAGTCAGCGAACTTGATTGTTCGTGGGGCCTTGCCGGCTGCAACGCGGGCGTCTGGGTGGGCACTTGAAGCTGGAGGGTTCTCCTCGTGGGCAATGCTTGGGAGTACGGCAGGCAAGGTGGATGAACCTGAAGCTGGAGGGTTCTCCTCGTGCGTAATGCTTGGGGGTACGGCAGGCAAAGAGGAGGGCTTAGCTTGCTGACCAGGGGTGGGAGAGTCTACCCAGGAGGCATCGAACCGCCTGAGGAGAGGTGGATCTGGCGTTGCTTCCTGATCCCGAAGGGAGAGGTTAACAGGGCTTGCTGGGCGCTGTGGTGGCGTTTGGATACCCTCCGAAGGTGGGGGTCTCTCTGAGGCAGCTACGATGTTCTGTGCTTGGACCTGAGCTTCTAAAATTTTTGTGGCCTCTTCGCACAGTTTTCGAAGCACGCGGGAGCAGTCAAAGCTGCCCGCGCGGCGGTGACGACCAGGAAGCTTGGGCCGGAGGATATCTGCGCTGACTTCCATTGTGGGTCGTTGTGTCTCTTAAAGACGACGCTGTATCCAGCCATGTTAGGCCTAAGTTCAAGGCACCGGAGAGGCATGGCGCACAACACTTCACTGATGGATGCACAAGAGAGCTGTACGTAACACACGGAGGCGGAGATATGGGGAAGGAGCACGGAAGCGCACTGGGAGAATGCGAACACAGAGTCTGATCGGCAGGCGAAGCACGAACGCGCACTGAGAGTACGGGCACACGCAAGGGAGCCGAAAACAAAAAGCACGAACGCGCAATGGGGCAACGCGCACTGGGGCAACGCACTCACATAATGGGTATGTGTGAGGCTCTGAGGGAGGAAAACGGCCGGCTGGCCAACTCACCGCTCATGCGACGTATTCCAAGAAGCGCCAGGAGGTAATCCAATGAAGGTAATCCAAGGGGGATGGGTACAGGCGGTAGGAGCCCGCCGACGCGCGTCCTCTCCCGTGCAACGCGGAGACGCGAGTGCGGAGAAAAGGGGGCGGGGCCTCAAAAAGGGGCGGAGCGGAGAGTGGCGGCG
Organism: Amblyomma maculatum; assembly: GCF_055883805.1. Classification (NCBI taxonomy): domain Eukaryota; kingdom Metazoa; phylum Arthropoda; class Arachnida; order Ixodida; family Ixodidae; genus Amblyomma; species Amblyomma maculatum. The sequence continues at coordinate 9,044,107 of NC_139350.1, forward strand.
AATGAGAAGGGCGGGAGAAGAGGTGCGAACTGCCGGCCGAGGAGGGAGCTCAGAGCGACACGTCTGATGTCCACGAGAGCTCGACGAGAAGAGACAAATGACAGAGCAAGAACAAGTGTTCTATGCCGCTAGGAGAGGGGTGTGAAACTCCCTATACCTCCCAGCGGCCACGAATTACAGACGCTAGCGCCAAACTCCCCATTAGAGCGGGAGGAGGCGCGTAAAAAATGGACTTGTCGGGGGAGGCCGTATAGCGGAGCGGTCCAAAAAAATGGTGCGCCGAAGGGGGTGTCGGTAGGTTGCTTCAAGCAGCGCGGGTCGCGCGCTCGCGTGCGCCTACGCCCAGGAGAACGCTCTGCTCGTGGATTTTCTACCGCATCATCGTTCTGCCGCGGCAGGGCCAGTGTATTGAAAAAAAAAACCACAGGCATAGCGGTCTCGAGGGCGCAGGCGCTCGCGAGCAAGCGTACCCTACCGTAGCAAGAAATAGCACAGAGAACAGCAGATATCGTTTCCCATTTTTATTGACTGCACGTGAAACAGAAAATGAAAAAATGCAACGAGGTATCCCTCACACACACACACACACACACACACACACACACACACACACACACACACACACACACAGACACACACACACACACACTTTACATAGCCAAAAGCGTACAGTAGTGTTCTGTGTTCTGCGCTAACATTGTAATCTTGCATGCTTGCTTTATCACTAGCAAAGAACCCAGTTTGCCGGCACTGCTTCTGTCAGCATGTGTACAGTTGATACGAAATTAAATAAATGATGCACAAAAAAAGGCCTGGGGCAGATTGTGGCACCGATCACCAGCTTCTTGTTGCCAAAATTAGGCTTCGATTGAGGAAAACACAGATGAATTGAAAGGCCTTTCAGGTATGATCTGGATCAAATTCCATTAGAATATGCTGTGGAAGTGAGGAATAGATTTCAAGAATTAGATCTAGAAGACAGAGAGTCCGAAGAGATGTGGACTGATGTTCATGATATAATACAAGAAGTTGCTACTAAGGTAGTTCCAAAGCAAAAGAAATGCAAGAAAGCAAACTGGTTATCTGAAGAGGCTTTGCAAATAGCTGAGGAAAGGAGGATGGCAAAAGTTATGGGGGAAAGAGAAAGATACAAGGCTCTCAATGCGGATTTTCAGAAAATAGCAAGGAGAGATAAGAATGCCTTCCTGAACATACAGTGCCAAGCAGTTGAGGACAACAGCCAATTAAGGAACACACGAGCTCTGTATAAGACAATCAAAGATATCAAAGGAAGCTTCTGTGCTAAGCTGGGCATGATAAAGGACAAACGAGGCAAGGACCTCACTGAAGCCTCAGAGATAAAGAAGAGGTGGCAGGAATACACAGAAGAACTGTACAAGAAGGACCCGAATGTGCAAACCCAACATAAGACGGTTGTGATTACTGATCTCGAGCCGGGCATCCTGAAGAGTGAAGTTCAATGGGCCTTAGCCAGCCTTGCTAAGAAAAAAGCTAGCGGAATTGATGGCATTCCAGCTGAGTTGCTTCAAAACCTGAACCATGACGCTGTTGACATTCTGCATACATTATGTAAGAAGATTTGGACAACCCTGCAGTGGCCACAGGATTGGAGGAGGTCAGATTACATCCCCATTACAAAGAAAGGCAGTGCCAAAGATTTTTCCAACTACCGCACGATCGCGCTTATTTCGCATGCTAGCAAGGTGATGTTGAAAATCTTCCAAGGTAGGCTGCATCAGTATGTGGATCGGGAGCTTCCGGACGTGCAAGCTGGGTTTCGCAAGGGCAGAGGAACTAGAGACCAAATTGCCAACCTTCGCTGGATCATGTAAAAAGCAAGAGAGTTCCAGAAACCCATCTACTTCTGCTTTATTGATTATGCGAAAGCGTTTGACTGTGTAGATCACAGCAGATTGTGGCAAGCTCTCCAAGAGATGGGAGTTCCAATGCACCTCATCTGTCTCCTCAGGAACCTGTATGAAGGACAAGAGGCCACAGTCAGAACTGGGCATGGTCTTACTGATTGGTTTCCGATTGAGAAAGGAGTGAGGCAAGGCTGCATACTGTCGCCCTGCCTATTTAACCTATATGCAGAGTGCATCATGAGGAAGGCCGGTCTGGACGAGTGTTCAGCTGGAGTGAAGATTGCTGGAAAACGTATCAACAACCTTAGATATGCGGATGATACCACTTTAACGGCAGAAAGTGAAGTGGAACTCAAGAGACTTCTGATGCGCATACAAGAAGAGAGTGAGAAGTTTGGGCTTAAACTGAACATTAAAAAGACAAAGATCATGGCGTCTTGCCCTATGAAGTCCTGGAGCATCAATGGACAAGAAGTGGAAGCTGTGGCAGATTTTCTCTTCTTGGGCTCCAAGATTACCTCGGAAGGAGACTGCAGCCATGAATTTAGGAGACGCCTGCTTCTGGGAAAGAGAGCAATGGTTAGCCTTGACCGCCTAGTAAAGAGCAGAGACATTAGTCTGCCAACCAAGATCCGTATTACTTGTGCTATGGTCTTTCCAGTTGTGATGTATGCATGCGAGAGTTGGACTGTGAAAAAGGCTGACCGCCGAAGAATTGACGCGTTTGAACAGTGGTGTTGGCGAAGACTCTTGAGAGTTCCTTGGACTGCCAGAAGATCAAATCAGTCGATATTGTCGACCATAAACCCTGACTGCTCATTGGAGGGTCAAATTCTAAAGTTAAAGCTCAGCTACTCTGGTCATCTGATGAGAAGAGATGAGTCGCTGGAGAAAGATTTGATGTTGGGAAAGGTTGAGGGTCGCCGGAGAAGGGGTAGGCAGCGAACGCGATGGTTAGATGGCATCCTCGAGGCACTGCAGATGAAGTTATGTGATGTTAGGAAGATAGTGAGATACCGGAAAGCGTGGCGTGACATGGTTCATAGGGTCACGAAGAGTCGGACACGACTGAACGACTGAACTGAACTGATATTCATTCAACGCATTCCATACCATCAAAGCAATGTAGAAACATGGAGCAAATACCTGCGTTCTAGTTACCTAGTGGTTGGTATTTGATGAAAGTAATGAAACCAAAATACATAATTAAAAATTTACACTACCCTTCCTGGAAGTACTTCTTCGGAACGCCGTTAATTACGTCTCTCCACAGCACATGAAGGTAACAATTTCAACAACACGAACCAGAGCGGATATCGCCGACTATAATGGCCAGCACAATCAGCAGACGAGATGGGTCCATTGAACTGGAGCTGCACGCAGACAAGTCTTTCGTCTCACGAAGGGGCGAAGAGCCAGCAGGAATGAGATGCACAGAGTAAGAAAACCTCGACGAAAAATCGCGACTTTGGTCGATAAGCCAACACGCAGAGAATTCATAGCGCTAGGCTGTGCATACGACCAACGCAGACGACGGTTCAATTTCAAAACGAGCGGAGTCGTAACGGTTGCAGCGGTTCACGCGAGGACGAAGCAAGCCACGCAGCGGAGTCGGCGGCGCCGTCAGTGCGAGGGGAAAATTTAGGCGCGAGGGAGAAGTCCTCCTCCTGGTTGGTTGGTTCTGGTTGGTTCACAGGAAGGGAAAGGCGCAGTACCTGTCACACTTGCTCTGTGGACACCTGAACCGCGCCGTAAGGGAAGGGATTAGGGTGGGAGTGAAAGTGGAAGGAGAGAAAGGAAGCCGTAGTGGAGGGCTACGGAGTAATTTCGACCACCTGGGGATCTTTAACGTGCGCTGACATCGCACAGCACACGGACGCCTCTTCGTTTCGCCTCCATCGAAACGCAGCCGCCGAGGTCGGGTTCGAACCCGGGTATTCCGGACAGTAGTCGGGCGTCTTAGCACTGCACAACCCCGGCGGGGCAAGAAGTCCTCCTCCCAGTTTTTTCTTTCCTCCTTTCGCCCCAGTTTGGGAGAATCCACCTTTTTGGGGAGGATGTGGCGCCACCATGCGGGAGCGGGCGAGAAACACATTGGGCGGCAGTGTAGCAGACGACGCGAAAGCACACCATACGAAATGGCCACGCCAACGCAGGTAGAAAGCGAAAGCTTCTCCCCTTTTTTGGCCGTGGGGCGGAAAGTAGTGACAGTGATTGCAGCATATCATGTTCACGTAGTATGGGGGAATGTAGAGCGTTTTCACAATCCACTCATAACGCACGCACGCATATACTGTCTTCGTATTGTAAGAGCATGTAGCGCGGGCCGTAATCGACGTGAGAAAATGAGACGCTATCAGCGTGCAGGTTTTCGGCAGACAGGAGAGCGCGGAGGCAGAGAGACAGAGAGAGGGATCTCAAAGGGCAAAGCAGCCAGGGGTTTGTTGATGCTGCAGAGCTAGGTGGAATCGTCTCCTGTGACTTCGAGCGGCGCATATGCGCGGGGTGTCTTGAGTTACCGAGCACAATGCGGTCGGCGCGGCGCCGGCATGGTGCAATGGGCGTCGCTTCCTCCTCGCGTCATCTACAATCGTGCAGCTATAGGATTTCATCTACGAAGCTCGGCAGAGAGGCACATATACACACCCCCTGAAAAGGGCATTGTCCCGGCCGGAATGCACACCTGCAGGAAACGCTCGGCATTTTTCTGGCAACGGATGATTCAGCGCTGTAGCCGGTTTCTGCCCTCAGGACGGATGTGGTCGGAGTGGTGAAAAGGTTCTCGGTGCACAGAGATTGGTCATTCTGTTGTGAAAGGATCCACATCGTTCCTTTCTGCCTCCGCCGTGAATTCTGCGGAATCAACAACTTGGTGACACATGTGCATCTCCTACATATCGGATGCGCATCTCTGTCAGGAACCAACCCTGTTCTACGTCCAGAGCGATCCACTCTGCAAGTGATTGAGCATGAACCCTCCAGGAGACTCATTTATTGTGCCGGGCGGTTTCCTTCCCGTTGCAAACGGTTGGACGAAGACGACGATTATGAAGCTCCCTAACGAAGTGCATGTGATTGCGTACACCAAAGGAACAAAATCAGGGTGCTTTGGCGTCCACGAAGGCGAGCCTTTAATTAAAAAAAAATATTGTGCGTCGTGCAATAGTGTCAAGTGCGTCATATGCTCCGAGAGGCAAAAACGCAGGTACTACAGGTATGTATGCATCTAAACGAAATATACATGATGAAAAGTACCTACTGAAGTTTTCACCCAGACTGTAGCGCACCAGTGATAGCTGCAATAAGGGTTTCTTCGGTGCGTGATTGCTTTAGTTGCGCCGGGGCCTGAAAGCGATGTATTTTGTCGTTTCTTTTCTTTATATGCGAAAGGGCTAGGTAGCTTAGATATCACAGGCGACTGTGTGCGCTAGGCCGTAATATTTAGCATGTTTTATCGTGACTGCCACCTCACTAACAAGAAAAAAAATACGGCGTTTTATTGCACGGCCGTTCGCGAGCCTGATGACCAGCTCAACCACTCGGCTCGCGAACGGCGGTGCATCACAACAAACGCCCAATTCTTTTTTCTTTTTAGTCAGGCGGCAGTACCGATAAAACATGCTAAATATTACGGTCTAGCGCACACAGCCACCTGTGATATCTGCGCTACCCGGCCCCTTCGCACATAAAGAAAACAAACGACAAAATACATCGCCATCAGACGCGCTGAACAAATGCTCATTGCGGATATCACTGGTGGGTTACAGGCTTGGTGCAAACTCCAGTAGATACTTTTCATCATGCACATTTCCTTTAGATGCATACATACCTGTAACGAAGTGTTTTTCGCACAGTCGAGAGTACGCAGTCGGTTGCTAAGGTGGGCCATTCACATCTTGACACTTGGTGGCCCTAATTCAAGCTGCACGTCGTTGTTGGCCGCGGCTCGCCGAAGGAAACCTGAAAAACCGTGTCTTGCATCTTGACACGCTTAGAGAGTGGCGACCGTACCCGGCAGATGTGCTTGGCATCGCTTTGCCAAGCCTGTGACGGCCACCGTGCCGCCCGGTACCGCCAGCCCCCGTGCACTGGCGGCGCCGAGAAACGCCGTCGACGCCGTCCAATGTGTTTCCATCGGTCGCCGCTACGACTTCGCGCATGCGCAGAACACTCGCTCAAAAGGCGGATTAAGGTCTATTCACACTTGCGACTAGATGAGGTCGCGCGACCAGATGAGAGGAGCTCGCCACTACCGATGTTCACACTTGCGACTGTCGCCTTCTCGTTCGTCAGGCACAGTTGGGAGCGATGACAGCGAACGTCGGTAGCGGCCGCTTGCCAGACACTTCAGCTTTTTCAGGCGAGCCCGTGCGCATGCCGCGCTCTCGTGTTTCCAGGAGAACGCCGACGACGAATAGACGGTGTCAATATAGAATGTTGCGCCTGCGTGAAAAACCCATTTCTCAAAAGTTTATGGTACTTACCCGATAGTCCGAATATCTTTCCAATCTCCTCCCAGGCCATATCCTTCTCCCCGCCTTTGAATTCCGGGTGCAGTTTGTTGAAAAGGTCGGGGTATTCTTTAATTGCATTGAGAAGGTGCCCGACCGAGTACTCCAGGACCTCGCTGATTGGTGAAATGGTGTGCGACTAGTAGTCGCGCGTCTGAAAATTCAAGCAGTGCCCAATCGGCCCTCGGCAGTCGCTTTTCGACCGATGCGACCATTTGCGACTGTCGCTTTTCGACCAAAACGGTCGCGCGACCGCTGCTAGTCGCAAGTGTGAACGGGCCTTTAGACGGGACGGAAGTGCCGCTGACTTTCTGCGGCCTCTCAGTGGCCTGCTAGGGTGCCTCGATGCAACGCCGACTGGCAGCCCCGCATCAACGCCAATTCGCGGTGGCGCCGAAAAACTAGGCCGGCCTCCGAGATCACCTCCTCGCGTGCGCGGGTGTGATCTTGGAGGTCATAGGCGCGATCAAGAAGGCAGAAGGCAACACAGGGGCGCTTTGTGCGGTAATCAGCGACAGTACTTTTCCTTTCCATCACTCTATGGGAGAGCATAGTACAGGCCTCGTGGCGGCGCTGGCTTCACCAGTGAGCGCCGGAGTGCGCGGCTTTCAGCGGCTGTTCGTCTATGTAGAAACTGGTAAATTCACTGGAATTCTGGAAGTACCGCAGCTGTTTTCTCTTTGCCGCGGCGCCGCCCATTGGCCAGCTGCGATCACTTGCTCTAGCCCCGCCATAGATGGTCCGCTCGAGCAGACGACGCGCAGTCATCGCAGGGCTTCTTCGGCGGTACGCGGGCCGCGTGTTTTACGACTAAGTTCGTCCGATACTGCTCTGTGTGCATAAAACACGCATAATATGGTCGCTCTGGGTAGCCGAGGATGCCGGGGTGTTGCGCCTTCGGATGTAGCAACGAAAATGAGGCAAAGCAACGTTTTACTGTCCCGAGCGGAAAGTTTGATAATCAAAGAAGAGTAGTACGCTGATGGTGGTGGTGAGAAACGCTTAATGATCAAAAGGGGTCTTAGAAGATCTGGCCCTCACAAATACAACATAACCGCATGATTGCATCGCATTTGCACGACAAATTTGTCCCAACGAAGGGTGCCCGGCTTTGCGAGTAAAGTATTTTGTGAACTCATCAGCTGTTACCGAAGTCACTAAACGTTGATCCTGAGATTTACTAGTTAGTTTGACGTCTCTAGCGAGTCTCTATTGCATGTTTCGCTGTAGATTTTTTGTCCGTGACAGCTAGGTTTTCAGAGACGTTTCGTGCGCTTTTTTTTCCCGGAGGTCATTCATTTTGGCTAATGAGTAATTAGTCCAGCAACTATATCTGTGTTTTGTTAATATATGTTGCCCATTTGAATTGTTTTCCCTTAAGTACAAAACAATCACCAAAACTATACGGACCATGAAGGGTGCCGAACCGTGAGGGTCCTGCGTTAAATTAAACAACCTTGAGTTCTTTAACGTGCGCTAACATTAGGAGCCGACAGCAAGGAAATGTGATGAGAGGGGGGGGGGGGGGGGCATCACACTAGTTTTCGAGTACGATGGCTTGAGCTGTACGAATGAGCGTTGGGTTGTTGGGATTCGCAGATAGCTCGCTGTGCAACTAATGCCTTGGACACATGATGGCGAGCATGGGTCGCGCACTGGTCTCTTCAGTCACTTTGAGAGCCCATCATATCCTCGCGGTTACTGGAGTCTTCCGTTAGCTTTCCGTTTTCATTCGCACAGCTTGTCTGGACGGCAAGGCTGTGGTTTTCTACGTGGGCATAGGCCACCAACCACCGCGGGTTCGAGCGTCGCGCGAGCCGAAGCCCCGATCAGCCGTCACCACGCGCACACTGAAACACCGCAGCGCGCACTCAACCTCCACCGGGAGAAGAGCACTTCGCTGCAAGGACACAAGCCTCCAAGTTCACAAAGGAGACGTTTATTGAAACGCCATCCTCCAGAGGGACATACATACACACACACACACACGCACATACACACACATAAACAGTCACCGTGTCAAGGGAGCGCGCGAGGAGCAAGGCTCCCCTGCGCGCACGAAGTGACACGGAGTGCGCGCCGCAAGCACGCAAGGGCATGCTGTGATCTCTCTCTCGCAGTGACCAGAGGGTTCCTTTGAGAGAGAGTGGGCAACCACCGCAAGGTACGCCTGTCGCGGATCATTGGATCACGATCGACAGGATCGAGCTTCGCTCTCAGGTACAAAGGCCGGCAGACAAGAACAGTAGCGTACGCACCTTGCGATGTCTCGGAGGGGTCTCTCCTTGGGCCCCGCTCGAAGGGACGCGCGAGCGCGGCCGTCGAAGCGGTGCCATGTTCCCGCCAAAAGGCGCCAATGGGAACAGGCACTGGGACGCCAGGGCGGAGCTGTGGCCCGAACGACAGTGGCAAGTCGTCCGAGCCTCTCTCCGCCGCCTCAGGCGGGAGAAAGGGAACAAGGAGAACAACTGGGAAGCGGGCGGCGGCCGCGCAAAGGGCAGCCGCAGCAAGCCCGAATCCCACAAGGCTTACACAAATAATCTCTTTGGTTTGGCGCTTTAATTCTTTGCTACTTAGCGGCGCCTTTCCCAATTTCCTCCACCCCTTGTAAGCAGTCGCGAAAAGGTTTCATTGGGCGGCCATCTAGCCACGAATTGGCCTCGCGCGCCAGCGTGGTTGGAGCCATATGAAGCCCGCTTCACATGGTGCGACGCGCATGGAAAAATTCGGCCCGGTCGCACTGTCGTTGCGACGGCAATCGGAGCAGCCCGTTTCACATGCTTGGCAGCGTCCTGCGATTTATGTCGGTGCGGCGCGAGCGGCCGATGATTCCGAAGAAATTATTTTCAAGAAATGTCAAACATGATGCATTGTCTCTATTTTATTGTACGATATATTTTAATTAACATGTAACCTACATTTAGGCAAAAAACTATTTTTGAAAATTTCGTCGGCTTCGACAGCCTCCGCTCCGTCGTTTCCTGCGACGTATGCCTCGGAATTCTATTGGCTGACGGCTAGCCCCGTCGCAGTGGCTCTGCGACGAGAGCGGCGAGCATTTCAGTCGCATTGCGGCTGAAATCGCCCTCTGCTGCGGCAAGAATCGCATCATGTGAAACGGGCTCAACATGTCACTCCGACTATCAAGCGACAAGACGAAGGGAAGTACGACGAGAATGAGACAGCTAGCGCTAAGAGAATAACTTTCTATACACATCACATTTCAGGCGAGCTCTCACGTGAACGCGGAATATATGACTGCTATAAACAGTTTGCCTGGTCTCAAAAACATGCGTTTGCGAGCATTTTAGAATTACTCGTTTCGCCTATATAAAGCAGAATAACCTGAGCTGCAACAAACGAAGCGCTTAAGCTTGCATCTTGCTGTGCGCGCGCCCGAGGAGTGAAGTACGCGATCGTGCTTGTGCAGCAGTCGTGCGACGCTTTAAATGCTTTCGTAAACCCTCGTCCCATGTAAGATTTCATTCTTTAATACTACCATTCGTTATTTTCAGCTCAAAATCAATCAACGACGCATTTGCAGGGGAGACACCACGAGCTATAGCGGAGCTTTGCTCGTTTAGCAGACGACACGTTTGGTGCGCTGGACCATTCCTAGCAACAACAACCATATGTTGCCCACGCGCCGCCCGCTGATTGCGGTACTTTCAGAGTTCCAGTGACTTCAGAAAGTGGTGCTTTGCAGAGTTCTCTGGTGGCGCTCTCTTTCTACGGATGTTTTAACCGGCGCAGTGTTTAAGTATGCGAATGCGTGCGTTTACGCACACTCATTGCCTTTTTCAAACAATACCGTCAGCTTGTTGGGAAGGTTGCCTTTACTCATGGAGGAAGGAAAAAACTGAGAGGCCGTGACGTCACTTTTCGCGACGCCGGCCCTCGACCGGAAAATGCTGTGGCGCCACCTACACCACGGCCGGTCTCGAGGGAGAGCGCGCGCTCTTTCTTACGGCCTTCTCAATCGCCGCGGGAGCAATGGGAACTTTTCTCCTTGAGTTACGCTCTCCGCCGCCGCAAGGGGCGCGACCTGCTCACTGTTCGCTCCGCATCTGCTTCAGCGGCGGCGGGTGGCTTTTGCATGGTTTCGCGCTGTAGCTCGCTTGTTTCGTGGTAAGTGCAGCCCCTAAATGAAAGGGCACAGCAGGTAGATGCTGCAGCGGCATGTCGTCAGATAGATAGATGTATTTATTGAAAGGAAAAGGCAGAGAGGTTGGCCGGAATAATTCAAATCTGGCCTGCTACTCTGCACTGGGGAAGGGGAAGGAGAGAAGAAAGAAGGTCATGATGGGTGACGATGTGGGAGAATGCATATGAAATACATATACAGACAGAGTAGCTTGTTTTACAAATGCGAATCAAGTCCGCTGGCGCAGAAAAAACGGCAAAGAGCACGCACTGCCTAGACACCCTTTCCCTTGTCCTGCCAAGCGCCCAGAAGCAGTTCTTCCGACAGAGGCCTCTTGTCTAAACGCTTCAAGGAAGCCGCTAGCACACTTCTTTCGCGCGAATACGCTGGGCACACCAATAATATATGGTACAGAGTCATATATATCATGTCGTCAGCGTACTACACACGTGAAGCGAGTCTTTATATAAGAAACACTGTCACTTAGCAAACGTTTGACAAGCATATGACATTCATTGCGGCATGGTAGCTACATTTGTCCATTTTAATCCGATTGTTCCCCAAGCCTGCGCAAGAATAGCAAAAAAAAAAAAAAAAAAACTGAATGAGCAGTGATCACATCGAAGCTTCTTCAAGGCTAACATTACAGCAACTCGTCTGCAACAGCAAAACTGTCTTTCAGCTTTAGATTCGAAAGCATCCATATATAGCACCGAAGATGAAAATAATTTCATAAAAATGTAATGTAAGTTGCATAATGTTTACATGATATAAGGTATTAGTATAACAGTCAAAGTAAAGACTGTAAGGTTGAGTTTTCAATGTTATTATTATTTATGTATTAGCAAATGTGTTGTATTTAAATATTATTTCATTTTGCAAATAAATGCTGTTTTAATGAAATTTTACATATTATGCGTATTATGAAAACCAAGAAATGGTTTGATATTCATGACAGCACTTGTGCTGGAAGCGGTAAAAAAGGGGCTAATAAATGACGCAGCTGGTGATACTCGATTGCAGTGGCTGACAAACGAGTTCACTTGCTATATCGAAAGCATCCAAGAAACTTCTAATGCTTTAAAGAAGGAAACTTTCACTGGAGAACCATTTCAAGAAATGCTCTTCATCACGAGTCTATACTGTACAAGTGGTAGAATAACCCCTGGGGAAAGGTGTCGACTCCGTCCTCAACAGGAAACTCAATAGTGACCTCATTGAGGCTCTCCTGGGGAAAGTAAGACTAATGTCTGGAAAGGACGACATGCTAAATACGAGGGCCGTAACAGCGGCACTGGACCACATTGTCAAGACGGACGTTTCATCCTGGAGCGAAATCAAGGCAGTTTTCAGCGATGTCGAAGAAATCATTTCTGGCCGGCCGCAATCGGTATAATCGAGGAAATGAAGGAATTGTGGTGGCATCTCCTGTCATCCCATTACTGTCACATATTCCGGTTTAGCTTACGTCGATGGATACATTGATAAGTTAATCAGTGACCTGGGTGTGACGCTGCGTTATCGTTCTTGAAACTAGCGAAAGAAGCAGCCCCATGTACACTCTTCTACGAGGACAAGAATTCTAGTGGACTGCATTATCCGAAACCAGAGTTTGTTGCCCTATAGGACAAGGTTTCCTTAAAAAAAAAAAAAGATATCTTGCCTCTACCACACACAAATGCTCTCGAAGTACTTCAAATCCCGATTCAAGCAGCGCAATTGAGAAATCGTCATTGCTGAGTTACCCTGAAGGAATTAACAACAGCCTATAAGGTCCGCTTCTTTAATATCTGAAAAATTTATCAGAATCCTTCTTGTCAAGTATGCCAAGAAAGTGACAGACAGGAATTACAGGCCAGCTCCCTATATGAACAAACCGGCCAGGAAGATTGAGACTGAATTTTCTAGCAGCAGGTCACGCCCAAGCAGCACACCAACATTGGTCCAACAATGGTTCATTACTGGAAAACAATGGCATCAATATTGGATCGATATTGGCATTTGGGCATTTTACTACATTCTCCATTCTTGGCCCATCTTTCGTTCCAAGAATGGTCCAGTGTTCAACCAAGCTGGAGCCACCAATGTAGGCACAATATCAGACTTTCCATTCATGCACCATGATTCTTGCCAATACTGTCCAGCATTATACCATCATTGTATTACCAATATCTGTTTAATACCAGCTATTCCATTGATGGCCCATTGTCAATGCCAATATCATACCAATGGTTAGCCATTGCAGGTGCACTGGCTACTCCATTCATGCCACATATTGTCGATACCAATATTCATCCAATGGTTAATGGGTACACTGGCTACTCCATTCATGTCCCATTGATGATGCCAAGATTACACATTTTGTGGCACTGCCTGTGCGGGCCATTAAATGCAGCCTTTTTCATTCAAGCCATATTCGTGACAGCACATCGAACTTGCTGGGACAATAATGGCCTTTCAAATAGGAGTGGCCATATTAATGAAAATTGCCGCTCATGAGCAAGCAGTAAATATGCACAAAACAAGGGCAGGGTTCACAAAAAGATAATGTTTATTGCAATTTAAAAAAAAAGTTTGAAATAGGGCTAAATGATGCACTTCACACATCCGCAGCTGGAAGGGCAGTGGCAGGCAGAGTGGCAGCCGTAAGCAGGGTGGCAGCAGGGGCGTGCGTGGCAGTGGCCGGGTTGGGCAACGCAGTGGCAGGCACAGTGGCAGCAGGGACGTGCATGGCAGTGGCAGAGTTGGGCAACGCAGTGGCAGGGTTGGGCAGGGCGGGCTCTCGGGAAGTGGAGGGCCCACTCACAGGTGTAGTGCAGGGGGCTGATCCTGCAGTTGTATTCGCAGGTGGCATGCTTGGTTCGCCAGGGGAGGTTTCAGCGTAACGCCTTTTTCTTCCACCTCCCCTGTCACAAGAACCAGGCAGCCACCTGCGAATAAATGCATGTGCCTCCAAAATGTCGACTCCAACTTTTTCGCAAATGGCACCTGCACAAAAACAATGAGTAAACAAAATTTACAACACAATTGCCAGGCACATAAAATCGTTCGCATTCTTTTAGGAAGATGTAGAAAATTTCAGGATTCCATGTACCGAAATTCATGGCCAATGAGAGCGCTATACTGATGGGTTCCAGATTAGTTCCAGCTGCCTTGGGTTTTTTAGGATGAAAGATGCACATACATTGCATAGCATGTTCCCTGTTGCATTTTGATCGCCTCCATAGCAATACAGCTGAGACAGCCAGTGTTTCATCCCACAATAGGAATCAGCAGCAGAGTACCTGACGCATGTCAGGTGAAAATACAGTAAGCATACATATTATTAAGAGCCTCATATCAAGGCAACATACCACAAATAAGAAATAAAGCAAACAATCACTGCGGAGGACTGAATCTATTAACGACACTGAATTTCCACAATCTACCTCCTTGCATCTATTAAATGGCATCACAGGCAGCTGATAAAGATAATGCAATTGACTGCAGTGTTCGGAGAGCAGCTAAACACCATCGCTTCGATGAGCATTTTTGAAGAACTCCACCGATCGAGTTTTCAACTGTAAACATTGAAAGTAAAATTGCAAACGCATATTAAAAGAACCATGAAAAGGTGTTTACCTAAACTAGATGTGCATGAGCAATCGGTACTCCATCAATCCTTTAAGTAAAGCAAGACTTATCACTTTTCACTAACAGCAAATGACGGCGATGATCAAAAATGATGCTCTTCCTCTCACTCAACTCAGCACATGCTGGTGCACTAGAAAAAATTTCCCACGATTACTTTACTTTTTAATGCGAAATTCGACCACAGCTCATCAGCTGTTTCACCTTTTCAATAGATTGAGGCGAAGATTTCAAGCAAGACAAGTATGTACAATTACAGACTTTTTTTTCATTTTTCACACGTATTCCTTAGTAACACGTATTCACACGTATTCCTCCAGTAACAGTTCTTGGCTGTCATGAAAGAAGCTTTGTGGTCGGAGAAATGAAGAAACCAATTGAGTTATCTGGAGGTTGCAGGAAGCAGCGCGTGGGCCCATAAGAACGTTGCACGACGAACAGATAGCAGCGACTGACTGATGCCGCTAGGGATGCACGCAGTGTGATCCGCTGATGGCGAGCCAGCGTTTCAGCAACAGGAGAGCACCTCGCCGCCACACAGGAAGAGGAGGACCCCCTCCTCCTCTTTCTGCATGGCGGCGACTGTGTTCTACGCAGTCACGTTGGCGTCAGCGGCATCAGTCAGTCGCTGCTATCTCTTCACCGCGAGCGACCCCCCCCTCCATTCTTCGTGTTCTGGGTTGCTGCGCGCGCGCGTTTGCCGCTGAATGTACCCCCCCCCCCCTGCCCCTTTTTCTGTGCCGGCTCGAACTGGGGGGCTGAAAGGGGGGTGGAGCTGGTTACAAGGCCGACGTAGCAGAAGCAGACGCGAAACCCAGGAACGGGTGCCAAAGAGCTGCGCTCTAAAATAAAGAAAACAGGCCACTATGCTTTGGGCAGAATAATCACTTTTTTGTATGTACATTTCACCGCGTGCTCCAACACTTAACAATGATACAATCTTGCCAGTCGCGTTGGGTGTCAAGTGATACGGAAGCATTCTGGTCGAAAATTTGTCGGCGTAGTAGTTTTAGTCCACACCGCGCTTCGGAAATAATAGGGAGCCTGAGTAAAAGAAATCGTACCGTGGTAATCCTTACTTCTAGTGATTGATGACCGACTGGTTTGTGGCAGACAATAGTGAGTTAAGGAAATCACTGAAGCTAATTGAACGAGGAATTTAAAAAATTAAGAAAAAAAAAACATGAAAAATGCGGTTCAATGGTGTCAGGATGCTCCGAGTGGAAGCCAATGCTCTATGATGCTAATTAAGTAAATTTCAGTGTGCAATTTATCAATTAAATAACTGAAATAGTTGAAAAGATGAAAACTGCTTTAAGAGATGTACTGCTCAGAATGGAAAGACAATGTTAGCAGATGCCAAGTATCGGTGAGCAAAAGTTGTAAAAAAAAAATGAAGTGACAAGCATTGTCTGTATGTGTGAAACGCTATAGCATCTTAACAGCGGAGGATCAGTGTCCTCCTTATTTTTAGATCTTCCAACTTGACCTAGGTATGTTGCCTTGGAAAGGAGTGCATGCTCGCTATGCTCACTCCTTTTTCATCGCGTTCCGTACAAATGAACGTTTTCCTCATCATTATTGTTTTGAGCAATAACAGACATGCCACCCCGAAAACAATATGTGTGAGGCGTACATTTGAAGCTTCTGACGGTTGATGTCATCTGAAGCTGAGCCTTGAGGGGATGCCTTATAAAGGATCGACACACCTCCTGCTATTGGGATATATTCTAACCCGACAGGTCTTGTATATTTTCATAAGGGCTTATTGCGCTTTCTTCGCCCCCTTCCAAAGTTGGTTAATTTGTTTGTTTTTTCTGCTGGCTAAAACGGCATGAATCAGCCTGCCTCTTCAAATTACGGCAGCGAAGTGCACTTTTTTCATGGGTTAATATAGTGCGCTTTAATTTTCTGAACCTTCATCATTTTCAAAGGCTTTACACCCCTTTTATCTTTAATAAAGGATTTGTCCTGCTTGAAGTAGACAGTCCCTTCACTGTTAAAGGTCCAACAAGCCTTGCATAGTGTCCAAAATGTGCACAATCGTGTCTACATCTCTTGGGAAGTGATTGTCAGATCCATATGGGCAACGTCGACACTAGTTGTCCGCGACCAAATATTCCGCAGACTGTGGCACTAGGTCTTAGTAATATTCCTGCATGAAAAAAAAATCAGCTTATGATCAATACACATTTTCATCCGGAGCTACCGATCTCTACGTAACCATAGAGCGCTAAGTTTTTTCCCCATGACTTGATTAAATTTCACTCAGCTGAGTTACTCGGTATCTTTCGCACATCGCTTTGCATTGTGTCACTGAGTACAACTTTGGTGGCTCTTTTTATATTTTTGCTGTTTCTGATGTAGACAGATGTATAATATAGATGATTAGGTCATATGCTAGGAAATGCATGAAGCCTAGCTGAGGGACTATGCCGCTCGCTAGGTTTTGACCACTTCGGTGAATGCATGTTTGTATAAATTAGCGATATACCATCTTCCAAGAAGTGTGTCTTGCACACGCTTCATGTCGTTCTCAACAGTTTGGCTCTCCGGGGTACCGTTGTCTCCCAGTTGCAAGACAAACGGCCATTTGGCGCCGGAGAGAAGTCTCTCTTAATTCTCCCAGTTACGCCGGTTCGTCCTGGAATATTTTGGCTAAAAACGCATTATAATATGTTTCCTCAGTCCTGACACATTCTGAACAAGATAACTGAAAGTCACCACCTGCCTTCTGAATGATTATTTTCAAAACTTTGCACTCAATAAATAACATCCGGCAGGGCGTGGTACTTGTACATCGATTAATAATTCATGGCCAATGCCGGCGCCCATATTGAACTGCAGGGTATAACTGCAGGGTAACATGTGCAGTACAGCTGAGGATTCGCAGACACACAAAAAAACAGGATATTTGTATGAAAAAAAAAACACTAAATTAGTGCACGCAGCTATTGCAGCATCAGTCACGCTGCTGTATCGGCGCATAGTTGCCGTGGGGCAAACTTCGACCGCAGCGCCATCTCAATGCCTAGGCGCAAAAGCGCGGCCGCTTTTGGAGGTGCAGTTTCAAAATTGAAAAGGATCTATAAACGAAAGTCCAGCATTATATTAACCCTGTTATGTGCGCAGAATGTTCAATGTTTTAAATTGAAATGGCAAAAGTGTAAACAATATACCTGTTGCCCCCTTGCAAATCCTGAGGCTTATGAATGGCCTCTTCCCCTTGCGCCCATGAAGGCTATAGAGTCGCTGCACTTCTATACTCATGAGTGCTGCCATGATATTGCTGCCCGCCTCTTTTAATGTTTTTCCTCCCAGCCGCATGAGCTGATTCCGCTGAAATGAAATCCACAGTTCGACAATTACTATATGGTAAAAAAGAGCACTGAAATCATGTAATAAAAATATTACTGTCATTACTTATGAACTCACATGAATGATTCGATTTTATCAATTATGCATTTTGCTGTCTGACCTTGCTAGTAATTTTACTGTAAATTTGGTTAATGCAAAGCCTAGAAGGTACGGCTAGGTTGGCATTAGTTCATAATAAAAACAATTTCCTTAAACACTTCCATTGTCTAAATAATCGATTTCATTAACTTATTCAATCATCTATGCCATTTATTGTTTGTGGTGCTTTAAAAGTGCCCCAGCTGTTTTTTCTTCAACAATACTCCATCCATTGGCCAGTTGCAACAAAAGTAACCAGACAATGTCATAGATGGCTCACTTGCTCGCTGGATGCTTCCCAAACAGCTGACTGGTGTTTTATAATTTTTTTTTTACATTGCACTGATATATTAAAGGCTGAAACAACAAATTCAAGCGTACACCTGAAGGACCAAGCAACAGCAACAAAAATTTGCGAGCTGTGCCACAGCGCCAACTGTTTTTGGTGTCCATTTGTCTCCAAAAAGTGTTGGAAGAAGTGTCTTCCAACACTTTTTGCAACATTACTAGGTCATGGGAAGCATCCCTGGCCATGAAATCAGTTCTGGTTTGCTTTGTGCATTAAATAGTTCTAACTGTTAGCATCTAGGTCCACCTCACACATATGAATGCCCAGGAATGTGATGTCAATCAAGCCAAAATGCTTAAAGAACCAGAGAATTTGCACCTTAAGCGTGTAAGACAAAATAAACTGAACAAATACATTGCAAAATATTCATGTTACTACCAACTAATTATTGTTTAATGAATAAAACTACATAATTACCAAGGCAGTGGCCGCACGTTCATCTTCAATTGCGGCCTCAATTCCCTCCATTTCCTGCAGGCTGTAGGCCGGCAGCTGCAGGTTGGCTGGCACTGGTGCTGGTGCTGGTGATGGGGCTGCTAAAGGAGCTTCTGATAGAGAAATCCTGGCTGCCTCAAGGCTTGACAGCCTCTGCAGCACCTCAGCTTGGTGCTTCAGTTGCTGCTGGTGATGCACCCGCTGCTGGTGCTTTATTTCAAGCAGCAGCCTAATAGCCCGCAGCTGGGCCGCTGAAACAAGATTTTCACTGAGGGCAGACTCCCTATTGCAAGTTGTCATACTTAATGTCCCACCGTGAGCAATGAACCAGGCATCAACATATTGCTCATATTAGCCCTTAAACAAGAACATGAGTCTTAAAACCAAATTTTTTTGAAATCTTGCCCAGCTGATTTCAAACATGTCATTAGCCAAAAGTAAACTACTGTTTGCAGTGTGACCGAAAATAGCCCTTAAACATTTATCTTGGTGTTCATAGATGAAAATATACCGGTTGTCCCAGCTAACTTGAACCAAGGGTTACAAAATAATGTATTTCAGGTAGGTCAGTGAAACCAGTTGCATACAACTGCTAGCCTCCTTGCGCACTACAGGCCATTTTTTGTTTTGCAATTACTTAATTAGCTAATTATGTTAATTTTTCTAATTTATTAAATATTCATCTTAGGCCAAGAATGTGAATTGGAAAGTTGTAGAGCACCTTCAGAAACCCCCATTTCAATAACTGCGATAAAGAAAGTCTCGTGTGCATCTTTTTTTCCTGGCTCAAAAGAAAGCCCGCGAAATACAAATAATACCACGTGACTAGCGCATTTGAGTGCCACGATTGTGCTGCACTCAGTCGTGGTTTGAGCGAACAAAATCAGCTGCGGCCGTGACCCGATGGTCCCCTCTCAGCGGCACGCTGAAATGTTGGCGATGGTTGGAGCGAGCTCGAGTTCGCCCGTCGCCACGCTGATCTTGGCAAGGCCTGCGCACCCCAGCAGCCTACGTCACGACAGGTGGATGATGATAAAGTACCGGCAAATGAAGGTACGAGCGCGAATTTGAGTCGATTCACATGATGTCATCCTGCCCCTTTACCCCAGCCTGTACGCCCAGTGCGCAGATTCGGTGGCTGATACCTTATCGCTCATCCGTTTGTCGTGACGTTCACTGATGGGAGAGAAGGCGATGCAAAGGACTTTTTAGAATGTCGGTAGTGGCTTGCCGCGCTCGCTGCCACTTGCACCGTCACGTGGGCCGGCTGTCTGAAGCGGGCGAAGGAGCCATCGCAGGCATATCGGCCTGCCGCTTTAACGGGGCCAAGGAGACACGGCCGCAGCTAGTTTCATTCGCCCGAACTGCGACTGAGAGCACCACAATCGCGGCGCTCAAATGCGCTAGTCACGTGGTATTATTTGTATTTCGCGGGCTTTTTTTTGAGCCCAGAAAAAAAGATACACGTCAGACTTTCTTTATTGCAATTAATGGAATGGGGGTTTCTGAAGGTGCTCTACAACTTTCCAATTCACATTTTTGGTCTAAGATGAATATTTAATAAATTAGAAAAATTAACATAATTAGCTAATTAAGTAATTGCAAAACAAAAAATTGCCTGTAGTGCGCAAGGAGGCTGGCAGTTGTATGTAACTGGGTTCACTGACCTAGCTCAAATATATTATTTTGTAATGCTTGGTTCAAGTTAGCTGGGACACCCGGTATAGAGTATAAACATTTTAAATGGTCATATTTAAGTAAAATACAACTTTCTGAACTTGTACAACAAAAGTGACTGCAATTACAACAAATATTTATCCCAACTAAAAACTGATATTCGTCCGAAATTTTCTAATCGAAATGTGCTATTAATTGAAAAAACAAATCCGTACCTCTTGCTATTCTGGTACTGAGCTCACAAACAAGCACGGAGTGTGAAACGAATGTGTTTAGGAAGTTTTTAAAAAATCAAATTCTTATCTCTTGAAGTTATCATGATGGAAATATGAGCAATAATTTATCTCTATAGCCTAATTCTAATCATGCAGTTCAGTTTCACAAAAATGAAGTCAGCATTTTGCTCTTATTGATTCTGCAAGCACAAAAGAAAAGTAGCACAGTAACTATAGCCATACCTGCTTTCAACACAATGCCTTCCTCTACAATTTAACAGCTTGGGAGTATTACAAAAGCTATATAATTTTTTCTCTGGGGTGATGCAAACTCGTTGCAAGAATGTGTATAATTCAAATAGGCCATATTGCACCATTGCACTGGAATTTCTATTCAACACCACTTTTTGCTGTTGCGCTCAGGATACGGTAAATCAAAGAAATAAAATACTGTAGGTAGTATAAGTGGTTTCTCACTCAGTTACAGCTCGCCTGCCTTGGACCACATATTCTACTATAGTGGTACAAGAGAAAGTTCCACATCCAAACTTTACAGTTGGGCACAGTATTGGTGCACACTATCCAGGTTAACCTACACCTCTACATGTATATGCTGATGTATGGCTATAATTTTCTTTGCTAGAAAGCATTTTGAGTAACAACCACACTGTGGAGCACAGCCATTTTGGTCTTGTGCGAAATGCTTAACTTTCATGTATCGTTTTTGGTGGAGAACTGTTTGAGCGTCTATGAAACTGCAACACTATACACTATGTGCCAGTAAAAAATAAACAATGCTCGCACTGTACTGGCACTTTTCAATCACACATTGTGAATCCTGTCTCCCTAGGGCATTCAAAAGTAATCTGCTAGAAAGCAAAAAAAAAAAAAAAAGGCATTGCGTCCATCATTTTTGACGTAGGTCTTTCTATCACGCCAGAATGGCTGCCGGTCATTGAAAGTTTCGCACTGCCCATGCCTTTCGAAAAAGAAAAAGATGATAACTGAGGTTGCAGTTACATGAAGGGTCACTGAATTAGCCAGCACTGGAGGCCGTGGACCCTACAATGCCTACCACCATGTCGTCGCAAGATGCAATAACAACCAGTAGAGTGAGAAGAGCGGTCCATGTTGACACGCCATACCTCTTAGACACTCAAAGAACAAAGAGCAACGAGTGACAAAAGCGCATGCTGAACTTTCATTGCCTCAGGCACCCGGAGAAAGCGATCTCTCTTGGAAGCGACACCCAAAAGAATCACCCATGTTTGGAACCTCGTTCACAGTGTTAACTATCCCTAACTACCATATATTGATATTGATCTTTTTTTTTTTTTGTACTAAAATAAACGTAGCACATTTTCGCCGCTAAAGGGCTGGTTGCTGGTTTCCAACAACAAACAATATAAAATGGTCATAGAAGCTGCGATTGCCATCCGTAGCAGTTTGGGCCAAGGAGATTATAAAAAAATTGGTTTTTTTATAGCCTCCTTAATTTGGGCACGTATCTTGATAGGTGGAGTGATAACGTGCACATTATCGACTGGCTGCAGTGCACCTGTATGCCGGCCTGTGTTTGCAAAAGGCTTTTTTTTTTTCTTTTTTTTTTTTTACGGACGGTACCAGCCAGCTGTCGTACGAAGTGGGATCCGTCTAAAATTACATCGTATATTCGAGGTTTTTGATATATTATCTCTATGGTGATTTTGCCGGGGCTGCGCAAATTTGTTGTAAAATGCAGGTCGTCGCATGACCGGGGGACGTATATATCGAGGTTCCACTATAGTTTGGCAGTTTTGGTGCAAGGATGGGGTTACTGTTTATGAAGTGCATGCCTAAGCTGACAACTTTATTTTGCTGGCAAGAAATGCAAACAAATAAAATGCAAATGAGGATTTAAAATAGACTACAACGAACACCCTACAGGCCTGAGCTCGTGTTTTGCGTATTTTGTTTTCTCTATTCACTTCTGTTGTAAGCTTAAGGTTACCAGTAGGTAGGCCATGGAATTGCAGACCAAACAAAAAGAATAATATAAGCAGGCGAGGGACTGCAGCAATTAACATAGTAAAAATAATGAGGACAAAATAACGGAAGTATTGAATTTGTTCACTAAAAAAGACAACTGCCTTTGCAAAATATTGGCAGTGAGCTTTCCCTTGACGTGAAAGATGAATAACAAAATTATTTTACAACTCTTGGAATCCCCAAGTGCTCTCTTACTTCTTTACGGCTGTTTTCACAGAACGAAAGAATGTGACAAGACTTACGGTCACAAGTGGAAGGTGCTGCGTCACCACTATCCAAAGGCTCCTCCGTCAGGTCTGCCTGCATCTGCTCTCTTTCTTTCTCAGCGCTGCTGCCTTCTTCTGGGCCTTCATTTATTTCGATGTGGTCCATAGGGACTGAAATTGAATGCAAACATGTGGCAAAAATGTTAGTACAGTAGAATGGAGAGTTGGTCCAGTTGGTACATACTGGTAGCGGAAAGACGCAGACAAAAAGAGAAGCACACAATAAGGCTGAACTAACAACTGAGTTCATTGCTAAGAAACTGACATTCATATATACCCTTCAGCTAAGTTGGAAGAGCACCGGACGCGATATTCGGAGGTCGTAGGTTCGGTTCCCAACATCAGCACGTTGTTTTTCCTTCTACTTTGTGTTTATTTATCTTTCCCCTGAGCACATTACATTACTAATTTATGTGATTACCGAAGTAAAAATTTAAAAAAAAAAAAAGAAGACAGAGTACAATCCCCAATGCTTTCCTTGGCCTCGGCGACTGCTGGCTTCTTTCCTTCATGTATTATAACGAGCACCCTCATTTCCCCTTAATTTATCTGCTTCAGCGAAGAAGCAACACATGCGCACGTGGCAAGAGAAATAAAAAAATTAAAATGAAAATCACGGGGAAAATTACCTTAACAGCACATTATCTATGTGTACTGTAAAGAGCTTAGGAACTGAAATTCTTTATTGTCCAAGGTAACAGAAGTTTCGCTAACACAAGCCTCATCATTTTTAATAATGTGAAAAGCCTCCAGGATTTCACGTTGGCTCTTTGTCCCACCCCAAGATGACTTCTTCCTTAAGCAGCGGCCTGCATTTATGCTTCCGGCAGTGTTTCGGCAAATTGGCCCGTTCGTCGAAAACTATGGATCTTTCATGCTCATGAAGTCGAGCATTTAAAGGGACACTAAAGAGAGAAAGGAAGTGGGTTTGCATTAATAGAATGCTAGTTCCTGATTACAAAAAGACCACTCTTACTGAAAACAGAGCTGTTATAAGGTAGTAAAGAAGAATAACAGAAATACAGGTATCGCCACCACAGCCAAACGGCCGAGGCTCGCAACTACAAATCACGTGACGCACTAGGGATCCCGGAGGCTGACAAATGTGAATTACGTTGCATGTTTGAATGCGGTAGTACGTTTTTTCTCAAACATGATAACACGCTTTTATCATACGTAAACGACGGCGAAAAGACAACGTAAATGTTGCAAGGCAAATACAAAAATATACTTGGAGGCGCCACAGGCGCCCACTTCAGTTTTGGTTATGTTTCGGCTCAGGCATTTCGTGCGCACTCGGATAGTTTGTTTGAACCTGCAGCGCCTGAATTACGAGCTTGGAGCAGCAGATGCGCCTTGATGGTTCCCATTTGAGCATTCGGAGGCACAAGCGAGCGAAATCCGCTACCGCCGACACGCTCCTTCGTTCACACTTCTGCGCCAACATATCGCCGCCGTTGCCGCTTCGATTGCGACCTGACCGCTTGACTGCAGCTACGTACGCCACGAAAAGCATACATATGCTAAGTACCGAAGGAAAAACGCAGTATCATTCAATTGTTCACTAAATCATGGCACATCTGACCAACATATACTGCGTCAACAAGACCTTCAACGTGCTATTTGCAGGCGTCGTAAACAAAAGGGGCATATTTGCCGCTCATACCAAGGAGAGCGTCGATATATTGCGCTCGTCGCCCGGCGAAAAAAAGGGCCTCTGGTAAAAAGTAAAAGCTAAAAATAACGAAGCACCAGAAATACAACGAAGCACCAGAAATACATTACAAAAGTTAAAAAAAAAAACGATTTGTAAAAAAAAAAAAAAAAAAAAACGCCAGAAGCGGTAAGACTCGAACTCGCTATTGCTTGCTCCGTAACGTTCGGCGCTAACCGCTCGGCTACGCCGCGTCACAGGAAGCTTGGAAATATTTCTAGTGTTTATGTCATGGCCCCATTTACAATAAAGTGTTTCTGCTGCCGGTCTAAAAATTACAACTTCTTGATCATTGGCGCATGCTGCCTGCTCTCACGTCTTGCAACTAATGTTCTGGATGCCTATGCGCACTATATTGTGCACTGGATCCATTTTAACATGTGGAATTTCACAGCGCTGGCAAATGTAGTGGCACCGGCACTTCGGTCATGTTCTGCCACCGTGGACGTAATTTTCGCTGAACACGGAGCTGTAGCACAAACCTTGAAGGAAAAAAGTGCGACGAAGCTTCAAAACTGACAAGCGCAGCAGCGAGGACACTATTTTGCTGGTAACTAAATCTTATTTGTATGTAAACATGTCAGGAAGCGTTGCGATGACCGAGGGCTCGGTTTGTTTATACACAGTGCAAGAAGGAGCGCAAAAGCTTGAGAAACATGTAAAGTATTGTGCATTACAAGCGCTCTATGTTTTTTTTTTTTCTTCCTTTATGGGCCCATCGCTAGGTAGATTACTCTCTTCATCGTTTTATTTATTTCGGCTGAGGCCGTCATTGCGAGTACGCTGTTGCATGTTGGCCCTTGAGGGATGTGACGCCGCGGGCCGCGCCGGCTCGCTAGCTATCACGGAGTCTCCGCTTACGTCATAGTGTGCGTCACTCAACTCCAACTACGTAGTCGGAGGGCACAGTTTGAATTTGACCGGCGGGAACAAGAAAATCTTATCGCAATATCTCAGCAATTATTCGATTTTTTGCTGCCGGATATGCGGCGACAGTGTCACCGAATGTAGTTTATTAGATTTTCATACCATCTTTGGCTGTCTTTAGTGTCCCTTTAAGCACTGGCCCGTCTCTCCGACGTACATATTCCCGCATGATAATGGAATGCAATAAACTTGAGTTGCACAGGGTACAAACTTCATCT
Organism: Amblyomma maculatum; assembly: GCF_055883805.1. NCBI lineage: Eukaryota > Metazoa > Arthropoda > Arachnida > Ixodida > Ixodidae > Amblyomma > Amblyomma maculatum. Next base: position 9,069,563 of record NC_139350.1, read on the forward strand.
CTTGTTCACCGTGCACTCAGTTGTTAGTTGTTGTTAGTCCAGCATTGTGTTTGTCTGCGTCTTTCCACTGGTTTTAATCCTTACCAATGATGTTAGTGCAGGAGGTGAACATAAGCTACAGTCGAGCCCATTTTTATTTAGATTAATAGAGGAACAACTTAAAAGCTTAAATTTTAAATTAAAAGAGCAGCAAAGTACGCATACGCAAATAAAGACCCACAATGGAAGTCAGAAATTTGGAATAAGTAATGTCGTTGCCTCATAATCTGAAAGGCAGCGCTTAAGTATCACCCTTTTTTTTTTTTTTTTCAGGGACTAAAGACAACAGTAACTTACCAAAGCAGCCTTTCCCATATATCACAAATGTACACCTTTCATAGCAAAAAAATTCCTCCAGTGAAGATGCACAAGCAAAGTTGTTTCTATTTTCTTTTTCTCCAAGTTTAATACTAATGCTGGCAAAGTCATAATCACATGCCTCTTTGGTACCTGTTTTCCTCAAAATGACTAGCTTTTGCTTCATCAGCATATAAGTGCCTGCTAAAGTATTTATTTAGAAGCTGTTTCTGCTTTTTTTTTTTCATTCAAACTTCTGATTTCTTCACTGAAGACCATTTTCTTAAGCCTCTGTTGCTCTGCTTTTCTCTGCTTTCCTAACCCTGACTCCTTACTCCATGCTTGCCTTCCATGGATAAAGATAACCAATATTTCTGAGTGCCAAACCATGCACAGCAAGCTAGGTACCTCGATCCTGCCTTCGATACCTTGCAAACACATTGCTCCGTAGCTTGTGTTCACCCTTTGACATGCAATGCAGTCTTGTTTTCTCGGTGGTTATTTGGAAACAACCCAACTAATTGCAATCAATTAATACATGAAAAGATACCTTCACCTTGCTTTTACTCCTCTTTATGAGTTCACAATCTTCCTTGCACAGAAAAAATATGCCAAAACCTGTTGAGGTTCCACAACATAATGTTGCTTTCATCGCAAACTGTGGGCATTTGTTTTAATTAATGCTTATAAACTGTCAGCTAGATTAGGTATACTTTCTCATCTCATTAAATAAAAGAAGAAATATCATTTATAAAACCGGCAACGGTCTTTCACTTACGCTGGTGCCAAGTTTAATCCTGTAAAGACCAGCGTGAAACATGACTATTGTTATGGCTGCCATAAACCTGTATGATACCACTGCATATCAATCTACTTATCAACGTCACACAACTACAGCCTTTAGACGTAATCAATAATTCTTATCACTTACGAAGTGATGGCAGCGGGACTGCAGGTGCACCAGAGCCTTCATTTCCTACAAAAAAAAAAAAAAATACTGCCTTTACACTTATCTTCAGCACACCGACAATTCACTAGTATTTAAAAATTTCAAAATTTCAAAATTACCAGACAATGCTGAACTCTCCACACCAGAGCTGTTATATTGGTATCTCGTCATTTTTTTTTTAGCATTCTTGTATGTGCCTGCAAAAAATTACAAATGAAATTCCAAACTTTTATACAGTGTACACTGAAAACACTACTTCACATGTAATTAAGACCAAATTTCACCAAAACACTTCATTATCTGTACCTGAGGTTGAAAGTATCAAAGCTGAATGCATGCCATGCACGAGAAGCAATGCAAAGAAGGGTTAATTTTAACCCTGTCAACACTACTTCTCATGATGTGGATCAAACGTGATGTCACGATTCATTCCTTCAGCTTATCACAGCCGGCTGGCAGGTGCCAGGGTTTTAGTTGCTTATACAGTCATTAAGCATGATGCCACAGAATCCAGCCAACATCACTAGTTGCACAGCTTCCTTAGGCATGCTTTTGCTGCTTTTTTGTTGTTATATGACATAACGCTGTATAGTATGCGTGCAATTTCCACATTCAGCTCTCACTAAAACATTGTCACCGTGGCAACAGCTCAGTTCAATGAACTTGCTCAACAGTAAAGCACTTTAACCTCTGAAACTGCCAGTTCAACATTCCAAAGCGGTAGTTAAACAGCAGCAGGATAAGTAAAGTTCAACCTCATTGTAAGGAACTTTGCAATGCAACCAACTTTACTTTCCTCCTCAATTTATTGAAGCAGTTTTGTGCTGCAATTTCAATCCACTGAAGTTTTTGCAAGCACAAAAAAGCAAATTCGGGCATATTCTACCACATGTAAAAAAAAAAATGTGAAGGCTGTTTTCAGAAGCAGGTAAAAAATTATAGGCAGTCTGCATAATTAATCAAAAAAAGTAGGCGCACTAGCACTGCTAGGCCTGTCATGCTTTTCATGCATTTTTACACTATAAGGAAGTTCCAAGAATGAAGAAATATAACCAAAAGGTTAGAAGCTAGGAGACATTAAGGCATGTAGGTGAGCTTCAGCTGCTCCACGATCCAGCGAGCGGCACAGAGCTGAGGTCTGGGGAGTACTGTGAGTACATATTCACTGTCCGTGACGGCTGGGGGGATGACTGATATGCGAGGGAAGACAGGTTGAAATTGAAGGCATGCGATTCAGTGACACATGACTGCTCAGTCAGGAATAACATGCACTTGCACAACACTGCCCAGTGATGACCACAACTATCACACATGCCCCTTTCTCACTTGTTGCAGCTGTGCATCCGCTCCCCCTCATCATTGGCTAAGACATGTGATGTGCGCGTTGCCACCATCTCTGTCGTACTTTAAGTTCACAGATAAAAAGATAGAGACAGCAGCGTCGAACAGACTGGCAAAATCTGTGTTTGCGCCTAGTAGTGCTATACTAAAAAAAAAAAAAAAAAAAAAAAAAATTCTCATCGTGCGCCCCAGGCAGCTTGAACATTCACATAGTAAAGCCTGTACGCCCAGTGCGCAGATTCGGTGGCTGATACCTTATCGCTCATCCGTTTGTCGTGACGTTCACTGATGGGAGAGAAGGCGATGCAAAGGACTTTTTAGAATGTCGGTAGTGGCTTGCCGCGCTCGCTGCCACTTGCACCGTCACGTGGGCCGGCTGTCTGAAGCGGGCGAAGGAGCCATCGCAGGCATATCGGCCTGCCGCTTTAACGGGGCCAAGGAGACACGGCCGCAGCTAGTTTCATTCGCCCGAACTGCGACTGAGAGCACCACAATCGCGGCGCTCAAATGCGCTAGTCACGTGGTATTATTTGTATTTCGCGGGCTTTTTTTTGAGCCCAGAAAAAAAGATACACGTCAGACTTTCTTTATTGCAATTAATGGAATGGGGGTTTCTGAAGGTGCTCTACAACTTTCCAATTCACATTTTTGGTCTAAGATGAATATTTAATAAATTAGAAAAATTAACATAATTAGCTAATTAAGTAATTGCAAAACAAAAAATTGCCTGTAGTGCGCAAGGAGGCTGGCAGTTGTATGTAACTGGGTTCACTGACCTAGCTCAAATATATTATTTTGTAATGCTTGGTTCAAGTTAGCTGGGACACCCGGTATAGAGTATAAACATTTTAAATGGTCATATTTAAGTAAAATACAACTTTCTGAACTTGTACAACAAAAGTGACTGCAATTACAACAAATATTTATCCCAACTAAAAACTGATATTCGTCCGAAATTTTCTAATCGAAATGTGCTATTAATTGAAAAAACAAATCCGTACCTCTTGCTATTCTGGTACTGAGCTCACAAACAAGCACGGAGTGTGAAACGAATGTGTTTAGGAAGTTTTTAAAAAATCAAATTCTTATCTCTTGAAGTTATCATGATGGAAATATGAGCAATAATTTATCTCTATAGCCTAATTCTAATCATGCAGTTCAGTTTCACAAAAATGAAGTCAGCATTTTGCTCTTATTGATTCTGCAAGCACAAAAGAAAAGTAGCACAGTAACTATAGCCATACCTGCTTTCAACACAATGCCTTCCTCTACAATTTAACAGCTTGGGAGTATTACAAAAGCTATATAATTTTTTCTCTGGGGTGATGCAAACTCGTTGCAAGAATGTGTATAATTCAAATAGGCCATATTGCACCATTGCACTGGAATTTCTATTCAACACCACTTTTTGCTGTTGCGCTCAGGATACGGTAAATCAAAGAAATAAAATACTGTAGGTAGTATAAGTGGTTTCTCACTCAGTTACAGCTCGCCTGCCTTGGACCACATATTCTACTATAGTGGTACAAGAGAAAGTTCCACATCCAAACTTTACAGTTGGGCACAGTATTGGTGCACACTATCCAGGTTAACCTACACCTCTACATGTATATGCTGATGTATGGCTATAATTTTCTTTGCTAGAAAGCATTTTGAGTAACAACCACACTGTGGAGCACAGCCATTTTGGTCTTGTGCGAAATGCTTAACTTTCATGTATCGTTTTTGGTGGAGAACTGTTTGAGCGTCTATGAAACTGCAACACTATACACTATGTGCCAGTAAAAAATAAACAATGCTCGCACTGTACTGGCACTTTTCAATCACACATTGTGAATCCTGTCTCCCTAGGGCATTCAAAAGTAATCTGCTAGAAAGCAAAAAAAAAAAAAAAAAGGCATTGCGTCCATCATTTTTGACGTAGGTCTTTCTATCACGCCAGAATGGCTGCCGGTCATTGAAAGTTTCGCACTGCCCATGCCTTTCGAAAAAGAAAAAGATGATAACTGAGGTTGCAGTTACATGAAGGGTCACTGAATTAGCCAGCACTGGAGGCCGTGGACCCTACAATGCCTACCACCATGTCGTCGCAAGATGCAATAACAACCAGTAGAGTGAGAAGAGCGGTCCATGTTGACACGCCACACCTCTTAGACACTCAAAGAACAAAGAGCAACGAGTGACAAAAGCGCATGCTGAACTTTCATTGCCTCAGGCACCCGGAGAAAGCGATCTCTCTTGGAAGCGACACCCAAAAGAATCACCCATGTTTGGAACCTCGTTCACAGTGTTAACTATCCCTAACTACCATATATTGATATTGATCTTTTTTTTTTTTTGTACTAAAATAAACGTAGCACATTTTCGCCGCTAAAGGGCTGGTTGCTGGTTTCCAACAACAAACAATATAAAATGGTCATAGAAGCTGCGATTGCCATCCGTAGCAGTTTGGGCCAAGGAGATTATAAAAAAATTGCAGTTTTTTTATAGCCTCCTTAATTTGGGCACGTATCTTGATAGGTGGAGTGATAACGTGCACATTATCGACTGGCTGCAGTGCACCTGTATGCCGGCCTGTGTTTGCAAAAGGCTTTTTTTTTTTTTTTTTTTTTTTTTTACGGACGGTACCAGCCAGCTGTCGTACGAAGTGGGATCCGTCTAAAATTACATCGTATATTCGAGGTTTTTGATATATTATCTCTATGGTGATTTTGCCGGGGCTGCGCAAATTTGTTGTAAAATGCAGGTCGTCGCATGACCGGGGGACGTATATATCGAGGTTCCACTATAGTTTGGCAGTTTTGGTGCAAGGATGGGGTTACTGTTTATGAAGTGCATGCCTAAGCTGACAACTTTATTTTGCTGGCAAGAAATGCAAACAAATAAAATGCAAATGAGGATTTAAAATAGACTACAACGAACACCCTACAGGCCTGAGCTCGTGTTTTGCGTATTTTGTTTTCTCTATTCACTTCTGTTGTAAGCTTAAGGTTACCAGTAGGTAGGCCATGGAATTGCAGACCAAACAAAAAGCCGTGGCCTAGTGGTTAGAGCGCCCGTCTCGGCTGCGGGAGGTGGTCAGTTCGAAACCCACCGCCGGACACCCACCGGTAAAAATGGGTACAAGCGTCCCCCGGCCTGGTGCTCGGCTTTTACAGGGGTGTGCGTTTGGGAGAAGCTCCGTAAACCCCGCTGCGCGCCCCTCCTCCGCAGTGGGCCCAAACCCAGTTTCGAACCTCGCAGCCTGCAAAGGTGGTTCTGTTTGTCTTGCAAAGGTACTTCCTTTGACCCTCACCTGAAGTGCTCCCTTAGAGCCTCAGCTGCAGCAGTCCTAAAAAAACAAAACGAAAAAAAAAAAAAAAAAGGGCCACATAATGGGCTGTTGCCGCGCAAGGCGGACTTATTGTTGTCCGATGGCGGAACGAATCACTGCCACATCGGCGCAACTATTTGGGCCGTGACCCCTTTTCCCAAGCATTTCACCCCAGAAGAGCCGAGCACCAGGCCGGGGGAAAGCTTGTACCCATTTAAAAACCGGTGGGTGCCCGGCGGCACCAGGGATCGAACCCGGTACCTCCCGAATGCGAGGCGGATGCTCTACCACAAGGCCACCGCTTCGGTTTTAACCCTACAAACACCCGTTTGTAGGGTTAAAGAATCTACAAGAAAGAATCACTAACAAGTATAACTGAAGAACAAAAATTTAAATCCGCGCTGCAATCTTTCTTTTTTGCCTAGTTTTAAAACTTACTGTATGGTTATTTGCATAACATCATTGTATACTGTTGCTCATTATATTTTTATATTGTTGTTTTTAACACCTATGCCGTTTTCCTAAATTTCCTAAATTGCACATGTACCTTGTTCTTTTTTTATTTGCTTTGTTTTTCAGATTTGTACGCTTTTGTTAACCTTCTGTTCTATATATATATCCTGTATGCGCCCCTCCCCTCTGTAACGTACAACTGTACCCTGAGGGTATTATAAATAAATAAATAAATAAATAAATAATATAAGCAGGCGAGGGACTGCAGCAATTAACATAGTAAAAATAATGAGGACAAAATAACAGAAGTATTGAATTTGTTCACTAAAAAAGACAACTGCCTTTGCAAAATATTGGCAGTGAGCTTTCCCTTGACGTGAAAGATGAATAACAAAATTATTTTACAACTCTTGGAATCCCCAAGTGCTCTCTTACTTCTTTACGGCTGTTTTCACAGAACGAAAGAATGTGACAAGACTTACGGTCACAAGTGGAAGGTGCTGCGTCACCACTATCCAAAGGCTCCTCCGTCAGGTCTGCCTGCATCTGCTCTCTTTCTTTCTCAGCGCTGCTGCCTTCTTCTGGGCCTTCATTTATTTCGATGTGGTCCATAGGGACTGAAATTGAATGCAAACATGTGGCAAAAATGTTAGTACAGTAGAATGGAGAGTTGGTCCAGTTGGTACATACTGGTAGCGGAAAGACGCAGACAAAAAGAGAAGCACACAATAAGGCTGAACTAACAACTGAGTTCATTGCTAAGAAACTGACATTCATATATACCCTTCAGCTAAGTTGGAAGAGCACCGGACGCGATATTCGGAGGTCGTAGGTTCGGTTCCCAACATCAGCACGTTGTTTTTCCTTCTACTTTGTGTTTATTTATCTTTCCCCTGAGCACATTACATTACTAATTTATGTGATTACCGAAGTAAAAATTTAAAAAAAAAAAAAGAAGACAGAGTACAATCCCCAATGCTTTCCTTGGCCTCGGCGACTGCTGGCTTCTTTCCTTCATGTATTATAACGAGCACCCTCATTTCCCCTTAATTTATCTGCTTCAGCGAAGAAGCAACACATGCGCACGTGGCAAGAGAAATAAAAAAATTAAAATGAAAATCACGGGGAAAATTACCTTAACAGCACATTATCTATGTGTACTGTAAAGAGCTTAGGAACTGAAATTCTTTATTGTCCAAGGTAACAGAAGTTTCGCTAACACAAGCCTCATCATTTTTAATAATGTGAAAAGCCTCCAGGATTTCACGTTGGCTCTTTGTCCCACCCCAAGATGACTTCTTCCTTAAGCAGCGGCCTGCATTTATGCTTCCGGCAGTGTTTCGGCAAATTGGCCCGTTCGTCGAAAACTATGGATCTTTCATGCTCATGAAGTCGAGCATTTAAAGGGACACTAAAGAGAGAAAGGAAGTGGGTTTGCATTAATAGAATGCTAGTTCCTGATTACAAAAAGACCACTCTTACTGAAAACAGAGCTGTTATAAGGTAGTAAAGAAGAATAACAGAAATACAGGTATCGCCACCACAGCCAAACGGCCGAGGCTCGCAACTACAAATCACGTGACGCACTAGGGATCCCGGAGGCTGACAAATGTGAATTACGTTGCATGTTTGAATGCGGTAGTACGTTTTTTCTCAAACATGATAACACGCTTTTATCATACGTAAACGACGGCGAAAAGACAACGTAAATGTTGCAAGGCAAATACAAAAATATACTTGGAGGCGCCACAGGCGCCCACTTCAGTTTTGGTTATGTTTCGGCTCAGGCATTTCGTGCGCACTCGGATAGTTTGTTTGAACCTGCAGCGCCTGAATTACGAGCTTGGAGCAGCAGATGCGCCTTGATGGTTCCCATTTGAGCATTCGGAGGCACAAGCGAGCGAAATCCGCTACCGCCGACACGCTCCTTCGTTCACACTTCTGCGCCAACATATCGCCGCCGTTGCCGCTTCGATTGCGACCTGACCGCTTGACTGCAGCTACGTACGCCACGAAAAGCATACATATGCTAAGTACCGAAGGAAAAACGCAGTATCATTCAATTGTTCACTAAATCATGGCACATCTGACCAACATATACTGCGTCAACAAGACCTTCAACGTGCTATTTGCAGGCGTCGTAAACAAAAGGGGCATATTTGCCGCTCATACCAAGGAGAGCGTCGATATATTGCGCTCGTCGCCCGGCGAAAAAAAGGGCCTCTGGTAAAAAGTAAAAGCTAAAAATAACGAAGCACCAGAAATACAACGAAGCACCAGAAATACATTACAAAAGTTAAAAAAAAAAACGATTTGTAAAAAAAAAAAAAAAAAAAAACGCCAGAAGCGGTAAGACTCGAACTCGCTATTGCTTGCTCCGTAACGTTCGGCGCTAACCGCTCGGCTACGCCGCGTCACAGGAAGCTTGGAAATATTTCTAGTGTTTATGTCATGGCCCCATTTACAATAAAGTGTTTCTGCTGCCGGTCTAAAAATTACAACTTCTTGATCATTGGCGCATGCTGCCTGCTCTCACGTCTTGCAACTAATGTTCTGGATGCCTATGCGCACTATATTGTGCACTGGATCCATTTTAACATGTGGAATTTCACAGCGCTGGCAAATGTAGTGGCACCGGCACTTCGGTCATGTTCTGCCACCGTGGACGTAATTTTCGCTGAACACGGAGCTGTAGCACAAACCTTGAAGGAAAAAAGTGCGACGAAGCTTCAAAACTGACAAGCGCAGCAGCGAGGACACTATTTTGCTGGTAACTAAATCTTATTTGTATGTAAACATGTCAGGAAGCGTTGCGATGACCGAGGGCTCGGTTTGTTTATACACAGTGCAAGAAGGAGCGCAAAAGCTTGAGAAACATGTAAAGTATTGTGCATTACAAGCGCTCTATGTTTTTTTTTTTTCTTCCTTTATGGGCCCATCGCTAGGTAGATTACTCTCTTCATCGTTTTATTTATTTCGGCTGAGGCCGTCATTGCGAGTACGCTGTTGCATGTTGGCCCTTGAGGGATGTGACGCCGCGGGCCGCGCCGGCTCGCTAGCTATCACGGAGTCTCCGCTTACGTCATAGTGTGCGTCACTCAACTCCAACTACGTAGTCGGAGGGCACAGTTTGAATTTGACCGGCGGGAACAAGAAAATCTTATCGCAATATCTCAGCAATTATTCGATTTTTTGCTGCCGGATATGCGGCGACAGTGTCACCGAATGTAGTTTATTAGATTTTCATACCATCTTTGGCTGTCTTTAGTGTCCCTTTAAGCACTGGCCCGTCTCTCCGACGTACATATTCCCGCATGATAATGGAATGCAATAAACTTGAGTTGCACAGGGTACAAACTTCATCTCTTGTTCACCGTGCACTCAGTTGTTAGTTGTTGTTAGTCCAGCATTGTGTTTGTCTGCGTCTTTCCACTGGTTTTAATCCTTACCAATGATGTTAGTGCAGGAGGTGAACATAAGCTACAGTCGAGCCCATTTTTATTTAGATTAATAGAGGAACAACTTAAAAGCTTAAATTTTAAATTAAAAGAGCAGCAAAGTACGCATACGCAAATAAAGACCCACAATGGAAGTCAGAAATTTGGAATAAGTAATGTCGTTGCCTCATAATCTGAAAGGCAGCGCTTAAGTATCACCCTTTTTTTTTTTTTTTTCAGGGACTAAAGACAACAGTAACTTACCAAAGCAGCCTTTCCCATATATCACAAATGTACACCTTTCATAGCAAAAAAATTCCTCCAGTGAAGATGCACAAGCAAAGTTGTTTCTATTTTCTTTTTCTCCAAGTTTAATACTAATGCTGGCAAAGTCATAATCACATGCCTCTTTGGTACCTGTTTTCCTCAAAATGACTAGCTTTTGCTTCATCAGCATATAAGTGCCTGCTAAAGTATTTATTTAGAAGCTGTTTCTGCTTTTTTTTTTTCATTCAAACTTCTGATTTCTTCACTGAAGACCATTTTCTTAAGCCTCTGTTGCTCTGCTTTTCTCTGCTTTCCTAACCCTGACTCCTTACTCCATGCTTGCCTTCCATGGATAAAGATAACCAATATTTCTGAGTGCCAAACCATGCACAGCAAGCTAGGTACCTCGATCCTGCCTTCGATACCTTGCAAACACATTGCTCCGTAGCTTGTGTTCACCCTTTGACATGCAATGCAGTCTTGTTTTCTCGGTGGTTATTTGGAAACAACCCAACTAATTGCAATCAATTAATACATGAAAAGATACCTTCACCTTGCTTTTACTCCTCTTTATGAGTTCACAATCTTCCTTGCACAGAAAAAATATGCCAGAACCTGTTGAGGTTCCACAACATAATGTTGCTTTCATCGCAAACTGTGGGCATTTGTTTTAATTAATGCTTATAAACTGTCAGCTAGATTAGGTATACTTTCTCATCTCATTAAATAAAAGAAGAAATATCATTTATAAAACCGGCAACGGTCTTTCACTTACGCTGGTGCCAAGTTTAATCCTGTAAAGACCAGCGTGAAACATGACTATTGTTATGGCTGCCATAAACCTGTATGATACCACTGCATATCAATCTACTTATCAACGTCACACAACTACAGCCTTTAGACGTAATCAATAATTCTTATCACTTACGAAGTGATGGCAGCGGGACTGCAGGTGCACCAGAGCCTTCATTTCCTACAAAAAAAAAAAAAAATACTGCCTTTACACTTATCTTCAGCACACCGACAATTCACTAGTATTTAAAAATTTCAAAATTTCAAAATTACCAGACAATGCTGAACTCTCCACACCAGAGCTGTTATATTGGTATCTCGTCATTTTTTTTTTAGCATTCTTGTATGTGCCTGCAAAAAATTACAAATGAAATTCCAAACTTTTATACAGTGTACACTGAAAACACTACTTCACATGTAATTAAGACCAAATTTCACCAAAACACTTCATTATCTGTACCTGAGGTTGAAAGTATCAAAGCTGAATGCATGCCATGCACGAGAAGCAATGCAAAGAAGGGTTAATTTTAACCCTGTCAACACTACTTCTCATGATGTGGATCAAACGTGATGTCACGATTCATTCCTTCAGCTTATCACAGCCGGCTGGCAGGTGCCAGGGTTTTAGTTGCTTATACAGTCATTAAGCATGATGCCACAGAATCCAGCCAACATCACTAGTTGCACAGCTTCCTTAGGCATGCTTTTGCTGCTTTTTTGTTGTTATATGACATAACGCTGTATAGTATGCGTGCAATTTCCACATTCAGCTCTCACTAAAACATTGTCACCGTGGCAACAGCTCAGTTCAATGAACTTGCTCAACAGTAAAGCACTTTAACCTCTGAAACTGCCAGTTCAACATTCCAAAGCGGTAGTTAAACAGCAGCAGGATAAGTAAAGTTCAACCTCATTGTAAGGAACTTTGCAATGCAACCAACTTTACTTTCCTCCTCAATTTATTGAAGCAGTTTTGTGCTGCAATTTCAATCCACTGAAGTTTTTGCAAGCACAAAAAAGCAAATTCGGGCATATTCTACCACATGTAAAAAAAAAAATGTGAAGGCTGTTTTCAGAAGCAGGTAAAAAATTATAGGCAGTCTGCATAATTAATCAAAAAAAGTAGGCGCACTAGCACTGCTAGGCCTGTCATGCTTTTCATGCATTTTTACACTATAAGGAAGTTCCAAGAATGAAGAAATATAACCAAAAGGTTAGAAGCTAGGAGACATTAAGGCATGTAGGTGAGCTTCAGCTGCTCCACGATCCAGCGAGCGGCACAGAGCTGAGGTCTGGGGAGTACTGTGAGTACATATTCACTGTCCGTGACGGCTGGGGGGATGACTGATATGCGAGGGAAGACAGGTTGAAATTGAAGGCATGCGATTCAGTGACACATGACTGCTCAGTCAGGAATAACATGCACTTGCACAACACTGCCCAGTGATGACCACAACTATCACACATGCCCCTTTCTCACTTGTTGCAGCTGTGCATCCGCTCCCCCTCATCATTGGCTAAGACATGTGATGTGCGCGTTGCCACCATCTCTGTCGTACTTTAAGTTCACAGATAAAAAGATAGAGACAGCAGCGTCGAACAGACTGGCAAAATCTGTGTTTGCGCCTAGTAGTGCTATACTAAAAAAAAAAAAAAAAAAAAAAAAAATTCTCATCGTGCGCCCCAGGCAGCTTGAACATTCACATAGTAAAGCCTGTACGCCCAGTGCGCAGATTCGGTGGCTGATACCTTATCGCTCATCCGTTTGTCGTGACGTTCACTGATGGGAGAGAAGGCGATGCAAAGGACTTTTTAGAATGTCGGTAGTGGCTTGCCGCGCTCGCTGCCACTTGCACCGTCACGTGGGCCGGCTGTCTGAAGCGGGCGAAGGAGCCATCGCAGGCATATCGGCCTGCCGCTTTAACGGGGCCAAGGAGACACGGCCGCAGCTAGTTTCATTCGCCCGAACTGCGACTGAGAGCACCACAATCGCGGCGCTCAAATGCGCTAGTCACGTGGTATTATTTGTATTTCGCGGGCTTTTTTTTGAGCCCAGAAAAAAAGATACACGTCAGACTTTCTTTATTGCAATTAATGGAATGGGGGTTTCTGAAGGTGCTCTACAACTTTCCAATTCACATTTTTGGTCTAAGATGAATATTTAATAAATTAGAAAAATTAACATAATTAGCTAATTAAGTAATTGCAAAACAAAAAATTGCCTGTAGTGCGCAAGGAGGCTGGCAGTTGTATGTAACTGGGTTCACTGACCTAGCTCAAATATATTATTTTGTAATGCTTGGTTCAAGTTAGCTGGGACACCCGGTATAGAGTATAAACATTTTAAATGGTCATATTTAAGTAAAATACAACTTTCTGAACTTGTACAACAAAAGTGACTGCAATTACAACAAATATTTATCCCAACTAAAAACTGATATTCGTCCGAAATTTTCTAATCGAAATGTGCTATTAATTGAAAAAACAAATCCGTACCTCTTGCTATTCTGGTACTGAGCTCACAAACAAGCACGGAGTGTGAAACGAATGTGTTTAGGAAGTTTTTAAAAAATCAAATTCTTATCTCTTGAAGTTATCATGATGGAAATATGAGCAATAATTTATCTCTATAGCCTAATTCTAATCATGCAGTTCAGTTTCACAAAAATGAAGTCAGCATTTTGCTCTTATTGATTCTGCAAGCACAAAAGAAAAGTAGCACAGTAACTATAGCCATACCTGCTTTCAACACAATGCCTTCCTCTACAATTTAACAGCTTGGGAGTATTACAAAAGCTATATAATTTTTTCTCTGGGGTGATGCAAACTCGTTGCAAGAATGTGTATAATTCAAATAGGCCATATTGCACCATTGCACTGGAATTTCTATTCAACACCACTTTTTGCTGTTGCGCTCAGGATACGGTAAATCAAAGAAATAAAATACTGTAGGTAGTATAAGTGGTTTCTCACTCAGTTACAGCTCGCCTGCCTTGGACCACATATTCTACTATAGTGGTACAAGAGAAAGTTCCACATCCAAACTTTACAGTTGGGCACAGTATTGGTGCACACTATCCAGGTTAACCTACACCTCTACATGTATATGCTGATGTATGGCTATAATTTTCTTTGCTAGAAAGCATTTTGAGTAACAACCACACTGTGGAGCACAGCCATTTTGGTCTTGTGCGAAATGCTTAACTTTCATGTATCGTTTTTGGTGGAGAACTGTTTGAGCGTCTATGAAACTGCAACACTATACACTATGTGCCAGTAAAAAATAAACAATGCTCGCACTGTACTGGCACTTTTCAATCACACATTGTGAATCCTGTCTCCCTAGGGCATTCAAAAGTAATCTGCTAGAAAGCAAAAAAAAAAAAAAAAAAGGCATTGCGTCCATCATTTTTGACGTAGGTCTTTCTATCACGCCAGAATGGCTGCCGGTCATTGAAAGTTTCGCACTGCCCATGCCTTTCGAAAAAGAAAAAGATGATAACTGAGGTTGCAGTTACATGAAGGGTCACTGAATTAGCCAGCACTGGAGGCCGTGGACCCTACAATGCCTACCACCATGTCGTCGCAAGATGCAATAACAACCAGTAGAGTGAGAAGAGCGGTCCATGTTGACACGCCATACCTCTTAGACACTCAAAGAACAAAGAGCAACGAGTGACAAAAGCGCATGCTGAACTTTCATTGCCTCAGGCACCCGGAGAAAGCGATCTCTCTTGGAAGCGACACCCAAAAGAATCACCCATGTTTGGAACCTCGTTCACAGTGTTAACTATCCCTAACTACCATATATTGATATTGATCTTTTTTTTTTTTTGTACTAAAATAAACGTAGCACATTTTCGCCGCTAAAGGGCTGGTTGCTGGTTTCCAACAACAAACAATATAAAATGGTCATAGAAGCTGCGATTGCCATCCGTAGCAGTTTGGGCCAAGGAGATTATAAAAAAATTGCAGTTTTTTTATAGCCTCCTTAATTTGGGCACGTATCTTGATAGGTGGAGTGATAACGTGCACATTATCGACTGGCTGCAGTGCACCTGTATGCCGGCCTGTGTTTGCAAAAGGCTTTTTTTTTTTTTTTTTTTTTTTTACGGACGGTACCAGCCAGCTGTCGTACGAAGTGGGATCCGTCTAAAATTACATCGTATATTCGAGGTTTTTGATATATTATCTCTATGGTGATTTTGCCGGGGCTGCGCAAATTTGTTGTAAAATGCAGGTCGTCGCATGACCGGGGGACGTATATATCGAGGTTCCACTATAGTTTGGCAGTTTTGGTGCAAGGATGGGGTTACTGTTTATGAAGTGCATGCCTAAGCTGACAACTTTATTTTGCTGGCAAGAAATGCAAACAAATAAAATGCAAATGAGGATTTAAAATAGACTACAACGAACACCCTACAGGCCTGAGCTCGTGTTTTGCGTATTTTGTTTTCTCTATTCACTTCTGTTGTAAGCTTAAGGTTACCAGTAGGTAGGCCATGGAATTGCAGACCAAACAAAAAGAATAATATAAGCAGGCGAGGGACTGCAGCAATTAACATAGTAAAAATAATGAGGACAAAATAACGGAAGTATTGAA
Source organism: Amblyomma maculatum (assembly GCF_055883805.1). Taxonomy (NCBI): domain Eukaryota; kingdom Metazoa; phylum Arthropoda; class Arachnida; order Ixodida; family Ixodidae; genus Amblyomma; species Amblyomma maculatum. The sequence continues at coordinate 9,085,054 of NC_139350.1, forward strand.
TTTGTTCACTAAAAAAGACAACTGCCTTTGCAAAATATTGGCAGTGAGCTTTCCCTTGACGTGAAAGATGAATAACAAAATTATTTTACAACTCTTGGAATCCCCAAGTGCTCTCTTACTTCTTTACGGCTGTTTTCACAGAACGAAAGAATGTGACAAGACTTACGGTCACAAGTGGAAGGTGCTGCGTCACCACTATCCAAAGGCTCCTCCGTCAGGTCTGCCTGCATCTGCTCTCTTTCTTTCTCAGCGCTGCTGCCTTCTTCTGGGCCTTCATTTATTTCGATGTGGTCCATAGGGACTGAAATTGAATGCAAACATGTGGCAAAAATGTTAGTACAGTAGAATGGAGAGTTGGTCCAGTTGGTACATACTGGTAGCGGAAAGACGCAGACAAAAAGAGAAGCACACAATAAGGCTGAACTAACAACTGAGTTCATTGCTAAGAAACTGACATTCATATATACCCTTCAGCTAAGTTGGAAGAGCACCGGACGCGATATTCGGAGGTCGTAGGTTCGGTTCCCAACATCAGCACGTTGTTTTTCCTTCTACTTTGTGTTTATTTATCTTTCCCCTGAGCACATTACATTACTAATTTATGTGATTACCGAAGTAAAAATTTAAAAAAAAAAAAAGAAGACAGAGTACAATCCCCAATGCTTTCCTTGGCCTCGGCGACTGCTGGCTTCTTTCCTTCATGTATTATAACGAGCACCCTCATTTCCCCTTAATTTATCTGCTTCAGCGAAGAAGCAACACATGCGCACGTGGCAAGAGAAATAAAAAAATTAAAATGAAAATCACGGGGAAAATTACCTTAACAGCACATTATCTATGTGTACTGTAAAGAGCTTAGGAACTGAAATTCTTTATTGTCCAAGGTAACAGAAGTTTCGCTAACACAAGCCTCATCATTTTTAATAATGTGAAAAGCCTCCAGGATTTCACGTTGGCTCTTTGTCCCACCCCAAGATGACTTCTTCCTTAAGCAGCGGCCTGCATTTATGCTTCCGGCAGTGTTTCGGCAAATTGGCCCGTTCGTCGAAAACTATGGATCTTTCATGCTCATGAAGTCGAGCATTTAAAGGGACACTAAAGAGAGAAAGGAAGTGGGTTTGCATTAATAGAATGCTAGTTCCTGATTACAAAAAGACCACTCTTACTGAAAACAGAGCTGTTATAAGGTAGTAAAGAAGAATAACAGAAATACAGGTATCGCCACCACAGCCAAACGGCCGAGGCTCGCAACTACAAATCACGTGACGCACTAGGGATCCCGGAGGCTGACAAATGTGAATTACGTTGCATGTTTGAATGCGGTAGTACGTTTTTTCTCAAACATGATAACACGCTTTTATCATACGTAAACGACGGCGAAAAGACAACGTAAATGTTGCAAGGCAAATACAAAAATATACTTGGAGGCGCCACAGGCGCCCACTTCAGTTTTGGTTATGTTTCGGCTCAGGCATTTCGTGCGCACTCGGATAGTTTGTTTGAACCTGCAGCGCCTGAATTACGAGCTTGGAGCAGCAGATGCGCCTTGATGGTTCCCATTTGAGCATTCGGAGGCACAAGCGAGCGAAATCCGCTACCGCCGACACGCTCCTTCGTTCACACTTCTGCGCCAACATATCGCCGCCGTTGCCGCTTCGATTGCGACCTGACCGCTTGACTGCAGCTACGTACGCCACGAAAAGCATACATATGCTAAGTACCGAAGGAAAAACGCAGTATCATTCAATTGTTCACTAAATCATGGCACATCTGACCAACATATACTGCGTCAACAAGACCTTCAACGTGCTATTTGCAGGCGTCGTAAACAAAAGGGGCATATTTGCCGCTCATACCAAGGAGAGCGTCGATATATTGCGCTCGTCGCCCGGCGAAAAAAAGGGCCTCTGGTAAAAAGTAAAAGCTAAAAATAACGAAGCACCAGAAATACAACGAAGCACCAGAAATACATTACAAAAGTTAAAAAAAAAAACGATTTGTAAAAAAAAAAAAAAAAAAAACGCCAGAAGCGGTAAGACTCGAACTCGCTATTGCTTGCTCCGTAACGTTCGGCGCTAACCGCTCGGCTACGCCGCGTCACAGGAAGCTTGGAAATATTTCTAGTGTTTATGTCATGGCCCCATTTACAATAAAGTGTTTCTGCTGCCGGTCTAAAAATTACAACTTCTTGATCATTGGCGCATGCTGCCTGCTCTCACGTCTTGCAACTAATGTTCTGGATGCCTATGCGCACTATATTGTGCACTGGATCCATTTTAACATGTGGAATTTCACAGCGCTGGCAAATGTAGTGGCACCGGCACTTCGGTCATGTTCTGCCACCGTGGACGTAATTTTCGCTGAACACGGAGCTGTAGCACAAACCTTGAAGGAAAAAAGTGCGACGAAGCTTCAAAACTGACAAGCGCAGCAGCGAGGACACTATTTTGCTGGTAACTAAATCTTATTTGTATGTAAACATGTCAGGAAGCGTTGCGATGACCGAGGGCTCGGTTTGTTTATACACAGTGCAAGAAGGAGCGCAAAAGCTTGAGAAACATGTAAAGTATTGTGCATTACAAGCGCTCTATGTTTTTTTTTTTTCTTCCTTTATGGGCCCATCGCTAGGTAGATTACTCTCTTCATCGTTTTATTTATTTCGGCTGAGGCCGTCATTGCGAGTACGCTGTTGCATGTTGGCCCTTGAGGGATGTGACGCCGCGGGCCGCGCCGGCTCGCTAGCTATCACGGAGTCTCCGCTTACGTCATAGTGTGCGTCACTCAACTCCAACTACGTAGTCGGAGGGCACAGTTTGAATTTGACCGGCGGGAACAAGAAAATCTTATCGCAATATCTCAGCAATTATTCGATTTTTTGCTGCCGGATATGCGGCGACAGTGTCACCGAATGTAGTTTATTAGATTTTCATACCATCTTTGGCTGTCTTTAGTGTCCCTTTAAGCACTGGCCCGTCTCTCCGACGTACATATTCCCGCATGATAATGGAATGCAATAAACTTGAGTTGCACAGGGTACAAACTTCATCTCTTGTTCACCGTGCACTCAGTTGTTAGTTGTTGTTAGTCCAGCATTGTGTTTGTCTGCGTCTTTCCACTGGTTTTAATCCTTACCAATGATGTTAGTGCAGGAGGTGAACATAAGCTACAGTCGAGCCCATTTTTATTTAGATTAATAGAGGAACAACTTAAAAGCTTAAATTTTAAATTAAAAGAGCAGCAAAGTACGCATACGCAAATAAAGACCCACAATGGAAGTCAGAAATTTGGAATAAGTAATGTCGTTGCCTCATAATCTGAAAGGCAGCGCTTAAGTATCACCCTTTTTTTTTTTTTTTTCAGGGACTAAAGACAACAGTAACTTACCAAAGCAGCCTTTCCCATATATCACAAATGTACACCTTTCATAGCAAAAAAATTCCTCCAGTGAAGATGCACAAGCAAAGTTGTTTCTATTTTCTTTTTCTCCAAGTTTAATACTAATGCTGGCAAAGTCATAATCACATGCCTCTTTGGTACCTGTTTTCCTCAAAATGACTAGCTTTTGCTTCATCAGCATATAAGTGCCTGCTAAAGTATTTATTTAGAAGCTGTTTCTGCTTTTTTTTTTTCATTCAAACTTCTGATTTCTTCACTGAAGACCATTTTCTTAAGCCTCTGTTGCTCTGCTTTTCTCTGCTTTCCTAACCCTGACTCCTTACTCCATGCTTGCCTTCCATGGATAAAGATAACCAATATTTCTGAGTGCCAAACCATGCACAGCAAGCTAGGTACCTCGATCCTGCCTTCGATACCTTGCAAACACATTGCTCCGTAGCTTGTGTTCACCCTTTGACATGCAATGCAGTCTTGTTTTCTCGGTGGTTATTTGGAAACAACCCAACTAATTGCAATCAATTAATACATGAAAAGATACCTTCACCTTGCTTTTACTCCTCTTTATGAGTTCACAATCTTCCTTGCACAGAAAAAATATGCCAGAACCTGTTGAGGTTCCACAACATAATGTTGCTTTCATCGCAAACTGTGGGCATTTGTTTTAATTAATGCTTATAAACTGTCAGCTAGATTAGGTATACTTTCTCATCTCATTAAATAAAAGAAGAAATATCATTTATAAAACCGGCAACGGTCTTTCACTTACGCTGGTGCCAAGTTTAATCCTGTAAAGACCAGCGTGAAACATGACTATTGTTATGGCTGCCATAAACCTGTATGATACCACTGCATATCAATCTACTTATCAACGTCACACAACTACAGCCTTTAGACGTAATCAATAATTCTTATCACTTACGAAGTGATGGCAGCGGGACTGCAGGTGCACCAGAGCCTTCATTTCCTACAAAAAAAAAAAAAAATACTGCCTTTACACTTATCTTCAGCACACCGACAATTCACTAGTATTTAAAAATTTCAAAATTTCAAAATTACCAGACAATGCTGAACTCTCCACACCAGAGCTGTTATATTGGTATCTCGTCATTTTTTTTTTAGCATTCTTGTATGTGCCTGCAAAAAATTACAAATGAAATTCCAAACTTTTATACAGTGTACACTGAAAACACTACTTCACATGTAATTAAGACCAAATTTCACCAAAACACTTCATTATCTGTACCTGAGGTTGAAAGTATCAAAGCTGAATGCATGCCATGCACGAGAAGCAATGCAAAGAAGGGTTAATTTTAACCCTGTCAACACTACTTCTCATGATGTGGATCAAACGTGATGTCACGATTCATTCCTTCAGCTTATCACAGCCGGCTGGCAGGTGCCAGGGTTTTAGTTGCTTATACAGTCATTAAGCATGATGCCACAGAATCCAGCCAACATCACTAGTTGCACAGCTTCCTTAGGCATGCTTTTGCTGCTTTTTTGTTGTTATATGACATAACGCTGTATAGTATGCGTGCAATTTCCACATTCAGCTCTCACTAAAACATTGTCACCGTGGCAACAGCTCAGTTCAATGAACTTGCTCAACAGTAAAGCACTTTAACCTCTGAAACTGCCAGTTCAACATTCCAAAGCGGTAGTTAAACAGCAGCAGGATAAGTAAAGTTCAACCTCATTGTAAGGAACTTTGCAATGCAACCAACTTTACTTTCCTCCTCAATTTATTGAAGCAGTTTTGTGCTGCAATTTCAATCCACTGAAGTTTTTGCAAGCACAAAAAAGCAAATTCGGGCATATTCTACCACATGTAAAAAAAAAAATGTGAAGGCTGTTTTCAGAAGCAGGTAAAAAATTATAGGCAGTCTGCATAATTAATCAAAAAAAGTAGGCGCACTAGCACTGCTAGGCCTGTCATGCTTTTCATGCATTTTTACACTATAAGGAAGTTCCAAGAATGAAGAAATATAACCAAAAGGTTAGAAGCTAGGAGACATTAAGGCATGTAGGTGAGCTTCAGCTGCTCCACGATCCAGCGAGCGGCACAGAGCTGAGGTCTGGGGAGTACTGTGAGTACATATTCACTGTCCGTGACGGCTGGGGGGATGACTGATATGCGAGGGAAGACAGGTTGAAATTGAAGGCATGCGATTCAGTGACACATGACTGCTCAGTCAGGAATAACATGCACTTGCACAACACTGCCCAGTGATGACCACAACTATCACACATGCCCCTTTCTCACTTGTTGCAGCTGTGCATCCGCTCCCCCTCATCATTGGCTAAGACATGTGATGTGCGCGTTGCCACCATCTCTGTCGTACTTTAAGTTCACAGATAAAAAGATAGAGACAGCAGCGTCGAACAGACTGGCAAAATCTGTGTTTGCGCCTAGTAGTGCTATACTAAAAAAAAAAAAAAAAAAAAAAAAATTCTCATCGTGCGCCCCAGGCAGCTTGAACATTCACATAGTAAAGCCTGTACGCCCAGTGCGCAGATTCGGTGGCTGATACCTTATCGCTCATCCGTTTGTCGTGACGTTCACTGATGGGAGAGAAGGCGATGCAAAGGACTTTTTAGAATGTCGGTAGTGGCTTGCCGCGCTCGCTGCCACTTGCACCGTCACGTGGGCCGGCTGTCTGAAGCGGGCGAAGGAGCCATCGCAGGCATATCGGCCTGCCGCTTTAACGGGGCCAAGGAGACACGGCCGCAGCTAGTTTCATTCGCCCGAACTGCGACTGAGAGCACCACAATCGCGGCGCTCAAATGCGCTAGTCACGTGGTATTATTTGTATTTCGCGGGCTTTTTTTTGAGCCCAGAAAAAAAGATACACGTCAGACTTTCTTTATTGCAATTAATGGAATGGGGGTTTCTGAAGGTGCTCTACAACTTTCCAATTCACATTTTTGGTCTAAGATGAATATTTAATAAATTAGAAAAATTAACATAATTAGCTAATTAAGTAATTGCAAAACAAAAAATTGCCTGTAGTGCGCAAGGAGGCTGGCAGTTGTATGTAACTGGGTTCACTGACCTAGCTCAAATATATTATTTTGTAATGCTTGGTTCAAGTTAGCTGGGACACCCGGTATAGAGTATAAACATTTTAAATGGTCATATTTAAGTAAAATACAACTTTCTGAACTTGTACAACAAAAGTGACTGCAATTACAACAAATATTTATCCCAACTAAAAACTGATATTCGTCCGAAATTTTCTAATCGAAATGTGCTATTAATTGAAAAAACAAATCCGTACCTCTTGCTATTCTGGTACTGAGCTCACAAACAAGCACGGAGTGTGAAACGAATGTGTTTAGGAAGTTTTTAAAAAATCAAATTCTTATCTCTTGAAGTTATCATGATGGAAATATGAGCAATAATTTATCTCTATAGCCTAATTCTAATCATGCAGTTCAGTTTCACAAAAATGAAGTCAGCATTTTGCTCTTATTGATTCTGCAAGCACAAAAGAAAAGTAGCACAGTAACTATAGCCATACCTGCTTTCAACACAATGCCTTCCTCTACAATTTAACAGCTTGGGAGTATTACAAAAGCTATATAATTTTTTCTCTGGGGTGATGCAAACTCGTTGCAAGAATGTGTATAATTCAAATAGGCCATATTGCACCATTGCACTGGAATTTCTATTCAACACCACTTTTTGCTGTTGCGCTCAGGATACGGTAAATCAAAGAAATAAAATACTGTAGGTAGTATAAGTGGTTTCTCACTCAGTTACAGCTCGCCTGCCTTGGACCACATATTCTACTATAGTGGTACAAGAGAAAGTTCCACATCCAAACTTTACAGTTGGGCACAGTATTGGTGCACACTATCCAGGTTAACCTACACCTCTACATGTATATGCTGATGTATGGCTATAATTTTCTTTGCTAGAAAGCATTTTGAGTAACAACCACACTGTGGAGCACAGCCATTTTGGTCTTGTGCGAAATGCTTAACTTTCATGTATCGTTTTTGGTGGAGAACTGTTTGAGCGTCTATGAAACTGCAACACTATACACTATGTGCCAGTAAAAAATAAACAATGCTCGCACTGTACTGGCACTTTTCAATCACACATTGTGAATCCTGTCTCCCTAGGGCATTCAAAAGTAATCTGCTAGAAAGCAAAAAAAAAAAAAAAAAAGGCATTGCGTCCATCATTTTTGACGTAGGTCTTTCTATCACGCCAGAATGGCTGCCGGTCATTGAAAGTTTCGCACTGCCCATGCCTTTCGAAAAAGAAAAAGATGATAACTGAGGTTGCAGTTACATGAAGGGTCACTGAATTAGCCAGCACTGGAGGCCGTGGACCCTACAATGCCTACCACCATGTCGTCGCAAGATGCAATAACAACCAGTAGAGTGAGAAGAGCGGTCCATGTTGACACGCCATACCTCTTAGACACTCAAAGAACAAAGAGCAACGAGTGACAAAAGCGCATGCTGAACTTTCATTGCCTCAGGCACCCGGAGAAAGCGATCTCTCTTGGAAGCGACACCCAAAAGAATCACCCATGTTTGGAACCTCGTTCACAGTGTTAACTATCCCTAACTACCATATATTGATATTGATCTTTTTTTTTTTTTGTACTAAAATAAACGTAGCACATTTTCGCCGCTAAAGGGCTGGTTGCTGGTTTCCAACAACAAACAATATAAAATGGTCATAGAAGCTGCGATTGCCATCCGTAGCAGTTTGGGCCAAGGAGATTATAAAAAAATTGCAGTTTTTTTATAGCCTCCTTAATTTGGGCACGTATCTTGATAGGTGGAGTGATAACGTGCACATTATCGACTGGCTGCAGTGCACCTGTATGCCGGCCTGTGTTTGCAAAAGGCTTTTTTTTTTTTTTTTTTTTTTTTTTTTACGGACGGTACCAGCCAGCTGTCGTACGAAGTGGGATCCGTCTAAAATTACATCGTATATTCGAGGTTTTTGATATATTATCTCTATGGTGATTTTGCCGGGGCTGCGCAAATTTGTTGTAAAATGCAGGTCGTCGCATGACCGGGGGACGTATATATCGAGGTTCCACTATAGTTTGGCAGTTTTGGTGCAAGGATGGGGTTACTGTTTATGAAGTGCATGCCTAAGCTGACAACTTTATTTTGCTGGCAAGAAATGCAAACAAATAAAATGCAAATGAGGATTTAAAATAGACTACAACGAACACCCTACAGGCCTGAGCTCGTGTTTTGCGTATTTTGTTTTCTCTATTCACTTCTGTTGTAAGCTTAAGGTTACCAGTAGGTAGGCCATGGAATTGCAGACCAAACAAAAAGAATAATATAAGCAGGCGAGGGACTGCAGCAATTAACATAGTAAAAATAATGAGGACAAAATAACGGAAGTATTGAATTTGTTCACTAAAAAAGACAACTGCCTTTGCAAAATATTGGCAGTGAGCTTTCCCTTGACGTGAAAGATGAATAACAAAATTATTTTACAACTCTTGGAATCCCCAAGTGCTCTCTTACTTCTTTACGGCTGTTTTCACAGAACGAAAGAATGTGACAAGACTTACGGTCACAAGTGGAAGGTGCTGCGTCACCACTATCCAAAGGCTCCTCCGTCAGGTCTGCCTGCATCTGCTCTCTTTCTTTCTCAGCGCTGCTGCCTTCTTCTGGGCCTTCATTTATTTCGATGTGGTCCATAGGGACTGAAATTGAATGCAAACATGTGGCAAAAATGTTAGTACAGTAGAATGGAGAGTTGGTCCAGTTGGTACATACTGGTAGCGGAAAGACGCAGACAAAAAGAGAAGCACACAATAAGGCTGAACTAACAACTGAGTTCATTGCTAAGAAACTGACATTCATATATACCCTTCAGCTAAGTTGGAAGAGCACCGGACGCGATATTCGGAGGTCGTAGGTTCGGTTCCCAACATCAGCACGTTGTTTTTCCTTCTACTTTGTGTTTATTTATCTTTCCCCTGAGCACATTACATTACTAATTTATGTGATTACCGAAGTAAAAATTTAAAAAAAAAAAAAGAAGACAGAGTACAATCCCCAATGCTTTCCTTGGCCTCGGCGACTGCTGGCTTCTTTCCTTCATGTATTATAACGAGCACCCTCATTTCCCCTTAATTTATCTGCTTCAGCGAAGAAGCAACACATGCGCACGTGGCAAGAGAAATAAAAAAATTAAAATGAAAATCACGGGGAAAATTACCTTAACAGCACATTATCTATGTGTACTGTAAAGAGCTTAGGAACTGAAATTCTTTATTGTCCAAGGTAACAGAAGTTTCGCTAACACAAGCCTCATCATTTTTAATAATGTGAAAAGCCTCCAGGATTTCACGTTGGCTCTTTGTCCCACCCCAAGATGACTTCTTCCTTAAGCAGCGGCCTGCATTTATGCTTCCGGCAGTGTTTCGGCAAATTGGCCCGTTCGTCGAAAACTATGGATCTTTCATGCTCATGAAGTCGAGCATTTAAAGGGACACTAAAGAGAGAAAGGAAGTGGGTTTGCATTAATAGAATGCTAGTTCCTGATTACAAAAAGACCACTCTTACTGAAAACAGAGCTGTTATAAGGTAGTAAAGAAGAATAACAGAAATACAGGTATCGCCACCACAGCCAAACGGCCGAGGCTCGCAACTACAAATCACGTGACGCACTAGGGATCCCGGAGGCTGACAAATGTGAATTACGTTGCATGTTTGAATGCGGTAGTACGTTTTTTCTCAAACATGATAACACGCTTTTATCATACGTAAACGACGGCGAAAAGACAACGTAAATGTTGCAAGGCAAATACAAAAATATACTTGGAGGCGCCACAGGCGCCCACTTCAGTTTTGGTTATGTTTCGGCTCAGGCATTTCGTGCGCACTCGGATAGTTTGTTTGAACCTGCAGCGCCTGAATTACGAGCTTGGAGCAGCAGATGCGCCTTGATGGTTCCCATTTGAGCATTCGGAGGCACAAGCGAGCGAAATCCGCTACCGCCGACACGCTCCTTCGTTCACACTTCTGCGCCAACATATCGCCGCCGTTGCCGCTTCGATTGCGACCTGACCGCTTGACTGCAGCTACGTACGCCACGAAAAGCATACATATGCTAAGTACCGAAGGAAAAACGCAGTATCATTCAATTGTTCACTAAATCATGGCACATCTGACCAACATATACTGCGTCAACAAGACCTTCAACGTGCTATTTGCAGGCGTCGTAAACAAAAGGGGCATATTTGCCGCTCATACCAAGGAGAGCGTCGATATATTGCGCTCGTCGCCCGGCGAAAAAAAGGGCCTCTGGTAAAAAGTAAAAGCTAAAAATAACGAAGCACCAGAAATACAACGAAGCACCAGAAATACATTACAAAAGTTAAAAAAAAAAACGATTTGTAAAAAAAAAAAAAAAAAAAACGCCAGAAGCGGTAAGACTCGAACTCGCTATTGCTTGCTCCGTAACGTTCGGCGCTAACCGCTCGGCTACGCCGCGTCACAGGAAGCTTGGAAATATTTCTAGTGTTTATGTCATGGCCCCATTTACAATAAAGTGTTTCTGCTGCCGGTCTAAAAATTACAACTTCTTGATCATTGGCGCATGCTGCCTGCTCTCACGTCTTGCAACTAATGTTCTGGATGCCTATGCGCACTATATTGTGCACTGGATCCATTTTAACATGTGGAATTTCACAGCGCTGGCAAATGTAGTGGCACCGGCACTTCGGTCATGTTCTGCCACCGTGGACGTAATTTTCGCTGAACACGGAGCTGTAGCACAAACCTTGAAGGAAAAAAGTGCGACGAAGCTTCAAAACTGACAAGCGCAGCAGCGAGGACACTATTTTGCTGGTAACTAAATCTTATTTGTATGTAAACATGTCAGGAAGCGTTGCGATGACCGAGGGCTCGGTTTGTTTATACACAGTGCAAGAAGGAGCGCAAAAGCTTGAGAAACATGTAAAGTATTGTGCATTACAAGCGCTCTATGTTTTTTTTTTTTCTTCCTTTATGGGCCCATCGCTAGGTAGATTACTCTCTTCATCGTTTTATTTATTTCGGCTGAGGCCGTCATTGCGAGTACGCTGTTGCATGTTGGCCCTTGAGGGATGTGACGCCGCGGGCCGCGCCGGCTCGCTAGCTATCACGGAGTCTCCGCTTACGTCATAGTGTGCGTCACTCAACTCCAACTACGTAGTCGGAGGGCACAGTTTGAATTTGACCGGCGGGAACAAGAAAATCTTATCGCAATATCTCAGCAATTATTCGATTTTTTGCTGCCGGATATGCGGCGACAGTGTCACCGAATGTAGTTTATTAGATTTTCATACCATCTTTGGCTGTCTTTAGTGTCCCTTTAAGCACTGGCCCGTCTCTCCGACGTACATATTCCCGCATGATAATGGAATGCAATAAACTTGAGTTGCACAGGGTACAAACTTCATCTCTTGTTCACCGTGCACTCAGTTGTTAGTTGTTGTTAGTCCAGCATTGTGTTTGTCTGCGTCTTTCCACTGGTTTTAATCCTTACCAATGATGTTAGTGCAGGAGGTGAACATAAGCTACAGTCGAGCCCATTTTTATTTAGATTAATAGAGGAACAACTTAAAAGCTTAAATTTTAAATTAAAAGAGCAGCAAAGTACGCATACGCAAATAAAGACCCACAATGGAAGTCAGAAATTTGGAATAAGTAATGTCGTTGCCTCATAATCTGAAAGGCAGCGCTTAAGTATCACCCTTTTTTTTTTTTTTTTTCAGGGACTAAAGACAACAGTAACTTACCAAAGCAGCCTTTCCCATATATCACAAATGTACACCTTTCATAGCAAAAAAATTCCTCCAGTGAAGATGCACAAGCAAAGTTGTTTCTATTTTCTTTTTCTCCAAGTTTAATACTAATGCTGGCAAAGTCATAATCACATGCCTCTTTGGTACCTGTTTTCCTCAAAATGACTAGCTTTTGCTTCATCAGCATATAAGTGCCTGCTAAAGTATTTATTTAGAAGCTGTTTCTGCTTTTTTTTTTTCATTCAAACTTCTGATTTCTTCACTGAAGACCATTTTCTTAAGCCTCTGTTGCTCTGCTTTCCTAACCCTGACTCCTTACTCCATGCTTGCCTTCCATGGATAAAGATAACCAATATTTCTGAGTGCCAAACCATGCACAGCAAGCTAGGTACCTCGATCCTGCCTTCGATACCTTGCAAACACATTGCTCCGTAGCTTGTGTTCACCCTTTGACATGCAATGCAGTCTTGTTTTCTCGGTGGTTATTTGGAAACAACCCAACTAATTGCAATCAATTAATACATGAAAAGATACCTTCACCTTGCTTTTACTCCTCTTTATGAGTTCACAATCTTCCTTGCACAGAAAAAATATGCCAGAACCTGTTGAGGTTCCACAACATAATGTTGCTTTCATCGCAAACTGTGGGCATTTGTTTTAATTAATGCTTATAAACTGTCAGCTAGATTAGGTATACTTTCTCATCTCATTAAATAAAAGAAGAAATATCATTTATAAAACCGGCAACGGTCTTTCACTTACGCTGGTGCCAAGTTTAATCCTGTAAAGACCAGCGTGAAACATGACTATTGTTATGGCTGCCATAAACCTGTATGATACCACTGCATATCAATCTACTTATCAACGTCACACAACTACAGCCTTTAGACGTAATCAATAATTCTTATCACTTACGAAGTGATGGCAGCGGGACTGCAGGTGCACCAGAGCCTTCATTTCCTACAAAAAAAAAAAAAAATACTGCCTTTACACTTATCTTCAGCACACCGACAATTCACTAGTATTTAAAAATTTCAAAATTTCAAAATTACCAGACAATGCTGAACTCTCCACACCAGAGCTGTTATATTGGTATCTCGTCATTTTTTTTTTAGCATTCTTGTATGTGCCTGCAAAAAATTACAAATGAAATTCCAAACTTTTATACAGTGTACACTGAAAACACTACTTCACATGTAATTAAGACCAAATTTCACCAAAACACTTCATTATCTGTACCTGAGGTTGAAAGTATCAAAGCTGAATGCATGCCATGCACGAGAAGCAATGCAAAGAAGGGTTAATTTTAACCCTGTCAACACTACTTCTCATGATGTGGATCAAACGTGATGTCACGATTCATTCCTTCAGCTTATCACAGCCGGCTGGCAGGTGCCAGGGTTGCTTATACAGTCATTAAGCATGATGCCACAGAATCCAGCCAACATCACTAGTTGCACAGCTTCCTTAGGCATGCTTTTGCTGCTTTTTTGTTGTTATATGACATAACGCTGTATAGTATGCGTGCAATTTCCACATTCAGCTCTCACTAAAACATTGTCACCGTGGCAACAGCTCAGTTCAATGAACTTGCTCAACAGTAAAGCACTTTAACCTCTGAAACTGCCAGTTCAACATTCCAAAGCGGTAGTTAAACAGCAGCAGGATAAGTAAAGTTCAACCTCATTGTAAGGAACTTTGCAATGCAACCAACTTTACTTTCCTCCTCAATTTATTGAAGCAGTTTTGTGCTGCAATTTCAATCCACTGAAGTTTTTGCAAGCACAAAAAAGCAAATTCGGGCATATTCTACCACATGTAAAAAAAAAAATGTGAAGGCTGTTTTCAGAAGCAGGTAAAAAATTATAGGCAGTCTGCATAATTAATCAAAAAAAGTAGGCGCACTAGCACTGCTAGGCCTGTCATGCTTTTCATGCATTTTTACACTATAAGGAAGTTCCAAGAATGAAGAAATATAACCAAAAGGTTAGAAGCTAGGAGACATTAAGGCATGTAGGTGAGCTTCAGCTGCTCCACGATCCAGCGAGCGGCACAGAGCTGAGGTCTGGGGAGTACTGTGAGTACATATTCACTGTCCGTGACGGCTGGGGGGATGACTGATATGCGAGGGAAGACAGGTTGAAATTGAAGGCATGCGATTCAGTGACACATGACTGCTCAGTCAGGAATAACATGCACTTGCACAACACTGCCCAGTGATGACCACAACTATCACACATGCCCCTTTCTCACTTGTTGCAGCTGTGCATCCGCTCCCCCTCATCATTGGCTAAGACATGTGATGTGCGCGTTGCCACCATCTCTGTCGTACTTTAAGTTCACAGATAAAAAGATAGAGACAGCAGCGTCGAACAGACTGGCAAAATCTGTGTTTGCGCCTAGTAGTGCTATACTAAAAAAAAAAAAAAAAAAAAAAAATTCTCATCGTGCGCCCCAGGCAGCTTGAACATTCACATAGTAAAGCCTGTACGCCCAGTGCGCAGATTCGGTGGCTGATACCTTATCGCTCATCCGTTTGTCGTGACGTTCACTGATGGGAGAGAAGGCGATGCAAAGGACTTTTTAGAATGTCGGTAGTGGCTTGCCGCGCTCGCTGCCACTTGCACCGTCACGTGGGCCGGCTGTCTGAAGCGGGCGAAGGAGCCATCGCAGGCATATCGGCCTGCCGCTTTAACGGGGCCAAGGAGACACGGCCGCAGCTAGTTTCATTCGCCCGAACTGCGACTGAGAGCACCACAATCGCGGCGCTCAAATGCGCTAGTCACGTGGTATTATTTGTATTTCGCGGGCTTTTTTTTGAGCCCAGAAAAAAAGATACACGTCAGACTTTCTTTATTGCAATTAATGGAATGGGGGTTTCTGAAGGTGCTCTACAACTTTCCAATTCACATTTTTGGTCTAAGATGAATATTTAATAAATTAGAAAAATTAACATAATTAGCTAATTAAGTAATTGCAAAACAAAAAATTGCCTGTAGTGCGCAAGGAGGCTGGCAGTTGTATGTAACTGGGTTCACTGACCTAGCTCAAATATATTATTTTGTAATGCTTGGTTCAAGTTAGCTGGGACACCCGGTATAGAGTATAAACATTTTAAATGGTCATATTTAAGTAAAATACAACTTTCTGAACTTGTACAACAAAAGTGACTGCAATTACAACAAATATTTATCCCAACTAAAAACTGATATTCGTCCGAAATTTTCTAATCGAAATGTGCTATTAATTGAAAAAACAAATCCGTACCTCTTGCTATTCTGGTACTGAGCTCACAAACAAGCACGGAGTGTGAAACGAATGTGTTTAGGAAGTTTTTAAAAAATCAAATTCTTATCTCTTGAAGTTATCATGATGGAAATATGAGCAATAATTTATCTCTATAGCCTAATTCTAATCATGCAGTTCAGTTTCACAAAAATGAAGTCAGCATTTTGCTCTTATTGATTCTGCAAGCACAAAAGAAAAGTAGCACAGTAACTATAGCCATACCTGCTTTCAACACAATGCCTTCCTCTACAATTTAACAGCTTGGGAGTATTACAAAAGCTATATAATTTTTTCTCTGGGGTGATGCAAACTCGTTGCAAGAATGTGTATAATTCAAATAGGCCATATTGCACCATTGCACTGGAATTTCTATTCAACACCACTTTTTGCTGTTGCGCTCAGGATACGGTAAATCAAAGAAATAAAATACTGTAGGTAGTATAAGTGGTTTCTCACTCAGTTACAGCTCGCCTGCCTTGGACCACATATTCTACTATAGTGGTACAAGAGAAAGTTCCACATCCAAACTTTACAGTTGGGCACAGTATTGGTGCACACTATCCAGGTTAACCTACACCTCTACATGTATATGCTGATGTATGGCTATAATTTTCTTTGCTAGAAAGCATTTTGAGTAACAACCACACTGTGGAGCACAGCCATTTTGGTCTTGTGCGAAATGCTTAACTTTCATGTATCGTTTTTGGTGGAGAACTGTTTGAGCGTCTATGAAACTGCAACACTATACACTATGTGCCAGTAAAAAATAAACAATGCTCGCACTGTACTGGCACTTTTCAATCACACATTGTGAATCCTGTCTCCCTAGGGCATTCAAAAGTAATCTGCTAGAAAGCAAAAAAAAAAAAAAAAAGGCATTGCGTCCATCATTTTTGACGTAGGTCTTTCTATCACGCCAGAATGGCTGCCGGTCATTGAAAGTTTCGCACTGCCCATGCCTTTCGAAAAAGAAAAAGATGATAACTGAGGTTGCAGTTACATGAAGGGTCACTGAATTAGCCAGCACTGGAGGCCGTGGACCCTACAATGCCTACCACCATGTCGTCGCAAGATGCAATAACAACCAGTAGAGTGAGAAGAGCGGTCCATGTTGACACGCCATACCTCTTAGACACTCAAAGAACAAAGAGCAACGAGTGACAAAAGCGCATGCTGAACTTTCATTGCCTCAGGCACCCGGAGAAAGCGATCTCTCTTGGAAGCGACACCCAAAAGAATCACCCATGTTTGGAACCTCGTTCACAGTGTTAACTATCCCTAACTACCATATATTGATATTGATCTTTTTTTTTTTTTGTACTAAAATAAACGTAGCACATTTTCGCCGCTAAAGGGCTGGTTGCTGGTTTCCAACAACAAACAATATAAAATGGTCATAGAAGCTGCGATTGCCATCCGTAGCAGTTTGGGCCAAGGAGATTATAAAAAAATTGCAGTTTTTTTATAGCCTCCTTAATTTGGGCACGTATCTTGATAGGTGGAGTGATAACGTGCACATTATCGACTGGCTGCAGTGCACCTGTATGCCGGCCTGTGTTTGCAAAAGGCTTTTTTTTTTTTTTTTTTTTTTTTTTACGGACGGTACCAGCCAGCTGTCGTACGAAGTGGGATCCGTCTAAAATTACATCGTATATTCGAGGTTTTTGATATATTATCTCTATGGTGATTTTGCCGGGGCTGCGCAAATTTGTTGTAAAATGCAGGTCGTCGCATGACCGGGGGACGTATATATCGAGGTTCCACTATAGTTTGGCAGTTTTGGTGCAAGGATGGGGTTACTGTTTATGAAGTGCATGCCTAAGCTGACAACTTTATTTTGCTGGCAAGAAATGCAAACAAATAAAATGCAAATGAGGATTTAAAATAGACTACAACGAACACCCTACAGGCCTGAGCTCGTGTTTTGCGTATTTTGTTTTCTCTATTCACTTCTGTTGTAAGCTTAAGGTTACCAGTAGGTAGGCCATGGAATTGCAGACCAAACAAAAAGCCGTGGCCTAGTGGTTAGAGCGCCCGTCTCGGCTGCGGGAGGTGGTCAGTTCGAAACCCACCGCCGGACACCCACCGGTAAAAATGGGTACAAGCGTCCCCCGGCCTGGTGCTCGGCTTTTACAGGGGTGTGCGTTTGGGAGAAGCTCCGTAAACCCCGCTGCGCGCCCCTCCTCCGCAGTGGGCCCAAACCCAGTTTCGAACCTCGCAGCCTGCAAAGGTGGTTCTGTTTGTCTTGCAAAGGTACTTCCTTTGACCCTCACCTGAAGTGCTCCCTTAGAGCCTCAGCTGCAGCAGTCCTAAAAAAACAAAACGAAAAAAAAAAAAAAAAAAAGGGCCACATAATGGGCTGTTGCCGCGCAAGGCGGACTTATTGTTGTCCGATGGCGGAACGAATCACTGCCACATCGGCGCAACTATTTGGGCCGTGACCCCTTTTCCCAAGCATTTCACCCCAGAAGAGCCGAGCACCAGGCCGGGGGAAAGCTTGTACCCATTTAAAAACCGGTGGGTGCCCGGCGGCACCAGGGATCGAACCCGGTACCTCCCGAATGCGAGGCGGATGCTCTACCACAAGGCCACCGCTTCGGTTTTAACCCTACAAACACCCGTTTGTAGGGTTAAAGAATCTACAAGAAAGAATCACTAACAAGTATAACTGAAGAACAAAAATTTAAATCCGCGCTGCAATCTTTCTTTTTTGCCTAGTTTTAAAACTTACTGTATGGTTATTTGCATAACATCATTGTATACTGTTGCTCATTATATTTTTATATTGTTGTTTTTAACACCTATGCCGTTTTCCTAAATTTCCTAAATTGCACATGTACCTTGTTCTTTTTTTATTTGCTTTGTTTTTCAGATTTGTACGCTTTTGTTAACCTTCTGTTCTATATATATATCCTGTATGCGCCCCTCCCCTCTGTAACGTACAACTGTACCCTGAGGGTATTATAAATAAATAAATAAATAAATAAATAATATAAGCAGGCGAGGGACTGCAGCAATTAACATAGTAAAAATAATGAGGACAAAATAACAGAAGTATTGAATTTGTTCACTAAAAAAGACAACTGCCTTTGCAAAATATTGGCAGTGAGCTTTCCCTTGACGTGAAAGATGAATAACAAAATTATTTTACAACTCTTGGAATCCCCAAGTGCTCTCTTACTTCTTTACGGCTGTTTTCACAGAACGAAAGAATGTGACAAGACTTACGGTCACAAGTGGAAGGTGCTGCGTCACCACTATCCAAAGGCTCCTCCGTCAGGTCTGCCTGCATCTGCTCTCTTTCTTTCTCAGCGCTGCTGCCTTCTTCTGGGCCTTCATTTATTTCGATGTGGTCCATAGGGACTGAAATTGAATGCAAACATGTGGCAAAAATGTTAGTACAGTAGAATGGAGAGTTGGTCCAGTTGGTACATACTGGTAGCGGAAAGACGCAGACAAAAAGAGAAGCACACAATAAGGCTGAACTAACAACTGAGTTCATTGCTAAGAAACTGACATTCATATATACCCTTCAGCTAAGTTGGAAGAGCACCGGACGCGATA
This sequence comes from Amblyomma maculatum, assembly GCF_055883805.1. Taxonomy (NCBI): domain Eukaryota; kingdom Metazoa; phylum Arthropoda; class Arachnida; order Ixodida; family Ixodidae; genus Amblyomma; species Amblyomma maculatum. Next base: position 9,104,082 of record NC_139350.1, read on the forward strand.
TTCGGAGGTCGTAGGTTCGGTTCCCAACATCAGCACGTTGTTTTTCCTTCTACTTTGTGTTTATTTATCTTTCCCCTGAGCACATTACATTACTAATTTATGTGATTACCGAAGTAAAAATTAAAAAAAAAAAAAAGAAGACAGAGTACAATCCCCAATGCTTTCCTTGGCCTCGGCGACTGCTGGCTTCTTTCCTTCATGTATTATAACGAGCACCCTCATTTCCCCTTAATTTATCTGCTTCAGCGAAGAAGCAACACATGCGCACGTGGCAAGAGAAATAAAAAAATTAAAATGAAAATCACGGGGAAAATTACCTTAACAGCACATTATCTATGTGTACTGTAAAGAGCTTAGGAACTGAAATTCTTTATTGTCCAAGGTAACAGAAGTTTCGCTAACACAAGCCTCATCATTTTTAATAATGTGAAAAGCCTCCAGGATTTCACGTTGGCTCTTTGTCCCACCCCAAGATGACTTCTTCCTTAAGCAGCGGCCTGCATTTATGCTTCCGGCAGTGTTTCGGCAAATTGGCCCGTTCGTCGAAAACTATGGATCTTTCATGCTCATGAAGTCGAGCATTTAAAGGGACACTAAAGAGAGAAAGGAAGTGGGTTTGCATTAATAGAATGCTAGTTCCTGATTACAAAAAGACCACTCTTACTGAAAACAGAGCTGTTATAAGGTAGTAAAGAAGAATAACAGAAATACAGGTATCGCCACCACAGCCAAACGGCCGAGGCTCGCAACTACAAATCACGTGACGCACTAGGGATCCCGGAGGCTGACAAATGTGAATTACGTTGCATGTTTGAATGCGGTAGTACGTTTTTTCTCAAACATGATAACACGCTTTTATCATACGTAAACGACGGCGAAAAGACAACGTAAATGTTGCAAGGCAAATACAAAAATATACTTGGAGGCGCCACAGGCGCCCACTTCAGTTTTGGTTATGTTTCGGCTCAGGCATTTCGTGCGCACTCGGATAGTTTGTTTGAACCTGCAGCGCCTGAATTACGAGCTTGGAGCAGCAGATGCGCCTTGATGGTTCCCATTTGAGCATTCGGAGGCACAAGCGAGCGAAATCCGCTACCGCCGACACGCTCCTTCGTTCACACTTCTGCGCCAACATATCGCCGCCGTTGCCGCTTCGATTGCGACCTGACCGCTTGACTGCAGCTACGTACGCCACGAAAAGCATACATATGCTAAGTACCGAAGGAAAAACGCAGTATCATTCAATTGTTCACTAAATCATGGCACATCTGACCAACATATACTGCGTCAACAAGACCTTCAACGTGCTATTTGCAGGCGTCGTAAACAAAAGGGGCATATTTGCCGCTCATACCAAGGAGAGCGTCGATATATTGCGCTCGTCGCCCGGCGAAAAAAAGGGCCTCTGGTAAAAAGTAAAAGCTAAAAATAACGAAGCACCAGAAATACAACGAAGCACCAGAAATACATTACAAAAGTTAAAAAAAAAAACGATTTGTAAAAAAAAAAAAAAAAAAAAACGCCAGAAGCGGTAAGACTCGAACTCGCTATTGCTTGCTCCGTAACGTTCGGCGCTAACCGCTCGGCTACGCCGCGTCACAGGAAGCTTGGAAATATTTCTAGTGTTTATGTCATGGCCCCATTTACAATAAAGTGTTTCTGCTGCCGGTCTAAAAATTACAACTTCTTGATCATTGGCGCATGCTGCCTGCTCTCACGTCTTGCAACTAATGTTCTGGATGCCTATGCGCACTATATTGTGCACTGGATCCATTTTAACATGTGGAATTTCACAGCGCTGGCAAATGTAGTGGCACCGGCACTTCGGTCATGTTCTGCCACCGTGGACGTAATTTTCGCTGAACACGGAGCTGTAGCACAAACCTTGAAGGAAAAAAGTGCGACGAAGCTTCAAAACTGACAAGCGCAGCAGCGAGGACACTATTTTGCTGGTAACTAAATCTTATTTGTATGTAAACATGTCAGGAAGCGTTGCGATGACCGAGGGCTCGGTTTGTTTATACACAGTGCAAGAAGGAGCGCAAAAGCTTGAGAAACATGTAAAGTATTGTGCATTACAAGCGCTCTATGTTTTTTTTTTTTCTTCCTTTATGGGCCCATCGCTAGGTAGATTACTCTCTTCATCGTTTTATTTATTTCGGCTGAGGCCGTCATTGCGAGTACGCTGTTGCATGTTGGCCCTTGAGGGATGTGACGCCGCGGGCCGCGCCGGCTCGCTAGCTATCACGGAGTCTCCGCTTACGTCATAGTGTGCGTCACTCAACTCCAACTACGTAGTCGGAGGGCACAGTTTGAATTTGACCGGCGGGAACAAGAAAATCTTATCGCAATATCTCAGCAATTATTCGATTTTTTGCTGCCGGATATGCGGCGACAGTGTCACCGAATGTAGTTTATTAGATTTTCATACCATCTTTGGCTGTCTTTAGTGTCCCTTTAAGCACTGGCCCGTCTCTCCGACGTACATATTCCCGCATGATAATGGAATGCAATAAACTTGAGTTGCACAGGGTACAAACTTCATCTCTTGTTCACCGTGCACTCAGTTGTTAGTTGTTGTTAGTCCAGCATTGTGTTTGTCTGCGTCTTTCCACTGGTTTTAATCCTTACCAATGATGTTAGTGCAGGAGGTGAACATAAGCTACAGTCGAGCCCATTTTTATTTAGATTAATAGAGGAACAACTTAAAAGCTTAAATTTTAAATTAAAAGAGCAGCAAAGTACGCATACGCAAATAAAGACCCACAATGGAAGTCAGAAATTTGGAATAAGTAATGTCGTTGCCTCATAATCTGAAAGGCAGCGCTTAAGTATCACCCTTTTTTTTTTTTTTTCAGGGACTAAAGACAACAGTAACTTACCAAAGCAGCCTTTCCCATATATCACAAATGTACACCTTTCATAGCAAAAAAATTCCTCCAGTGAAGATGCACAAGCAAAGTTGTTTCTATTTTCTTTTTCTCCAAGTTTAATACTAATGCTGGCAAAGTCATAATCACATGCCTCTTTGGTACCTGTTTTCCTCAAAATGACTAGCTTTTGCTTCATCAGCATATAAGTGCCTGCTAAAGTATTTATTTAGAAGCTGTTTCTGCTTTTTTTTTTTCATTCAAACTTCTGATTTCTTCACTGAAGACCATTTTCTTAAGCCTCTGTTGCTCTGCTTTTCTCTGCTTTCCTAACCCTGACTCCTTACTCCATGCTTGCCTTCCATGGATAAAGATAACCAATATTTCTGAGTGCCAAACCATGCACAGCAAGCTAGGTACCTCGATCCTGCCTTCGATACCTTGCAAACACATTGCTCCGTAGCTTGTGTTCACCCTTTGACATGCAATGCAGTCTTGTTTTCTCGGTGGTTATTTGGAAACAACCCAACTAATTGCAATCAATTAATACATGAAAAGATACCTTCACCTTGCTTTTACTCCTCTTTATGAGTTCACAATCTTCCTTGCACAGAAAAAATATGCCAGAACCTGTTGAGGTTCCACAACATAATGTTGCTTTCATCGCAAACTGTGGGCATTTGTTTTAATTAATGCTTATAAACTGTCAGCTAGATTAGGTATACTTTCTCATCTCATTAAATAAAAGAAGAAATATCATTTATAAAACCGGCAACGGTCTTTCACTTACGCTGGTGCCAAGTTTAATCCTGTAAAGACCAGCGTGAAACATGACTATTGTTATGGCTGCCATAAACCTGTATGATACCACTGCATATCAATCTACTTATCAACGTCACACAACTACAGCCTTTAGACGTAATCAATAATTCTTATCACTTACGAAGTGATGGCAGCGGGACTGCAGGTGCACCAGAGCCTTCATTTCCTACAAAAAAAAAAAAAAATACTGCCTTTACACTTATCTTCAGCACACCGACAATTCACTAGTATTTAAAAATTTCAAAATTTCAAAATTACCAGACAATGCTGAACTCTCCACACCAGAGCTGTTATATTGGTATCTCGTCATTTTTTTTTTAGCATTCTTGTATGTGCCTGCAAAAAATTACAAATGAAATTCCAAACTTTTATACAGTGTACACTGAAAACACTACTTCACATGTAATTAAGACCAAATTTCACCAAAACACTTCATTATCTGTACCTGAGGTTGAAAGTATCAAAGCTGAATGCATGCCATGCACGAGAAGCAATGCAAAGAAGGGTTAATTTTAACCCTGTCAACACTACTTCTCATGATGTGGATCAAACGTGATGTCACGATTCATTCCTTCAGCTTATCACAGCCGGCTGGCAGGTGCCAGGGTTTTAGTTGCTTATACAGTCATTAAGCATGATGCCACAGAATCCAGCCAACATCACTAGTTGCACAGCTTCCTTAGGCATGCTTTTGCTGCTTTTTTGTTGTTATATGACATAACGCTGTATAGTATGCGTGCAATTTCCACATTCAGCTCTCACTAAAACATTGTCACCGTGGCAACAGCTCAGTTCAATGAACTTGCTCAACAGTAAAGCACTTTAACCTCTGAAACTGCCAGTTCAACATTCCAAAGCGGTAGTTAAACAGCAGCAGGATAAGTAAAGTTCAACCTCATTGTAAGGAACTTTGCAATGCAACCAACTTTACTTTCCTCCTCAATTTATTGAAGCAGTTTTGTGCTGCAATTTCAATCCACTGAAGTTTTTGCAAGCACAAAAAAGCAAATTCGGGCATATTCTACCACATGTAAAAAAAAAAATGTGAAGGCTGTTTTCAGAAGCAGGTAAAAAATTATAGGCAGTCTGCATAATTAATCAAAAAAAGTAGGCGCACTAGCACTGCTAGGCCTGTCATGCTTTTCATGCATTTTTACACTATAAGGAAGTTCCAAGAATGAAGAAATATAACCAAAAGGTTAGAAGCTAGGAGACATTAAGGCATGTAGGTGAGCTTCAGCTGCTCCACGATCCAGCGAGCGGCACAGAGCTGAGGTCTGGGGAGTACTGTGAGTACATATTCACTGTCCGTGACGGCTGGGGGGATGACTGATATGCGAGGGAAGACAGGTTGAAATTGAAGGCATGCGATTCAGTGACACATGACTGCTCAGTCAGGAATAACATGCACTTGCACAACACTGCCCAGTGATGACCACAACTATCACACATGCCCCTTTCTCACTTGTTGCAGCTGTGCATCCGCTCCCCCTCATCATTGGCTAAGACATGTGATGTGCGCGTTGCCACCATCTCTGTCGTACTTTAAGTTCACAGATAAAAAGATAGAGACAGCAGCGTCGAACAGACTGGCAAAATCTGTGTTTGCGCCTAGTAGTGCTATACTAAAAAAAAAAAAAAAAAAAAAAAAATTCTCATCGTGCGCCCCAGGCAGCTTGAACATTCACATAGTAAAGCCTGTACGCCCAGTGCGCAGATTCGGTGGCTGATACCTTATCGCTCATCCGTTTGTCGTGACGTTCACTGATGGGAGAGAAGGCGATGCAAAGGACTTTTTAGAATGTCGGTAGTGGCTTGCCGCGCTCGCTGCCACTTGCACCGTCACGTGGGCCGGCTGTCTGAAGCGGGCGAAGGAGCCATCGCAGGCATATCGGCCTGCCGCTTTAACGGGGCCAAGGAGACACGGCCGCAGCTAGTTTCATTCGCCCGAACTGCGACTGAGAGCACCACAATCGCGGCGCTCAAATGCGCTAGTCACGTGGTATTATTTGTATTTCGCGGGCTTTTTTTTGAGCCCAGAAAAAAAGATACACGTCAGACTTTCTTTATTGCAATTAATGGAATGGGGGTTTCTGAAGGTGCTCTACAACTTTCCAATTCACATTTTTGGTCTAAGATGAATATTTAATAAATTAGAAAAATTAACATAATTAGCTAATTAAGTAATTGCAAAACAAAAAATTGCCTGTAGTGCGCAAGGAGGCTGGCAGTTGTATGTAACTGGGTTCACTGACCTAGCTCAAATATATTATTTTGTAATGCTTGGTTCAAGTTAGCTGGGACACCCGGTATAGAGTATAAACATTTTAAATGGTCATATTTAAGTAAAATACAACTTTCTGAACTTGTACAACAAAAGTGACTGCAATTACAACAAATATTTATCCCAACTAAAAACTGATATTCGTCCGAAATTTTCTAATCGAAATGTGCTATTAATTGAAAAAACAAATCCGTACCTCTTGCTATTCTGGTACTGAGCTCACAAACAAGCACGGAGTGTGAAACGAATGTGTTTAGGAAGTTTTTAAAAAATCAAATTCTTATCTCTTGAAGTTATCATGATGGAAATATGAGCAATAATTTATCTCTATAGCCTAATTCTAATCATGCAGTTCAGTTTCACAAAAATGAAGTCAGCATTTTGCTCTTATTGATTCTGCAAGCACAAAAGAAAAGTAGCACAGTAACTATAGCCATACCTGCTTTCAACACAATGCCTTCCTCTACAATTTAACAGCTTGGGAGTATTACAAAAGCTATATAATTTTTTCTCTGGGGTGATGCAAACTCGTTGCAAGAATGTGTATAATTCAAATAGGCCATATTGCACCATTGCACTGGAATTTCTATTCAACACCACTTTTTGCTGTTGCGCTCAGGATACGGTAAATCAAAGAAATAAAATACTGTAGGTAGTATAAGTGGTTTCTCACTCAGTTACAGCTCGCCTGCCTTGGACCACATATTCTACTATAGTGGTACAAGAGAAAGTTCCACATCCAAACTTTACAGTTGGGCACAGTATTGGTGCACACTATCCAGGTTAACCTACACCTCTACATGTATATGCTGATGTATGGCTATAATTTTCTTTGCTAGAAAGCATTTTGAGTAACAACCACACTGTGGAGCACAGCCATTTTGGTCTTGTGCGAAATGCTTAACTTTCATGTATCGTTTTTGGTGGAGAACTGTTTGAGCGTCTATGAAACTGCAACACTATACACTATGTGCCAGTAAAAAATAAACAATGCTCGCACTGTACTGGCACTTTTCAATCACACATTGTGAATCCTGTCTCCCTAGGGCATTCAAAAGTAATCTGCTAGAAAGCAAAAAAAAAAAAAAAAAGGCATTGCGTCCATCATTTTTGACGTAGGTCTTTCTATCACGCCAGAATGGCTGCCGGTCATTGAAAGTTTCGCACTGCCCATGCCTTTCGAAAAAGAAAAAGATGATAACTGAGGTTGCAGTTACATGAAGGGTCACTGAATTAGCCAGCACTGGAGGCCGTGGACCCTACAATGCCTACCACCATGTCGTCGCAAGATGCAATAACAACCAGTAGAGTGAGAAGAGCGGTCCATGTTGACACGCCATACCTCTTAGACACTCAAAGAACAAAGAGCAACGAGTGACAAAAGCGCATGCTGAACTTTCATTGCCTCAGGCACCCGGAGAAAGCGATCTCTCTTGGAAGCGACACCCAAAAGAATCACCCATGTTTGGAACCTCGTTCACAGTGTTAACTATCCCTAACTACCATATATTGATATTGATCTTTTTTTTTTTTTGTACTAAAATAAACGTAGCACATTTTCGCCGCTAAAGGGCTGGTTGCTGGTTTCCAACAACAAACAATATAAAATGGTCATAGAAGCTGCGATTGCCATCCGTAGCAGTTTGGGCCAAGGAGATTATAAAAAAATTGCAGTTTTTTTATAGCCTCCTTAATTTGGGCACGTATCTTGATAGGTGGAGTGATAACGTGCACATTATCGACTGGCTGCAGTGCACCTGTATGCCGGCCTGTGTTTGCAAAAGGCTTTTTTTTTTTTTTTTTTTTTTTTTTTACGGACGGTACCAGCCAGCTGTCGTACGAAGTGGGATCCGTCTAAAATTACATCGTATATTCGAGGTTTTTGATATATTATCTCTATGGTGATTTTGCCGGGGCTGCGCAAATTTGTTGTAAAATGCAGGTCGTCGCATGACCGGGGGACGTATATATCGAGGTTCCACTATAGTTTGGCAGTTTTGGTGCAAGGATGGGGTTACTGTTTATGAAGTGCATGCCTAAGCTGACAACTTTATTTTGCTGGCAAGAAATGCAAACAAATAAAATGCAAATGAGGATTTAAAATAGACTACAACGAACACCCTACAGGCCTGAGCTCGTGTTTTGCGTATTTTGTTTTCTCTATTCACTTCTGTTGTAAGCTTAAGGTTACCAGTAGGTAGGCCATGGAATTGCAGACCAAACAAAAAGAATAATATAAGCAGGCGAGGGACTGCAGCAATTAACATAGTAAAAATAATGAGGACAAAATAACGGAAGTATTGAATTTGTTCACTAAAAAAGACCACTGCCTTTGCAAAATATTGGCAGTGAGCTTTCCCTTGACGTGAAAGATGAATAACAAAATTATTTTACAACTCTTGGAATCCCCAAGTGCTCTCTTACTTCTTTACGGCTGTTTTCACAGAACGAAAGAATGTGACAAGACTTACGGTCACAAGTGGAAGGTGCTGCGTCACCACTATCCAAAGGCTCCTCCGTCAGGTCTGCCTGCATCTGCTCTCTTTCTTTCTCAGCGCTGCTGCCTTCTTCTGGGCCTTCATTTATTTCGATGTGGTCCATAGGGACTGAAATTGAATGCAAACATGTGGCAAAAATGTTAGTACAGTAGAATGGAGAGTTGGTCCAGTTGGTACATACTGGTAGCGGAAAGACGCAGACAAAAAGAGAAGCACACAATAAGGCTGAACTAACAACTGAGTTCATTGCTAAGAAACTGACATTCATATATACCCTTCAGCTAAGTTGGAAGAGCACCGGACGCGATATTCGGAGGTCGTAGGTTCGGTTCCCAACATCAGCACGTTGTTTTTCCTTCTACTTTGTGTTTATTTATCTTTCCCCTGAGCACATTACATTACTAATTTATGTGATTACCGAAGTAAAAATTTAAAAAAAAAAAAAGAAGACAGAGTACAATCCCCAATGCTTTCCTTGGCCTCGGCGACTGCTGGCTTCTTTCCTTCATGTATTATAACGAGCACCCTCATTTCCCCTTAATTTATCTGCTTCAGCGAAGAAGCAACACATGCGCACGTGGCAAGAGAAATAAAAAAATTAAAATGAAAATCACGGGGAAAATTACCTTAACAGCACATTATCTATGTGTACTGTAAAGAGCTTAGGAACTGAAATTCTTTATTGTCCAAGGTAACAGAAGTTTCGCTAACACAAGCCTCATCATTTTTAATAATGTGAAAAGCCTCCAGGATTTCACGTTGGCTCTTTGTCCCACCCCAAGATGACTTCTTCCTTAAGCAGCGGCCTGCATTTATGCTTCCGGCAGTGTTTCGGCAAATTGGCCCGTTCGTCGAAAACTATGGATCTTTCATGCTCATGAAGTCGAGCATTTAAAGGGACACTAAAGAGAGAAAGGAAGTGGGTTTGCATTAATAGAATGCTAGTTCCTGATTACAAAAAGACCACTCTTACTGAAAACAGAGCTGTTATAAGGTAGTAAAGAAGAATAACAGAAATACAGGTATCGCCACCACAGCCAAACGGCCGAGGCTCGCAACTACAAATCACGTGACGCACTAGGGATCCCGGAGGCTGACAAATGTGAATTACGTTGCATGTTTGAATGCGGTAGTACGTTTTTTCTCAAACATGATAACACGCTTTTATCATACGTAAACGACGGCGAAAAGACAACGTAAATGTTGCAAGGCAAATACAAAAATATACTTGGAGGCGCCACAGGCGCCCACTTCAGTTTTGGTTATGTTTCGGCTCAGGCATTTCGTGCGCACTCGGATAGTTTGTTTGAACCTGCAGCGCCTGAATTACGAGCTTGGAGCAGCAGATGCGCCTTGATGGTTCCCATTTGAGCATTCGGAGGCACAAGCGAGCGAAATCCGCTACCGCCGACACGCTCCTTCGTTCACACTTCTGCGCCAACATATCGCCGCCGTTGCCGCTTCGATTGCGACCTGACCGCTTGACTGCAGCTACGTACGCCACGAAAAGCATACATATGCTAAGTACCGAAGGAAAAACGCAGTATCATTCAATTGTTCACTAAATCATGGCACATCTGACCAACATATACTGCGTCAACAAGACCTTCAACGTGCTATTTGCAGGCGTCGTAAACAAAAGGGGCATATTTGCCGCTCATACCAAGGAGAGCGTCGATATATTGCGCTCGTCGCCCGGCGAAAAAAAGGGCCTCTGGTAAAAAGTAAAAGCTAAAAATAACGAAGCACCAGAAATACAACGAAGCACCAGAAATACATTACAAAAGTTAAAAAAAAAAACGATTTGTAAAAAAAAAAAAAAAAAAAAACGCCAGAAGCGGTAAGACTCGAACTCGCTATTGCTTGCTCCGTAACGTTCGGCGCTAACCGCTCGGCTACGCCGCGTCACAGGAAGCTTGGAAATATTTCTAGTGTTTATGTCATGGCCCCATTTACAATAAAGTGTTTCTGCTGCCGGTCTAAAAATTACAACTTCTTGATCATTGGCGCATGCTGCCTGCTCTCACGTCTTGCAACTAATGTTCTGGATGCCTATGCGCACTATATTGTGCACTGGATCCATTTTAACATGTGGAATTTCACAGCGCTGGCAAATGTAGTGGCACCGGCACTTCGGTCATGTTCTGCCACCGTGGACGTAATTTTCGCTGAACACGGAGCTGTAGCACAAACCTTGAAGGAAAAAAGTGCGACGAAGCTTCAAAACTGACAAGCGCAGCAGCGAGGACACTATTTTGCTGGTAACTAAATCTTATTTGTATGTAAACATGTCAGGAAGCGTTGCGATGACCGAGGGCTCGGTTTGTTTATACACAGTGCAAGAAGGAGCGCAAAAGCTTGAGAAACATGTAAAGTATTGTGCATTACAAGCGCTCTATGTTTTTTTTTTTTCTTCCTTTATGGGCCCATCGCTAGGTAGATTACTCTCTTCATCGTTTTATTTATTTCGGCTGAGGCCGTCATTGCGAGTACGCTGTTGCATGTTGGCCCTTGAGGGATGTGACGCCGCGGGCCGCGCCGGCTCGCTAGCTATCACGGAGTCTCCGCTTACGTCATAGTGTGCGTCACTCAACTCCAACTACGTAGTCGGAGGGCACAGTTTGAATTTGACCGGCGGGAACAAGAAAATCTTATCGCAATATCTCAGCAATTATTCGATTTTTTGCTGCCGGATATGCGGCGACAGTGTCACCGAATGTAGTTTATTAGATTTTCATACCATCTTTGGCTGTCTTTAGTGTCCCTTTAAGCACTGGCCCGTCTCTCCGACGTACATATTCCCGCATGATAATGGAATGCAATAAACTTGAGTTGCACAGGGTACAAACTTCATCTCTTGTTCACCGTGCACTCAGTTGTTAGTTGTTGTTAGTCCAGCATTGTGTTTGTCTGCGTCTTTCCACTGGTTTTAATCCTTACCAATGATGTTAGTGCAGGAGGTGAACATAAGCTACAGTCGAGCCCATTTTTATTTAGATTAATAGAGGAACAACTTAAAAGCTTAAATTTTAAATTAAAAGAGCAGCAAAGTACGCATACGCAAATAAAGACCCACAATGGAAGTCAGAAATTTGGAATAAGTAATGTCGTTGCCTCATAATCTGAAAGGCAGCGCTTAAGTATCACCCTTTTTTTTTTTTTTTTTCAGGGACTAAAGACAACAGTAACTTACCAAAGCAGCCTTTCCCATATATCACAAATGTACACCTTTCATAGCAAAAAAATTCCTCCAGTGAAGATGCACAAGCAAAGTTGTTTCTATTTTCTTTTTCTCCAAGTTTAATACTAATGCTGGCAAAGTCATAATCACATGCCTCTTTGGTACCTGTTTTCCTCAAAATGACTAGCTTTTGCTTCATCAGCATATAAGTGCCTGCTAAAGTATTTATTTAGAAGCTGTTTCTGCTTTTTTTTTTTCATTCAAACTTCTGATTTCTTCACTGAAGACCATTTTCTTAAGCCTCTGTTGCTCTGCTTTCCTAACCCTGACTCCTTACTCCATGCTTGCCTTCCATGGATAAAGATAACCAATATTTCTGAGTGCCAAACCATGCACAGCAAGCTAGGTACCTCGATCCTGCCTTCGATACCTTGCAAACACATTGCTCCGTAGCTTGTGTTCACCCTTTGACATGCAATGCAGTCTTGTTTTCTCGGTGGTTATTTGGAAACAACCCAACTAATTGCAATCAATTAATACATGAAAAGATACCTTCACCTTGCTTTTACTCCTCTTTATGAGTTCACAATCTTCCTTGCACAGAAAAAATATGCCAGAACCTGTTGAGGTTCCACAACATAATGTTGCTTTCATCGCAAACTGTGGGCATTTGTTTTAATTAATGCTTATAAACTGTCAGCTAGATTAGGTATACTTTCTCATCTCATTAAATAAAAGAAGAAATATCATTTATAAAACCGGCAACGGTCTTTCACTTACGCTGGTGCCAAGTTTAATCCTGTAAAGACCAGCGTGAAACATGACTATTGTTATGGCTGCCATAAACCTGTATGATACCACTGCATATCAATCTACTTATCAACGTCACACAACTACAGCCTTTAGACGTAATCAATAATTCTTATCACTTACGAAGTGATGGCAGCGGGACTGCAGGTGCACCAGAGCCTTCATTTCCTACAAAAAAAAAAAAAAAATACTGCCTTTACACTTATCTTCAGCACACCGACAATTCACTAGTATTTAAAAATTTCAAAATTTCAAAATTACCAGACAATGCTGAACTCTCCACACCAGAGCTGTTATATTGGTATCTCGTCATTTTTTTTTTAGCATTCTTGTATGTGCCTGCAAAAAATTACAAATGAAATTCCAAACTTTTATACAGTGTACACTGAAAACACTACTTCACATGTAATTAAGACCAAATTTCACCAAAACACTTCATTATCTGTACCTGAGGTTGAAAGTATCAAAGCTGAATGCATGCCATGCACGAGAAGTAATGCAAAGAAGGGTTAATTTTAACCCTGTCAACACTACTTCTCATGATGTGGATCAAACGTGATGTCACGATTCATTCCTTCAGCTTATCACAGCCGGCTGGCAGGTGCCAGGGTTTTAGTTGCTTATACAGTCATTAAGCATGATGCCACAGAATCCAGCCAACATCACTAGTTGCACAGCTTCCTTAGGCATGCTTTTGCTGCTTTTTTGTTGTTATATGACATAACGCTGTATAGTATGCGTGCAATTTCCACATTCAGCTCTCACTAAAACATTGTCACCGTGGCAACAGCTCAGTTCAATGAACTTGCTCAACAGTAAAGCACTTTAACCTCTGAAACTGCCAGTTCAACATTCCAAAGCGGTAGTTAAACAGCAGCAGGATAAGTAAAGTTCAACCTCATTGTAAGGAACTTTGCAATGCAACCAACTTTACTTTCCTCCTCAATTTATTGAAGCAGTTTTGTGCTGCAATTTCAATCCACTGAAGTTTTTGCAAGCACAAAAAAGCAAATTCGGGCATATTCTACCACATGTAAAAAAAAAAATGTGAAGGCTGTTTTCAGAAGCAGGTAAAAAATTATAGGCAGTCTGCATAATTAATCAAAAAAAGTAGGCGCACTAGCACTGCTAGGCCTGTCATGCTTTTCATGCATTTTTACACTATAAGGAAGTTCCAAGAATGAAGAAATATAACCAAAAGGTTAGAAGCTAGGAGACATTAAGGCATGTAGGTGAGCTTCAGCTGCTCCACGATCCAGCGAGCGGCACAGAGCTGAGGTCTGGGGAGTACTGTGAGTACATATTCACTGTCCGTGACGGCTGGGGGGATGACTGATATGCGAGGGAAGACAGGTTGAAATTGAAGGCATGCGATTCAGTGACACATGACTGCTCAGTCAGGAATAACATGCACTTGCACAACACTGCCCAGTGATGACCACAACTATCACACATGCCCCTTTCTCACTTGTTGCAGCTGTGCATCCGCTCCCCCTCATCATTGGCTAAGACATGTGATGTGCGCGTTGCCACCATCTCTGTCGTACTTTAAGTTCACAGATAAAAAGATAGAGACAGCAGCGTCGAACAGACTGGCAAAATCTGTGTTTGCGCCTAGTAGTGCTATACTAAAAAAAAAAAAAAAAAAAAAAAATTCTCATCGTGCGCCCCAGGCAGCTTGAACATTCACATAGTAAAGCAGTGTTGTCAGAACACCATTTTTGTTGTTTAACATGCAAAGATACAAGAAACAGTCATTTCTTTTTGTAATCATACGGTACTTGTACCTTTGTGCTCAAGATAATCCCACATTAGCTCATCTTTGCCTGCCGCAATCGCTGAGTGTTAAAGGTGCTCGACTGCTGGTTTCAAGGATGCGGGTTAAATCTCGGGCATGGCTGCAGTGTTTTTATAGATTTTTTGGACACAAAATGCAAGGCATCAATGTACTGTGCTATGTCAGTGCATGCTAAGAACCTGATGAGAAATTCAGGAAGCATTCACTACAGTGTCCCTACAGTCTCAATAAGTGCAGACGCAATCAATGGTTGACAACTCTTGCATAGTGAAAGTTCTTTTCTTTCTTTAGACTCCCATCGGGTGCATGTGCACACATCATATGCAGTATTTTACGGAGAGCTGCTGATAGCACATCCTGTTCCCATCAGCCCGTAACACTATGCAATGGGTTGCAGGGTTGTTTGACGCTATTACTGGACCTCTGCGGACTTCGGTCAGCTTCAGCTCACTAAGCCAACATTTCACCAACTGTACTTGTCTTCATCAGGATGAAGACTAGTCCAGATGTCAAAATGTTGCCTCAGCGGGCTCAAGCTCCCCCATCAACCTTTGAGTTCACACTGGACATGCTCTGAAGTAACTATAATACCACTGTCACATGTTTCCTTCAAAAGACCTTAAACCAATAGTCTATCAACATAGCATGCATTTCCATGAGTGGGATGGTTTGCACTATGATCTCGAGTGAAAAATTACAGCAGTAAAATTGCCACAATATTACGAACTTCAAGATGTATTACTTAATTTGCAGATTAAAATATATATCAATGCCATACACAGCACCATAATGTGGCAAAAATAATGCCCTGTTCACATTATTAACATCAGACAGTAATTTGTTTAAAAGCATGCAATAATATGCTACTACATGCAGTCCACTTATAAAGCAATTGAGAAAACCTAATAATCCGATCGTTATAATCATTTATCGTTATATATGGACCAGCGAAAAAAAAGAAAGGTGAAAAAAAAAAAAACACACACACCCACGTACTTTCCCATGCATGTAGGCTTGCCTACTTACTCGCGATGAGTAAATCGGGTTGAACAACGCAAATCATCGTAAAGAGCACTAAACACGTTATAACATCAATAGCCATAAAATAACTTAAGCATACTTAAAGAAGTCGGAAATTCGCGCTCGCCTGAGCAGCAGCTGAAGCTTGACAACTGCTGTGAGCATCGCTTCCAGTAGCGTGTACGCTGGCGGCAGTCCTTTTTGCGTGCACGAAACCGATTGGATGAACTGAAGGACATCCCCAGCCTTGATGATCGTTAAAATCGTAAAGTGCAAATGTCCGTTAGCTTTTCACGAGGCTTCCAACCTTGAAACCCTGCCAAAAATCCAGATGAATTTGACGTTTCACCTCCTAACCTATCGCGCTGTCCGTCAACGTGGCCAGCGCGATTTTCCACGGACAGCAGAATCGGCGATGATGACGATACGGCAGCAGCAGCACGCTTTGCACGGCTGCGATTGCGATTATGATAGCGCTCGTTTCCTTCAATTTTTGCCGTATATAGAGTTTTCACGTCATTGTCGTCTTAATATTTTATCTGTTATTGAATATTCAGTCAAATTTTTGTGGTAAATACATACCGGGCGGCGATAAAGCTATCGTTGCATCCGATGTACCGCCAATAATCGATCGTTATATCTGGTTTATAGGGGGCAATGGGAAAAATGATAAATCTCAAGAATTTGATCTTTATAAGCAATATATCGCTATATCAGGTATCGTTATAGGTGGACTGCACTATAGCTTCTGAAAAACAAAAATTTATTGCAAAAGCAATCACGTACTACTCCAGCCTTAAACAGTTTGAACTAAACCTAAGAAACTAAACATTTAGGCTGACTGTTTGCATGCCACAAATATGTTGGCAGCGATAGTGGTGAAGCAGCAGTTCTAGTGAGAAAATTTAATTTCCTCAACAATGGCCAGGTCTGCAGCACAGGAGTGGCTTACCTAATACGAGTTCAATCTACTGAAAGCCTTGAAGGCCCTTAATTGTTCAATGGCCAATCGAAAGTGACTGCAATGGGACCACTGCTAGCAATGACTTTAGTAAAGCCAGAACTTTATACTTGAAATTTAAGCCTGAGGAGTGGAAGGCTTACAAAAACTCGGACTCTGCAATGCAACTTACGAGATTTGGCAACAACAACCGCCTCGCACAGGGTCCAATCGGGCCCAGGGTCCACCGTCTCCTGGATGAGACGAAGTACATTGGTTGTTGCCGCTGGCCAGTGGCATGCAGCCTCATCTTCAGTGAGCCATCCGATCGGCACCACTGCTAAGCTTTCCTCCTCCAGGGGAAACTTCACTACAGCAAATAACTTTGCCATTCTGCAAGGTAAAAGCAGTGATCAAAAATAGGGAACAATCATTCTCACCCCAGGTGAAAATTTTCTGCTGGTTTCCAGCTGGGATCCTGATGGTTCTAGCAGTGCTGGTTTATTAGCACATTCCCAGCAACCACTGGGACCCGTAACCACTGGGACCAGCAGCTACTGGAACCAGTGGCTGCTAGGTTTCAACCGAGGGCTGCATAATGTCAGAATTGGTGCATTGGTTCTCTGGGGGCTTGTCGGCCTACAAGAATTTGGTGCAGCGGCAGCCTTGAACTGCGCAAAGAAAATAAAGGCGACAGAGGTTTCAGTCATGACTCATAGTTTTATTTTCTATGCCCATATAAATTCTGCAATCTTCATGGACACATTTTCCCTTCGTGACTGCTTCAAGACTGTGGTAAGGCAGCTTGTGTTCTCCAGCTCCAAATAGATGGTGCCGTGAAGGTAGCTGCATGGAAAAAAAGTCCAGAAAAAAAATGCTATCAACACCATGCTGCTGCACTTAAAAGATGAAAAATGGCAATTGAAAGCATCTACCCCAGAACCACATATTTGGTGCAAATCCGCATGTGAACAGGTCAAGTGTGATACAAACCACGTTTAGAGAAAGTTTTCAATGAACAGCGCTTCTACTAATGTGTGGGT
The DNA here is from genome assembly GCF_055883805.1 of Amblyomma maculatum. NCBI lineage: Eukaryota > Metazoa > Arthropoda > Arachnida > Ixodida > Ixodidae > Amblyomma > Amblyomma maculatum. The sequence continues at coordinate 9,121,348 of NC_139350.1, forward strand.
GGCTCACTTTTGCATGTGCTTGTGCAGACTGCACCAATGCACACATGCACCCATGACGTTTCATTCATTCAACCATGAGAATTCCATTCCTAGGAAAGTGTCAGTGCATTGCTTTAGGCAGACGCCACTTAACAACTGGTGTGGCGTTACCAGAGAGGTTAGAGGTATACCCACTGCTAGCCAGACGTTACTGTTTAGCGGCACATTCTTTTAGCCTTGTTTGGTATGCCACTTAAGTCATACACCCATACCCTGCAAATGGATTGGCATGGAAAGACAGTCTAGTTAGACATGGGTTAGCAATACTAAAGGCAATGCAGTCAGTTTAAGATAGTTACACAATGAAAAAAGCCAACGCCTTCATCATCACAAGCTGGCTCGACAATGCACAGCACAACAGTAATGTACTGAAAAAAAAAGTAAGTGTGCAAGGATTTCTGGATTTTTCTGAAATTTGCTCGTTGGCATGTTTACAGACATGTATTTACAAAATTGCATTTGCCATTCACTATCCGACTCAGCCAAGTAATAAAAATACAGTTCAGTTCAGTTCAGTTCAGGCGTTCAGTCGTGTCCGACTCTTCGTGACCCTATGGACCATACAGTCCATACAGTAGACCTGCATTAATCGTCAGATATCACTGCGCAAAAGCCTTCCACGAAACTAACGGTGAAATAACATACGAACATCGCGCTCCACTTCGGAGAAAAGCTGTAGCTCAAGTCGTGAAAGAACCGAGACTAACATCGAATAGCACACGGGCATCATGCTTTTCACCTCGACCGAAATGCGGCCGATATTCAATTCCGCATCCTTGGGCACAACCGTCGAGCGCCCTAACTGCAAACCCACTACCACGGCGGGTGTTCACACATTTTCGGTTTAGCTTTCTAGTTTCAAACTTAACTTCTAGCGCTTCACAGGATCGCGGTTAGCATTGGCGTTCACCGGCAAGCGGCTCTCATCACTGCCGAACTGAGCCGGCATTCGTGCCTACTTGCGTCACTGTTCCCGCTTGCTTCACTGTTTGTTTCCGGGCCTAAAATAAGCTCTCACAAAGTCGCTAGACGTAAGACCAATCTTACAAGACGTTACACAACACGAGGACTACAAAAAAAAAAAAATTTGAGATGCACTTTTTTACTTACCAAACACAGATGTCGCATCACATTTCTCAGTCTTGACAGAAGTTGTCACACCACCTTGACCGGTTCAAATTTACGTAAACGTTCGGATAAAATGCCCTAAACAATTCATACTGACGACGACGTTTAAATATTGTAAAGAACACAAAATACATCACCATTCGCAAACACAGGTCAGCACACAACAGCTCACTACGTAAATGTCTAAACTTCGGGACGGCTTCTTTTGGCTTGTTGAGAATCAACCCGAGATTGGTAACGATAGTGCCGTAAGCGCTTAAAATGCGCGTTTGTAAATGTTACGGCAAAATACACCTGAAATAATTCAAATTGTGCTAATATTGCTATTTGTAACCTTCATACCCGTAATTATATTCGCTCTGCTCTGATCGTTGCACCGGATCATCGGAAGGCGCGTCGTCTGCTACGCTAGCAGATAGATGAAGGTAACAGCAGTAACAGACTCGTGCATCACGCCGTGATAAACAAGATCGTAAAGATAAGATAAACTTTTTGCATCTTTGATGTTTGCAATTCCTCATAGCGGCAGAACTCTCTGGCTACCGGTCGGAAAAAAAAAAAAAGAAAAAAGAAAAAAAAAAAAAAAAGCTTAGCATGTTTAAAAAGCTGTCTTTCGCAGCTATGGTGATATTTTGATCACGGAGCAGAAACATGATGTAAAAACGAGTATATACTTTCCGTGCTTCGTTTTTGTCGAATGAATGAGCTCATATTCATATTACGTGCATACACTAACTCCAGTGCATGCGTTTGTAAGCGTGGACAGGTGACAGTAGCATTCCAGGAGGAAACCAGCAAAATTCTAGAACCAGCAGAGAAAAACATCAAACACTCTGCTGGAACCAGCAAAGCCAACAGGTTGCTTGCTGAGACCAGCAGATGCACACTACTGGAACCAGCACAGCCAGCAGGTCGCCTGCTGGGACCAGCAGACGCACACTGCAGGAACCACCACAGCCAGCAGGTGGCCTGCTGGGACCAGTATAAAATCAGCAAGCACCCTGCGGGAACCAGTACAACCAGCAGAAATCCAGCAGGCTACCTGCTGGTTCCAGCACAAACCAGCAGCTTCCAGCAAGATACCATCAAGAAATTTTCACCTGGGACCAGTGCCTTCATCTGAGGTGTTCATCTCATAAAAACATCAGTCATGTTACAAACAGGCACAGAGCATAATAAGAGAATAATTTACCTAGCAATGCACTGCATGCAGGTTGCGACTATACATCTGATGAAGCACTGAACCAAACATCTGGCAGCTGAACAAAAATAGAGGCAGTGTCTAGGTTGCCATTTCAAGAACAGCACAACTTAGATAAGGACGACAGAATGACATACATGGACAAGAATAGCACCACTGAGACAAGGAAGAAAGGAAGGAAGGCAGACGTGGACGTGTCCCAGACGGCCATAGACGTCCGACGGTCGACCGACGGACGTCCTTTTTCGGACCTTCGGACATCCGACGGAAGTCCGGTTATGTTCGATATACGTACAGCGGACGTCCGTCGGACTATCGTTCGTGGATCCGGATCGCGTCCCACGGACGTCCGTCGGGCAGCCGGAGGCGGACATTCGAACGTTTCCCGGAACATGCTTGCAGGGCCCGCTATTGGTGTAAAAACTTGCCAATAACATTCGTGTAAAGCTCAGCAAGCATGTGCCATGGAAATTTCAGTCACATACTAGTGCTCAATGCCTTTGTCGTGAGAGTAAAGCAGACAATAGAATATGCAACAGGTTCAAGTTTCCTGTTGTCTGCTTTACTTTCACACACAAAGCACTGAACAGTAGTGTGCAGTTAAAACTTCCATCAAAGAGGCACATATGCTAGCTGAGCTTTACACAAATGCACCATTCCTGAAAACATGCTAAGTGCATAGGCATACCAGCATGCGTGGTTGTAAAAACAGCATTTTTTTTTGCTTTATTGCATAAACTGCATGCATAAATAGTCTACACTAAAAAATATCGATGTTAAGGAATGGCATGGTAAAATGCAGGCCAACTGGAGTATTAAGAATCTGCTTGAATAATTTTTTTTAATTATCCTTGGCCGTGACAGCTCTTCCCTTGGGGAGGTGGTGGAGGAAAAGGTATTTATTGAAACCTAATATTTCGGAATTAGCGAGGAGATGATCGAGTTCTCTGTGGGCGGCCTCCGCAGGCCGGGATTCCAGGAGCAGTTACTATCCTGTGCATTTGCTCGATCAGCTGTTGCTGGTCTTTCAGGCCTAAGATGGAAAGAGCAGGCTGGGCTCCTCCTGCAATAGAAGGGAAAATGAAATTCAAGTTATCTGTGCTGAACTTTGATTACACATCTCCAAGGGCAACTGCCAGTTTCTCTCAATTGCTTTTTCCAGGTGGCACTGTACGCATGCATCTCCATTCAGAACTGTCACATACTATATAGAAAGGTCATATAACTGCAGCAAAACCCATGCAGAATAACAAAAGATACAAACGTAGTTTGACCAGAACCTGGCATTCAGTATTTTAATGTTTTTATGTCGTCTTTTTGAACATGCCACTCTGACCAAACATGGCATGTTATGCTTGCTGCTATGCGCCCTCAGCAATGCCCAAGACATGGAGTGCACATGCAGAGAAACTAAGCATAAAGGACGCTGTATATGAACATAAAGCACAGCCAGAGCTTTGCAGTATTACACAGGTACGCATTGGCGGCAGAAACCTGCATTTTGAGCGGTTTAACAGGCAGATTTCTAAAGTCATTGTTCCTGCTCTGAAAAGAAGTGATCAATAATAACATCATTTAAAATTGTTACCTTTTTGTTCTGTAAACTGCACATTTCGCTGGTTTCCATGTGCCCTCTACCGAAGACATTCCCTGGGCGTGTCGGGGGTATATCGACATCAACATCTAGGCTGCAAGCGTCTAGAAAGCATCTCCTTAGAGCAGCTGCGACGAAGTAATTTATCTGATAACATGCAAGCTGCTGCAGCAGAATAAAGATAGACATTTGACATGAGGCTAAAGCCCAATGTGGATGCATAGCCCGCGGCAGTGATTGCGCAGTGTTCATGCTTCTACAAGAGTTCAAAGTAAAGTTATTTGTTTACCCACAGCGCTATATGTGACATTAAAATAGCAAGGCTTATAGTCACACAAAAAGCTGACAACCACAAGCTCCTGATGTATTACCGGCAGCATGCAGCATGGATGTTAGTTACTGAAATATGGCTGCACAATTCTGGCAACCAGCTGTGCATGTATGTCATGGATTTCTCAACTACGCACAACAAATTACAAAAAAAAATAATGGTATTTATAAATGGAGCCAGCTGTTCACAAGAAACACTGTAGCTTATTTATGGGGAAGGTAATGGGCGCCAAAGAAACTGCCCCTGTAAAGGCGCCTAATTTGCCCCTATGTAATATCGGGGACAAGTGTGTGGACTACACAAACTGCAATCAAAGCACATAACTTTCACATCGACCAGGAAACTCGGATCATACTTGTCGATGTGAAAGTTGAACGTTAGTTCTTTCATGTGTGCAAGAGAAATAAGGTCACAATTCGTTTACATCGCGATTCTAGTCCAAAATCTACACATACTGTCCAGAGACTTTCACCCCCGCAGTATAAGCCACCACTTGGGTAAGAGATTAGTAAAAGAAGTGTATAAAAGACATTAGTGCTGTTGGACAGCCATAGCTATAAAAATGGTATTGACATTGGAGTACTGCCTTAAGGCGGGGCCTAGGGCATTACAAAAGCAAGAGTTAGTGTCCGCTGGTCCTCATTTGAACGAACAAAAAGAGGGGGGGGGAAGAAATCTACCTCAACTACATGTTGTGAGTGACACCAAGCCGCAGTTAGTATTAAAGATATCACACAGTTTTGTGGAAGATTTGGGAGCGCTTTGCTGCTTTCTTACAGGATTGGACAAAAGAGCTCGCCATCTTCAGAAAGGCACGTTATATAGAAATGAAAATAGTGAATTTACTGCATCTGGCCACAACAACTTGCACACGGAGAGGAAGATGAACTGAAAATTTTATACATGAATGTACGTATTTACAACAGGTGAAACAATGACCATGATCTATGCCGAAGAGGAAAGAGATCAAAATTTAGCTCAGAACGAGTTCTCCAGGCCGCGGGGCTGTTTCATTAACTTCGGGACTCCGCCCACATTTCTCATCCCCAATGACAACGAACTCACACATGACTGGCTAACAAACATTTTGGCATGTCTTTCCACTTTCATAAGTTCTTCACCCTCTCCCTAATACAAGCAATGCAAAAGGGACAACAAATTCGTTTCACAACAAACAGAATTTAGAGAATGGACCTCGAAATGATTGGTTCACTAGGTCACATGCCAAACTCTCTCCCCTAGGAAAAAAAAAAAATTAGAACCCATCAAAACGGCGTCCCACGTGCGCAACCATTGCCCAAAGCTTGCATCCTTGGCGGCTCCTTTTACAGGGCAATTATTGCAATTATTGGCGTCCGAGTCAGCACCATTGCGGACCAAATCAGAAGAGCCAACCCACATCCTCCCGCTCCGCATCATACCGTCACTGTTACACACTTGCCCTTTTTCAACGCCGCCATCTCCCACCATTATTGACATCCAGGGTTGGAATCCTCAACGAGACCCCACTCAGCGCGCCTGCACTGAATAATTGTCACTTTTATGGGCTCCCCAATAAGGAAGCGGGCCGTACACCCTTCAACCTGACAGTGTTTTTTCTTTGAACGATAAGCAGTTCTTCCAAAAGAGGTGCTCGTTTCAAAGCTGTGCTGCCTCCGGGTGATGGGTCCAGTCAGCGTACTAAGGACCCCTTAGTACGCTTAGTACTAAGGACCCCTTAGTTGTATACTGTTCGTCAGTTCAGTTCAGGCGTTCAGTCGTGTCCGACTCTTCGTGACCCTGTGGACCATGTCACGCCACGCTTTCCGGTCTCTCACTATCTTCTTAACATCACATAGCTTCATCTGCAATGCCTCGAGAATGCCATCTAACCATCGCGTTCGCTGCCTACCCCTTCTCCGGCGACCCTCAACCTTTCCCAACATCAAATCTTTCTCCAGTCAGGGTTTATGGTCGACAATATCGACTGATTTGATCTTCTGGCAGTCCAAGGAACTCTTAAGAGTCTTCGCCAGCACCACAATTCAAACGCGTCAATTCTTCGGCGGTCAGCCTTTTTCACAGTCCAACTAAAGCTCCTTAAATAAAAATGAGCCCCCTACATGACACAGCAACGAGAACAAACTGCCTGTCCCCACGTCTTCGAGTGCGACAGCAAAGTCCTTGGAAGAGGGGACTTCTTTCCCTCTCTGCCTACGTTTCCGTTAAGCACTGTAGCTGCCTCTCTGTGCGCGTCTCTCCGCCTCCTGTCCGAGGGCAAGTGGGAGACGGCCGCAGCTGGGCATTGAACAGGTGACTCAAAAAGAGCAGACTAATAATGGTGCCTAGCATACCCACCGATACCTTACAGAAATCATTAAAGAAATTAAAGCAACACATCAGATAACGCTACAATGTTTCTAAGTGCAAAGTCGACAACTCCAAGTCATATAAATATATGTACATCTCCGCACATTAACTAGACAGAAACAGTGCAGAGTAAACTAATAATTCAGTGTCTAGCAACACTATTAAAACGGGATAAAGGCCACGGGGGGCTGCGATTATTAGTACCGTTTTGCCTTTAAACTACAATAACATACTTGTTGCAAGCTTAAAATCAAAGATTCACACCTGTCCCACCCACAGCAATGGAACACACATCTGACTCAAGTCTGCAGAGAAAGAGCAAGCTAGACTATTGCAGATGCACCCTTGGTTATTTTTCTGGTATTTCTGAGGGTGAAGAATCTGACTTGTCAGTAGCATGTATATGAATAAGAATCCTATGACAGTAAATGCATCAGATTTTCTGGAGTGGCTTTTTTTTGCTGACCACATATGAGGTGAGCTATAATTTATCCAACTTGGCCTAGGTTTATTCTATGAATAACAAAGCTATAGCAGGTACACAGTCGTCCACTCAGGCTGAACATGCGAGTGCGTGGCATGCACTTTTTGAGATGCCACTGCATCCATCGCAGCTGCACACCGTAGCGAAGAGGCAGACAGCGTGAAGTACCAGCCTCTAGTCCCTCTACCACCACTGGGGTCCCAAACTAGGGACCCCTTGTTTTTGTCAGGACAGGCCCCCTCAGGGTCAGCTAGTGAGTAACCTCCTGTATTTGTATCTGATGGCAATGTTTTCCACCACCACCCATAATACGCAGCTGCGCATCATAGCAGATGTGAAGCAACAGTTCCTGGTCCTTTTACGCATAAGCTACTTTGCCTTGATGCATGCCTGCGCACGATAGTAAAGAGGCAGACGACATGACGCAGCAGCTCATGGTACCTTTACACATGAGCCCCCCCCCACTGTACTTCAATATGCACCATAGCAAATATACAGACTACGCCACACAGCAGCTCCTGGTCCCTCTATGCATAAGCCATTTTGCCTCAATACGCACCTGCATACCTGAGCGAAGAGGCAGACGTGAAGCTGCAGCTCCTGGGCCCTCCATGCACAAGCCACTTAGCATCAATGCACGGCTGTGCACTGTAGTAAAGAGGCGAAGAACGTTAAGCAGCAGCTCCTGGTCCCTCTACACATCAGCCATTGTGCCTCGATGTGCATCTGCACACCGTAACAAACAGCCAGATGTGACAAAGAAGCTCCTGGTTTCTCTACACATAAACCACTTTGCCTCAATGCACGTCTGCACACCGGAGCAAAGAGGCAGATGATGTGAAGCTGGAGCGGCTAGTCCCTCTACGCACAAGCCACTTAGCCTTGATGCATGGCTGCGACGGATGCATTGCTATTTTGCAAACTGCATGCCACACATTCCCATTCAAGCTAAGAGTGGACGACTGTGTAAACGTAAAATACTGGTTATTTACTTCTCCCTCCTCCAGTCACCGAACGGACAATGACAAAAAGTAACATGGTGGACAATGTAAAAAGAATTTGCTGCATAAAGTTTGTTGAAACCAGTTCTACATCCTACATGTAAACAAGCTAAAACCTTAATGTCGAAGGGATGTCCTGTGTGTTTAAAATCATCACGCTCAAACAACTTCAACACTGACAATCATGATTCAATATTAATAATATAGATAATGATACTATACTCACTTTTAGCCATACCAAAGAAATGAGAATGCAAAGGGATGTTGCTGTTTTTCCCCCGTGGATGACAGTTTTCCATGTTCAAAGTGCTGCTTCCTGTTGGCTTACGAAATCGGCTACAGCAAATGGCATCTGAAAAATTTTTGGAAGCCTCATGCTAGTCTTCAACGAGAAAAACATTGCCATACAGAAGCAGAACACAAATACTTTTACAACACACTAAAAGCACCAACTGCGGTGCTGTTTTTAGGATGACTAGGTAGAGGTTTTGCTGTAGCAAGCCAAATGTTAGCCTTCAATAAGGAAAGCATTCCCATACAGAAACAGAACACAAAAACTTTTACAACACATAAAAAGCATCAATTGCACAAATGCTTGTAAGATGACCAGGTACAGGTTTCTGCTATAGCCCACATCATGTGACCAGCGGTTATCAGAAGCCTTGTATGTGAGCATGATGCCCTAGATTCAATTTATGGCTATCACTGTATTAACAAGCATGGGTTTAAAGCTACTTTAATATGATAATCTAAGAACATGGTAAGAGCTTTCAGTGCGAGACATAAGCTCAGTATCATGCACTATAAGGTGCTGCATGGCTCTAGTGTAGCTTTGGCATTATCTTGCTGTCAATAATGCAATGAAGTTCTGAGGAGCCTTTGAATATCTGTAAGGACAAAGCAACAACAATTTTGTTTTCATCTCACTTTTGCTCAACTCGTTTGTTTTTTTGTTTGTTTTTTCTTTTGAGCCCGCGGCTTGCATGGCCTCCCAGTATGCCTGTTTTGCATAAAAGAAGGCGTTGCAGGCACCAGAGCTCGCAGCCCAACTGTGTCGCGGCGGCGGTATGTCAAATTCCTGCCAGAACCGCGCAGAACAACGGGTCAAGAAAAAGACAAGTGCTGACTTTTTTTTTTTCTCTCATCTCCTTGTCCGGTTGTTCTGCGCGGTTCGGTCCCACATGCATAACCAACATGCGCAAGGTGCTGTCCTGGTTTGTCAAAGCTGAAGAAGAGTACTAAACCTTTAGTTATTTAGTAGCTACAGCCGTTCCTTCTAGAAACTGTAGTTGCCGTAAAGCTCGAGAGAAAGATGAGCGGCTGTCCATAAAAAAAAAAAAAAAAAAAAAAAAAAAAAAAAAAATAACGCGCGACGTTTTCACAAGTGTAGGCATGTCGCACGATAGGCTCGCGGAGTGCAAAAGTTTTCTCGTATAGTTTTTACAACTCAGCACGTTGCGCATGGTTAACAAATTAACTCCTTTAAAGCTCGGGCAGGCACTCCTTTATCAGAGACAGAGAAGTTGCGCGGCTTACTGGCGCAGCGTCCAGTAATGCCGAGAAAGATGGCCCTCAGACTTGAGGCTGCAATTTAGTTAGTCGGCGCGGAGCCATCCTGTCAGTCTCGCCTAAAACACTCGACCGTTCGGCTGCTGTACAGAGCCGTTTCCTTATCCAAAAGCTCAGCACCATCGGTGCATCGAAAAGTTCCACTAAAGAAACAAAAGTTCGGTGAAATACTTACTTTGGAATCGGCGGGTGAACAAAGTGTGCCAGCCGCACCAAGCCACAGCAAAAACAATGCTAGCAGTGCATTACAGTCGTAGGTATTTGTAACTGCGCAGAAAATGCAGAACACGGAAACGTGAAGCCATCTTCCATGACTAAACTTCAACTTGTCAGGTGGATTGGATTGGCTCATTTCAGATTTTTTTGAGGATAGGTTCGGTTTCGTTCTTTTTGAGCTTGCTGCTTGCTGCGTCTATTCAGCCACTGATTAAAATTTCACTGAAGCATCATGATAGAAAAATGTTTAATGGTCATTTAACTTTTCATCAAAAATTTTTGATGGAAGAATTCAACGATGAAACATGCGGAAAATAAAAAAAAAGCTGTTTAATGGAAACGCTTTCTATCGCATCGATTCGCTCTGGCATCATATAATGGACTTGACGGCATTACTGATTTATACGCAGTTCAGATGAGCACGACGACTACAAACTATATCATAGCTGTGTAAAAGCAAATCCAGTGGCGGACGTACGGCGGCTGTCCGCTGGGCGAACGGATTCGACCATCCGTTTTCGTACGTACGCCGGAATTCCGGCGGACGTCCGAAATCGGCCGCCGAGTTGAGGCCGAGTTCGGTTGTCCGTCGGACGTCAGTGGCCGTCTGGGGTGTGTCCATGTGTGTCTTCTTTCTGTCCTTGTGCGCTGTCCTTGAAATGGCACACCATGCAGTTCACCCAAAAGCATCAGTTCTAACCCATTCTGTCAGCAGCAGGCAAAATTTCCAAGCTGACTATACCTCTGACTGAGAGAGAGAGAGAGAACTCTTTAATAAAAAACAGAGAATTTAGCCGGCATTTAGGATTTGCTGACATGCTCCCTTGCATAGGAAACGGAATTGGCGAAAGAAAGGCAGGATCAGAGAGGGGTTGAAAATAAAAGAAATAAAAGTAGGGGGAGATAGAATACGACCCTTATATGCATGCTAATAAAGTTCATAAATAATAAAAAAATAAAGGCCCACAGCCCGACCAGAACCAATGCGCTCAAGTCTGACTTTCTGCAGCCCTCAGAACACAGTTCCAATAGCTGCACAGCTACTGGGAATGTACTATATTTCATCCCCTCGTTAGAGCTAGGCATAGCATGCAAGTATGCAATTTTGATTTAAAAAAAAAAAAGAAAAGAAATGCTTGGTGGAAATGACAACAGCAGAGACAAAGGTAGAACGAGGTTCCCGGAAGATGGCTACACATTATGAAAGAGATCTGAACAGTGATTGCGGGGAGCCTCAGCTCGCAAGCCAAGCCAATGTTTCAACGAAGGGACTTATTTGTCTGCGCAGCGCGATCCCAGCAAAGTGTATATGGTCTTGCTTCCGAAAAAAAAAAAAAAAAAAGCGAGGTTGGGGGGGGGGGGGGGGGAAGGTGCAGGGCAAAGAATGAATGCTTCCTCAAAAGGGGAAAGTACAACCCTAGGTACATAATAGATGCATTATGTACTCGCATATTGTACTCAATTCTCCCTGTCGCTACCGTTTATTTTCTTTTTCAGGTAACGGGAGCACCACACCGGTTCCATGTTCTTAGAATGATGGTATTAAGTAAACGTAGAGAAGCGTTAGAATAGGGGGACCCAACCGATTAGGGGAATAAGTGCGGGCGATAATGCGCGCGCGCGGAATGCTGCGATGAAAGGTCCTGGAGCGCGGCAAATCAGAGCGCGCGCACTCACTCCCCCGCCTCCCCCTTGGATGACAATCCTGCCCAGACGAACCCAAGTCCCCCTGTCGAAATGGCAATTGGCTTAACCCCACTACCCACCTCCCATAATCCTTGTTCGGTTCTTTTTCAAACAATGGGAACAAAAATTGAGGAACACAGATCGAATTATAGCTGACCTAAAGCAAAAAGAGGCATGCCCGCCTTGACAACAAAGATCGAGTGCACCGAACCAATAAAAGGTAGACCTTTTCAATAAGTGGTCCTTGGTACTCGCTGGACTGCATTTTGTTCAGAAAAACCGGTTCCGCTGCGGCTTCCACCGTGCTAACGACAAGCGCTCAGAAAAACCGGTTCCGCTGCGGCTTCCAGCGAGTAGTATGGCGGCGCCCAGTGACCTTATCTTATCTTACGTGATCTTATTGAAAAGGTGGTAAGTGCGGAAACTTACCCAAACGAGGACTTGTGGTACTTGTGGGTCTTGTGGGTCTTCCGGCAAGGCGACCACAGCTCTATGACGTGTTGTCGATCACAGTCGGACTCGGACGCACAGTTAGCACTATAGGTTCTGAATCGTGCTCGCGGTTATATACTCAGTTCGCCTCCGCATGCATTCGCGCGGGAACTCCTGAGGTCACGTGACGCTTCGCTCCTCGAATGAACGTCTGCTGGCAACGCTACCTGGTACTAAAATAATAGACGAGATTTGCTTTGCTGCAGGCACATTCTTTGCAGCATAGCGTTCTCCATCTTGGCGCGAGATGACAGCACTCTTTGTTTGGAATATCTTTTTTTTTTATTATTCGTCACAGTCACATATGCGTATTTCGTCTTTTTTTTTTTTTTTTCCCCTTTGAGAGAGAGAATCTCGCCCTCCACCGACAGATATGAATGCGCATTTTGCAACGTACCAAACATCCTGCAACATATGGTGTGGGGATGCAAGGGACTAAATGGTACTATAACCACCGTGGCCATAACCGAAGAGCAGTGGGAGATTCTGCTGTCAAGCCCCAGCCTGGAGGATCAGCGTAGTCTGGTCAGCCGGAATAGGGAGATGTTGACGAAAACAGCACTCGCCGAAGTCACAGACGAAACAGAAAAAACAGAAAAAAACAAAACATAAACACATTGACGTTTCGGCACCGCTACGGGTGCCTTGTTCACAATGGAAATGAAACGAGATGGGCCGTTGCTTATGAAGTTAAAGTGTTGCGCACAAAGTGCATGTACATCTCGGGTAGATTTCCCCGCGTCCTGTTTATCGCTTCGCTTGTCATTTGGATGTGTAATGATTCCTTGAGTAGGCGGGTAGATAACAGTTTTTCCCTTTCAAGTATCTGCGCGGAATCCCAGTCAATCAGGTGGCCCGTGTCTTGATTGTGCTCTGCTAGAGCGTTAGAAGTCACTTTTTTGTTCTTTACGTCACGTTGGTGTTCCTTCAATCGTCTTCTGAAGTCGCCAGTTTCGCCTATGTAGGAAGCGCTGCAATCTTTGCAAGGAATCTTGTAGACGACGCCAGGGTAGCTTGTCTTCTCCAAAGGGTCTTTGACCCGTACCAGATGATTTCGGAGCTTGCTGGATGGTACATGGGACACTTGGACGTCGTAGGCAGCGAATATCCTGCATAAGGTTTCGCTGACGCCCTGGGCATAAGGAATGGCAGTACGCTTTTTCTTTTCTCTTCTTTCTCCGGTTGGAGGGGCTGGAGGAGGGGCCAACAGTGAGGCAGCCAGGAGCCAAGAAGAAAGAAGAGTGGCTCAAAATGCCAAATTCAAGAGATTGTTATGCAAAAAACCTGAGACCGAGGGAACATCAGGAGTCTGCAATCTGTCTTCATACCAGCTTGACGCAGATGAACGAAGCCTACTTCAGCGGGGCCTTAATTTCAATGTCGGCGCTCGTCCAAATGTTGTTCACATGACATGTGCTGTTGAAGAGGCTGTACGCAAGGTCGCCCCCAGCTTACAAAGCGAAGCTCGCTCACGGGCCATCGGAGCGCTTTCCAAGCTTTCAAAAGGCAAGAATGGCTCGATCACACCCGCTGAGCAAAGAGCACTAACGAGACTAAAAAACAACAGCGACATTGCGATACTTCCTGCCGACAAAGGTAACGCCGTTGTCGTATTAGACCGCGTTCACTACGTGCAAAAAATGGAGGCACTTTTGAGTGATACAGTGACATACGCCAAGTTGGCCCGAGACCCTACAAAGAAAATTGAAGCTGAGTTGCAAAAGCTTCTGACAGAAGTTTTCAAGTTCGTTCCACCGGACAAGGGCTACCTGTATAACCGTCTGCTCTGTCACAATGGCTCCGCGCCAGCCATATACGGGGTACCCAAGGTGCACAAAAAGGATGTGCCACTTCGCCCGATTGTGGACTTCACCCGGTCTCCATTGTACAAGTTGTCGGGCTACCTACACCGGGTACTTGCTCCTTTGGCCGGAAGAACCAGCACGCACGTGAAAGACTCGGCACAGTTTGTAGAAAAACTAAAGACAATAACGTTTGACGACGACCACGTCATGGTGTCTTTCGACGTGAGATCCATGTTTACGTGTGTGCCGGTAGACTTCGCAGTCGAATGTTGCAAAACAGCTATGAACAACGACTTGTCTCTGCTAGAACGTACACCTATTGAAACGGACGATCTATGCCAGCTTCTCAAATTCTGCCTGTCCAACACGTACTTTACGTTCAACAAGACGTTCTACAGGCAGGTCTTCGGGACAGCGATGGGTGCTTCCATTTCTGTGGTTTGTGCCAACCTGGCCCTAGAAACGATTGAAAACCGCGCACTGACGTCATTCGACCCTCCACCAAGACTGTTCCTTCGTTACGTTGACGATTGTTTCTGCCTCATCCGTCGAGAGGACGCCGAACGATTCCTGCGGCACCTTAACTCGTTTCAAGAAAGCGTCCAGTTCACTATAGAAAAAGAAGTCAACGGACGACTCCCCTTCCTTGACGTCCTTGTTGAAAGAACAAGAAACGGTCTAGAGACGAGTGTATACAGAAAGCCTACCCACACGGGTAAATATCTGAATTTTCATTCAGCGCACCCGTTAGGGCATAAGCGATCGGTTGCCTCAGCACTTTTTAATCGGGCCTTCAGGATTTGCTCAACCCCAAGAAAAACACGTCGTGAACTAAGCCACATACGGAAGGACCTTAAAGAAAACGGATACCCTTCCCAGGTCCTGCGTTCGCAAGAACTACGCGCTGCAGCCCCTCCAACCGGAGAAAGAAGAGAAAAGAAAAAGCGTACTGCCATTCCTTATGCCCAGGGCGTCAGCGAAACCTTATGCAGGATATTCGCTGCCTACGACGTCCAAGTGTCCCATGTACCATCCAGCAAGCTCCGAAATCATCTGGTACGGGTCAAAGACCCTTTGGAGAAGACAAGCTACCCTGGCGTCGTCTACAAGATTCCTTGCAAAGATTGCAGCGCTTCCTACATAGGCGAAACTGGCGACTTCAGAAGACGATTGAAGGAACACCAACGTGACGTAAAGAACAAAAAAGTGACTTCTAACGCTCTAGCAGAGCACAATCAAGACACGGGCCACCTGATTGACTGGGATTCCGCGCAGATACTTGAAAGGGAAAAACTGTTATCTACCCGCCTACTCAAGGAATCATTACACATCCAAATGACAAGCGAAGCGATAAACAGGACGCGGGGAAATCTACCCGAGATGTACATGCACTTTGTGCGCAACACTTTAACTTCATAAGCAACGGCCCATCTCGTTTCATTTCCATTGTGAACAAGGCACCCGTAGCGGTGCCGAAACGTCAATGTGTTTATGTTTTGTTTTTTTCTGTTTTTTCTGTTTCGTCTGTGACTTCGGCGAGTGCTGTTTTCGTCAACATGCTGAATTTCCCTTGCCGGACGGGTTTCCGTCGAATCCTCAACTAAATAGGGAGATGGCTCGGGTCCACGGCTTCCTGGACTGAGGAGGCTGCCCACCTAGTGCTGAATATTTCACGCCTGCTCATAATAAATGTTTGTCTCTCTCTATCTTGAGAGAGGCGCGCTGCTCAGTCGAAAGGCGCGATGCGCGGGTAAGCGCCGATTCTGTGCGTTCGCAATTATTTGCTTTCGTTCTTTTCCTATTGCGACTGTAGGAGGGCAATGCACGGGCCTGCTACTGGCTCTGTAGCTGAGCCAACTCCGCTGCCTCGTGCACACAGAAGAGAAAATAGAGATGAAAGAAAAAAAAAAGGGGGGAAAGACGCGCGTCGCAGCAGCCGTCGTCCACCACCGAAGATGTGGCGGGTACAATTACGGCCTACAACAAATAAAAATCCGGTGGCAGGCTAGCCCCGCCGCAAGCGACGGTGACCTATACCAGTCCCTGCTGGTGGGTGGTGGCTGGTGTGCGAAGTCACGCAGGGAGGCAGTGAGAGAAATCTATAGATTTTATTTTAAAAAATAGGATGAGCCGGCGCAGATGGTAAAGGCATCTTTTTGGTCCGCGGCTCCAGATGCCGCAAGATATACCGCTTATTCGTAACTTATTCGCTGCGCGCTACAGGAATTGTGCGTTTAATTGTATTCCTCATTGTAATGAAAACGTGCAAGAGTACTGACCGTGTGCGCGGAGCTGCAAAATAAATATATATATAGTATCTGCGCATGACTTATTTGCACACACGCGCGCCCACACATTCAGTTTTGTAGCGGCGGATAAAGAAATAACGGTCCAGACAGAACATCTTCTAAAGGACTCGTAAACGTTGAAGTTTGGTAATATATAAACTGTGAAATCGTACAAGATATTGTTTCACCAGTTTCACCTGCATTCCGTTCGCAGCCTCAATCGTTTGTGGGTAAAGTAATCTCGGAGCTTCTTCTAGAACCTATAACATTCTTCAACCACAGATAGAAACGACAGACAAAAAAAAAAAAAGATCAAAAGTTACGGTGTAACGGTGCGTGCAGCAAGTGGGCAACTCGCTTCGGCCGGCAAGCATACAAATGAAACCGAACACAGCAGCAGTGAACAGCTTACCTGTCAAGAGACCGCAGCTCCGCCTTGTCTGTCTGCTCACACGCGTTCTATTTGCGCTGCTGGACTCGGAAGTAGAGTCGCTTCGTGTCGTGCACACAATTGTGAATTGGCAATAGGACGAAAAAAAAAAAAAGATGGGAAAGAAAAGACTGGACACAGAAATAAAATACGAAAACGAACAATGGCTATATTAACAATTAACCACTCGATTACAAATACACTTCTTCGTTTCGCACACAATTTTCAAGCGTCCATCACTGATTTGCACATTTCTTCACGCACCCGCTCTCATTGTCGAAGTACCGCGCACTGCTGCTCGGTATCCCGTGATCGCACTCTCTTGCACCAAAACATGGACGCTGTATTCGCTGCGCACTATAGGCCAATTCCAAACGAAAACACCACAACCAAAACGAGGTAAACAAAGATGGACAACACGGCTTCAGCGACCGCGGCGCCGACTCGTCGGATGCACGCTGCAGGTGCACGTTGTCAGTTTACATCGCACTCATGGGACGCTCACGTGTGGTTCAAGGTTCACACAGCCGCCGCCCAGGCGGGAATTCCCGGCGCAATAAGTCAGCCGCTGTCTTCGATAAATCTATCCACCAAGTTGTCTGAAGCGAGTTCAATTCACGTTGCTTATACGGCCGACGCTCGAATGGAACGAGCCCTCTCTACGCCGAGCCTGTCGGGGCGCGGCCGCCGCCGGTTACCTGGAGCTCGCGGAACTATCGACGAGTGTTTTCGCCAGCGTAACGCAGCGTGTGCTAGCGCACGTGCGTGCGTGCGTTGCGTCGGACTAAATTCGTGCCTTTACTATCGCAAAAAAAAACAAGCGTGCTGCTCTGTGCTTTGAAACGAGCGCCAAGGGCAGCTCGAAGCCGTCACTAGTTTGAACGCGCTTCGACGGCCAGCCTGCCAGCCCCTACGCATTGGACTTGAGAGAACTAATTGTAATCCCCCTTTCTCTCTCTCCCTCCCTCCCAGTAGAATAAAAAAAAAAAAAACGCCGGCTGCCGGCGTTTTTTTGTTGTCTACACAACGTCACTTTAGTGTCCCGTGATTTTCGTCCAGAACCTGCAAAAATATCCCTCGCTGGAACTACCGCCAGTGCAGTCGCGATTTTCATACGTCTGGTGCCTCTTGCTGTGCCTCTGTGGTGCAGCACTCATACATATTTACCCGGCATGTTAACAAAACAGCAATGCGGCCTATGTGGTGTTTGTACTTTGTGAAAAGCACAGCTGCATGCTGCATATTACAAGGTACACACGCACCGAGTGTTTGGAGGACGACGTATACAGTGTTCTGCAACTTTATCGGAACCGCGTCTTGGAAAATTTTACCGCCTCGACCGGTGGGAATATTTTCCAAGACGGCTCCGTAAAGTTGCAGAACACTCTATGTAGTACTCGTCCCACTATTTCTGAGTGCGCATATCGTACCGTCCGAGCACTCCGGTTTTCAATGTTTTCTTTTCAGCGGTTATGTCTCAACTTTGTTTGTTGTGCTGTAAAGAAAATCGAAATTAACTCCACTTTGCTGCATCTAATTGCACTTCGCTTCACGCCTCTCAGATATCATACATGAGAGTTAATCGTATCATCTGATTGTATCATGTTCTGATCCAATTCCACCACGCACCATGCAAGAAATAACGAGTACTGTTTCAGTTCCTTGGTCAGTAACTTTCGAGGGTACTTCATATATAGCCAGGACATCCGGGGCGTTGTGTAGTTGGCAAAGTCCTGGGATGAGGATCCAAGGGATGGAGGCTCGATTCCCGGTTGAGACAAGGTTAATAATTCATTTTTAATTAACTCTCGCTCTCGAAAGCGTGACATATGTTGACAACCTTCTGTCGACAACGATGACGCATTAAAGGCTTTCGTCTTAAAACTGCTTGAAAAATTAGGCTGACCGCTTTGCTCTGCTTTGCCTTATGATGTATACGTAGCGAAAAGCTGCTGCTGTTGACTAGCAGCTGCGGCGGCGGCCATAGCACGTCGTTCAGCTTTTTGGCGACGTCTTTTCGCTAGCCGGCCGTCTCTCACGTTGTTCTGGCGTTTCGGCTGCCCGTTTCGCATTGGCTCGATCCCTCTTCCGCTACTCAGCGGCCAACTGCGCGACTACCTTGGGATCAGAAGTTATTTCTCCATTCTTCTGCATTATGGTGTCGCAGCGCTGGCAGACAAGGACAAAAGGACGAGGGACACACACAATAACAACGCATGCAGTTGTGTGTGTGCCCCCCCCCCCCCCCCCCCCTTCCCGTGGAAAGCGTACCGGAGTGGACTGCCGAAAGTTGTGCGTCTCGTCGTAACATATAAGTTACTTTGTTTACAATTCATCTTCGGTTTCGTCAGGGAGAGACTACGAATGCGACATAACGTTGCATGTCTGGGGAACTGGCTTCAGTACAATGTGTATTTGAGGTCTGCCTTTTATTAAATAAATCATTTTCGTCTCGAACATACATGCACATGCCCTGACAAACAAACGTTTCGTTTCTCGAGTGCGCATAACAGGATATATTCACCGTTGGAGCGAAGCCCCGAGAGGTTTATATCAGTGTAGTTCTAGCATCCAGGCACGCAGCATTTCATATATGGCAGTACTGTTGTTGGGTTTGATTCCATGCTTGCGGGACTCTGCGCACAAATACTGAGCACAAGAACACAACGGACGACGTACAGGACGAAGCGATGATCAGCGCTTCGCCCCTTCGTCCTTCTTGTTCTAGTGTTTCGCCTTTGTGCGCATAGCCGCGCAAGCATTTCATATATGGCGCAGCTAGCAGAGGGGACCCAGCCATACTTTACGAAATACACGGGTGCACTGCTCGGCTGTGGCAGCCCCTACGGTATCGGCCCGTCTAAAAGTCCAAAGTTCCATCCATCGCCTGTTCGCATCTCGCGCCTCAGCTAGGTTTCTAGCGCAGGCGTCGCGTAGCGAAGGCCACGCGAAGGCATTCCTTCAGAGCGAAGCGTGCGAAACCGCAACCGAAACCAGCTACCGGTTACCGCTTGCCGGATGACGTGACGGCTAATTTCCCATGATGCTTTCCATTATATTTTTATTCTGGAAGAACTAAGCTTCACTTTTCAGCCGCGGCGTTCCCGCCCTCCAAGAGAGACTCGGAACTCTGCTCTGCCCCGCGTAGTGTAGCTTTTCGCTACAAAATCCAACTAGTCTTTCGTTACGGCAGTGAACGAAACAAAACAACCGCGCCAGCAGACGATGTTCTACCTCGAGACCGGCCGTGCTGTGTGAAGGCGGCGACTTCCATCGCCGCTGCTACAAGGTCATTCCTTGGCTGCTCACTTGGTTATAACTGGTATAGCTAGCTCCTCCCGCTGTTGGCTGTAGCTGTAGCTTTGTGCATTGCTATTCCGTGGCAGCGTCGACAGGCCGCGTAGTTTCATTTCTCTCATTTAAAGGCTTCGCGGAGCTGTGAAACGTTTTCAAGGGGCCGTACTATGTGAAGGCGGCGACTTCCATCGCCGCTGCTACAATTGGTCATTCCTTCGCTGCTCACTTGGTTATAACTATCGTATAGCTCCTCCCGCTGTTGGCTGTAGCTGTAGCTTTGTGCATTGCTATTCCGTGACAGCTATAGTTCGCAATAGTGGCAGCGTCGACAGGCCGCGTACGTAGTTCCATTTCTCTAATTTAAAGGTTTCGCGGAGCTGTGAAACTTTTTCAAGGGACCGTACTATGTGAAGGCGGCGATTTCCATCGCCGTTGCTACAAGGTCATTCCTTGGCTGCTCACTTGGTTATAACTGGTATCGCTAGCTCCTCCCGCTGTTGGCTGTAGCTGTAGCTTTGTGCATTGCTATTCCGTGGCAGCGTCAACAGGCCGCGTAGTTTCATTTCTCTAATTTAAAGGCTGAGCAAACGCTGTTGTGCTCTAGAATGAGTGACAGGTGGCGGAAGTACTATGAGGTGGAAAAAGAGTATAAAGAAATCTTGAAAGAGCTCAACGCCCCGCGACTGCCTAGGGTATCACCATCTGCTCGCTTGACGGCCAGCGAAGGCACAGCTGATAGAGCATCCTCGGGTGATATTTGCACCACACCACTTCTGCAACCATCCGGAGCGATCAAGTCCAACAAGCGACCGAGAAACGAAGTGAGCACCGATGACGCTGGCACTAGTGGCAGTGGACTACTTTCACCACTACAAGCCAGCGCCGAGATACCTTGCATCAGTGATTCATCGCAGCATTTCGCTGCCGACGGGGCTTGTCCCAGTGACAGCGCACCATCTTCATCGTTGCAAGTCTGCACTGACGGGGCCGATGCCAGTGGCAACGAAAGCAGAGTCCCATCGCCACCAGCAGATCGGCTGAGCGCTGCACCAGCTGGCCTGAGTGAGCCTGAAGATTCTTCATCGAGCAGCACGTGCAGTAATGACAGTTTTTCAGGTTGCGATACATCGCCCTCAGAGGAGACATTTGTTGAGAACGAAGTATTAGGCCAGCCTCATGACAACCACAGCTCGCCAGCACAGAAATTTGCTCAGATAGCTGTCAAGCATAACATGACTCATGCCTGCATAAATGATGTTCTGGATTTCTGTCGTGAAAATGGCATCGTGGAGCTTCCAAAAGACGCTAGAACAGTTTTGCAGACACAGAGGAAAGCAAGCCTAGACATCAATGGCTCCTTTGTACATTTTGGCCTTTCGGAGGGCATACAACAGGCAGTTCGGCAAGGACCAGTGCCCAGGTGTATCGAGCTCCATGCCAACATTGATGGGCTTCCACTGCACAAGAGCAGGCAGACTGCTCTTTGGCCGATACTCTGCCGTATAACGAATATAAAGGGATCAGAACCATTTATGGTCAGTGCCTACTGTGGCACAGGAAAGCCACCCTGCCTTGAGGAATATGTTCGCCCTTTCCTAAATGATGTCCGCAACCTGAGTTGCAGAGGACTTGTTATAAAAGGGGTTTGGGTTAGTGTGTGCCTGACCGCAGTAATATGCGATGCCCCAGCCAGGAGCTTTGTCAAGGCTATAACCGGCCACATGGGGTATCATGCTTGCGAGCGATGTAGCCAAAAAGGCCATTACATTGACAACAGGCTGACATTTCCTGACCTAAATGCAGCAGAACGGACAGATTCATCGTTTCGTGCCCAAGAAGACCAGCGGCATCATACCGGCATATCACCATTTACATCCTTGAGCATTGATATGGTGGCCGCTTTTCCCACCGAGTACATGCATCTTGTATGCCTGGGGGTGATGCGTCGGCTCCTGCGAAACTGGATATGCCAGGGGCACACTTCAAGGCTGAGCAGAACCGAGCGAAATGAGTTGAACGATAGACTTCGAGGAGCAGCCACATCCTTCCCAAGGTGCTTTCAGCGAAAGCCAAGGGGGACCGAGGAACTCGATCGCTGGAAGGCTACAGAGTTCCGGACATTTTTACTCTACCTGGGGCCTGTGGTACTGAAATCCATTTTGAGAAAAGAGTTGTACAAGCATTTCGTCACTTTGCATGTTGCTCTGCGAGTACTCGCCTCTCCTGAGCACCATGTGCCAATGAATGAATTCGCCAAGGATCTACTCAAGCAGTTTGTGTACGACTTTGGAAAACTTTACGGGGCTAAACAGCTCGTATATAATGTACACTCATTGATTCATTTGGCAGAGCAATGCTTACAACATGGCACGGTTGATGAATTCAGTGCGTTCCCTTTCGAAAACTATCTTGGAAAGGTAAAAAAAATGCTGCGAACAACCAACAGACCTCTGGCACAGCTAAGTAGAAGAATGTCGGAAGTGCGGAACTGTGCTCATGTCTCTAGCAAAGAAGTGGAACAGCATATAAAAGTGGGCGACTGTTTCCTTGTTGAAAACAACGCTGTTGTCATCATTGAAATGTGCGAAGACAGTGTGAAAGCTGGCACTTTGCTCAATTGCAGGGATTTTTTCAAAGTTCCGATAGAGTCTTCAAGGCTAGACATTTGGCGTTGTGGCACTCTTGGCTCTGAAATTAAAGTCTTGCCTCTTTCATACCTCAAGAACAAAGTCCAGTGCCTGAAGCTTCGATACAAGCAAGGGCATGTGGTTATGCCATTCCTGCACCTTCGATGAAAGACCTGGCAGCTCCATAATCTCGTGTCTGCATCAAAGAAGGAGCCATAAGGTGTTGCTCAGAGGGCATTGAAACTCCAAGCATAGCCAAAACTAGCTACCAAGATTGTGCAGTTATTTAACACAATGGCTGGCAAAGCTGATCTCCCAGCTTTGGCTCAGGTTTGAAAGGCACTGGTGGTGAGTTTCTTTTTGAGCGGTTGCTAGAATTTGGTTTCACAGCCACTTCGACTAAATCCAACAATGCAGGTGGTTACGCTTCTGCACTAAAAGACAGAGTTTAAAAGTTGGCGTGCAGTGCAGCTTTATCAGAGGAGATGACCACTCCCAAAGTGACTTGGGCTATGAGAAATGCTGCAGTCGAATTACTCTGGGAATTTCAACTACCTAGGGTTCTTTAACGTGCGTTGAAATTGCACAGTACATGAAACCTTGCTTTTTGCCTGGTTGGGATTCGATCCCACATCCTTGGGTTCAGCAGCCGAGCGCCCTAACCACTTAGTCATCGTGGCAGAACTACTCTGGAACTGCAGCATGAAAGAACTTTGGCAGAGGAGGTGAAGACTACGTCCTAAGCACTGCATGAAAGACTGGTAGCTTAGAACTGAAGAAACTGGCTACCCAGATTATGCATTAGTCTAACACAGAGGCCAGCAAAGCTGATCGCTCAGCCTTGGCCTGGGTTCAATATCCACTGGCGACAGGTTTCTTTTTGAAAGAGCTGTCACAGCCATGTCAGCATAATCTGAGAGTTCAGGTAGTAATTAATGCTCCTGCTCTAAAGGTCAAAGTTTGAATCCCTGGTCTGTATGGTCGACACTGCTACGCCCTGAAACACCTACACGCCACGCTACTGATACCGCAATCCTAATGAGTGGCGCACCCCTGATGATAGGCCGATCTGTTTCACGTGCTCGCGTATTGGCCACATCTCTTGCCACTGCCGCAGCCACTGGTCTTCACCACCCTGACGTTTCACTTACGTTGACTGCTACTCCGATTACGATCACCGCCGCTTGTCGCCTCATTATGAGCCGCCGCACACTGATACCACTCCGCCTCCTCCTGTGTCCAGTCGCTCTCCTTCCTCGCCAACCCGCCGTTTCCGTTCACCTCTTCCTCGCCGCAGTTTCGCACCGTCCTCTGCCGGCTGCTTCACGGGAAACTAACCAAGGCAGCTCCCGGAGGTGGCGCTGCATTGGTACCCCGACCTGGAAATCCTCTACTGCCCATTTCTTCGCCCTGTAACCCCCTCTCCCTGTTCGTGGATGGTGTTCCCGTCTCTGCCCTCATTGACACTGGTGCCCAAGTCTCGACCATGAGCTCATCATTTTGCTGCCGCCTCAAGAAAGTACAGACGCTTGCCGCTTTGCCCACTGTTTGTGTTGCCGATGGCAGTACTGCTGCCGTCACTGGCCTGTGCACTGCCCGAGTCACCCTTGCTGGTCATCACATCCCTGTTTTGTTCACTGTCTTCAACCACTGCCCTCACAATGTGATCCTCGGCCTTGACATTCTAACGGCCCACTCTGCCCTTATCGACTGCTCCAGCGGCCTTCTTCATTTGGACCTACCTGTCTGCTTAGAACAGCCTCAATCTACACCTCGCTTTCGCTCCACTGAGTTCCCTCGCCTGCCCCCAGACTCTGCTGTTTACCTACCTCTAACTGTCACCTTTTCCGCCTGTGCCTGACGGTGACTATTTTGCTTGCCCTGTCACTGAGGTCTTTCTTGACAGCAATGTCGTTCTTCCTCATCTCATCGTACGCATTACCCAGAACAGCACCTACCTTCCTATCTTGAACTTTAGTTTGCCGCCCCAAGTTCTACCCGAAGGAATATCCCTTGCTACCTTGTCCCCTCTCACAGACTGCACCATTTGTGCACTCAGTCCTGGCCCACCTTCAAGCATCCTTCAAACACCCGTATTCCCCGCACAATTACCAACCCTATTTTTGTGATCATTGCCTCTGACCTCAGCTCCGAACACGCTCAGGACCTGCACAACCTTTTGTTGTCCTTCACCGACATTTCTGACTTTGCTGCCAGAATTCTCTGGGCCAAACATCAGTTGTGACTCACCGCATTGACACCGGCGATGCAAAACCTGTACATCGGAGGCCTTATTGTGTGTCCCTCTCTGAGCACCAAGTCATCCAGCAGGAGGTCGACAAGATGTTGGCCAACGATATCATCGAACCTTCGAACAGCCCCTGGGCATCTCCTGTCATGCTTGTTAGAAAGAAAGACAGCAGTTGGTGCTTTTGCGTCGACTATCGGCATCTGAACAAGATTACAAGGAAAGATGTTTACCCGCTTCCACGAATAGACTATGCCTTGAATTGTTCACATGGAGCCCGCTATTTTCCCTCCGTCGACCTTGGTAGTGGCTACTGGCGAATCTCGGTTGACGAACAAGACTGCGAGAAGACAGCTTTCGCTACACCGGACTTTACCAATTTAAGGTTATGCCTTTTGGGCTTTGCAACGCTTTGCCACGTTTGAACGAATGATGGACTCCTTACTTTGCGGCTTCAAATGAACGACTTGTCTATGTTACTTGGATGACGTGATTGTCTTCTCACCCTCGTTCGAAAGCCACCTTCGTCGCCTTCCATCTTGGCACTTTTCCGCATTGTGCTGGACTTCAACTGAAAGGAGTGCAGTTTTGGTTGCCGCGAACTTTTAGTGCTTGGTCGTTCGGTGAATGCCACCGGTGTGCAACCTGGTCTCGACAAAGTTCGCTCTGTCAGTGCTTTTCCATCTCCCCGTTCACCCCATGATGTCCACAGCTTTATAGGATTGTGCTCTTATTTTCGCCGGTTCATCCCAAACTTTGCTGCCGTTGCTCGTCCTCTCACCATCCTGCTGAAGAAAAGCGTTCCTTTCTCTTGGGGACCAGAGCAGGCTAATACATTCTCCAACCTCATCGCTGTTCTCAACAATCCTCCTGTGTTGGCCCATTTCAACCCGTCTGCCCCGCCGGAACTTCGCATCGATGCCAGTGCCCACGGGATTGGTGCCATTCTTGCAGCGACAACATGGCCAACACTGCGTGATTGCCTACGCCACCTTTCGATGCCAATAACTCCCTGCTCTGGTTTCCGCAACTCGAGTCCCATTTTTTACATTTGCTAATCCATCAGATTCTACCTCTTCAAAATCCATCTTCTGGGTGGCTTGTTCAAGCATCTTACTTTGAAACCATTTGCACCCACCCTATATGATAACCTCAAGGCGCTGTCCTCAAGCACTATAATTTTCAACCCGCACAACAGCTCCATTGCAAGCCCATGTATGTCCAATGCAAGCAAAACCACTTCCAGCCGATACCTAATTGCTTTGCGCCACAGCGCGTTCCTCCTGCCTGCCGTTTAAACACATCACCTGCAGCATCTATCTCGGGAACGGTGTCACTATCTTTTTTTCTGGCACTGCCGCTTTTACTTCTTTTGCAGGCCGTAGGATCCCTGGTTCCAGGCTGAGAAATACATACTGAAGGTTTTTTGTTTTTTGTTCACTCCATGACCTACTTTCTTCTCATCCATCCTCCCCTCCCCACTCCTTCACCTACTTCTCACCCACTTTTCCCTCCCCAGCTTTTCTTCTTCGGAAGCAAAAGCATATTTAAACCCCTGCCAGTGATGATCGCTTTGCCCAGACGAAGACAAGTCCACTTGTCGAAATGTTGGCTCGACCTGCGACTGAGGCGTACCCTATTTACCCTTGTTCAGTGCTCCTTCATATCTTCAAACCAGTCTCTTGACAGCTTTTCCCAGCTGTGCACCTCACCGCCTGCAGTTCTTCTACACAATGGTGCGATGTCCCTAGCTTTCAGTGCAGCCATGCTACTGGTTTTGAACTCTTGTCTTGTTATCCAATCTTCACCACAAGGTGCAGCAATCACTGTGCGCACTGAAGCTTCAACAGAGGCCAGCATCCCATATCCTTCCTGCTACCAACGGTCCGACTCGTGTTCACCTAATAGCATCTGGTCATTCTCATTATACTGACCTTTGCTCTTTGCTTCTTTGCTCCGGTTACATTGCACACCACTCAAAGGGTTTCATCACTCCTCAAGACAGCTGTCTACATAGAGCACCGACCATTCATTGTTGGACATTTGTCATCCCGTGCAATTCACATCACTAAGGATCTCCCCGTTGCCATCTGAAAATATTCAACTGCTCCCAGCGAAGCAGTTCATGTCATTAGCAAGCATCATGGTTGACGGTTTCATGAGCCGTAGGACACCCACCAGTGCAACAGACTAAGCAGTCGTACCTAGTCACGTATGCAGCCAACTTACTATCTGGCAAAACAACTGGCATCTCATATAAATTTGCCTTCTCATCGCACTTATGTTTGTGAGCATACAAGTGTTGTCACAACCTAGCTCCCTTACTTCTTTTTTGAGCGCTGCGGTAAAACCGGCCGTACACTGTGTTTTGCTCAATTACAGCCTCTTGAATGTTTCTTTTAATGTCCCTCTGTTAGCCATCTATAGATTTAGATCTAATTAAGGATTTGCATATACGTAGCGATAATTTGTACATTGTGTCACTGCTGCTCTTAGCTTCACCAATAATTCTTTCGACCGGTGGTTTCCCTTTTTTTTATCAAAGCTCGGGGGAGGGGGGGGGGGGGGGTCCTAATGGTGCCATGTACACACATGATGGCATGTGGACAAGTAAGAAGTGTTCAGCACAACCTTCAACAACATGGCTTCTCTTCGGCAGTGACGCATCTGTCAACTGACAGTTGCTTTTCATCAGTCGTGAAGTGGCTCCAATAAATGTGCACCACATGCCACTGCAGAAGGAAGAGACGGGATTAAAAGCATGCATTTGCATATGTGTGAGGTTGGCTTTGAGCATCATAATGTGGAGTGGTATAAAGCTGTGACAGTGAGTGGATTGGAGGTGGTCACAATCTCAAGTCTCCACCACAACAACCTGTTTTTCAACTGCTCAGCCTGACAACTCGGGATTGCTGCACTTGGGGTCTTTGCTACAGAAACTTTCATCTTTAACAGCCCTTCTCAGGGCTACCAAGTTATGCTGGCAGGACTGCAAACGTGCCTGAAGGATCACTTTTCCCTCGCACGAATACCCAATAGAAGAAAATTCAGGTTGGTATGCAGAGAAAGATGAACATGTAAACCTCCACGAGCATGAAGCTGCGTTAAATATTAGATAAAAGCATTTGATGAATGGGTAGTGTTGGAATTTGGTAATGTAATCTATGTTTCGCAAATTCTGTGGGCGGGGTAGAGCGACTAAGCAGCATGTTTATTCGACATTCTGGGCTGTACTAAAGAAAATCGCGATTGATCTGCATGTGCACCTTTCTCAGATTAACCAACACCCAAAGCAATGCCTCATGTGCTACAGTTGATCATACTCTGATCACGTCACAGCAGCACAATAAAAAAAAAAAAAAAATAATTAAAGAAGCCAACAGTCTTTGAAAGTCCAAGGTAAATGTATAGAGATTTTTTTTTATCTTGTAGTTGATCCTGACCAGGATTAGTCTTGCAATGATTTTAGGGAGAAAGAATATGATCATCACAAGACTAATTCTGGTCAGGATCAGCTAAAAGTTACTAAAAAAAATAATATTCCTTTATGTTTACCTTGGACTCTTAAAGACTGTTGGCTTCTTCATTTGCATCATAACGAGCCCCTAATTTCCCCTTTAATTTTCTGTTTAAACGTAAACATAGTAGGAAAGCTAATGAGTTTGACATCCTGAGACACTGCAAAAGCATGCATGCTTCAAAGTGACTGGTTAAAGGGCCATACAGACCTCTAAATTTTATTTGATTAATTGCTTGCGTTCTTTGTAATGATGAATAGTACATTACCAAACACAGATTCCTAAGTTGTAGTCTCTAGTGACTGCTAAATTTATAATTGCTTGCTTACACTAATTTTCACGAAGATATGCCTTCAAATTTCAGTATAGGTCATGTGAGTCTGCAAATAACTGCTTCTATGCTGCTTTAATACAGTAAATGCTAGGGCTAACCTTCCTGAGGAGCTAGTGACAAATGAAGAATCAATTATTGCACTTTTTGATGCCTCCATGCAACCTATACTGAACTTTTTATATCTTGGAGTGGTGACACCAAACAGGACGAGAAATTGTATGTGTATTCACAGGAAAAATACCCTTGGTTATCTGTGTCTGCTAAGGCATTACTAATTTACTACAGAAACGAAAACACTTAATGAAATATGTCTATGCACTTATTTAACATATTTCATTCAATTGACTCTTTTCCAAAATGCTTGTTCTTTCCAAGTAGACAAATTTCAACAGTGTAGCATACTTTGTTGGCAAGAAACTGTTTCAAGAACTTATGAGAAGAACTATGCCTGAAAACTTGTGGCCAGGAGCATACACCAAAGTCCCCACTTGGGACTTATAAATTCCATCATTAAACAATTGTTAATAGAAAGGTTAAGATTCTCTGAAGTTTCTTATACACTATAGTTTAAAGCTGCAGTATTAACCACATGAAGCTAATCACTTTTCTTGTCGTTGAATCTGTTGGCTTTTTTATTTCAAGAAAACCTTTTAACACCCTCACTAAAATGACATATATAGGGTGGCAAAAATTCAGACATGAACATACAAAAAGGAACCTCTAGCAAGAGAAACTGAACAATAAACGAACAGGAAAAGTGCAATAAATGAATAGGAAACAAGTATCAAAGTGTGTAAACAACGTCACACAAAATGAACATGGGGAAAAAAGCAACATAATAAACAGAACAATAACGGGACTCATACACAACTGGCGAGCAAAACAAAGCTAGAAGAAAAACTATATCCCTTTCATTTTTTAGAAGTTCATGAAATAATTTATTTAAGTTGCATTTGTAGAAGGCAACCAGCTAAAATCATTGATAGTTGGGCATGAAAGATCTGGCAAATGTTGAAGTGTGGCATTGGATGCATTTGATCTTTGGACATTTAGGCTTTCATTTCTCTACAATTTGCAAGATGTTTGGTGTTTATTACATTAAAGCTTTTTTTTTGCTCCTTTAAGCAAGTAACATATTTTGTATAGATGATTTACAGGCTTTCTTCAGCCACATAATTGCAATAAGGTCATTAAGACCTTTAAGTATGTATTTTCTCTAGCAAAAATTCCAATACATATTTGTATGAGTCCAATACAGAACATTTATTGGTGCTATGGGATTTCTGCTTGTATCTATTTGGTCTTATTTGACTTTGTATAGGACTATTACGAATATGAATTGGTCCAATTGACAATAGGTATTGGTCCGATACATGGATATATATTGGTCGTTTTTGTGCGACATAAATATACCAATTGTACATGGGCAACCAGTACAACCACTCATATTGGTTTGGCATGTATAAATATGTCTTAATAGTATTACTATACGAAATGGATCGTATATCGTGTTTTTGTTTTTTCCTGGTTGCTTTGTGCACGAGATTGCCACTTTTATCAGCGTTCTAGAGGTCCAGCTCCACTTACCGCGAGCTGATCTGTTTGCAACACCAGTTGGCTGCCGCTGTGAGGTATTGCAAGCAACATGATGTGAGAAATCTTATATTTTGCGGTGATGATTTTATCCCACGGGCATATGTTCGAGACTCCTTCAGCTGCTGTCTGCTAGCGCAGCAGACGACGCGCGTTCAGACGATCGCCTACATCACTCGAAGCGAAGTGGTGCGAAACAAAGTATTTGCGAGAAAAATAAAAATGATATAGCAGTAATTTTGAATATATCACTGATTACTTGCTAATAATTTGACTAATGCATGTTTTCCGCACTGAGCGCTGTCGTTGTCGTGTCTATGGCTTTAGCCTCCAGAAGCCAAAAATAGCCATTCCGAAGTCTAGACTAGACGACTAGCGAATGACAACATGGCTGTGACAACGGCAAGTTCGTTTCGTGCAAACACGTTTTGCAAATACTCTGTGCTGTCAGAATCCAGCGCTAATTATTTGTTACTATAATTAAAATGTAGCCGTCATTATGAACGATTCTTCGGCATTTCATCTGGCAAGACTCAAGAATGTGAAGCGACTTCTACAAAGCCTACGACATGCTACTCACCTTGCCATGCTACTCTTCGGTAAGTATAAAATGTTTCTCTTCTATGGTGGTCATCCCGCCCTGTGTAAGTGTTATAAAGTTGCGTTGGAGTTCAGCTAATTTGTGAGAGCTTATTTAAGGCATAGACAAAGACGAACAATGACGGAAACGGGCCCGATGATTTCATTCAAGCGAACTGTCCAAGGGAGGTGATGACTTTCGTTCGCTGTAAATTGAGATGAGCTATGTTGGTCTGTTGAACTACATTTGGATTTACATACGGCCCGCAAAAAAAGCAACTTCATTACCAGAGTGTTGGCGCCTCGGAACCGCCGGTGATGCGACTTCACTGTGATGACGTGAAGCGCTGGTAGTTAGGTTTGAAACTGGAAAGCCAGCCCGAAAATGTGTAAACAGGCAGAGACCGGTGGCTGAGTAATTCGGTCCACACCTCTTGTGACTAGGTTTATCCATCATGTGATTATGTGAAATGTCCCCCCCCCCCCCCTCCCTCCCTCGGGCGCATTTTTTTTTTTTTAACTTACGTTAAGCTTGGCTTTACAAAGGGTGCCTATAATTCGAGAGACTACTTAGCAGTGTAGTCGTGGGCGAAAGAATATCACCGTGCTAAGAGGAAGGGTACTGTCACCAGCAGTTTCGCTGGAGGTAGATTGTGCAGTACTGATACCGTATCATTAATGCAGTACATTTCATCACTTGGCTTGGCTTGATGCTGCATGGTAGAATAATTTTTATGAATACTGCTGTTACACTGTAGCACATTTGAAAAGAAGCCAGAAATTCTTGCACATTTTGTCGTGCTTTGCATTTAATATGCAACATCAGGGCAACTTGGGGTGATGAGAGCTTTGTTGTTTTTTGCACTCTAACTTTGTAAAAGGTCTTCTGTCAGACACTCTTTTGTAACTGGATGTTATGGAAGATTTGAGGACAGATCATGGTAGCAGCCATTCAAGGTATAAGAATGTGCTTTTAATTCACTTATCGCTGCCAGCTCTGATCTGCTCTGTTTAAGCTATGTCTTGGACTTCATCATGGCTCCTGTGACAACACTGGTAAAACCCTTGCAGTAAGAGATCATTATCAACTTGCTTGTGGACTACTGGTGACAGTGTGCGCTCATGCTAGTCTTCCAGTAATCAGCATCATAGTAATTTTTAAGGCATGCATTTGGCAACAGTGGCATTTGGGTACTTCATTCCATGCACTTCAAACATTTGGGACTTTCCTCAAAACCAACATATGTAATCCTTGTGGCTGCTGCTGCAGTATCATCAAGCTGCCTATTTTACTGCATGGTTACTGACTGCATTAGCTTTGCACTGTCAACCTTACCATGAGTAGGCTGGCTTTCAAGGCTCATTAATATTTGGGGGTCTTATTACTATAACTACTGCAGGTTGGTGTGTTTCAAGTAGCATCCCAGCTATTATGAAAGTGCGTGTTACAAAACAGCCAGGCCTCGCTCACACATTTTACGTGCAACCTTACTGGTTACACTAGTAGTTATGAGGCATTGCTCTAAGACCATGCATTCATGCTGCTCCTAGGACCGTGCCTTTTTCATTTTTGAATGAAACATAGTGGGTGTATGTGGTCTTTCGTGCAATGTGCATGTGCTCACTTAGCATGTAAGTGCCTACAACCTTTCACTTGTTCCATTTGGAAGAACCGTTCAGGGAAAATGTTTGTTAGAGACCACATGCTTATACAACACTTGACCTGTCCCTGTGTGGATTCCTGCCATATGTGTTGTCCTTGAGTGGCTGCTTTCAAAACTGTTCATCATTAGAGTACAGCAGTGGAATGTTGCATGTCTTCTGAACAAAGCTTTTTTCCATGCAGCTAACTTCATGACATCACCTGATCTGGAGCTGAAACACACCTGCAGCATTACCCAGTGTTCCACAGCCATGCAGTCAGCAGAATTTATGTAAGCATGGAAAATAAAATATGGTTTGTGATTTGAAATCTTTGCCCTCATCTTTGTTTTTGTTGTGTGGTACAAGGCAGCCACTGTAATGCAATTCTCATAGAACCAATGCACTCATAGACCAATAGCCTAATGCTACCAATATCCCAACATCACCAACATAACTTGATTAGAGATTTAGTTTTAGAAGGAAGTGCAGTTGTCATTTGTAAATAAGAGAAGTAAGGGCGCTGTCAAACTAAAATGTAGACTTCTATAAATATGGCTGTTGACCTATCACTGCATCATTTAATTTGGGTAAGATTGGAGGAGGTTTCCCTTAAAAGGATAAGAGCTAGGGTGGCCCTTACCCCGTCGGTAACATGTGGGTTGGAATCTCAAGAAGACATATCGGACCCACCAGAAGCCCGAAGTGTTCCAGCTGTAGAAGTGGATGTTTGCCGCGTGCTGTGTACTTGTGCAGGGACAGGGACACCAAGGACTGATTCTGCAGGAATTAGGACTAACCACAACAAGGGAAGAGGACTTCTCCCAATAGCTCACCGACAATGATAAGAGCAGGAGTTTTGTCCAGTTCCTTTCGGAAAATAATTTACATGGGTTTTTATAATATGCCTTATGGCAAACTTGCGTAAAAAAAATCACATGGTCTACCTATTGGTGTGTGGTAGGAAATCAAATGTTTTTTTCACAGAAGTTCAACCTAAACGGAAGCCAAAATATATTAGCTTATGATGCTTATGCATATTCTTACGTCAGTGTCCTTCCAGTTAATGCAACACTACCCTAAGAGGGTGCTACATATAGTCGTTTGCCGATGAGGCATCTAGCGTTAATGCGATGGAACTATGGGCAACATATGGTACTAGCCCTCACAATCGCCCTTAGAATTAGAGCTTACACACTCCCACACAATTGCCAACTATATATAGCTACAATAACAGATGTGAAGATTATATATCCTTAAATTATCACTGAAAACCTATTTTAGGAGATTTAATTCTGTGTAAACTAATATCGGTGTCTTCTCATTTCAAACCAAACGTCGAAGCCCGAATTAACTAGCTATAATGTGCTGCAGATAGAGAATGATTTGTTGTCTCATTAGGATAGAGAATGATCTGTTGTGTCATTTGAACGCCATGGGGTATGTATGATGATTGAAAAAACCTTCAACATTTCATGTATGCACGCTGGCTTAACATCGTCATACATGTCATTCGACACATCTCCCGATATTATGCAGCTGCATGAAATGTTTCAACGACATGAGCCTAAAATGTTATTATTCGAGAGTTGGAAATGATTTGCTATGGAAACGTGCATCCAGCTGTGGATTTTGATTTCATTGTACTTGCTGCTTATTTTACGAAAGGCTATAGTGTCATCCTTGTCATCAGCCTAACTATACCTACTGCAGGGCGAAGGCTTCTCCCATATTCCCTCAGTTAACCTGGTCCAGTGCTAGCTGCATCCACTTGACCCCTGCGAACTTCTTAACCTCA
Organism: Amblyomma maculatum; assembly: GCF_055883805.1. Lineage (NCBI taxonomy): Eukaryota > Metazoa > Arthropoda > Arachnida > Ixodida > Ixodidae > Amblyomma > Amblyomma maculatum. Next base: position 9,155,596 of record NC_139350.1, read on the forward strand.
TCCACCCGCTTAACTTTCTGCCGCCCCCTGCTATGCTTTCCTTTCCTTGGAATCAAGTTTGTTGCCCTAAGCGACCATCGGTTATCCTTTCTTCGCACTGCATGTCCTGCGCATGTCCATTTTTTCTTCATGTTTTCCACTAGAATGTTAGTGACAAGTTATTTCTCTGAACCACTCTGCATGTTTCCTATCTCAACATTATCCCTACCATTTTTCTTTCCATAGCCCTGTGTGTTGTTTTCAACTTAAGTAGAATCCTCTTTGTTAGCCTCTATGTTTCAGCTCTATAGGTAAGTACAGGTAAGATGCAACTGTTGCATACTTACCTCTTGATTGATACCGGCGAGCCGCTAATCATAATCTGGTAGTGCTTGCCAAATGCTCTCCACCCCAATCTTGTTATCCTTGTTAATTCCCTTGCATGGTCCGGATATGCGTTTACTACATGTCCGAAGTAGACATATATTCGCTGACTTCCAGTGCTTTGCTACCTAAAGTAAACTGGTGTTCCTTCCCTAGGCTGTTGAACATTTTCTTAGTCTTCTGCATATTGATTTTCAAGCCTACCTTTCTACATTTCCTGTCTAGGTCATCAATCATTCTGTGCAGTTCATCCCATGAGTTACATAGCAAGGCAATGTCATCAGCAAATCGCAGATTACTGAGGTATTCTCTATCTACCGTTATCCCTAACTGCTCCCATTCCAAGTCTGCTTCTAAGCAAGCGGTGAATAGTACTGGGGAGATCGTGTCTCCTTGCCTAACCCCTTTCTTTATAGGAATTTTGTTTCCTTATGCAGAACTATATGGTTGCTGTGCAGCCCCTATATATACACCAGCACTTTCACGTGCGGCTGATTTCGCAATGGCTGCATGACCGCCAGGGTTTCTACTGAGTCAAATGCTTTTTTGTAATCGGTATGTATAAGGGCTGGTTATATTCCGAGCTTCCTGGTTGATGCTATGGATATGATCGATAGTAGAGAGTAATCCTTTGCAAAAAGCTGCTTCTTTTGCTTGGTTGTAGTCTAAAGTTACTGTAGAGTACAGGTTAAATAAGTGCTGCAAGAAAATTGTACAGTATTCATAATTTACTGTGAGAGTGTGAAATTTCGCTGGGAATACTCATATAATGATCCGCATTAAACTTGTTTTCATATACCCCGTGCAGTATCCATTTGCGTAGGAAAAAAACCCGTTGCAAGCTGAGCTGTTCTTATGTAAAATATCCTGGCATTGCAAATTTACTATTCTGCAGCAAGCGCCGAGATAGAGGTCCCCAAGTGCTTGATTGCCGGCTGTCTCCGCATATGACTGGCGCGCTAGTTTTTTGCCGCTCCTATGCTTTCTACGATGTGCAAGCTGTTTATATTGCGTTACCAAGAGAATGTTCAGCGACCATTCGCATTTTTTTGAAATGTCTAGATATCATATACACAAGCGATCTGAGCCCACGACTGCTGCACTGGCCGCTGGTTAGCTGCTATACGCTTTTGGGCTGATTTTGTGGGTAGATCTGACATCATTTACACCAAATCTACACTCGACGACCGTCATGCTCGCGTAAGCGGGTGAATATCGCTTTCCACACACGCCGAAATCACTAGCTCTGTCTGCATACTCGTCACGGATAAGCGTCTATTTACAGCTCTTGAGTGCTGAAGTGTGAACACGGAAATCTAGCCACTCGATCGTTACAATCTATTATAATTCTGCTGAAGTCCATAAAACACACTGCAGCTATTAAAGCAATGCTTATCGCTCCGCTGCCAGTCTGCTGAGGACGGCTGCGACCGGGCGCGTACGCTCGAACATGATTCGATCGTTGCGTCATCGCTAGCCAGAAAATACCTATAGCGGTCACACGGCAGTATAATATGTGGTCGCATGGTCATGCTATCATCAGATATAATTGTGCGACAAACGTATGCGCCTGCGACGAAATCTGCATGCATGCCAATAGCCTAAAATCGCAAACGCATAGCTGATCACCAAAAGTGCGCCGCATATGAGCGCACCGAAAAGACGAATCTCGACAGCTGCAGCGGTACGTGCTTGAATGCTTTAGAGTAATTGCCATCCTGTACGTGGTACTCTGTGAGGTCCGAACGATCGGCTGAAATGTCGGAATTAAATGTATACGGGTTGGCGTCCAACGCACATGTACGTATTCAACAATAAAAATGTAGAATGTTTTGATTGGATGGTCAACGGAAAATATTCACTTCGGCAGCCCATTAAAGCTGCGTTTTTAGGATGTAAATGACAATAGGAAGATCAGGGGAGAAAAGTGGTCCATCGTGGGCGGGTTTTATACAGGGATAGGTAATACTGGAAAATCACAAGACAAATTGGTCCATTATAGCCAGTTTTAAAAAACAGAATGGTCAACGCCGGAAGAACACAGGACACCTTGGTCCATTGTAGCCAGTTTTAAAAAACGGAACGGGCAACGCCGGGAGAACACAGGACAAAATGGTCCATTGTAGCCAGTTTTAAAAAAGGAACGGCCAACGACGGCAGAACACAGGACAACTTGGTCCATTATAGCCAGGTTTAAAACACAGAACACCCAATGCTGGAGGAACAGAGGATAACATTGTCCATTGTAGCCAAGTTTAAAAACCGGAGCCCCCAATGCCGGAAGAACGCAGGACAACTTGGTCCATTGCAGCCAGTTTTAAAAAACGGAACGACCAACGACGGCAGAACACAGGACAACTTGGTCCAGTGTAACCAGCTTTCAAAAATGGATCACCCAATGATGGAAGAACAGAGGTTAACATTGTCCATTGTAGCCATGTTTAAACACCGGAACCCCCAATGCTGGAAGAAAACAGGACATCTTGGTCCATTGCAGCCTGTTTTTAAAAACGGGAAACCCAACGATGGCAAAATACAGGACAACTTGGCCCATTGCAGCCAGTTTTGAATCCCGGTGCGACCATTATTGGAGGAACAACGGACATCTCGGTCCAATATAGGCATGCTGTATGCACGGCAGCGCCAATATTGGGAATGCACTGTACATCATGGCCCAATCTAGCCAGCGTCTGATATTGGCAGCACCAACACTGGGAGAGCATTGGCTAGTCCGGGGCCATTGTTGGACGTGGTGTTGACTGGCATGTCCTACATTGGGAGCACGTTGGTAAGGCTGGTCCAGTGTAGGGCCACTGTTTGCCGTCGTACTTCCAACATTGGCCCAATGCATTGTGCTGCCTGGGCGTTTTGATGAATTGATGAATATGTAGTAGAATGCATAACTTCAAAGGACAATTTTTTTATTGTTTGCCGCTCTTTTCAATTAGGCATAACTGTTCTTGTCCATTTCCTTGAATAAAAGTTGTTGTTTATCCATGTATTAAACCGACTACGTCTGTTATACATGTACGTGCGTCAGTCGCGAGACAGCATATATATATTCTGTCTTTCAAGCGACTGATTTGTTTTGAACGAAGCTAGAACAGCGCACTCCACTAGACAACTGAAATTTTAACCATATGCGTAAATGTTGTTCCTTACTCTGAATCTGAGACGCGGCATAAATTTTCGCCGGTGCCTCTTTTGCTCTAAAAGAAAACAGAAGTGGTTGCCAGAATCTCCACCATCATTTTGCAATGCACACACGTCAGGACACGCTACACCTGTTCACAGCTTGCGAAAGAACACTGCATAGCCCGATAAATTTATTTCTGTACAAAAGTTAGGGGCAAAAAATGTTGAAGTGTACCAGCTTCATTTGACCGCGCTCGGCCGCACTGACGAAGGCGCACGTGAGCGGTGTTGACTTTATTTTATTCCTCGTACACGATAAATCTTAGGCGCTGATTACGGCGTCTTCGTATAAACCATAAGGGGTGAAATGTCCTGCTGGTTGCAACTGATGCGGGCGGAGCGAATAGCGTTTCCCTTGCGCGTGAACGGCGGCAGCAGAGGCGCAGCAGTGGGGCGGTGGTGACCGAGGCGCGGCGGGGGATGCAAACAGACTCCATTGGTGAGGGAAGTGAAGCGCTCTCTCCCTCGAGACCGGCCGTGCCTACACATGGGGCAGCTTTTCCCCTCGCACTCCTCTGTGTGCCCCTCCGCGCCATCCGACGCCGACAGCCCCATAGCAACGCTGACGCTGTTGATATTTGCCCCATATTTAGGCTAAAAATGAGCACGTGACTTCCGGCACGTTTTTTGCAACGCATCAGGGATACATGGGGCCTCTCCTCAGTTTTTTCCTTCCTCCATGCCTTTACTGCTAAAACAGCTAGGATAAAAAGGCACGCTTTTTATTTCCCCGTCGTATTCCGAGCCACAACGGAACTGAAGACGCGCCATTCCGCAGAAAGAAGTTGGCGGCCTCTCATTACATTTCGCTAGCGTGTGTCTTATGGAAAGAATTATATACCACGTTCGAAATCTCCCAGTACAATGTGTTGCTTCGTGGTTAGCCAGGAAAATGTGTCTGTGCACCGTCAGCTGCTAAAGCAGAATCTGGGCTTAAATTCGCCGGCAAGCAATTTCGTTACCTTATGACGTTATGACGCGACCTGGCTTTGAACTCACATGCGTGAGCGCGGCGACAGCAAGTGACGAGCTGCACCGTCGGGCGAATAATGTTGCACGTATCTGTAGCTTGCCTCGTAGCTGGGATGTGCTGAAAAAGAAGCTCGCTGGTCGCCGGTAGTACACGCGCCATTAGCTAACATTTCGCTCTGGCCGTTTCTTCCCCGAGTTCAGTCTTATTGGTTTACGGGAAAGGAAAGGCGCAGTATCGGTCACACTTGTTTCTGTGGGCCCCTGAAAAGCGTCATAGGAGAAGGAAGGTGAGAGTGAAAGTGGAAAGAGAGAAAGACGAGCCGTACTGAAGGGCTACGGAGTAATTTCGACCACCGTGGGATCATTACCGAGTGCCGACATGGTACAGCACAGGGATGCCTCTTCGTTTCGCCTCCATCGAAATGCAGCCGCCTGCAGTCGAGATCGAAACCGGGTACTCTGGCACAGGCATCTTAACCACTGCACCACCGCGGCGGGGGCCCCGAGTTGTGTCCTCGACTCAGCAAGCACATCGCCTTGGTCACGGCCGCTGCTGCTCTACCGCAGCCGCAGAGGTTTTTCATTAGCGGCGAGGTAACCGCTTTGTTGAGATAAAGGGAATGATCTGCCAATCACTAACGGTGATATCAAGATTGGTGTCAAGCAAGCGCACTGGCGTCTAGCGAGTCGAGGCTGTTTGATTCTAAGTGACTGCTGTATAGTTTGCTTTCTCAAAACCAGATCAAGGAACAGCTTAAGAGTGTGCTTAGTGAGCCAGAGTGCTCTGACACCGCTCGATGGTGCACCTCTTCCGCGAGTTCATGATCTTCCTTGGCCCCGCAATAGCGCCGGCTTGACCATTACTTCTCTCGCTGCACCGCTGCCGTAGGGAAATGCTTCTTTACCCTGGCTAACAGGCAGGGACGTAAACGTTTCAAAAAGAGAACAGAGAGCAGGTTGCGGGACTGTGTAAAAAAAGTGCTTCTACATTGTTCCAGGTTGTTGCAGCTGCTATTGGCGTCTTATTTCAAAGTTGTCTTGCCAAGTTTAAATCGAACGCGGCCGAAGGCGGCAGACACCATGTTCTTCGTTGATCGCCAATCAGGTTTTTTGTTGTGACCATCGCAGAGAGTACATTTATTTCCGGGCGCAGATCAGCGCAATAAAGTGCTTCTCTTGGAAGCTTTTGTCTGCCTTCTTCCACTGCCCTCACGACTCTATATGTATACGTTACAATATGTGAACAAATGGTAATTCTGTGCATCCGCTTTTATATATTTGCACATGTACATCGCCGATCACAGCATCGGCTAATTTGGGGAAAATAATTTGCATTGCTAAGGTAAAGACCGTGGCATACAGTGCTGTGCTGTAATGCGCATCTAAGCATGTCACAATTGATAACGGATGCCTGCGGGGCAGGCCGCAGCTCGTGGACCCTCGATTGGTGGCCATAGTAGCCGCTTTTGTCCTCGAAACTTCGGCGGGACTTTCATGACCATCAGGACTCTCTTTTAAGAGAAACTGTATATTTATGTCGTATGGTGTTTCACATAATGTTTTCGAAAGCATGCAAATGAGGCAGCAAATTATTACAAAAGACCCAAAGATGCTAGAGAACCTAAACCGCAGCTAGCTTGAACATGCAAATCAGAAGCCATTTTTTATTCCTTTCTGCACGCATTACTGCGAGTGAGGATCAAGGCAGCCCTTAATGAGCTGGTGACGATTGAAGCAAGTCCACGCATTTCTCATCTGGTTTTAACACCTTCCAAGAAGGCTGCCACACAGCCCGTCTATATAGGGCTCAATACCTGTATATATATACCGGGTGACCTAGCTAAATATGATCTAGATTTAAAAAAAATATACTATGGGTACGAACCCAGTGAAAACAAGTCAGAGCTGTTCAGAATCTGAACTCATCTTTTCTAGCGCTTTTTTAACACACAAGGGGCACGAGATGAAGGAGGAACACATAACAACAGGACGAACGCTAGTCTTCAACTGTCGTTTATTGAAGCAACATGTCATATATACGATCTCAAAGTGCACATCACACATGCGTAGTGAGGGTGTCAGAGGAGGTCAGAATCGTCTATGTTAATCTGCGGTACTTTTTTTTTTTCGTTCACCGATGTTAATTATTAAATACTAGCTTTTTAAATTATTGCCAATCCGACGACAGCACTCTCGCAGGGCCAATGGGAGAGCTTCAGTGTTGCCAACTCTGTAGGCTAACCTTCCGCCAAAAGTGTCTCCAAAATCCGCTAAAAATTTTCAAAAAACCACCAAAATTACCGCTAATATGTACTGCGGTGCTAGGTGTAAAAATAATGGAGTGAAAGCTCTGTATGGCTTAAAAATGGAAGGAAATTTATCCTTCTTTGCCTTCAGCAGAACAGGTTAAGCAAAACCGAAACCAGAATGTCGACCGCCGTCGTAAATAGCTAGCCTCTGCTCGTCCGTGCAACAGGCAGCCTCGAGCAGAAAAGCTGGCAAATTGTATCCCAATATATCTGTGGCTGATAGAAAAGAACTGTTTTAGCACATCATTCGCTACCAGCATCCGGGGCAGTTCGCACTACTGTTCGCGCCTTTCAACGAACATTCTTCTCTGTAATTCTCATGCAAGAAAAATTGACATAAACTGGCCATAAGACAATTCTACCGTTCTTAAAAATAGTGCTGAATAAATTGTTTAAAACGGCAACATGCAATATTTTACAGATTTATAAGCACTTGGAAATGGCAATTACAAGAATGCAAATAACACTGATCGGTAACTGCAGGAAGTTCAGCTGGCTAAACGATCTTTTAAATTTCGCTTATCGTCGCGCGCCTCGCAGGTTCGACAGACGGCATCAATGGATATTTAACACCCCAGAGCATCCACGGCACCAGCTGCACAGATCGTCACTACCTCTAAGCGTATCATATAACTGTCCACGTCAACGGTGTTTACCGCATCACGGACGACCAGACGGCTATCGCTCTTTGAGATCACCCCCACAGTTCTTCGCACATAACCTCCTGGCATAATTTAAACAGTGACGAATGACAGAACTTAACATCCACTAAAAATCCACTGTAAAACATGAAATCCACTAAACAGCGGGACCCGCCAAATAAATATTCGTAATCCGCTAAAAAAACCGCCAGCCGCTAGATGCAAATTTTACCCGCCAAGACACCAAATTAACCGCGAAATTTAGCGGGAAATCCGCTAAAATGGCAACAGAGCTTGCTGCGCTCTTGCTTCAAATATGCCGCGGGCGAGAAAGGGTCCACCGCCATGCAGGGCCACGGCGCCGAGCTGTCTGGATGCTAGCTTATGTTCAAACACGTCGCTTCTCTCCCTTTGGCATGGCTCGCCTCCAATGCACTGGTGCTTTGCAGAAAGGTATCCGGATTTTGTGAAGTTTGGCGTCCGGCGAATGTCTGGGCGGCTTTGGCTGGGCACAACAGCACCCCCGCCATCAGAAAATGCTCCGGGAAGACGAGCTGCTCGCATGTGGCTAGGATGCCGGGCGCGCTCGTTCGCCAGGTTCCCCACTCTCGTTTCGTGGATTGCTTACAGCTACGTGGGGCGGCGTACAGGACGGTGTCACTGCGGATTTCTCGCCGATGGAGCCGGCTCCAACCATCTCAGCTGCCAGGGGCTCAACCAAGGTAACCCCAGACACTGCTGTTCGAGGCTCGATCGGCTCGCCGCTTCCCCAGGCTGTGTCTCATTCTCTGGAGCAAGTACAATTTGATCCGAGACTTCCTGACTATCTAACCATTCGGTTATATAGCGGCTTTCACAATTGAAACCCGCTATATAACCGCCAAATCCAAGAACGTTTGGTACAGTTTTTCTCCCGCCGATACCTGTCCCTAAGCTCCAATGGTGACAGCCGATGTCTTTTCAGTAAGGACTCTTTCAGGTAATTCTAGTTTTTCAAGTCACCGTCTAACACGCGCTTGATTTCTTTCGACGCCTCAGCGGAGAGAAGAGCTACCAATTTTTGTGCCCAAGAATCGAAGCGCTTACTTTTGCAGACACACTCGAAATCTGCCAAATACTCAGCCATATCCTCGGCGATGAGGAACGGTTGCAGACTCTCTCGCGGCTTTGAAATGTTACCTTGAATGACAATTAAAGCTTCATGCCGTTCAACACTTTTTTAATGTGCTGAAAGCTCGAGCTGCATAAGCTTCTTTAAGCGGGAAAACCGTATTTTGCGTTCTAACCTTTCACGCTCATAACGCTCTTGGCGTTCAAGTTTTTACGCTCCTCGCTCTTTTGGCTTCCGCCTTCCCTTTTCTCTCGAATATCATGCCAGGCCTCTGCGGCTTCAACCGTCACTTCCTCTGCCAGAATGATCTCAAGAATTTTCTTTTTGTTGAGCTCAGATCGATGCCCAACTCATCACAAATTCGGAGAATTTCTCTGACCTTGTAACTCTCCATCATTTACACCGGCCTCTTGTTGTTTGCCTTTTTAGAATTAGTGTACAAGACGTTCGCTACCTCGCTCCTAGCAAGAGACGCGCAAGCTTTTCTCACACTGATTGCCCTCTCAGCATACCTTGGTTTTCAAAACACTTCCTGCAGTTTGAAACACGCAGAATTAACACAATACTACGTTCAGCCTTTCTCTAAGCTTTCCTGTGTGTCAGAGAAAGTCTGGCGTTTGAGGGAAACTTCAGGTACTCACCACGCCGAGGTGCCTGACGCAGGTCAATTCCGCAGCTGCCATCCAGTGTTGTGCCGGTGGGGTTATCACACAGTACCCCACCGTCAACAGGGTTGTGCCAAGGCGTTGGTTGCATGGCTCTCGTCATCCGTTTCGTAAACGAGGACTGTCAGCTCCCCGGGTGGTAGTGATGAATCCGAGTCGGTGCTGGTGAGATGAAGAAAAAGCTTTATACACTATTTACAGGCATTTACACAACGAGATCGGCTCTGGGGCCAAAGGTTAACATAGCCATACGCGACTGTTCTCGCGCAGCGACGGCCGCGGAGATTCCGCCACGTCCGCTCTCTCAGGGGCGAACTGCTCCCGGCTGGTGCATTGTGCCGCGCGCGCGATCTGTCTGCGACAGGACGCTACGTGCGCGCGACTATGTATATACATCAATGGTATTATATATATATGTGTATATATTTTGTAAACAATTGCAGTGGCCGCTCGCGCGCAGGCATTTGTGGACAGTGCTCGGACACTTGCGCGCGAGCGATGCGAACTCGTTGACCGTCTTTACTTGGTAAATGATGTACAAAGCTCCCCCTGTCCATTCTTCCTATCGCTCCCCTCTCTACTTCCCCTCGCTATCCTCTCCTTATCCCCTTTTCCTTCCCGCCGGCCGCAGCTCAAGTGCTTCAGTTTTTTAGATAGCAGCTGCCGCGGCCGGCAATACTCTTTTCCTTCTTTTTGATTATTAAAAAAATAATAAATCACCCACTACCACCACCACTGCTCCCGATGGACGCTAGTGACGAACTGACACTCGGAGTCGCGAGCGGAAGCACTTGAGTCTGTAAAGCGAGAATCCGTTGGCGCTCAAGTGGTCCAATCCGATGGCAGCACTTTCGCAGAGCCAATGGGTGAGCTTGCTGCGCTCTTGCTTCAAATATGCCGCTGGGCGAGAAGGGGCCCACCGCTAGGGCCATGTTCCCGGCTGTCTGGATCCTCAGCTCATGTTCAAACACGTCGCTTCTCTCCCCTTGGCACGGCTCGCCTCCAATGCACTGGTGCTGTGCAGAGGAGTATCCAGATTTTGTGAAGGAGGCGTTCGCCAAAGAAGTTTGGCGTCCGGCTGAATTTCTGGGCGGCTTTGGCCGGGCACAACAATACCATGTTACGCAGGCCACAGTTTTCAAATAAATGTGTCCCTGAGTGAAGAAACCTAACCGCAGATTAGTAAAATACCTGTTTCTTGGAGGGCAATATGAAAGACGAGGAAATTGGGGACATTAAGCTAATTCCCCTCGTGGGTATGTGCTATTGTCAAAGGGCACAACAACAATATCTGAATGGTAAAATGTTGCTCTAAACTCTCTCTGCGCAGTCCAACGTGGCGATCCTTTTCACAGGCGACTTTATTATCTCTTTAATTATTTACGCATCAAACATGCAGCGCACATCAGCAAGATTAGAGACGCAGACGCACCTGGGAAAGAAGAGGATGAAGAAGCGCCGCCTTGTTTCACGAGGCGGCTCGTGGCAGAGAAAGAAGAAGAAGAAAGAACGCTTTGGCGTTGGAAAATACTGTCGCTTTTAGACTGGGCTTTTTCAGTCCGTCTTCCAGATTTTACTCCAATTTTCCAGGCTGAGTTGCTGGTGGTGGTGCTTGCTCTGCGCAAGGGGAAGGAAGACGAAGTGGAGGTTTCCGAATGCCTGAAGCTAGCGCTCTTCCGTTTTTCTGAATTTCTATCGCTTTCAGCTTTTTGTGATCTCGTCATCCTTCGGGATGGCGGGTGCACGACCCCTGCGCCCACCCGCCACTATCGAACATGCTGCGGCGTACTCGACGGGTCACCTCAACGTCGCGGACGTGGAGCTTCCAGACTCGGCAGATAACTCCACAGTGACTGAGATGGATTCTGACAGCAGCTACACGTCTGTACAGTCGCGCCGCCTGAAAAGGAAGCTGCGCCGAACATCAATAATGAGTGAGACTCCAAAGAAAAATGCTGAAAAGCAAGGGATCTTTTCCGTGGCCTTCGTACAAACAACGGCAACGGCGAATCTGAATGTTATAAACAGACAGCACCTGACCCAGTTTTTTCGACCAGCTGGTTCCCGGTGAAGTTGACGAAGTCAGAATTAATCCCTGGAAGAATGGCCTGACCGTGGATGTCAAATCCCAGGCTACAGTGGACAAGCTGAAAGGAATTCGAGCGCTTGGCAACATGCCGGTCCGTTCCTTTCTTGCACATGGGAAAAAGACTACTGCGGGTGTAATCACCGACGTTGACCCCGAGATAAGTGAAAGCGATCTCTACACGCTGATCAAATCTACGGCGCGCATTGTGGATGTTCATCGTTTCGGCCGCTCAAAGTGCGTTAAATTAGTTTTTGAAACTGAATCCCTCCCGTCCCACGTTAAAGCGGGCTATGTGAGACACCCAGTCCGGATGTACGTTCCAAGACCTGTTCAGTGCCACAAATGCCACAAGATTGGACATGTGAGTGCCGTTTGTCGAAACGAGGTATCCTGCCGTCGATGCGGCGGTACGCATCCTCATGACACATGCCAGACGGAGACTATCAAGTGTGCGAACTGCTCGGGTGCCCATGAAGCAACGGCTAAGGACTGTCCTAAAATTAGGAACGAAAGACGTATACTAAAGAAGATGGTGCGAGACAACTCGACTCATCAAGAAGCGGCAGCATCTATTCGTCGTAGCAAGCACCGTTCCCGACGCCGACACAAGGAATCGGAAGGCAAGCCTAGCCAGAATAAGTCAACTTCCGAGGTAACGTCAGCTCAGGTGCCACAACATATTGAGTCTAATCCCGTTAAGAATACTCTTGCTGTAATGTCACAGGCAATGTCACAGGCCAATGATCAGACAGAAGCTGTTGTATTACCTGCCGCCTCTGATGTTGAGTGGCCTGCTCTACCATCAAAGGCCATCGCCAGGCCTCATCCCAGTTTGATTGCCACACGTGCTGAAAATTCCGACAACCTCGACAGCCAGCAGGTGAAAGAAATGCTGAAACAGCTGGTTCGTTCAATGCGGGTGCTACTTTCCAGCATCAACACGCAAACATCAAAGTTTGCTGTTAAGTTTTTGGACGCATTTGAGCCGCTTTTGGCGGCATAGCAATAATTCACAATGGCGCAACAAAACTAATGCCACCTCAGTGACGATGCACTTGCGCCGCAGTGTAGTGATGCATTGGAATGTCCGAGGCCTGCGTGGTCGGCTGACTTCCGACAGCGGGTACAGAAGTACCGCTTTCCCGTGATTGTGATCTGCGAGCCCAACATGTCGGCTGCTTTCCGCCTTTCTGGATATGTTCTGCTGTGGTCTCGAGAAGCAGACGAAACAAGCAAAGTGCTGGTGTGTGTACGCCAAGACATTGCTCACGTCCGCCATGCTCTGCAGCCCCACAGCACGAACCACTACATTTGTTTGACATTAACCCTGAAAGGACGAGTATGTTCTGTAATTGGCGCCTATACTCCACCGAGAAATGGCTTGGACAAGTCATATCTATTTTCAACTATCCAGTGCTGTACAGCTCCTCGTATTATTGTGGGGGACTTTAATACTCACCACCCTCAATGGGGTAGTGCCATAATGAGCTATTGACGAAGAGACCTGGCAGGCTTTATGCATACGCAAGATCTCGTCAATATAAACGACGGCTCACCGACGTTTCTACGCGAAACAACCTACAGCAGCTGCTTGGATGTGGCGTTTGTTTCCAGAAGCCTCCATCCCTCTGTTTCTTGGTGTAGTGATGTGGAAACACATGGGAGTGATCACATACCAACGTACATACGCATCAAGTGGTTTGCATCTGCCACTGCGCCTCGTGTGCAATACAGAGACTGGCCCGCCTTTAGGGCATCGGTGGAGACTTCCAGCGTGGACCTCCGGTCACCATCTCAAATAGAGGGCCTCATTACTTCCTCTCTATGTGAGAACACTCGCTATGTTTGTGTGCCGATGTCAGTGTCCAGCATCGACGTGGAATTCGAGCGACATCGCGCAATCCGTCGGTGAGCTGAAAGGAAGTACAGAAGAACAAAATCCGCGCAAGATCTCGCACTTTCTCGCAACGCTAAACGACACGTTCTACGCCACCTGGAGAGGCTAGGACGGCAACGTTGGAGGCAGTTCTGCTCATCACTGGATCCCCGTAAACCTCTGTCGCGTATTTGGCATGTCGCAAGAAGCTCGCGCACACCTCCGCGAGAAAGGCACCCTTTTCGTGCCCTGGCCCTTTATCAAAGCCGCAATGAAGTTGACGTAGCTGAAGATTTTTGTAAAATGGTTGTGGGCACAAATCAGGCACAGTTACCAATTTCAGAGGTTTTCGCGCCACCTTCGCCGAATGATCAATACGACGTGCCCTTTACAATAGCTGAATTAGACGCCGCTCTTGCTTCTTGTCGGCATTCATCTGCACCAGGTCCTGACGGGATTACTTATACAACCTTATCAAACCTAGGAAAGGATGGCAGAACTGCACTACTTAATTACTTCATTGATATATGGGCTTGTAGTACTGTTCCTGAACACTGGAAGATCATCCGCCTGGTTGCTCTTTTGAAGCCTTGAAAGCCTCCTCTCGAACTTACCTGATACCGGCCAGTTGCCCTAGCAAGCTGTGTTGGAAAAGTTATGGAGCGAATGGTGCTGACAAGACTGGAGTGGTATCTAGAGAGTAATGATCTTTATGCGAATATGATGACTGGATTTCGCCGCGGACGCTCTTCCATTGATAGCGTCATCGGCCTTGTGGAGACAGTAGAAGACGAAAAGCGTCACCGTCGACTAGTAGCTGCTGTCTTTTTAGATATAAAGGGAGCTTACGACAACATTCTACATGATGCTATTCTTGATGCGCTTGACGACGTGGGAGTTGGTGGCCGGCTGTACTTGTGCATTGTAAGCTATCTCAGTGGCTGCTCTGTTTACATGACTACGCCTGAAGGAGATACTACCCACTTTCAGGTCGGTCATGGAGATACTACCCACTTTCAGTCCTCAGCCCAACTTTATTTAACGTTGCGCTAATTGGCCTGGTGAGTGAACTGCCAGCTAACATCCACATAAGTACATATGCTGACGACATCTGCATCTGGGCCTCTGGTTCGACGCGCCCACAACTACGTGCGAGATTGCAACGAGCTGTGTCATCGACATCGATGTACTTACGGCGTCAAGGTTTATACTTAGCGGCAGAAAAGTGTGCAGTGATTGCGTTTACGGGGAAATGTGTCAGCCGCTACCCGATTACCCTTTATGGAGTCGTAATACCATACGTCTCCAGGCACAGATTCTTGGGAGTAATTATTGACCACCGACTATCTTGGTCGAAACAGGTTACTATGGTGAAGAAAAGGCTAATTAATTTTTGCCATGTACTTCGTTACATAGCTGGCATCAAATGGGGTCCAACTGAGCGCTCCTTAATACGGCTTTACGAGACCCTGTTTGTTGGATACATCCGGTACAGTCTTCCTGTACTCTCTAGTATAAGCATTTCATGCTTGCGGACTTTAGAGAGCGTACAATCGCAGGCACTGAAAATATGCCTTGGACTGCCTAGATGCACCTCTAACAAAGGTACAATTGAAGAGGCACATGCTCGCCCAATATCCATATACTTGTCACACGAACCACTTCGTGTATATTTACGAGCACTTACAAGACACAGTTTTCACCCGCTCAGCAAGATTCTGGATGAAAGGCCGGACTGCAGTTTTGCAAGTGCACTCCGCTGCCATCAGTCGCAAGTACCGACAGGATATGCCCTCCCATATGGTCCCGCCCAACCACCTTGGACGATGGATAAACCTTTGGTGCACCTTCGTGTTCCCGGAATACTAAAGAAATCAGTGGTACCAATTAGTGGAATCAAACAACTTACTATGGCGCACACCTGGTCAGAATATCCTCATTATATTCACGTATACACCGATGGATCTGTGTCAGCACAGGCATCCGCTGCAGCTGTGGTCATACCAACTCAGAAAACGACTCTGCATTTCCTTTTGGGACATACCTCTACATTAACCGCTGCTGAACTTGTAGCCATTCGAGCTATTCGCTACATATGTGGGGAACCACCTCCAAATTGGTGTATATTCACGGACTCAAAAACGGCATTACAAATTTTGGAAAACTTCTTGCGCCACACTGCCTATCAGTCCCTGGCACTAAAAATTATGGAGGTCCTCACATCTGCCCAGCTGCAAGGCCACAGGATAATGTTTCAATGGATCCCTGCCCACTGCGGGCTCCATGGGAATGAACAGGCCGATGTTGAAGCGAAAAGCGCACTCATCAATGGCCTCCAAACAGCTGTGCCTTTATCAAGAGGTGACACGACGTGCCTTATTACGAGTTGTATGAATAATGCTACAGCAGCTTACTGGGCCCAGCCAGACGCCCGACACATTCGTTTAAGAAGGCTCGATCAAACAATAAAATTTTATGTTCCGCATGATATTCCGCGTTATCAGGCATGCTTACTACTATGGAGGTTCATTCTCGTAAGAAGAATGCGCCACGGGGGGCTAGACGCTACAGTTGCCTTCTAGCCCCGACGTGCCAGCCCTAGCAGACAGAGCTGTGACCCCCAACCCGCGGTGCGAGAAATCGCCACTGCGGCGGGTTCGGGCCAGAGGGGACAAACACCGAGTTACGTACTCGAACAGAGTTTATTGTGCTCGAGTACACAGCAAGGGAATAGCAATCAAGAACAACCACCGTGTAGCGAGCGAACGCCGCGTACGGGAGTGAAATAAAAACCACCTAATGGGGAAGCGCGCCAGGGAGGTGAGAGGAAGAGTCTTCTCACCTGACACGGCTTCTCGCTCACATCCCGTTGCGGTAAGTGCCTACGGTTAGTGGGCGATTCTCGGTGACGGCAGTGGTCTCCTGGGCAGAAATCATGAACCGCGCGCGTGCGCGCCCATTCGCCGAAGAACCCCGAGCGAGTTGCTGCAGTCGCGCTCCTCGACACGGAACGGGAGAGGAGGTCTCCCGGTTACGCCGGCAGGAAAGAGGGAAGTCCGCGGCAGCGTCGTTGCATGCCCGGGAGGCGGCAGGGGGTGACTAGCACGCCCTCTCCTCCGCCAACCTCTCTGCCAGCGCGCGTAATCACGCGTGTTAATTACGCGCGGGCGTTATAATGGAGGAAGGGGATGGTGAATCCCCACATCCCCCCCTCCTTAAAACCGCCGTGCGGCTAAAAGTAGTTGCGTTCACCGAGGGATATACCGAGGGGGCCGGCTAAACGCCGTTTAACTTTAACCCAGAGAAAACCGTTTAAACCCAAAGAAAAGTGCCAATATATAAAAAGTTGCAGACAGCTCACAGCCACTGGTGTCGGAGGGGCGAGGCAAGGCCGACGACCACAGTTGGGTGTTGGGTGTCTATAGAAATTCGGATCAGATGTGTCAACATACGCTGTTGAAACTCTATTGATAATCATCGACATCTTTGAAGGTTGACCCCATGTTGTGCTCTTTTGGAACAGTGGCCCATGTGTTTCTTAAGAGCGCTTTTCGAATTCGCGCCACTGAAATTCTGTTGATTTCAGGCTCAAATGCTTCACAAACTCTGCAAGTGACGCTTTTTGATTTCCTGCTACCTTTCCACTCCTCAACAACAGAAAATAGTACACGACCATCGGTTTGCCAGGAGCAGACACGAGGTGATTTTCATTAATGTAAAAGTAGTGCAGTACATCTCCAAGCTGTGATAAGTCACCACATTCTATGTTCTGCCCGACCAATCAACAATCCTGTCTGATCAGTGCTGGTTAATGATAAGCATAGTGAGGCTTAAAAGAACAAAACAGATCTTGATCTTTTAAGCCCCATTATACTTACTCACTCATTAACCTATACTAAACTGACTAAATTGTTGATTGGTCGAGCAGAACATAGAATGCGTTGACTGACCGCATCAATGCTATGTGCTGTGCTACTTTTGCATTAATGTAAACCACCTCGTGCCTGCTCCTGGCTAACCGTTGGTCACACACCATTTTCTGTTGTTCCGCAGCGGAAAGGGAACACAGAATAAAAATGCGCGTTAATGAGAAAGAAAAAATAAGGACTGCATCTTTCGTGAACCCACAACATGAGCTGGGTTGTTTATTTGCTTTATTTCAATTCATGTGCAAGGTATGACGCCAAGCTGTTTTTTGCTAAAACGCTGATACGTCCGGGAACTTCTCGCATGTGATGCTGAAATAAACAATGGAAATCATAATTAAGTTGCGGCATATACTAACCTAAAAATCAAGCAAAGGCATTTGTGCGCTGCTCCACGTCATAGCTCAAGAAAGTTCTTGTCTAAAATGAGTTGTCACTGTATTTCACTGCTTAGATGGCATCGACCGCTGCCTCCACAGCTCGGCAGCACTACCACATCGTTCATTTCTCCCTGATAAACAATATATGCTGCCGCCAAATATCCAATTGTGAATATAAATAGCAAAACGCAGGTCACAAGCATTACTACCCAGAAAACTTCGAGCAAAATTACCAACTATAGGCACTGAAATCAGTCGAAACAAAAACACTGCAAAAATGGCGGAGCTGCGCAGATTCAGATAACCCACAATGTGTGACAAAGGCATATTATGATCTCGATAATGTGTCCGTCTCAGCACGAGTACCGTATCGAAAGAGTACAGCACTGTGCCGAACAATCCTTTAAAAACGGTCACCATGTAAAAGAAAGAAAGAAAATGTCGTCACTCCAATTGGCGTTCCATCGGCCCCAGCGTCTGCGTTAGAGACAAGCCTCGTTCTCTCTCTCTGTCCCCCTCCTTTTTTCCGACGAGGCTGGCTTGCCTGCTAGAAATATTTACATGCGCGCTTCCCCTTGTAGCACACATTGTACAAGACCGGCACAAACACGAAAAGGAAAAAGCAAAACACTCACCAAAGTGCAGACGCTCCGCCTACGCCGGCTTTTCGCCTAGAATCCAAAACGCCTGCGACTGTTGAACTTCTTAAACACGTCCTCCTTGCGAGAAGCTGCCACCCAAGAGCGGAGTCCTCCGAAGGCTTAGACTTAAATTCGTACGTTCGCGCTCCAATTTGAACAAAACAATCTTCGTGATAATCACCAGCGAAAAGCCTACATACGGTGCTTCGCTCACAGTGCAAGATGCGACCACGGTGGCGGGAAAACGCCAACTGAACTGGCACATCGCCGCACTCAGCGTACCCGCGTCTGCGTGCAAAGAAAACGGGGAGCAGAACAGCTTCGGTGAAAAGGGGAAGACGCCGCCCCCGCTGCGCGGCTCCGGCTATGTTGAAGCCAAGGTCATCTCCGTGAAGACAAACCACGGAGAAGGCAGAGAGCGAGGAGCACCCCTCCCCCCCCCCCCTTTTTTTTTTCCCCCAGCCGACAGGAAGAGACCCATCCGGACATGCTGGCGCCGTTCGCGGGGCACGGGGGAAATGGGTACGGACAGGAGCAAGGCGGCGGCCGAATGCTTCTTTGAAAAGAAGAGTCGCCGATAGAAGACGCATGCAATCTTGTTTTTTTCTTCTTTTTTTCATACGCGAATGTTTTTGCTGTGCGTGTTAACTCTATAGTATCCGTGGGATCAATCCGTGATTATTAGAACCTCTCAATATTTAAAGGGACTTCATTTTAGCGTGGTGTCCACTTTAAGAAAGGAAAGAAAAGAAAAAAATAACAGTAAAACTCTTCAAAGACATAGAGCGGTGGAAGATTCCAATACAGACTGCACCTCATTTTGCGGCAATAAGCTACGGTCAAAAACACCTAGGCTTGGGCAGAATGTCAGACCCTGAAGCATATAGTGAACTTTGCAACTGGTTTAAAAAAGCTCCGTCCGGCCCTACATATAGTAGGTTTAATCTAGGATCCTGTTTGTTAGTATGATGACTCACTAAAGTTGTTTTATGATAAATATAAAATATGTCCTAACACTAAAGTTACCTTCTGCGACATACAGAAGCTGATCCATTACGGATTTTGATTGACATTCAACGATGTATTTGCAATATTAGTGGAGCCTTTGCCCTCATGAAGTTTTTAGGGCATATTTTCACTGTGTTGTTGCGAAGCTTGAGCTAAGTGTGCACC